>NW_026606091.1:42517500-43717500 GCF_029834395.1 Sorex fumeus
TACAAAGATTTCCTGTGACAATGCCCAGATTAACTTTTGTGGCTCTGCTCGGGACAGAGAGAGAAACTCAACCCGCCCCTCCACCTCCAAGGGACCCTGGTGAGGACTGCCAGGTGCGGGGACAGGAGACTCTGCATTGTTCTCTTCCAGGAGCTTGGTTTTAATCAACATATAGCACAGTAGCACTGTCCTCCCATTGTTCACCAATTTTCTCGAGTGGGCACCAGTAACATCTCCATTGTGAGACTTGTTGTTACTGTTTTTGGTATATCAAATATGTCATGGGCAGTTTTCCAGGCTTTACTGTATGGGCGGAATACTCTCGGTAGCTTGCCAGGCTCTTCGAGAGGGGTGGAGGAATCGAACCCAGGTCGACTGTGTGCAAGGCAAACACCCTACCCTCTATGCTATCGCTCTGGCCCCATAATCAATATATAAAGATATATATTATATATCAATATATATTATACATAATATAGTCAGTATACACACACACACACACACACACATGTATATATACATAAGCACTGGCTGGAGCGATAGCATAGCGGATACGGTGTTGGCCTTGCATGCAGCCAACATGGCCGACCCGAGTTCGATTCCTCCACCCCTCTCAGAGAGCCTGGCAAGCTACCGAGAGTATCTCCCCCGCACGGCAAAGCCTGGCAAGCTACCCATGACGTATTCGATATGCCAAACACAGTACAAGTGTCTCAATGGAGATATTACTGGGCCCGCTCGAGCAAAATCGATGGGCAATGGGAGGACAGTGACAGTGAGTGGCATAAGCACAAAAGGCCCAACCTGTAAACACATGATGTTAATGATCTCTTATACAGGAGCTTAATGGCTCCAAGGTGAGATACAATAATTTTCACACACTTTTCTCTAAGGAGACCATTTTGGAGCATTTTTAGTTATTCAGAACAAGCAATACAAAATAAATTATTTAGCATCTGCTTTGGGGGGGCAGGCTTGGGTGATGGTGGGAAAATTTGAAATAATGATAGTGGGAAGGTACAATGGTGGGATTGGTATTAGAATACTGAATGTAATAAATTGTTGAGAACGACTTTATAAAAATAAAAAAAAACTGTCTTGCTTCATTATCTGTCTCCTCCTGAAATTCTGTTCTATGAGGGAAAGAAGATGGACGCCAGAACATCTGTGCCCAAATCAGGACTGACTTTCCTGCAAGGAGCAATTCCTTGCTCCAGCCTGAGACCACGGCTCCCCAAGAAACTGATTGGCAGGAACATCTCCCTTACTGTTAAGAACAAGTGTACACTGTGTGCAGCTTGACAGCTGCCTTGGGCTGAAAGGACATTGGTGTCCATGCCAAGTTGGTGCTTGTGTCAGATTTTACTAGTCCTGACCCATGCCAGCACTTCTCTGAGTGCTGGTGGGTCAAGCAGAGAGCTGGAAGCACTCAGGAGCTATCTCCTTGCTTCCTACTTTGCTAAGCCACCAGCAACGGAAAGAAGGAAAGAAGGAAGGAAAGGAAGGAAGGGAGAAAGGGAGGGACCAAGGTAAGGGAGGGGAGGGAAAGGAAGGAGGGAGGGAAGGAGGGAGGGAAGGAGGGAGGGAAGGAGGGAGGGAGGGGAAGGAGGGAGGAAGGAAGAAAGGAAGGTAGGAGAGAAGAAAGGAAGGAAAGAGGGAAGGGGAGAGGGAGGGAGGGAGTGGGGACGGAGGGAGGGGGAAGGAAGGGGGAAGGGAGGGAGGAAGGAAGGGAGGGAGGGAGGAAGGAAGGGAGGGAGGGAGTAAGAAAGGAAGGTAGGAGAAGAGGAAGGAAGGAAGGAAGGAAGGAAGGGAGGGAGGGAGGGAGGGAGGGAGAGAGGAAGGGAGGGAAGGTAGGAGGGAGAAAGGAAGTGAGGGAGGGAGGAAGGAAGGAAGGAAGGAAGGAAGGAAGGAAGGAAGGAAGGAAGGAAGGAAGGAAGAGAAGGAGAGAGAAAGGGAGGGAGGGTGGGAGGGAGGGAAGGAGGAAGGAAGGAAGGGAGGGAGGGAGGGAGGGAGGGAGGGAAGGAGGGAGGGAGGCAGGCAGGCAGGCAGGGAGGAAGGGGGGAAGGAAAAGGAAAAGGAAAAGGAAAAGGAAAAGGCAGGTAGGCAGGCAGGCTAATTTGAAAAACTGGACTTCTCAAACTTCTCAGCTACCAAAATCCCACCGAATATCTGCATGTTCATCATTCAGTTTAGGCTTTGGGTGCCGGACTCCAAGAGACACAGGGATGAATCTTGTTTTTAGCACTGGCAGCAGCATGCAAGTTACCACCTCATATCTGGGAAACTCCCTTTCCTTGTCTATACATCAGGGATAATAACCACCTTACAGTTGTTACAGAAAACATATTATATTAGATAATTTTTATGGGCTTGGTGCTGTGTCTGTGATGAAGTTAATCAACTGCAGTTATTATCTTGCTTTCCCAAATTATTATTATTTAAAAATTTTTATTATAGTTTAGGTTACTTAGTTACAAACAGTTCTAAACTTTGTGTTTTTTGTTTCTTTTTTTTGGGGGGAGGGTTCACACCCAAATGTTCAGGGGCTAGTCCTGGCTCCATACTCAGGAGGTACATCAGGCAATACTCAGATAAGCACCACAAATGGTGCTGGGTATTTGAACAGGGGTCGTTGCAGAATGCAAGGCAAGTACCTTAACCCATCTTTCTTGCCTGAAGGTTTGTAGTTAAAAAAAATTTTTTTTTTTTTTTAATTATAGAAGCCAGAGAGATAGTACGGTAGGTAAGGTGCTGGTCTTATTTGTGACTGACCGTGGTTTAATTCCTAGCACTGCATATATATAGTCCCCTGTCTACTGCTTAGAGAGGCCTCTGAGCAGATCCAGGAGTAAATCCTGAGAAAAGTCAGATGTAACTCGAAAACAACACGAAACAAAATGTATTATAGGTTAGGTCTTATGGGTATAACTTTATTAAAGTTTATAGCATTAATGGCCCTCCCGTTGATCGTCGATTTGCTCGAGCGGGCCCAGTAACGTCTCCATTGGAGACTTTGTTGTTACTGTGTCTGGCATATCGAATACTCTCGGTAGCTTGCCGGGCTCTCCGAGAGGGGCGGAGGAATCGAACTCGGGTCGGCCACGTTGGCCGCTTGTAAGGCGAACACCCTACCGCTGTGCTATCGCTCTTATTATACTCCACTACTAAAGTTATACCACATCACCAAAGTGACCATAACCGTCCACCATTGTCCTCCTGTTACCCCTGGAATGAATCTCCATTTCCCCCCAAACCCCTGTTCCTCCAAAATTATGAGAAGCGATCTTGTGGCTAGTTCCTTTGACCAAAACATTACTTAACAGTTGTGGGCCAGGCATGCATCCCTCTTGTAGAACATTTGCCTTGTTTCTGTAAGTTCCTAGCTCCAATCCCCAGTGGTGGTGGTGGTGGTGGTGGAGAATATAATTAGAAAACAAACAAACACAGTTGTGTTTATTTGTTTATTTTTGGGTTGAGATCCACTCAAGGACTTGATCCCGGCTGTGCTCAGGGATCATTCCTAGCTAGGGAAGCTTTATGCAGCACCGGGATTTTGTTGGGTATGTGCCTTTACCTCTGTTTTATCTCTTGGGTCCCAACTACAGTTGTTTCTAAGAGTGAGAGGAATACAGAATTTCCGTAGTCAACAAGGGTCAGAAATATAGTACAGTGAGCAAGGCTCTTGCCTGGCATGCGGTCAACCTGGGTTCCATCTCCAGTCCTCCATAAGGTCTCCCAAGCACAGCTACCCTGAGCTAAGCCCTGAGCACAGCCAAGTGTGGCCAAAAAGGAAATGTTGTTAGTCAATATGATAGTTATTTTTTAGGTGTTTGATTTTTCTTTGGCACAAATATTGCATGTCTTCTGTGGAGGAGGCCCCCTGCATGCAGCTCCCTTGAATGAAGCATTTTCAAGAATAGTGCTTTCAGCCATCTGATATGGAATCCTTCCTCCTCACCTTACCTGCTCTTCTTATTCCTCTAATAGCTGTTCAGGTTCCAATCTCCGCTCTCTTTCAATGGCATGATAGAAGTCACTTCAAGGAAAGTGATCACAACTTCCCCTAGAGAGAAAGTGGTGAAGCTCTTACAGAGATTGGTCTTTCCCAGGCACTGGGGAAAGAGACTCCAGTGAATTAGCTTCTTAAATCCTCCTTGATTGGGTCTGTTTTACGTTTTTTTTTAGGAGCCCCTTACTCACAGGGGAGAGAAAGGAGAAGCTGCACTATGCAGACACTTGTTTGATGGAACCACAGAGATAGTACAGGGAGGAAGACGTTTATGCCTTTTATGCCTTTCCACCCTGACTTGATCCCCTTTACGGCACATATCCCCTATATGCTCACTCCCAGGAGTAGCTGCTGGGCACAGAAGTCCACAGGACTAGCCCATTTACATTAGTTATGGCCCAAACACCCTCCTCTGCCCTCAACACACACACACACACACACACACACACACACACACACACACATTTGAGGTGACAACGGATAAGCCATGAAGTTGATTTAGATGTAGGAATGATTTCACAAGTTTCAAGATGAACCAAGTCTTCATTCTCTCCCTTGGCAATGGTGGTAATGGATAGAACTGATAGACCAGGCTTGAGGCATCTAGAGGGGATGATTAAAGGGAGCAGGGGGAGAAGAGACCCTCAGTTCTCTCCCCTCACCTTCCCAGGTACCTGTTGCAATTCAGGCATTTGCCCTTTCCTCTACATCGTTTTGTTTGCTTTGTTTTGGGGTCACACCCAGTGGTGCTTAGGGCTTATTCCTGGCTCTGCACTCAAGCATCACTCCTGTCAGGCGACTGTCAGACCATATGGTATTATGCTGGGGATTAAACCCTGGTGGGCTGCATGCAAGGTAAGTGCCTCCCTGCTGTACTACCTGCTCTGGCCCCTCATCCCAGCACCCTTGTCCCAGCTGCCCTTCCCACTGATGACACTTCTTGCTGCTCCAGGTCAATCCACCCACTTGGATGACTGAGAGGATCTTTTTGAATCAAAAATCTATCACTTCTAGCATCCAAACATAACATAGGCCATTCAGTGAGTAAGGAAAACGTACATCTTTCATATATGATGCTGAAATATGGGTTACATTCTATAAAAATAAAATTTTATATATATACACAAACACAGTGGAACCCAGTGATATCTCATGTCAAATAAATGGAGACCAGAGAGATAGCTTGAAATGCTGAATGTATGCTTTTCTTGCTGGACACCCTGGTTTGATCCCCAGCACGTCATGCTACCCCTCCCACTCAACCTCCCCCAGCCCTCCCCCCCAACCCCCGCCGGGCACCACTGCAAGTTGTCCTAAACAGAAAGTCCAAATTGTAAAATATCTTCAAGCAATTGAAATATGTAAAGATAATAGGTCAAATCATATTGAAAAAAAATTGAGACACTTTCATGAGTTTGGAATGGAAAAAAGGAAAGAGCTCTCCCAAGAACTTTGCAAAAATATGGAGATTATAACAGATGAGCACATTTTACACTGTAAACATCCAAAACTCATTTATGCAAGAGAACCCCCCCACCCTCACAATTAAAATTTAAAAGGAATAGCCAAATAATTGGGGAAACACTTGCATGCATGTGACAAGTAATAACTTAGTATCCTGGCTATAGAGAGCATTCTTTCAAAATTATATGAAAAATGTCATGGCAATGTGGGCCAAATATGTGAACTGCCAGTTGAAAAAAAAAAGAAGTAACAAAAAGGACCAACAAATACAGAGAAAATGGTTCATTTCACTAGGGATCAAAGGGATGTTCCAACATGAGTGTGTGTTCCCCTATTCTGTTGACAAGCGGGGTATGTGTTTATCTCTGCTAGGAGTGGATGTTGGTTACTCCAACCTTCTGCAAGGGCCATTTTGCAACTTGAACCCATGGGGAAATAGAAATGAGCATAACATCGAATTTTATTAATTTTTTAGGGGGCCCTGTAGCACTGTCTTTCCATTGTTCATCCATATGCTCGAGCGGGCACCAGTAACATCTCCATTGTGAGACTTGTTGTTACTGTTTTTGGCATGTCGAATATGCCATGGGGAGCTTGCCAGGCTCTCTGAGAGGGACAGAGGAATCGAACCAGGGTTGGCCGCATGCAAGGCAACCATCCTACCCACTGTGCTATAGATTTTTTTATAGTTCTTATTTGGGGGCATCATCAAAAATATTCGGAAAGCATTGGCTCTTTGCTGAAGAGAACTGCACAGAGACCAGGGAGGTCTCAAGGCAGCAGTGTGTGTGCTGAGCACGCTCCAGGACCTGGGATCTGATCTAGCACCTGGGATCCCTAGTGGCAGGTGTTGTAGCCCTGGTGACTCCCATCAAACCTAATCCAAAGAAAGCAGCAATTGCAGGTTGTTGCCTTGAATGTTTTGTGGGGCGTTTGTGAGCCTCATCTGGTCAGAAAGAAACCCAACCCACACTGTTGTCCACGGGCTCTAGCAAAGGACCAAGCAGAAACTAGGACTTGGCAAAGTTCGGTGGCTTGGATGAAGGGATGGAAAGAAGGAAGAGTAAATAGAGGTTTGCCTGTGCTGATGCTAACAATAGTGGAGCTTTCTGCCCAACCCTCACTCTTACCCCCTATGCCATCCCTACCCCCCAGTTTAGTCCTTTCCAGGGAGCTTGGCAGAGAGAAACCCTGAGGAGATCCTGTTAAAAGATGTTCAGAGGTTGGAGAGATGTTCAAGGGAACTTGCTTTGCATGCAGCCGACTCAGTGTTCCCAGCGTTCTACATGGTTCCTTGAGTACTTCCTGGAGTAAATTGAGTCCAGAGCTAGGAGAGACCCCTCGGCATTACTGGGTATAACCAAGAAACCAAATAAAAAGAAAGAAGTTCAGTAGATGGACCAATACTGCAGATCCCCCAACAGGGCATAATAACTTGAATCGCTCCACATTTCATGAATTATACCTGATTTTTCCATTTTAGCCATTCTCTTGAGGGCCCAGTGGTATTTTTTTTTTTTTTTCGGTAGTTTCGATTTGTATTTCTCTTTGCACAGTTTCATGTTTACCGGCTATTTGGATACTTTTGATGGGTGTGTGTGTGCGTGTGTGTGCGCGTGCGCATGCGCGCGCACCTGTGTGTGTGAAGTGCCTAGTCAGGTGTCTCCTGCACAATTTTTTTGTAGGGGGATCATCTACTGTTTTGTAACTGATGTTCAGGAATTCTATAGAGATGCTTTTGTTTGTTTGTTTATTTGTTTGTTGAATCACTGTGAGATACAGTCACAAAGTTTTCGTGTTTGAGTTTCAGTCATACAATGATCGAACACCCATCCCTCCACCAGTGCACATTTCTACCACCAGTGTCCCCCATATCCACTCCCCCCCCCCCCCCCAGCTCCCGCCCCTATCCCAGCCCTCTCCCTGCCTCTATGGGAGATAATTTCCCCCATACTCTCTACTTTTGGGCATTATGGTTTACCTATATAGATTCTTTATATAAGGTTTGTTGCCAGGCCCCGAGGGATGACTCAAAGGATTAGTGCTGTGCACCCTGAAGGCCTGGATTTTTTTTTTTTTCTGAACTGCATGATCCCCAGAGCACTGCTGGGAACAAACACCAACACCAACCCTCCCTCCTCCCCACCCCACCACCGGGATGGTAGCCCTGAGCACCATCGGGTGTGGCCCCCAAATCAAGCCAAAGCAAACACAATTCCTTTTGTTGTTTCTACTTTTTGTAAATGCCTTTTCTCAATCTGTACTCTAGGTTTTCAGCCTCTTATTGGTGTCCTTTTGATAAACGTTTCTGTGTTGTTTGTTTATTTTTGGACCACACCTAGTGGTGCTCTGAACTACTCTCAACTGTGTTTGTGCTAGAGGAAGGGGTAGGGGAGGTGCCACTGAGGGCTGTGATGGGGACCCCATGGTGCTGGGGATTGAACTCAGGCCTCCTGCAAGTAAATCATGTGCTCCAGCCCAGTGAACTAGCTCTGTGGTGCCTCATTTGTTATTTTAAACATCCAATTTATCAAAAAATTTTTTGATAGGAAAAGTTTTGTTTGGGATTTGAGAGGTCATACAGCAGGTAAGGTGCTTGCCTTGCATGTGCCTACCTGGATTTGATACCTGGCACCCGAGTTGGTCCCCCAAGACCACCAGGAGTGAACCTTGAGTGCAGAGCCAGAACTAAGCTCTGAGCACTTTCAGCCCTAAACAAAAAAGCAAAACAGAAAAAACACAGTTTCTTTTCTGTCCCATTTAAGACATTCTTGCTACACCAGTCAAATTCTGTTTGTTAGAAGTCTGTAACTATTTTTCCCCCCTTTTAACAAAGAAAGCCTTATTTCTTTCTTTTTTAACCTTTAGATCAAGACACCATGTGGAATTGATTTTAATGTGTGGTTATTTGTTTCTATGTGTTTAGTCAATTGATCTGGCATCCTTTATTGAAAGCATCATTCTTGCCCCTCTACATTATAGTGTCACCAAGTCCATAAATCAAGTCATCTCTGTTTCTAAATTCTCCCTTCCAATTCATGGGCTATTTTTGTTTAAGCTACACTTTAATTACTATAGTTTTTATCATTTATAATAGTGTGAGAACCCTCTGCTTTATTCTTCAAGATTGTATGGAGAAACAAAAGAAATTGTCTTGCATACTTTTTTAGCACCTCCTCCCCGCTTTATATAAATATTAAAACCAGCTTACCAATTTCTACAACCACCTTAAAACTTTTGGCAATGTCCGTTAAATCGGAGCTTTTAAACTGACATAATTTTAAAATGGACTTTTGGATAAATATGCGATCAAAATATCCAAGAATGTGTATAGCCACTCTTTTCATAAGCACCACAAATTAGAAATAACCTAAGAGTCTATCAACAGTAAAACGGAGAAGCAAAGAATTACACAGAGCGGATGCTTTGCAGCAAAGGAGGATAAATGAACCAGGGACACACAAATGATGCAGGCAAATCTCACAGGTATGATGCTTAACACAGTAACTCCAAACGCAGAGCATTCACATTTCCATTTATCATGCAAAATGCATTAACAGGGCTCAAGGAGAGAATGTCCTGTAAAGGAAAATCATGCCACACACTCTTTTGTCCTGTCCTTTGCAAGCATTCAAACACTTTGGGTCCTTTACCGGCACATTATTCTTCAATGAAAAGCTTAGCACTGTGGCACTGTTGTCCGGTTGTTCATTGATTTGCTTGAGCGGGCACCAGTAAAGTCTCCATTGTGAGACTTGTTACTGTTTTTGGTATGTGGAATACGCCACGGGGAGCTTGCCAGGCTCTGCCGTGAGGGCAGGATACTCCCAGTAGCTTGCCGGGCTCTCCTGGAGGGATGGAGGAATTGAACCAGGGTCAGCCATGTGCAAGGCAAATGCCCTACCCACTGTGCTACCTAGAATTAATTCTGTGTAATACCTGCACTGGGAACTTTGTCTCACCTCTTCTGGGAATACATTATCAGGAGAAGTATGAATACAATGGCTCACTGCCCTACAGGGTTTGGGGGAGAAAGGAAAGACAGGAAGAGGAAAAAGCATCTAGAATTTTACAGAGCTTTGTGGGAGCAATTGAGGATTTCTCAATTCGCCTCGCCTCAGGGTTGGGGAAGTTGCCTTGGCTATTGAGTGCTGAGTAGGATTTCAACTACTGGAGTTAAGGAGCTGTTAGTGTTTCTGAGGCCAGAAAACAAAAACACATGGAATGATGTGTCAAATTTCATTTTTAATTTGAAACAAGGTTAAAGTTTAAGGCCTGACTAATTTATTTTGTAATCAAGAGGGCAAATATGAAAACTCCAAAAAAAAAAAAAAAGCCTACTAAAGTTTAAAAGAAAACGGACAGGTCTCTTTTTTCTCTTCTTAGATGTAAGAAATAAGTGAGCAGCCATGCCTTGGGCTAGATGTGGCTTCCCCCATCAAATAATAAAGTATACTTGTATTTGTGGGAAGCTGGAACCATAGCATAACAGGTAGGGCGTTTGCCTCGCCATAGCCGACCTGGGTTCTATTCCTCTGCCCCTCTCGGAGAGCCCGGCAAGATACCCAGAGTATCTCGCCTGCATGGCAAAGCCTGGCAAGCTACCAGTGACGTATTCGATATGCCAAAAACAGTAACAACAAGTCTCACAATTTGTTGTGAGACGTTACTGGTGCCCGCTCCAGCAAATCGAGCAAATCTATGAACAACAGGACAACAGTGGACCTTGTATTTGTGGGAGGAAAAAGACAGGAACCTCTCATTATTTTTGAATAACAGAAAGGTGCCAAAGTGGCTCAAAGGTGATACCCTCTAGTGTACAGTAGAGGCGATGCATAATACAATGAAGATGGGGAGGAGACAAAATTTTTTGTCTAATACATGCAATTTGGGGAAATCCCCAAAGACCAACTCTTCTGGAAAAATTGTATGTAGCAAGAATGTCCCCAAATTAGACCTCTCCGCTTAATTCAGGCCTTCTGGAACCCACCCTGGCTTTGTGAAGAATAGTTTAATTGCTTCTTTGGAAATGTAAACCAGGAGTTGGTGAGAAACCGGAAGGGGACTGCTTGGTTCCTCTATGCTTGGTTCTATCTATGCAGACTGCTTCCGAGAAAGGTGGGCTGAACCGGTTATTTCAAAGCTAATTAGCTGTGAAGTATCTCAGTCCTCAGCAAAAGGATTTCTTGGAAAGGACCCTGGAGGTGACTGGTAAGGGTTCTAGCCCTGCCCCATGCAGCTTCAGCTTCTACCACCTTGGATTGCCCTCATCACAACTTTTCAGTTTCCTATTCCAAAAACCTGGGACAATAACGGACATTTTTCTTTTTTGGGGGGGAGGGGTCACACCTGGCAATGCACAGGGGTTACTCCTGGCAGTGCTCCGGGAACCATATAGGATGCTGGGAATCGAACCCGGGTCGGCAAACGCCCTACACGCCCTACCTGCTGTGCTATTGCTCCAGCCCCAACCTTGAATCACGGACCCATGGTGAAAATGAACTGACATATTTTTAAATGACTTAGCTCAGACTAGCAGACAAAAGGACCCCACTCACTAATCACATTCTTCTGGTCTTCTTCTCATGAGACTTTCACATGATGTCATGCTGGACAGTAAACAGTCACTGATTGTCGTCTCTTCTAGGTCTGTGTCCACAGCTAGAGTTCTCAGTGTGATTCTGTTTATGTGAGGTTATAAAACCAACAAGAGGAGCTGGTATAGGGTGGTCAGAATCATGGAAGTCATGCTGTTTGAGAAGAAGAGGTCACGGTCCCCTGGAGGAAATATTCACTTTTTTTTTCTTTTTGGGTCATACCTGGTGATGCACAGGGGTTACTCCTAGCTCTGCATTCAGGATTACTCCTAGAGGTGCTCAGGGGACCATATGGGATGCTGGGAATCGAATCCTGGTCGGCCGCATGCAAGGCAAATACCCTACCTGCTGTGCTATCATTCCAGCCCCTCACTTTCATTGTGACTTGATTTCTCTCTTCTATTATTGTATGTGTGTGAGCCAAATCACATGATCCCTTGGAGTAGTGTTCAGTTCTCAGGTCATCAACAAGAAAGTGCCAAGGAAAACCATAGTCTGTATCTGGTACTAGCCTGAAAAAACTCCACGGATGATGCTTTGAATCGGTTTTTAAAATCCAAGACCAAGTGGTGGGAGTGAGGGGCAGGGGCAGGGGCCGGAAGACAGCTCAACAGGCAGGAGCAGATACTTTGCTTGGAGGACACCTGGCTTTGATCTCTAGCATCACATGGTCCCCTGAGCAGTGCTGGGAGTGAGTGTGATCCACAGAGCAAGAAGTAAGGAAAAAAAGAACAGAATATACCCTCCTGGAGCTCAGAGCTTTGCCTTCACCTGGCAAGAGTAAACAGAAGCCTCCTGCCCTTCCAAGCAGTCTGTAGAACTGCCCAATCTGTGCTCTGAACCGGATTCCCAAGAACATGTTTGTTGTCTTCGAATTGGATTTCTCTCTCTCTCTCTCTCTCTCTCTCTCTCTCTCTCTCTCTCTCTCTCTCTCTCTCATTCTCTCTCTCTCTCTCCCCTCTCTCTCTTTAAATTCAGAGGGCCTGAGAGTGCCCGGGGAACCTTATGCAATGTCACTGGCACCAGCTGCACGCAGGGCAAGCACCCTCACCCCTGTATGATCCCCTCAGCACCTTGTTCTTTATTCACAAATACCAAGAACCTTGTCAGTATTCCACCTAGAGATCTTGTGGCCCAACAAGAAAGATAATGTTCAGAACTGATAGTACTTTTGTTTTCTTTTATTTTTTCATTGCCAGGGGGTGGGGAGGGGATTGAACCCAGAGCCTCACACCTGCAAGGCCTTATGGTAATGGCATTTATATCCCAAAGAAAGAAAGGCATGTAATAAACATGTAAACAAGTGAGCTAATTCTAGATAGCATAGAAGCGCTCTGCAGAAAAGAAAAAGAATAATGAGATAGAAAGATTGGGGCAGGTCCGTGGGAGTGATAACATTGATGCCGAGCTGAATTGCAAACACACAAGTATTTGGCCTAAGTATCCCGGTGAAAGGAGCCTGGGAGTGGCAGGTGTGATGTGAGCCAAGGAGGCCAGCAGAGAGGGAACTGGAGAAGAAAGGTCAGACTTGAGTTTTACCTTGATGACTTTCGATCCTCAGGAAACATTCGTGAGATTTCCTCCATATTCAGGACATGTTCATAAACTTTCCTGAGCATGCATTTCATTTCAAATGGCCCAGCTGGGACCAAAGCAACACGAGCTGTTCACTTGGCACTCCCGGCTCCTTTCCCAGAGCAAACAGTGCGACTGGCAAACCCAGCTCCACTCTCCATGAAGGCATAGGTGTCACAGATCCTCCATTTGGGCCTTTTAAAATACTTTCTCTACCAGTCATCTGTTCTTGGGCACTCCGGTTTTTTTTCAGATTTTGACTATTGTAAACAGTGCAGCAATGAACATACAAGTGCAGATGTCATTTCAACTTTACTTTTTTGCTTCTCAAGGATATATTCCCAGGAGTGGTATTGCTGGGTCAAATGGGAGCTCAATTTCTAATTTTTTGTTGAGGATCGTCCGTACTGTTTTCCAAAAGGGCTGAACCAGTTGGCCGGGGGGGAGGGGGGTGGAATGGGGGGATGGGAAGGGAATGGGGGGATAGGAGGTTTATTGGGTAGAGAATGGGCACTGGTGGAGGGATGGGTACTTGATCATTGTATAACTGAAACCCAAGCACAAAAGTTTATAAGTCTACAACTGTACCTCATGGTGTTTCACTAATAAAAATTAAAAAAAAAAAACCAAAAACCAACAACTTTCTCTATACAAGCTCCACCTGCCCTCCCCCCAAGAATTATGATCTTCTAATCTTTTTTTCTTTTTTCTATTTTTTGGGTCACACCCTGCGATGCACAGGGGTTATTCCCGGCTCTGCACTCAGGAGTTACTCCTGGCGGTGCTCAGGGGACCATATAGGATGCTGGGACTCGAACCCGAGTCGGCCGCGTGCAAGGCAAAAGCCCTACCCGCTGTGCTATCTCTCCAGCCCCATGATCTTCTAACCTTTGATAAGGGAGTAAGCAATGCCCCCTTTCAGCCTTCTTCCAAGCTTGGGTCAACTATCCTTCAGAGTCAGACTTGCTTTTGGACAACACCTTGAGGTGCTCCAGGAGTGACCACTGGTAGTGCTGGGGGACTGTGTGCAGTGTGGGGGATTTGAATAGTGGTTGGCTAAGAACAAGGCAAATAAGTACCTTAATCTCTGTACTATTTCTGTCCCCACCCCCCCTTTTTTTTTGCTTTTTGGGTCACACCTGGTGATGCACAGGGGTTACGCCTGACTCTGCACTCAGGAATTACTCCTGCTTGGGGGACCTATGGGATGCTGGGAATTGAACCCAGGTCAGCCACATGCAAGGCAAATGCCCTACCCGCTGTGCTATTGTTCCAGCCCTCTTCTGTCCCCTTTGTGGGTTAAAAGAGCAATGTTGGTGGGGACTTGAGGGTCACAGGGGTGTCATAAATAGTATAGTAGGTAATGGGGTACCCAAAGTAAATCCTGGGTATTCCCGGGTGTGACACTCCAATAACATAACAAAACAAAAAAGCCATATAACAAAACTGTATCCTTCCTGCAAACAACAGGATAAGAAGTAAAGAAAAGATAAGCTCCACTTGTCCATCTCTTCCTATTGCTCTCCAGGATGGTCCAGTTCTTGTAAATTTTAACCCCTTGACATCAGTGGTGATGACTCAGGGTGTGGAGCAAAACAGAAGTAATTGACCAATCACTACACCCCAGTCTGTCTTCCTTTCTCCAGTCTACTGACCCACTGAAACTAGGCTGTCACCATGGCAGGAGTCAGGCAGACAGTGAAATGTTGTCAGTGTGTTATCTCAAACAATCAACATAACAGCCTGGTGAGGTAGGTGACATTCTTCTTCTCGGTTTAGTGAGGAAAAACCAGAGGCTCCAAACGTAAATTAATTGCTTAAGATTATGCCAAATGTCACCCCAGTGACCCTGGGAAGACTCAGAACCAATCACACTAAGCTCCTGTGCTTTTGACCCTGACCCCAACACCCTGTTTTTGCAGCTCAGGCAATTACAGGCTTCCCGTGTCAGCTTCCTTCCTTCCTTTCTTTCTTTCTTTCTTTCTTTCTTTCTTTCTTTCTTTCTTTCTTTCTTTCTTTCTTTCTTTCCTTCCTTCTCTCTCTCTCTCTCTCTCTCTCTCTCTCTCTCTCTCTCTCTCTCTCTGTCAAACCCGGCATTGCACAGGGGTTACTCCTGGCTCATGCACTCAGGAATTACTCCTGGTGGTCCTCGGGGGACCATATGGGATGCTGGGAATTGAACCCAGGTCGGCCGCATGCAAGGCAAATCCCCTATCCACTGTACTATCGCTCCAGCCCGGTCAGCTTCTTTCAAAAGCAACTTCAGCTTAGATCTACTTGGGTTTCCCTTACTTTTATCTCCCAAACTTCTGTAAATAATGCTGGCCATTAAGGCTTAGTAAATAGTTCGCTGTGGTCCAGTCCCTTAAATAAGTAATCTCACCTGATGCTTCCTTAGTACCCAGGTAAGAGCTCTGGCAATGGATAGGTGTGGAGGGGCATTGGAGCAAATGACAGTCCAAGGTCATCTAGATGGCAGGAATCTTTTGCCCCACCCAAGAGGGTGGAGAGTGCTGAGAAGCTCCAGGTATGGGAAGATGCTGAAACTGAAAGTTTCTTCCAGGGCAGATAGCATAGGAGCTAAGGCACTTGCTTGGCATGCTGCTGACTCCTGGTTCAATCTCTGCACCTGCCCTTTGGATGTTTCCTCTAGGATTCCTGATAATGAAGAGTAAGTGGCAAAGGACATTCAAAATGTCCTTTTAGTGCTTTATGCAGAAGTTCATAGATCAAAGAGTACAGAGAGAGAGAGAGAGACCTCCATGCAAGGGAATTGCCTGAACCTTAGTGCTATCTTCCTGATCTGTCTTTATGAACTACCAGCCTTTTCTGTTGTTGTTTTGTTTTAGGGTTACATACTCGGCAATGCTCAGGAGTTATTCCTGGCCTGCACTCAGAATATTTCTCTTGTTGGTGTCCAGGGGACCGTAGAAGGTTCTGGAGATCAAGCCCAGGTGCAAAGCATGCAAAGCAAATGTTTTACCTGCTATACTGACTCTTTGGCCCTTCCCAGCCACTTTTGACTTTGGAAAGTTCCTTCCTTTAACACCATCTCTCCAGGAACCCCGTGAAATGCAGCAGACATCTTCTGTCCAAAGTTACCCTGCTAAAGCACGGCAAGCATGAGCTGCTTGATGGCATCCCCCATTTTTCTTTAGATATCAAACATTCATGCTACTGCTAAAACTAGATCCGCACCCACCCAAGTGATGGTTATACTTCCTAGGGGACTTTTGGACCTGGGAGCCCTAGAATCTCCAGAAGTAGACAGGCTGGATTGCTGTTACTTGTGCCTATTACATAGATGAAGAAACGGAGGCCCAGATAATACACAAAGCCATTAGGATTAGAAGCCAGTCTTAAGAGAAAACCACATTTAGTCTTGTTACCTTTTTTTTTTTTTGGTTGTTGTTAGTTTCCTAAAAGAGAAGATAAGAAATAGCAGCCTTAAAATTATTTGCTTGCTGTGCCCCCTCCCCCTTCTGATAATGGGCCTTATAGGGTTGTTTTCCAGACAGTAGCTGAGCATCTGGCAAATGGGAGACACTCTCCCCATAGCAGCTGGAAACCAGCAAGTGAAACATTGACCTGCTTATTGACATAAGGACTCTGGGTGTTTGTGCAGGTATTAAGCAGTTATAGATTGCTTTGTAACACTTTGTTTTAAAATAAAAATAAATGACAATAAACCCAAAATGACCCGAACAGACTGTCACGAGCAGCCAGGGGAGGGAAGTCAGAGGTACACTAAATGTTTCCTGCCTGGCTGAAAATGAGAGGGGTGGGCTTTTGGGGGGCCCTGGGAAAGATTGGAACAGGGTGAGCAGAAGTGGAATAGTAGCTGGGACGGACGTCCACTCTTTCCAACTGCTCGTCACAAGACCCTTGGGTGGTGCCACCCAGAGCCACAGGCAGGCTGAGCTGCTGGTAACTGAGGAGAATTATGGACTGGAAGAGCAGGGAAGGGTTCTGAGATATGCAAATCCCCAACGTGATCCAACTGTTGACCTGAGCCAGCCTGACCAGAATTTTAACATATCTAAAGAAGGATTGTGTCCATCCCTGGGGACCAACTAGTCATTCCTGGAATCCTGGAAGCTGGGAATTAGAGATTGTTGGGAGGTGGGGGGCGGGGGGGGGGGGGGGGGGGGAGTTCCACCTCACACCTGGTGTGTTTCTCCAGAGCTCCAGAGCAGCCTGGTGACAGCTCCAATCTGCTCCATATCAGGTCACCTGGTCGTCCCTGGCTCCCTCCAAGGTACTAGCGCAGTGTCCATGTGCACATGACTAAGGGAGACCCCTGGCCGGCCCAGTGCTGTGGAGGCCACGAACCTGGGCGAATTGTGGAAGTTGGGTCCAAATGTCAGGGTAGATAAAGCTGTGGTCAAACGACTCTAAACCAGGCTGGGGAAAGGATTTAAGACAGCCCATGGCTTTGTGCATGGAAGGTCATTCTGACCTTGGAGAGGCCGGCTTTGGTGGCATATGCCAGGTGGTGGGGCCATGCAGGACCATGCAGAGAGGAAGAGAACAAGGCTGGAAGAGAGGAAGCAATCCCTGCTGGGGATTCGGGTTTTTTGATTTCTTTGGTCTTATGAAATGCTGGAAAGTTGCCGGGGGACTGGGGAGATACTACAATGCGTAGAGCACTTGCCTTGCATGTCACGGCCAACTCAGATGTGATCCCCTGAGCCCCACCAGGAGTGATCCCCGAGGGAGGAGCCAGGAGTAAATCTTGAGCACTACTGGGTATGGCTCAAAAACAAACAAACAAACAAACAAACAAACAAATAAGCAAGAAAGTTGTTGGGAGGAGCCAGTGGAAACAGTCAATGAAAGGACCATGGAGGAGGCAGACAGTGGAGTCAATACACCGAACCCAGGAGAGAAATGTGCTGAGGCTGATAAGGGGTAGGCCGAGGTACAGAATAGGAGGGCAGAGCTAAGGCTGAGCGAGCCTCTCTGAGTGTGGAATGGGCACAGCTGGTTCAAGGAGGGCAGGGCCAGGAGCTGGATCTGGCAGCTGGGAGAAATACAGGCGGTGGAATCACTGTGGAGTGATGGGGGGTCAGGAGGTTGCTGAGGGAAAGACTTCCTGAATCCTGAATTCTGATTCATATCCAGCACCCCACCCTCCCCCAACACATCTGGGAGTGCTGGTCTGGCTGAGCAATGCTGTCTGCTTCTGCTCCCAGTGATGTAACTGCCTGCAAGAGTCCCCAAATCCTGTCTCCACTGGGAAAACGAAAGTGATGGTAGACACAGAGCCACAGGGAAATCGAGAGCTGCATATTCTTCCTGGGGGTAGCACAAGACCCAGCTGGGGTCCTGATGGCCTTCCCTCCGCCATCCTGAGATGCCCACTGGTGCTGGTGGTGACAGAGTGGATTAAGGCCCATTTGCAGATTGCAGGCTGGGATCTCGGGGTTGGACACATTTCAGTGGCAGGAAAAGGAAGCTGGGGGAGGAAGTGCAGTGCTCATGCCCAGAAAGATCCACCGAAGAACTCTAGCTGGGATGTCGAAACTGGTGGGGGTGGCTTTCATCAAGCCCATGAGGTCAAAATGAATTACCTGTGACAGGCAGAATCTTCCCTTTGCTTAGCAATTGCATGGCAATGGCTGGCGGGGCTTGTCCAAACACCCAGCTTCCTAGTGTACTTGATCCAGGAGTGTAATGTCCTCGGAGACAATTCCAGGAACCCCTCCTGGGCGTGAGGAACGTGCACAGCTCGAGATGGCCCTGGCTGCAGTTGGGGAAGCTGCTGAAGCTTAGAAAGAAGTTCAAAGGCGCAGACCTGGGCAGGAAGGGAGTTTGGTGGACAGGACCCAGTGTAGGGCTTGCTCTTCACGGAGCAGGGAAAGACAGAGGCCCAGATGGTCCTGGTTTAGGGAAAGAGGCAGGCAGTGCAGGAAATGAGTCTGAATGGGTGATGGGGGGGGGGGGGGGTGGTGGTGGTGAAGAACAGCAGTGGGAGAGTGAGGCTGTGGGCTGAGAAGATTTGGATGTGTGATCGCGGCCAGGATTTGTCAAGTACCAGTTACAAGAGAAAAAGAACTGACTGAGGCGATGGCCAACATGCCCCACGCGCTAGCAGGCAGTAGAGAGGGAAGGTGCTTATCACCATCTCGTCTCTCTGTGTGGCAGATCCTTCTCTCTGAGTCTCGGTCTCTGACAATGGTCGTGCCCTGGCAATGGTCATGATTGCATCCAGATGGCACAGGTGTGAGGCATTGGCCTTGCATGTGGCCTACCCTGGTTCCATCCCAGAGCTTGTTCTTCACTGGGGTGGGAAGAGGGCAGAGCCCCAGATGATCCTGTTTTAGAAAAGGAGATGAAGGAGATGAGGGCAGTCCAGGAAGGGACAGAGGGTCCCACAAATACTATATGGAGTGATCCCTGAATGCAGAGCCTGGAGCAGCCCCCAAACATTGCTAGGTAGGGCTCCCCCCGCCCCCTAAAAAAAAGACAAACAAATCCACATCTTAGATCAGAGGTGATATGGTTTGACGTGCCACTCAGTTTGGGGCATCTGTTACAAGCATTTATCCTCCTGAGTAGGAACCTCTCTCCACTCAGAGTGAGCAGGGAGGGAGACACTTGTGTGGGGCAACAGACTGATGTGGCCCGCTGTGCCCAGGCACTGGGATGGAGCGACAGGTTGCAAATCTCTACACTGCAAAACCACCAGTGAAAGGAGGGGTGGGGGAGGCAGAAGTGGAGATTTCATGCAAATGTAAGAAGAAGCAAGAAGAAGGCGGGTTGGGGTGGGGACAGGCTCTGTAGTGAGTCGGCTGAGGAGGGCAGGCAGGGAGAGCTGTGCAATGGCACTGGGGAGAGGGAGAGCAGGTTGGGAATGTGCAAGAAAATCTAGAGAAGTAGGGACTTGAAGCCTAGATTCCCCCACCCCCTGACCTCTCAGAATCCTGTCACTCGCAGGGCTCTCTCCGTGGCGATGAGCAGATTGGAGGACTGGAGTGCATGCTTTTTTTTTTTCCTTGTTGGGCCACACCCCAGCAATGCTCGGGTTATTCCTGGCTCTGCAGTCAGGAATTCCTCCTGGAGGTGCTTGGGGGACCACATGGGATGCTGGAGATTGAACCCAGGTCGGCCGCGTGCGAGGCAAACGCCCTACCCACTGTACTATCCCTCTGACCCTGGAGTGCACACTTTGCCTGTAGGAAGCTTTGGGTTTGATCCCAGGCATCTCACAGCCAGAAGTGGCTCCTGAGAACTAAACCAGGAGCTCTGCTGAGCACCTCTCTAATAAGACAAACAAACAAACAAACAAACAAAAAAAGAGGAGATACAGAGGAGGAATTTGAGGTGTTGGAGAGAGATTCTGGAAAGTATGAGAAAAAAAAAAACCCTAAAAATGAAAAAACAAAAACAAACAAAAAAAAAACCACTGTCCAGATAAAATGAAAAGGAAGGAAGGAAGAGGCCCAAGAGTCTGGTCTGGATCTGCTTATGGCAAGAATTATGGCTGAAAAGAGAGAGAGCTCAGGGTACATCGGCAAAAAGCTCGCTGTGTCTTGCTGAAGAGAAGTCTATCTCAAAGGTTGACTCTGTAGAAGGAAACTTCACCCTTTTGCTTGAGTTCAAGCATATTCCTCTCCCAGTGCAAGCCTTTCCTTTCCTTTGTTCCTTATGCTCAGTGGCCGGCTTATAGACCCTTGATTCAAGCCCAATTCCTTGATTCTCCTGCACTCCAAATGCTGTTGACCTGTGTACGTAAGCTCTCCATCCAAAATACATGTATTGGGACCAGCTCAGTGGGCCAAAGCATACACCCGGCAGATTGAGGGTTGACAAGCTAAAAATTGTGGCTCAGATTATATATCACATATCTTTTTTTTTTTTTATATATCACATATCTTAATGTTGCTGAAATAGAATAAAAACACCGAAAGCCAGTAGTGGAATATCACTCTATCATCTTCTGTGATGTGTGACTTTTTGGTATTGGATAATTAATAACTTGAACACAATAAGACTTTCAGACAAAGTATTATTACAATGGTTATGATGATTATGGATCCTTGTATTTAATTTTCTAATAATGCTTATATCATGTTGAAGCCCTTGGTCTCCCAGAAGTTGTAACAACTGATCACCCAGAAGTCAAGGAAGGGGCTGAAGAGACGCCCATTATCAACACATTTGTGTGATGCCACAACCACTTCCACAATTTCTAACAGGACTTTCACAAACCTGCCACATGCTAGGAATAATTGATTTCATTATGGAAATGTAGAAAAAATGTATATATATATATTTGTTTTGGGGCCATGCCTGGCAATGTTCAGGGGTTATTCCTGGTTCTGTGCTCAGAAATCACTCCTGGAGATGATTCTAGGAGACTACATGGGATGTTGATAATCAAACCCAGGATAGCCACATGTTAGGCAAACGCCTTTACCCTCTGATCTATTCCTCCACCCCCTGAAACTTGGAAAATATTTTATAACATTTTATTTCTTTTCAAAAATTTTAAAGTTTTATTTATTTGGGGGTGAAGGGTGGGTGACAGTGACTATGTTCAGGAGGACTATGCTCTGTATTCAGGATCACCCCTTCTTACTGGGGTGCCAAGGGACAAGCTTGTCCAGGGAAAGCACGGAAGCAAGCACTTTACCTGCTGTACTATCACCCGTGTGTGTGTGTGTGTGTGTGTGTGTGTGTGTGTGTGTTGGTGCTGGAGATTGAACCTGGGGCAGGCAGGCACTCTACTGCCAGGCTGAGCCACATCTCTGACACTTATTTTTCTTTTTTTTTTTCTTTAGTAAATGTGAGGGGAGAGGAAAGAGGTAGAGAGAGTGGCAGTGAGAAAGAGAGAGAGAGTGGGCACGAGTGAGAGCGAGAGAGCGATTAAGGGAGCGAGCGAGAGAGAGACAGACAGACAGACAAACAGACATATAAAATAAAGAGGAGAAATGATACAACGAATTTGGCATTTGGGCAGGGGTGGAGGTGAAGTCCTTCGGAATAGCACCTTTGCCCTTGGAAAGTATTTTAAAAGGTGGGGCAAAAAGTGGTTTCCTGTATTAAAATACTTTCCCCTATGTTTACAAATAATCATGTAACCAGAATCGCTGAGCAGCTCATAGTAGACTATGCCACGTCCAGGTGGGGCTGGGCTGGGAGGAAAGGGAGATGCCGTTGGGAAAGCCAACAGTGTGCTGTGGGCTGTGGTACTGGTCTGGAGCAAAACGCTGTTGGGATCCAGAGGGAGAAGCTGCATCTGCTTGTGTGCACTGGAGAACCATCTACCAGGAAGGAACCCAACGGAATCTTGAAGCACACGTGTTCCAGGAAGGGAAGAGAGGAAGGACGTTCCAAGTTGAAAGAACAGCGTGCACTCCAGGGCTGCCACATGAAAGAGTGTGATGCAAACAGAGACCCACAGGGAGGCCCTCTGGTGTCAGTGCAGAAGGAGGGGGTGATGGGGACTGAGGCTGCAGGCTCAGCCCTTAGGAGGCGTGGGCTTGATGGGAGCAGCTGCTGCTGATCGGAGGAACAAGGGGGCCTCAGAACTGCAGGGCAGATAGGAAGTCAGTAACATCTCCCTTTTCTCCAAGCTCCTCTTCCTCAGAACAAGAGAACCTCTTGGACTCGGGTGATGGCTCAAATGGCTGGAATATATGTTTTACACAAGGGAGCTGTGGGTTTGATCGCCAGTACCACATGGTTGCCCAAACACCACTTTGGCATGCCACCCCTCCAAATGATGACCATCTCATTATTTACTATTGATGTCATTTTATAAACACCTGGCTGTGGAGGGTGCATATTTAGTTGTAGTACTCACTAGGGGGTCACACTCCTCGATCTGGGCCTTGCACATGTGCTGGTTTGGGGCTACACTCTCTGGTGGTGGTACTCATACACATTCTGGTTGTAGTGTTTGTCAGAGGTTGTGCTTCTTGATCATTATACTCATAATCTTTTCAGTCTGGATGCTGGGTAGGGATGCAACTCCCTACAGCAACAACTCCCTTGTTTTGCTTACACAAGGGGCTGTGGCACATTTGGAATAACTTTGCAGCACCAAGGATCAGCAAGAACAGAGCCCAAACCATTCTAGTGGGTACATTAGGTTTAAAGATGAGGAGAGTGTGGGCTGGAGTGATAGCACAGTGGGTAGGGCATTTGCCTTGCATGCAGCCATCCCGAATTTGATTTCCTGCATCCCATATGGTCCCCTGAGCACCACCAAGAGTAACTCCTGAGTGCAGAGTTAGGAGAACCCCTGTGCATCGCTGGGGGTGACCCAAAAAGCAATAAATAAATAAAGATGAGGAGAGAATTACCACCTGAAGGTAGGATCTGGGGATTACCTGCAGGAGGATGGTTACAGTGGGCATGGGTTTTTGGGGAATGACAGAATTAGAGCAAAGGGCTGAGAACAAAACTCTGGACAAAGCTTGGGACTTACCCGACTCTGTGCTCAGGAGTCACTGCTTGACTTATATGGTGCTTGGAAGTGAACCCAGCTCAGCTGCATGCAAGGCAAGTGCTCTTGCCAAATGACCCCTTTGCTGTGTGGGTTCCCCTCCTGCAGTGGTCTGGTGAGAATATGAATGATCAGATTCTCCATTTATTTATCTGAGAATTGAGGGCAACTGCAGGAAGTGGAGGTGAAATGAGTTAACACATGTGAAGTGCTAACCAGAGTGTTCGAGTGGAGGAAGTCAACAGTCAACAGCTGTGACTCTGTGTGTGTGTGTGTGTGTGTGTGGTGGTTATGGTGGGGTGGTGTTGGGGGTCACACCCAGTTGTGCTTAGGACTTAATTCTGGCTCTGGGTTCAGGGATCACTCCTGATGGGTCTTGGTTGATTATATGAGTGCCAGAGATTGATCCTAGGTATACCACATACCAGGCAAGAGCCCTACCCCCTGTACTATAGCTCCAGTCCCAATAGCTGTGATGTTTTTCTTTATTTTTAGGCCATACTTGGTGGTGCCCAGGGGTCACTGCCTGGCAGAACCATATCCGGTGGTGGGAATTGAATCCCAGCTCAGCCACATGCAAGGCAATATGCCCTACCTGCTGTACTATTGCTTCGGCAGATACATGGATACATGTGACTCTTTCCTTCCTCCAGCTGGATTAACCACACCTGGAGGAATACAGGGAGCAACAGGTGGAGAGTGAGTACAGGATCTGGCTGAGGGTTCTGGACTCTTCTCATCCATCAGATTCTTTTGCTGGTGTCCTAGGACCTGTCTAGGACATCAGGATTTTCAAAAAAGGCTTCAAGTGTGTCTATTGTGCTGCTAAAAAAGAAACCTTATTAAGAAAGATCTTGTGGGGATCAAAATAGAAACATTAGGAAAAGATTTTTTTCTATGGTGAAGTCCTTCTAGAACCTTCTCACCTTTTTTTTTTTTTTTTTGCTGTGATAGCTCTGAATTCTGTCTCACCACCTTTCAGAGTAAGCCTTGTTCTTAAAGAAATGAATTTAAGCATGAGAGTACTTTGGAATTGAAAAAGTGCCTGCATGTTGAGTGACTGAAGTGGAGGCAGGCAGACCAAAGGGGACTCATTTGCAGTTTTTCTCGGTATAAGTTGCAAGTTGACTGTTTACAATAGCCAAAATCTGGAGCAAACCCGAGTGCCTGAGAACAGATGACTGGTTAAAGAAACTTTGGTACATCTACACAATGGAATACTATGCAGTTGTTAGGAAATATGAAGTCATGAAAGTTGCTTATAAGTGGATGGTCATGGACAGCATTATGCTAAGTGAAATGAGTCAGAAAGAGAGGGATAGAAGGACTGCACTCATTTGTGGAATATAACATAACATAACATAATATGAGACTGACAACCAAGGACAGTAGACCCAAGGGCCAGGAATATTGCTCCATAGTTGGAAGACTGCTCATGAGCTGGGGGAGAAAGGTAAAGGTAAAGGTAAAGGTAAAGGCCCTCCCGTTGATCGTCGATTTGCTCGAGCGGGCCCAGTAACGTCTCCATTGGAGACTTTGTTGTTACTGTGTCTGGCATATCGAATACTCTCGGTAGCTTGCCGGGCTCTCCGAGAGGGGCGGAGGAATCGAACTCCGGTCGGCCATGTTGGCTGCTTGTAAGGCGAACGCCCTACCCGCTGTGCTATCGCTCCAGTCAATGATGGTTGGAGGTATTGTTCGGGATGGGAGATGTGTGCTGAAATAGATAAAGGACCAAATGTGATGGCCTCTCAGTATCTGTATTGCAGACCATAATACCCCAAAGTAGAGAGAATATGGGGGAAATTGTCTCCCATAGAGGTAGGGGGAGGGCAGGGATGTGGGGTGCGGGGGGGAATACTGGGGACATTGGTGATAGAAAGTGTGCACTGGTGGAGGGATGGGTGTTTGTGCGTATATATACACACATACATGTGCATGAATATACCCCCGCCCCTCTAGGAGAGCCCGGCAAGCTACCGAGAGTATCTCACCCACACGGCAAAGCCTGACATGATACCCGTGACGTATTCGATATGCCAAACACAGTAACAAGTCTCACAATGTTACTGGGCCCACTTAAGCAAATCAATGAACAACGGGAGGACAGTGACAGTGATATATATATACACATATATGTGCATGCTAACAACAACAACAAATTGTTGTTAGCATGCCATATCCAGCAGTACTTGGGCTTACTCCTGGATCTGCACTCAGGGATCATTCCTGGTGGGGTTTGGGGGAACCATATGGGATGCCTGAGATTGGACTCAGTGACCATGTGCAAAGTCAGCACCTCATCAACCGTACTGCTGCTCTGGCTCTTTTCATCTGATTTTAACAGAAGTTCATGCCTCCTTCCCTTTTTCGGTTTGTTTCTTTATTGCTGTTAAGGGAATTGCAGAAATATTTTTGTCAGGTTCTGTAAACCTGAAGATCAGGTTCCTATCTCCTGACCCAACCCCCCTGAGCTTCTGTTAGTGGAGTCACATTAGGAAGTCACTGGCATTGCTGGTGACCTGGAGAGGAGCCCTGGAAATGCAGATTTAAAACACAGGCCTTTATGCTAGGACTTGTCTACATTTGCTAACGGAATTATTGATGTTCTTTTTAAGACCACAATAAATCCCAGTCAGCCTCATGCTTATATTTTGTCTGTCCTTTCTCACTGCTTGGAGACTGGGTCTTCAAATCATTTTTGATCAGGCTCATAAAGTCACTCCTTCCATTCGTGGAGCCACTTGTCCACCTAATTCCCATTCCTCTCATAGACTCTCTCCTGCCTATCCATTAAAAAGCATCAAACCTTTCCTAAGTTACCCTTCTCTATGCATCTACCCACTCTCACCTGCCTATCTTCCAACCATCCGCTTCCTTTAACTGAGGTCAAGTTCATAATCTTCCACATTTATTTAATATTTCTTTGTTTTGTTTTCAGTAAAGGGAGGGCCATACCCCATGATGCTCAAGGACTACTCCTAGCCCTGGCTTGTGGGGTCACACCCAGTGTTGCTTACTAGTACATGTGGTACCAAGGATTGAAGCCAGGCCTCCCTTCTGCAAAGCATTCACTCCAGCCCACTGAGCTATCTCTCCAGCCCATTTTGATGTTTCTATATCGTCCCATGGAGGTAGGGCATATTGATCAGATACTAGCTATCTTACAGTTATGATGATTACTTGATTTAAAAATTAGGGACTTTCTCCATGCTTGGTATGGTAGTTATTACAGAGAGTATAGTAACTAACATGAACTGAACCCAAAGATGGAATGAGGATTTTCCAGGTGAAGAAAATGGAGTGAAGAGTGGGGAAGCATATCACACACCAGGATGGCCAGCAGGTGAAAATGGATGTGCAGGTTAAGAAGGATGTACAAGTTACGGTAGTACCTAATGTCAGAATAAAGGTCTTGCAGGTAAAAGAGGATGTGCAACTTATGGCCGTCCCTAATGCCAGGGTATGCCTGATCAGAGACATGAGCTTTCAGCAGTTAAGACTGCAAGAGATAAGCAAGGACCAGGTGATAAACTCCCAGCGTGCCATGTGAAATAGTCTAGGCTGTTCAAGAGACACTTTGCAGTTTATTTGAAATAATAATTTACATGCAGAGGGTGGGGGGTGGGGGGGTGGTGACAAGGACACACCCAGCTGTGCGTAGGACTTAATGCTGGCTCTGCACTCAGGGATCATTCCTGGTGCTTGGGGGACCGAATGGGATGCTAGGAATCAAACCCTGGTTGGATACATGCAAGGCAAGGACTGCTATCTTACTGCTCCAGCCTCACATGAATGATTTCTGAACCACAACTCAGAACTTGGCCAGGGATCCAGTTTCTCTTATCCCTTTCTTTGTGAGTGTACGTATGTGTGGTGGTGGGGGGTGGGGGTTGGGGGGGTGAGTGTTCGGCTACATACAGCAATGCTCAGGGGTTAGTCCTGGCTCTGCACTCAGGAATTACTCCTGACAGGCTAAGGGGACCATATAGGATGCCCAGGGTCGAACCCAGGTCAGCTGTGTGCAAGGAAAGTGCCTTAACCTGCTCTATTATTGCTGTGCCCTCCCCCCTTCTATCCCTTTCTATCCATTACCTTACACTGCCACCCATTCTCCTTCTGACTCATTTTTCTTCTCCCATATCTAATCTCTTTTCACTGGTCAGCTTCTAATAGAGGTCTGTAAACCCAGTCAGAACTCAATAAATGTTTGTTGAATGAATCATTAATTCCTATCGAAGGTGTGTAGGAATATGTGGCTGGATTAACTTTCAAATTTTTCTCCATTCCTGGCTTACAAGTGGCATTGGCCCAAAGAAACTGTATTAGCAGTAGAAAGGGAGGCTGCAGGCTCTGGGTTTCTCACTGACCAGCTGTGTCTCTTGGCCAAGTCCCCACACTCCTGGGCCTCTGTGGCTACATCTACAAGATAAATCCAATAACTCCAGCTTGCCTGATGCTTGCAGGACAGTTTTGAGCCGTGAAGTCCACGCTTATGAGAACTGTATGCTAACTATAGAGTGTTTTGTGCATGAGGCAATATCTCTGCTCCTCCCTTTTTTTTTCTTTTGTGTGTGTGTGTTGGCAGGGTGGTGTGTGTGGGGGGCACATCAGGGGATGCTCAGGGGTTACTCCTGGCTCTGAGTTCAGGAATTATTTCTAGAGGTGCTTGGGGAACTCTATGGAATGCTGAGGATCAAATGCAGGTTGGCTGTGTGCAAGGCAAATGCTTCACCCACTATACTATGTCTTGGTCCCATGAGCTGGTCTTATTTGTTACTAGATAAAGGAAAAATGCTCTTTGTGCCAACATTCAGTAGTCATAATCCAATAGGACATGGACAGCACATTTGGGGGATATTTAATAAATTGACATTTATAAAGGGAAGGTGGGAGTTGAGGGAAACTGACAAGCATTAGGCAGAGCTCTATGACTAGTGACATCTTAATTTTTTTTTTTTTTTTTTGCTTTTTGGGTCACACCCAGCGATGCACAGGGGTTATTCCTGGCTCATGCACTCAGGAATTACTCCTGGCGGTGCTCAGGGGACCATATGGGATGCTGGGAATTGAACCTGGGTCGGCTGCGTGCAAGGCAAACGCCCTACCCACTGTGCTATCGCTCCAGCCCCCATCTTAATTTTTTTAATTGAAAAATTTTAATTGAGATTCTATAGTTTACAATGTTATTGCTAATCGTTTGTCAATCACCCAATTCCAATACCACACCCATCACCAGTGTACCTCCTCTTTCCCTCAAGGACCCTAACATCCCTCCCTTCCAACACTGGGACAAGTAGCATCTTTCTGACTTCCCCCACCCCCCTTCCCCCAAAAGTTGGAAAGGAGGAAGGGAAACAGGGAATTGAATCAACATACTAGCCTCTTTTTTTTTTTCCTTTTGGGTCACACCCAGCAACGCTCAAGGGTTACTCCTGGCTCTGCACTCAAGAATTACTCCTGGTGGTGCGCAGGGGACCATATGGGATGCTGGGAATCGAACCTGGGTTGGTCGCGTGCAAGCAAATGCCCTACCCGCTGTACTTTCACTCCAGCCCCATAGCAATCTCTTTATTTATTTTTTTGCATACCCAGTGGTGTTTGGGGGCTATTTCCATCAGTGCTCAGAGGACCATGCCATGCTGGAGGTTGAATCTATGCTTCATGTGCTTAAATCCTTTGAACTCTCTCTCTCTCAGACTCCTCTACCAACCTCTTTTTTATCTCCTGTCTTTTGTCAGTGCCTCCTGTAGGCTGGACCCGAACAGAAGCCAGGGTTGAGGTTCTCACTGATGTAATTCATAAAGGTCAGTCTTTAGGCTGGGGACACAGCTCTGTTGGAAGAGCACATGCCTTGCAAGAGTAGATCCTGGTTTTGATCCTCAGCACTGCCAAAGAGCAAAATTAAAAAAAAAATAAAGAGAAGGAAAAGAATCAAACAAAACCAACTCAGAAGAAAGGTCAGCTTCCTCGGGCATAGTCAAGTGCAGACAGAAGGTCCCTGCACCCCACTTCTGCCCACCTCTTTGGGTTTCCCTCTCCAGAGCTGTTCCCGTGGTGATCTGTGCTACTACAGCCCTTTTACTCTGTTTATTCTGGATCTGGCTCTCTCCTATGTCTTATCCAGCCCCTTTCCTGGGCTTCCTCTCTCCCCTACACTCCTTAGAGCACCTTTCTGCCATGATATTCAAGCTCTCTTGATTCTAGAAAAACAGAAAACCAGTCTTTTTTTTTTTTTAATTTTTGGGTCATAGCTGGCAATGCCCAGAATCACTCCTGGAGATGCTCTGGGGACCATATGGGATGCCGGGATCAAAAACAGATCAACTGTGTGCAAGACCCTACATGCTGTACTATCGCTCCAGCAAGAGGCTGGGCTTTCTTCTCCCCCTTCTCCCCCTTTAAACTCCCATATGCTGTTCTGCTCCCCTTGATCCTGACCCTGTACTAGCTTAGGGGAGTTGGGGGGCCCATCCAGCAGGTGCTTGCTATTCTAACACAGTGCTTCTAGGGAATATCTTCTTCTATAAAATCTTTGGTGGCTCTACATTTTCTGTAAGTCAGAGCCACGACAAGTGTCCTTTTTTGTTCTCTGGAATGTTCCCTACCTCCAGTTGCCCTTTCCCTGGCTTTTCTTATTCTCAGCAACCAGCTGCCCAACCAGCCCAGCCTGGGGGGGCTATACCTGGGGTTGTGGTATGCTTCCTTCCCATTTGGTCTGCCTTTGGAACTTGGTTTTCCATCCTTCTTTCCTTCCTTCCTTCCTTCCTTCTTCCTTCCTCCCTTCCATTTATTTTTTAAATCAAATTTCCATGAGATTATGCAGTTACAAAGTTGTTCACGATTAAGTTTCAGTCACACAATGTTCCAACACCCATTCCTTTATGAACTTGGTGTTTCTTGGTAAGTTACTTAATGTAGGACTTCTGGGGTCACTCTAACAGCTTCCACAATATTCTGGGGAAGCAGATGACAGCCTGAGCACTGCTCTACTAATGGGCACTTTCTCTTCTTCCACATCCATACCCTGTTGGCAACTCTGGCTGAGAAGTTGCTGATAGGAGCAGGAGTGTTCTGCAGGTTTGTTGGTTCTTTCCTTCACTGGCTGTGACCAGGAATGAAAATTTTGTTGCCCACCTTTTTGAGAATAAGTCAGTCTACCTTTTTTCTGGGTAATCCCAGAGACCCTGTGGCAATGAAAGGGTAAATATTTTCAAAGAAAACTCCTTACAGAAATATCAGGAGGCAGGATTCTGTGCTCTCCCCAAGGTAGTCCACACGAGCCTTCTTGAAGGCAAAAGATTCTATGTGTTTTAGACTCTGATGATGGTTTTGTGTGTGTGTGTGTGTGTGTGTGTGCACATGCGTGCATACTATACCTAAAAATCACAGATATTTTAACATTGAGTCATAGCTATTGCAGACTTCTTCATTACATTCAACTTCATATTTACATTCAGCTTTGTGATGATGAAAATATAGTTGGTGATGAAAATATAGTCAAGGGACAGCATCATTGGGCATTTCTGTCATGAGAGCATCATTGAGTGTACCAACACTAGTCTAAATGACAGAGCCAACTACACACTTAAAATAGAGCATGCAGAGCTGATGGGACCATGGTAAGATGCATAGTCCAATGTTGGTAGGGACAATGGCAAGCTAAGAATGACTGCAGTATTTTTTTTATTATTATTTCAATTTTATTTTATTTTGAGTCACACCCCACACTCCTGGTAGTGCTTGGGGCACCATATGGAATGCTGGGGATCGAACCTGGGTTGGCTGCGTGCAAGGCAAATGCCCTCCCCCTGGACTATCACTCTAGACCCACTATTTCTGTTTTTATCATCATTATGGCCCCGAAAGGTGGATACCATCATCAGTTTCAAATGTACTGAGACTCAGAACATAGAAGGAATTTGCCCCAAATCACAAAGCAAGTCCATGAGAGTATTGGAATTGAAATCCCGAAGTTCTCCCTGCCTGGCCCCCAGTCCTTCTCAGAATTTGTGTTCCTCACTTCAGATGTACTTTATAGCACTGGCTTTGCACTTTTCAATCCCAACCTCGGATTTCCTGGAACTTCTGTAGACACCAGTGGTCAGCAACCATGGGTTGGAACAGCCTCCCCTGAGCATTTTCCTGGAAGCTAAGGTCATGTGCGCTCCCATATGTTCACTAGGGACCTATTTGGTAGTCTCTGGAAATCTCAAAATAATGGGCTCACATGCATCTATAAAAATACATATGAATACAATGAGATGCAATTGTGTCAAACCCCAATTACTGAAATAGTGACAAGCCATATTGGTGTACAATAAAAAAGACTTCTTTGTGAATGTGTTAAGTGATGAGAGCTAGTGGTGTACTCTGATTTCTTGCATGGTTATGTGTTGCCTAGTGAAAGATTAAATGGCTGGTTATGGACTGCATGTCCCAAGGAAGTCTATTAGGTGTGTGAAAGATTCTGAGTGTCACATACAGGTGGATCAAGTCCTCTACTGTCAGCAATGCAGAACAGCTGCTAGAACCTGAGACTATAGTCTCAGCCAGGGACAGCCTGGATGAAAAGAACAGAGGGTGTCTCTGTGTCACCTTTGGGTCAGTCATCTGGCCAGCAGAGCTAGTGAACTGCATGGGAAGTGGGCCTTCACCTGTCTCCATGTGCAGATGCAGGGAACAATCCCCAGGAACCTAAGACATCAGCAATTCTCAGGGTGCCCGGACTGTGAAGTAATAAGGAAATCTTGCTCCTGTGGGTACCAAGTTCCAGGAACTTCAAAGGACCCTGGTGACCTGGTGTGGTCAGACTTGGTGGGGCATGAGGTTGAACTCAGTCTGTGTCTTACCCACTTAAGGGAAAACAGATCGTTACTGGGGCTGCAGTGGTTGGGCCTGGAATTCCAAGGCAGGGAGGGCAGTATGTCCTTAACTCACCTGGGCTGGCCAGTGGCCCAGTGCTGGGGGTTCCCTGGGTAGTAGCGTTCAGGGCACTTGGTATACAGTGAGTCCCACAGGGAGGGAGAGAAAACACACAGCAGTTCACTGCAAGGATGGTCAAGAGAGGACCTACCACCAAGCATGCAGCTAGAGAGGCATGGAACTCTTTCTTAAGGAGGCCCCCTTTCTCTCTTGGGGAGGCTGACCTTGCATTTGTCTGCTCCCAGAAGCGGAGACCTCCTTAGATTTTGCATGTCAGCCCTAGATATGGGTCAAGGAATAAGAGATGAGCCTCACAGACGAGCTTCAAAGTGAAGCCTGTGAAGATAGATGAAGATAGAATATCCCCTCCATCAAAATCTCCACAGTTGAGGTCTTGGAACCTGTACAGATCTGCATCTCCTCAGGTGACACTTGTGGGGTGACTCAAGGGGCGACCTCAGAAAGAATGACTGACCCCATCCTATAGGACTTTGTTGTTTTCCAAATAACTTTGCTGAATATCTGATTTTCACAATATTCCCAGGAGATAGGATGGTTTTCAAAGAGGACTAATTATCCCAGAAATCATGCAGCAAAATCAAAAGTCTCAGAATCCATTTTCATACAGAAGAGTGGAATGGTGGAATGCTAGTGAATGAATGGGTTGTTTTGAATTTTGCCTGATGAAAAGGTCTCCAGTTAAAGCAGGTAATGGGATGGTTGGGGGTGGGAGAGAGCAGGACAGATGGCTGGACAACGGCTCTCACCCATATACATGTGACAGTGGCAGAGACTAAGGAGAACCAAGGGGACAGGGAGTTGCTGGGGTATAGTCCTTGAGAAGTCCAGTGACAGTTTATAGAGCAGCAAGGGTTCACAGGTGGCAGGGTTCTACCTGCAGGTTTCAGATACTGGTTAGAGAACGGTGTAGAAACAACACAGATACATGCAGGTGGGGAGGGACAAGACTAGGAAGTTGTACTCTGGACTGGACATTGAGGGGCAGGATGAATGATGTCATATATGAATAAAATGAGAGACCTAGACACTGGGAGTGACCCAGATCTACCTGTCAAAACTGCAGAGTAAACCAACTTCTTAAGCGACCACGTTTTTATTTTTTTTAATTTTTAAAAAAAATTTTATAAGGTGGTTCACAATATTTGATTACATTTAATATTCAAATACCAATCCCAAAGCCATTACACCTTCCCACCACCAAATTTGGGATGTTTCCATCCCAAGCCCCAGACCCATCCCAAAGCACAACTGAAATAATATATTTTGTATAGTCTGTTATGGAAAACCACTGAAAATGCTACAAAAAAAGCATCCATAGAGGAAACAGTATGATGATTGTTCTACTTTGCAACCATGTTTTGTCTGCGAATCTTTCACACAATTCTCAAGAATCCACAAGCTTAGGTGACAATTTGTTCATTCATTCATTCATTCATATTGTGAGAACATGAAATAAATATGAACAGAGGCACCCATAAGGAAATTGCTACCCAGAAGGATATTCACACACACACACACACACACACACACACACACACACACTGGCACATGGACTCCTTAACATACAAGGGAGGGCTGTGCAAGAACGATGGGCATCCCAGCAGACTGCCTGGGGAAGGCTGGGTTTTGTCATCTCAACATGTATGGAAACTCATTTTCGCACAGCACAAACACTGTTGCACTTTGTTGGGCTTGAGAAAGGCCTTGCATACTTAAAGAATAGTGGCTCCATGGTAGCTAATGGAGAAAGAGCCAGGGTGGGATAAGGCTGCAGTTTGGGTGGTTTCCTTGGGGCCTCAGGGAGATACTGAGAAAGTTGGGGCAGATGAATGACAACAGCTGGTGGTGTAGCCCAGCATGGCTGAGGATCATGGTGCCTGTGAATCACCTGGGCGTCTCATTGTGATGGAGATTCTGACTCCAGAAGCTTAGTATGGGGCCAGGCACTGTGCATTTTCTTTCTTTCTTTTTTTTTTTTTTTTAATTTTTATTAGTGAAACACCATGAGGTACAGTTGTAGACTTACAAATTTTTGTGCTTGGATTTCAATTGTACAATGATCAAATACCCATCCCTCCACCAGTGCCCATTTTCCACCACCACGGGTCCCAGTATCCCTCCCACCCCCCCCACCCCCCATCCCCTCCATCCTACCCTGCCTCTGTGGCAGGGCATTCCCTTTTGTTCTCTCCTTTTGGGTGTTGTAGTTTGCAAAAGAGGCATTGAGTGACAATCATGTTTGGTCTATAGTCTACTTTCCGCATGCTTCTCCCATCCTGGAAGGATCCTCCCAACACCCTTTATTTGGTGCTCCCTTCTCTATCTGAGCTCCCTTTTCCCCTAGCATGTGTGGCTGGCCTCCAAGCCATGGTACATCTGCACAATGGAGTACTATGTAGCTGTTAGAAAAGATGAAGTCATGAAATTTACATACAAGTGGTACTACATGGAAAGTATCATGCTCAGCGAAATGAGTCAGAAAGAGAGGGATAGACATAGAAAGATTGCATTCATTTGGGGAACATAAAGTAACAAAATAGGAGACTAACACCCAAGAGTGACTGATATTAGTACCAGGAGGTTGGCACTGTATATTTCTAACAAGTTTCTAACAAGGGCTAGGCTGATTCCCCTAGACCTTGGTGCCCTCTTCAAGTAGAGAAGTAGAATTTGTTTTGTTTCACTTTAAATCAGTATGAAATGACAAGTGGAGTGAGGGAGGCAGGAAAAACATTCTAGGAGGCTTTGGGGAACTGGGGTAGGTTACTCAAGATGACTGTTGTTGCTTCTCCCAGCAGCTTTGGACTCAGACTCTTTAGCTCAGGGCTATGTCATCTACGGCGTTTTTCCCTCTCAAAACAGGGTGGAGACGGGAGGGGTCCGAATTCCACTTTACTCTGGTCGCTTCAGCCGGCCAGTTTCTGCAGGTGACGTCATGTTACTCTTGGGGGATCATCCTAACTTATTGGTATCCACCTCACCCCAGGACTTGGAACAGTTCGGCTAGCAGAAAATCAGACTCTTGCGTGCTATGAGGAGACTGCGTAAGCATAAGGAAGATGACCGGTGTTCCTTTGGGCTTTTGTTTATTCGTAAAGTTTTCACTCTCGTCCTCTGCTCTCAGGAAATGGGTGGCAGTTGTCAAAGGCTTGAGGGTGAAAAGAAAATCTTGGGAGAATTTTACATCTGAGAAAATTCCATTTACTGACTTAATTATTTCTGGGAATTTAGAAAAGACCTTCAGCCGTAAAAATGCTTGGGCCACCCTCTGAAAAGACTAAAGTTGTGCAGGAACAGCTTTAGAGAAATCTTGTGTTGTCTTCTTCTGTAGCCTGCATATTTTGCCTGTTCTTAAAGACTTTTGAAATATTCAATATTGCTAGAGCAACAGAAGGTGAAATTAGCACAGAGAATGAAGATAATTAAAACCAGAGGGGCAATGATAAATCTTGAAATCAGCACCCAACCACGCTTTCCTTATGTGTCAGTTTCCGGGTTGTTGAGGTTTTTAAAATATTTTTTTCAGTTCTCATCATTCAGACTTTTCTTTTTAGTGCAGTGCAAGTTGCGTTCAATTCTGTTTCTGCTTTTCTTGCTTGACATTGCAGCCTATTTTTTTCCACGCTGCTAAGACAGACCTCATACTCAAGTTTATGGACTCTATCAGTCACAAGGTAGAGATATATTGTATTTTTACTTAAATCTTGCAATTGGCCATTTCTATCCCATGATGCATTAAAAAGGGAATGAGCAACAGAGTTAGTGATACTGTGACCTGGTACAACTCTTTTGGAAAAGCAATTGCCAATGTACCACAGGCCTGAAAAACATTCACGGTTTTAGAACTCTTCATTCTACTGCTGGGGACTCTTTCATATGGAAATAATCTGAAGTACAGACCTGGATTTATGAATTCAGACAAAAACCTTTGGAGAATAGAGAAAATCTCATAACAGCTTAGATATTCGAACTGGAGAGAAGCTTTATATAAATACTTACATAGCTGCTCGATGGAATATTATACAGCCATTAAGATGTTTATAAAGGCAAGCTACCGAGAGTATTCGATATGCCAGACACAGTAACAACAAAGTCTCCAATGGAGACGTTACTGGGCCCGCTCGAGCAAATAAAGGGTTCATACATGGAAAATGCCAGCATTGTTAATTAAATAAGCAAGAGGTAGATTATATTTATACTATGATTCTAGATATGTAAAAATAGTTTTCCTACAGAGAAAAAGGCTGGAGGGGAAAACGCCACAATGCAAATGGAGGATGGTGGGAATAGGAATGATTTTATTTATCATATCAGTTAGTGTGAGAATATTATAAGTTAGTAGCAAGCCAAATTACTTTTGAAGCAGTTGTTCAAACTTCTGTTTGTTTTGTAGAATTCTTTTGCTTAAAAAGAATTCATGTGTGGACTTGAGCGATAGTGGGTAGGGCACTAGTCCTGCACAAGTCTGACCTGGATTTGATCTCTGGCACCCCATATGATCCCCTGAACCTGCTAGAAATGATCCTGAGTGCAGAGCCAGGAGTATGTCCTGAGCAAGCCAGTGTGGCCCCCCAAACAACAAGCAAACACAAAACAAAACAAAATAACAAAAAAACAAATAGTTCTTTATATAAGGACCTAAGGCAACTTAAGTTCAACATTAGCTACAAATATTTTTTTGATAGTCAGTATTATGGTTTCTGAATATTTGTTCTTAAGACAAGACAAGGAGTTCAGCTCCCAAGAACACTTAACAAGGATAATACCCATAGTTAGAATGTCACTACTAGCAAGTTGATTTCTGGGATCTCTTGGGTATAGGGAACAAATCAGGGGAAAAAACCCGTAGGTCTTAGTTATTCTGCTCCTCCCCCCCACACCATGGTGCTAGAGATTGAACCCAGGGCCTAACACAAGCCAGACAGGCACTCTGTCACTGAATCATATGCCCAATCCCTAGAAAAATCTTTAACACACACAGACACATGATGAGCTTTTTTAGAAAGGACAGATTAAAGGGATTATGGCAGGTACTTTCAGTGGAATACTAGATAGTCATTAAAAATAACAATGGATCTCCCTCCTCTGTTTTTGTTTGTTTGTTTGTTTTTTGTTTGTTTTTTGGGTCACTTTCCGCTCGATGTGTAGGGAATATTCCTGGCTCTGCTCTCAGGAATTACTCCTGGTGGTGCCCAGGGGATCATATGGAATGCTGGGAATCGAACCCGGGCCAGCTGCATGTAAGGCAAATGCCCTACCCGCTGTGTTATCGCTCCAGCCCCAGATCTCCCTCCTCTTGATTTGCCATACAGATGCCCAGTGCTCTTGTAGCCGCTCCTGAGAAAGCTATACTCTCCCTGTTTCTCCTCTCTGTTCTGGTCCCATTTCCCAAATTCTCTGAATGCAGGTCTTAATTGGCATTATTTCCTCCAGAAAGTCTTAGATCACCCAGCCCTGACAATTTGCAAGTGATAGTGCATGGGGAATTGTTACCGCCCAAGACCCGCTGCCTTAGGCTCTTATCACTGCTTGCGCATTGGAAGATGCCAAGAGAGTACACGGTAAGATATGACCATGTAATCAGCTAAAGAACATTTCTTCAGAACAAGGTTGTAGGAGCGTTAACATTTCTACTTTTCCCACATGGCACAGGACTTGACACATTGTAGCTTCAGGATAAAACCTGTCAAGTGGACTGTCCCATAATTCTTCTTTATTTCTTTATTTTACAAAAAATGTGAGTGTTGGGTTATTTCTGGCAGATCTCAGGGGCTACTTCTAGGTTGGTGCTCTGGAGTCACTCCTGGAAATGCTCCAGGGACCATTATGGTGTCAGGGACCAAACCTGGCTTCCTGTGCAATCCATGTGCTCAACTTGTTGAGGTCTCTCCAGCCCCGACACAGGTGTCTTCCTTAGAGTAAAGGCTGTCAAGAGACGATCTTCATATATGATGGCATGCAAGCAAAATAAAACAGTCGCGGGAATCACATTTGACACAAATGAAACACTAGGTTCCACCATACTAATTATTTGCTTCACTCTTTCCCATGATCCACGAAACTGGTACTATTGACCTCCCAATGTGTAAATGAGGAAACTGAGGCTCACACTTATAATTCTCAGTGTGGCAGACAGAATGTTAATCTATATCTGTCTGATCCCATGACCCCTGACCTCGCCACAAGGCGCCAGGTGAGTGACTCAGAAAAGAAGGGCAAAGGTCTCCCTCTTCCCAAGCCAGTGTTCTCTCATGCCAATGTTCTTTCAAGGCTGCCCATGTCATTTAGGATTTTCTGGATCTCTTCTTGCTGGCTTCCATGTGCCACCAAACTGGGAAAGAGCATGGTTCTTCTTTCCCCCTCCGTTCTTCAGTATCAGGACGTTTGGAACGTATCAACCCAATTTAGTTTGGTTTTTTGTTTTGTTTTTTTAAAGGTGGAATTTTATCTTATTTTTTTTTATTGTAATAAATCACTGTGAAATAAAGTTACAGACTTACACACAGCCCGTGAATGGGCCCTCTGGCTACTGAAAAAGCTGCTTAAGCCATGATTCCAGAGACTCAGAAACAAATCTCGGGACCCAGCAGCTTTTGGCAGAAACCCCTCCAGATTTAATTATTAAAGTTTCAGAATTCCAAAATCGCACAGCCACTACTGCAACCGTGCGACATCATATGCTATTCATAAGCAGCACAACAGAAAATAAATTGTCTACTGTTGCCTTTTTGGCAGATTTGAGTGTTGGGGTAAAATTCTACATAATAATGGTGGGTCTGGTGTCGAAATAGTGAATGTGATCAAAGTAGAGAGAGAGTAATATGGAAATCATCTGCCACACAGGTAGGGGGAGGGTGTGGGATGAGGGGTATACTGGGGTTTTTGGTGGTGGAAAATGTGCACTGGTGAAGGGACCGGTGTTTCTTCATTGTATGACCAAGACTTAAACCCGAAAGCTTTGTAACTGCTCTCACGATGATTCAATAAATAAATTTATTAAATAATAAAAGTTACAGACTTACAAATTTTTGTGATTATGTTTCAGTCAATGTGTGAGTGCCCATCTCTCCACCAGTGCCCACTCTCCACCACGGATGTTCCCAGTGTCCCTCCTGCTACCCCCACCCCATCCCACCCCTTGCCTCTGTGGCAGACACATTCCCTCTTACTCTCTCTGTCCTTTTGGGTGTTATGGTTTGCAATGCAGGCACTAATCAGCCATCATGTTTGGTCCATAGTCTACTTTCAGCACACATCTACCATCCCGAGCGATCCCTCCAACCATCATTTACTTAGTGGTCTCTTCTCCATCCCAGCTGCCTTTTCCCCCAGCACATGAGATTGGTTTCCAAGCCATGGTGTGATCCTCCTGGCCCTTATCGACCCAATTCAGTTTGATTTCTGTTCCTTAGTCCACATGCAAATGACTGCCGGAGTCCCACAGCCCTCCTCTGAGTGCAATGCAGCCAATCGAGGCTTTCCATATTATTCTTCCTGAGTGCTGAGAATAGATCAATTCTAGCCATCTCCTCATAGCCGCGCTTCCCCCCCGCCCCCCCTCCGCCTCCCTGCAAATCCCACCCTTCATGACCACTCTTGTCTGCAGCACTGTACCTGTAAGGGGGCAACTGTCAGACCCCAACAGGGGAGAAGGGCAGGTCAAGAGAGGTTGGTACATGAAAGAACAAAGAGCAGTGGCTCAAAAGAGCAGTACTTGGAACTCATTTCCTTAAGAAATGAGTTTATAGCTCAGGTTCAGTATTGGTAGTCCAGAATGGCATGACTTTAGTACCCATTAGCGCCTATTTACTGGATTATGGAAAAAAAGCAATAACAACTGAACCATTGTTCTTGGGGAAATATAAGGTTCAGGTTCCCCTGAGTCTGTGTTCACAGCATAATCACAAAGTGGCTAACGCATATACTTCTGTAGGTTTCTTTTCCTTTCGTTTTGTTTTGTTTGGCCACCCCATGATGTTAGGGAGTTAATCCTCGTGATGTTGGGGGGACCATGTGGTGCTGAGGATGGAGCATTGGGTTTCTGCATGTAAAGCTTGTACCCGAGCCCTTTGATCCAAGTCCCCAGCCTTTGTGTCCTTTAATAACAAATAGTGTTGAGCCACCAGACTCAGTGCAGTCCTCAATGAAGCTTATCTGGCACATGTTTTCTCCATATGCCACATCAAAGAACATGGACAGTACACAGCACTTGAACACTTTGCTTGGGAGTATTTTTAATGGTGAATTCTAGGCCAGAAAAATCGTACAGGGGTGAAGGTACTAGCCTAACATGTGTCCAACTCAGGTTGGATCCCCAGCACTACATGGTCCCTTGAGCACTTCCAGGAGAGATCCCTGAATATAGAGCCATGAGTAGCTCCTGGACATACTCCCTGAGCCCTGCCCCTGACCCTAGTGGTGAAATTGGCCACCAAAGGCAAAATAAAAGGAGGAATATAGGTCACTAGAAAGTCACAGGAAAAGACCTAAGTGGAATGTTAAGAGGGTAGAGTGCTCCCTTGTTTTTTAGTTTAGTTTTTATTTTTTATTTTTTTTGATGGGGGGACAGGGCAGGATCACACTGGCAGTGCTCAGGGCTTATTCCTATCTCTGTGCTTAGGGATCACTCCTGGTAGGCTTGAAGGACCATGAGGGATGCCAAAGATTGAACCTGGGTCAGCTATGTGCAAGGCAAGCACCTTAACCATTGTATTATCTCTCTGGCCTCCGTACCTCTATAACTCGGAATACAGGTGAAAGGGTTTGCTCAGCAGTTTCAACAAAAAGGCCACACATGTGGTTTCAGTGCTAGCCAGAGATGGGCTCTGTCCAATTCTGAAGGCTGAAAGTGTGGGATACAGGTATCAGTGGGGGCTCTGTTGGGCATGTGGATGAACTCACTGTGTGCCAATATCCTTCCTGCCCTAATCTCTAAGGACCCACCCCCACGTGAACCTCGCTCTTTCTTTCAGTTCCCATCTCCAAATAGAGTCTCTATGTGGCAGGTAGAGGGTTGATCCATACCCACACCTGGCTCAGTGCTTCGGGTCATGTTCAGAGATGCTCAAGGGGCCATGGGATGCCAGGGATGGTAGCTAGTTGTCCTGCATGTAAAGCATGCACAGACAGTTGAATTATTGCCTTGATCCCATAAAGTCACCTTCTGGGTGACTGGGTGCAGGTAGGGATTGGGTCTGAGGGGCACACAGAAGTTATTAGGAGAACACAGTCAGCTTATGACGGTGTTTTAGGACCTCCGTGTTTTGTAGCTCCATGTGTGAATATGATTGATCTCAATTCTATGAGTACCGATTTTGAAATTACAAATACATTTCAGGAAAGCAGGTGAATTTGGAAATCGGGAGTCATTATTTGGGACAATAAGGATGAACTGCACGCATGATACTGTTGAATCTGACTTCCAGCAGGCCTTTGAATTTGTGATCCTCTCTAGACTGGTCTGAACTTGCAAATCTCAGAATTTTTTCCTCCCAGTTTGTTTGAGAAAGATTCTGCAATGCACAATCTGGATGACAACAGGGAAGGGAGCCGGGTCTTTGTTACTCTCAGAGCCTCTCCCCAATTCCTTTCTCTTTCTCCCATTCTTCTCCTAGACAGGAATGATATTTTATTGAAAGACAAAGAAAATAGCACATACAAAGTTTCTGGCCTCACCCAAAAGATCATAAAAATAGCTGTAAATCCTAGGAACACAGTGTCTGTGCATGCGGCTTTCCAGAAAAAGTGAAGCTAGACAAGTGGAGGAGCTGGAGAGAGAAGAGCAGAGCAGAGAGGAGAGTTTCTAGAAATCTCTTTAAGAGGCTCCTTTTAATTTTCTCTTTCAGTCCCAACAGAGCCCATGTATGGGCTCACCAATGACTGGAATAAAGGAGGAGACCAGTTGCACGCAATGAGGGGTTAGCACCAGAACTAGGTCTCTTTTGTTAGTTTGGTTTTTGTTTTTGGGCCACATCCGGTGGTGCTCAGGAATACTTCTAGCTCTGTGCTCAGGGGTCACTCCTGGATGGGCTCTAGGGGTACTGGGGTTGCAACTCAGGTTAGCCACATGCAAGGCAAATGTTCTACCTGCTGTACTATTGTTCTGGCCCAAGAACTAGGTCTTCAGACCTTCACCCTTGTCCTCTCTCTTTGATTTTTGAATTGGAAGTCCCTGAATTGGTCCTAGAAGTTTTCAATGCATTTGTATTTGAGAAGATCAGCAATTCATTCTGGACTTGGGGCATTTGTGAATTCTTTTATTTTTGAGTGTCTGTCTGTCATATGCAGCAGAGCACTGGATGCTGCGATCTGAAGATGGAAGAGTCTAGTCCTGCCTCACAGTGAATTTATATTGTCTATGAGAATAGCTGCTTGGTGAGACTATAATGTGAGTCACAAACGCAATTTTCATTTGCCTGGTAGTCATAAGAGATAACTGAAACAAAATTAGTCTGAATGCACTCACACACACACACACACACACACACACACACACACACACACACACACGAACACATTGTTTGCTACTTCTGGCAGTGCTCAGGGGCTACTCCTGATGTAAGCCTGCCAGGAGAGATTGATTGTTTCCAGTACCACTGGGGCACCATGTGGATCTGGGAAAGTGTTTCTCCGACATGAGTTCCAACCCTTTGGCTATCTCCCTGGTCTTGATGATGAATTTTTAAAAATCAATATGTGTAAGATATTATCACTTTGATTTATAATAGATAAGAAAATAGTTAAGAAATTTTACATCTTTTGTTTATAATATATATATTTTAAATGATTTTGTACTTGCATCACATCTTCATTTTTTTTTTTTCTTCCTTCTCCTCGAGCATTTGAGGTAGGCTTCCAACCATGGATCAGTCCTCCTGGCCCTTGTTTGTACTGTCTTTGGGTATTGGTCTCATCTTCATTTTTTTAAGCCCCATTGATGATAATGTTTAACATAAAAGTTCTTTCCATATTGAATGTCAAAGATCCAAATACACACACACACACACACACACACACACACACACACACACACACACGATATTCTGGAATTCTTTTTATTAAAGTACTTTATTAAAGTAACATTGGTTTTAGACATTGTACAAGTTTCAGGGGTACAACCTTATCATTTGACATGCTTCATACATTATAATTACCACTGAAAGCCTAGTTTCCATCCCCTACTATGTAACTATAATCCCTTTTACTATCCACTGCCCCCTCCATTTTTTCCTATGGTAAAGGTAAAGGCCCTCCCGTTGATCGTCGATTTGCTCGAGCGGGCCCAGTAACGTCTCCATTGGAGACTTTGTTGTTACTGTGTCTGGCATATCGAATACTCTCGGTAGCTTGCCGGGCTCTCCGAGAGGGGTGGAGGAATCGAACTCGGGTCGGCCATGTTGGCCGCTTGTAAGGCGAACGCCCTACCCGCTGTGCTATCGCTCCAGCCTATGGTAAACACCAGTTTATTATTATAACCTAACACTTTGTGTTTTGTCTGTATGTTTATTTATCTTTTTCACATGAGTGAAATTATAAATGTCTTTGACTTCTTAGCATAAGGCTCATGAGGACCACCTATATTATTACAAATGGCATAATTAGTTTTAGTTTTTTTTTTTTTGCCATCCCTGGCTGGGATTAGGTTTACTCCTACTTCTGTGCTCAGGAATCACTCCTGAGTGATGCTCAGGGGACCCATTTTGGTAGCAGGATTGAATTTAGGTTGGCCACACGCATGGCATGTACCCTACCTGCTGTATTGTCTCTCTCGCTCGAATGTTTTTTGTTTTATTTTTGCTTTGCTTTTGCTTTTCTGGGTCACACTTAGCTGTGCTCAGGGTTTGCTCCTGGCTCAGGAATCACTCACAGTGGGACTCAGGAGACCACGCGTGGTGCCAGGGATTGAACCCAGGACAGCTGTGTGCAAGGCAAGTGACTTACCCACTATTCTATCTCTGTGGCCCCACATGTGTCATAATTTAATCATTTTATTTCATTCGGAAGCATTTCACCGTGTATATATGCCACCTTTTATTTAACCATTCCTCCATTTATGGGATTTTAGTGGCTTTCATATGTTGGTTATTAAATATAATGTTGCAATGAATGTTTATGTCTTCAAATTAGTATTTTCATATATTAAGTATATATGATAGATGAAATAACTGGATCAATTGTGATATTTTTATTTTAAAATTTTTTGAGGTTCCACTACCATTTTACATTCTTGTATATGAAGGGTCCTTTCTATCCATACCTGACCAACACTTGTGATTTCTTTTCTTTTCTTTCCCCACTTTGTGTGAACACCATGGTTTACAAAGTTGTTCGTGACGATTCGTTACAGGCATTCAGTATTCCAAGACCAGACCCACCTCCACTGTCACCTTCCCTCCACCACTGTCTCCATTTTCCCAACCACTCCTTAAGCCTGCTCCCATAGGAGTCCCACAATAATTTATTAGATATTTCTTGTTACCACTAAATGACTTATGGAAAGATAAGAAAATACTCCAGTAAAAAAAAAAAATCTGTAAAAAAAAAAAAAAACCTGTGAAATATCTTGTTTCTCACCATGCGGACATTAAGTCCTTGACTGAGGGTTTAGTATGCTGTTGTTGCTAGGTAAGTCTTCTCTGTTAATGTTTCTGTTATTCAAGCTCAGTTGGTTTCTACATTGCATCCCGTCCAATCTTGTGCACTCCTACTGGGATGTTAGTATGTGGCCACATGCTCCAGATTTCTTGTCTTTTTGATATAAGCCATGCTCACAGGCATGGGAGATCTCAAGGGTTTTTTGGTTTGTTTGTTTGTTTTGTTTTGTTTAGTTTTGTTTGCTTTTTGGGTCACACCCAGAAATGCTCAGGGGTTACTCCTGGCTCTGCACTTAGGAATTACTCCTGGTGTTGCTTGGGAGACCATATGGGATGCTGGGGATTGAACCAGGGCCAGCCATATGCAAGGCAAACATCCTACCCACTATACTAATGTTCCGACCTTATCAGGTAAAATTTTAATTTACCTTTCCCTGACAAAAAGAGGCAACAAACAAATTTTTTTTGTGTCTGTTGACCATCTGTGTCTTTTTTGGAGGTGTCTATTCAGATTCTCTGCCATCTTTTCTTTTCTTTTCTTTTCTTTTCTTTTCTTTGTGGTGGGGGGAAGTGGGGAGTGTTGGTGGCACACTTGGCAGTGCTCGGGACTCACTCCTTGCTCTGCACTCAAGAGACCACTTGTGGCAGGTATCAGGAGACCATATAGGGTACCAGGAGTGAATTTGGGTCAGACACATGCAAGACAAGCACCCTACCTACTAAACTCTCTGGCCCCTCTGTCCATTTCTCTGATGGGAATGTTTGGGCATTTTGTTGCTTTGTAAGAGATCTCTATAAATTTTTCATTTTAACCTCTTGTCAGATGAGTAAGATCTTTTTAAACCTGTTTATATATTCCTAGCACAGGATACTGACCATAGTGGAAGTCTGTTCTCTCTACTCTGGAAACACAGGGGAGGGAACAATTCACTGAAATTTATTTCTTCCAAAAGTCTTCCTAGAAAAGATGATTGAGGTAGGAGTTGATTGCACCCTAACACAAAGAGCATCTTGGCACAAGTAGGGCACCCGTCTGGGGGCTACAGTAAAGTAGATACCCACTTCCCTGAGCTGGTTTGGCCCCGACGTTCTTTGCTGGCTGGAGTTTTGCAGTGGGGCTTGAGTTTGCTCCAGGAATTTGGGTTTGCTCAATTTTCAGTTCTGATGAGTTTGTTCAGGACTGTGTACTTAGAATTGAGTAACGCTAATACCTGCTTTCTAGGACTCATCTCTAGACCAAAGTCTGGGATGCTGTTGAAAATACTGATTCTGGGGCCAGAGTTTCTGTGTGAGTAGGTCTGACACGGGGCCAGAGGATTTGAATTTCTTGCAGCACCAAGCTGCCACTGCTTAGAGAATTAGTCTTTTTCATTTGTTTGTTTTGGGGCTGTACCCAGTGCAGAGTTTGGGCTTACTCCTGGTTCTGCATTCAGGATCACTCCTGGCAGGGCTTAGAGGACCATATTGGGTGTTGGGGATAGAACCTGGGTCGGTTCACGCAAGGCACACAAGGCAACTATTTTCCTGCTGTACCATTTCTCAGATTCCTGAAGAATTAGCCTTTGAGAACCAATGTCCAGTAGATAGCAATGCCATTAAGTATTCTCCCAACATTCTCTATTATGGGAAGGCCCCCACGTAAATAGTGAAGAGACCATGGTGAGCAAACCAAGTGGGGCTTCTTTCTCTGGAGCAGCACTGAACACAGATACAAACGATGGAACATAGAGGTCTGGGATTTTGATAATTATAGCCTTCCTTTACCCCTAAAACTTTGATGTGTATGACAGTCATAACATTTCAGAACTGGAGAGATAACAAAGTGGTGCCAACCCAGTTCTATCCCTGGCACCACATACAGTCCTCAGAACACTGCCAGGCGTGGTCTCTGAGTACAGAACCAGGAGTAAGTCCTGATTCCTGGTAGGTATGGCCAAAAATATGCTACCACCCTACCCCCGAATCACAATGTTTTGATATCCCTGCTGATTTCCACTTTGCAAGAGAAAAACATCTGTCAGAGAGGACCTAGACCATTTAATGAGAATCTTCTACATGATTTTGTGTTTGTGTGTTATAAACAGGACCAGATTGTATTTTGACAGTATAATCTACACGATTTTTTGGTAGGGAGAATGGCTAGGCTTCAAAAAGAGTGGTGGAAAAAGAGAGATTTTCAAGACTTATGGGAGGATTCCTGGAACGAGTCTTATGTGTCCATATTTCCCTGGCTAGTTCATTGTGGGGCTGTGACTGGTCTTTGGTGTGTTCATTCATGCTGTTCCTTTGGTCTGGTTCTCTTAGTCACACTTGTCTGGACCCCAGTTTTTTCTTCTCTGGATCAGTTGACAGATCCTAGAGCAACCATGAGCTCTCCAGAAAAAACTTTTTTGAACAACTTGATCAGTTTTGATGATGTATCTATTGAGTACTTAATTCACAGGCCCTATCCCATGGTAGATACTGAATATAATATGTTGCCAGAGTTAATGACTTTGGTGAAATAAAGGAGGCTTCTTAGAAGAAGTGGACCTTGATTTAATGGGCTGAAAAAATATTTCAGGAGATAAACTAGAGGAAGTGACTCCAGAGGTGTCCTTGAACCTGGAGGGTAAATACCTATAGAGAAGGAAGGAGGGTGCAATTATATTGGGAAGATATTATAGAGACAGATAGGATCTCTGATAAACAAGTTCAGGAAACTGGGGGCTCCTGAACCACAAACTGGCTTAAATTATTTTTTTCTGTTTTTTAGGAAAAATCTTAATTCCTCAGGGTGCTATGATGGGTACATAAAAATCATAGTTAGGGCCTGAGAGATGACTCAATGGGCTGAGCATGTGCGTTGTATGCCAGAAGCCCAGGTTTGATGACCGGATTTGATCACAGTCCCCTGAGCACTGCTTGGAATGACCCCTGAGCACTACTGGGCGTGACCCCAAAATGAAAACCAAGCAAAGGAATCATGGTTAAAATTCTAGCTCTAAAACCATATTATTAAGATTAAGTTCCTGGGGCTGGAGAGACAGTACAGTGGGTAGAGCATTTGCCTTCTTCGCGGCCTACCAGGTTTTGATCCTCAGCATAGCATACTCTCCCCTGAGGAACAATCACTCAGGAGTGATTCCCGAGTGGAGAGAGAGGAGTAACCCCTGAGTACTATCAGGTGTGCCCCCAAAAACAAATATAATAAAATCTAACCAACTAAAAAAAAAAAGATCAAATCCTAGTTTAAGCCTTTATCAGCACTATGGCAAATTGTTTAAACACCTTGAAGCTCACTTGTGATCTTTAAAAATGTAAGGACAAACCCACCTCCTTCACTGAACAAACTTATAAAGAGGAATGAAAGGATAATACAGGTGGGCAGTCTGGCAGAATGGCTGGTGAGTGTCCTCACCGAGGACATATGGCTTTCTGTTTTTCTTGCCTTTCTTCCTCATTTCTTCTACCTTGCTTCTAGGGGGCCCATGTATACAGTTTCTTTTGGGCAGGACAGATGGTATACAGTGGGTAGGGGGCTTCCTTGCATCTAGTCAACCCAGGTTTGATCCCCTCTACTACATATGATCCTTTTAGTATTACTTGAAGTGATCCCTGAGCACAGAGCAGCCAGGAGTAAGTCCTGAGCACCATTGGGTGTGGACCCAAACCCACAAAAAAAAAAAAAAAAAGAATAGTTTCATTTGCAGTGGAATCTTTGAATCATGCTTGACATGGAGGGGGCAGGGTCAGCAACCACAGAGGGCCTGGAAGAGGATGGAGATTGGGGAAGCATGTTAGTCTCTGAGGGATGCGGTATAAGGTTGGCGGTTGCCGTGGTGCACCATGTCACATTCTCTGCCATCCATAAAAGACAGGTCAGTCACCTCTATTTGCCTTTTACCTGGAAATTTAGTTGTCATCTTTTAAATTTAATTCCAACTTTTTTTGAGTTATAATTGATAAGATAGAAGAAAGATATTTAAAACGAACAGCATAAGGTCAGAGAGATAGTGCAGTGGGTAGAGCTCTTGCTTTGCATGATGCTCACCCAGGATCAATCCCTGATACCCCCGTAGAGTTTCCCCAAACCCTACCAGACGTAATTCCTGAGCACAGAGCTGGGAGGAAGCCCTGAGCATTGCCAGGTGTGGCTTGACCCCCCCTCCCAAAAAGTACAACACAATGATTTGATACACACATATATTGTGCACCACATATATTAATTTAAAAAAAAACATTAAAAACTGTTTATGGGAGAAGGGATTGGGCCACAACCAGCAATGTACAGGGGTCAGTGCTTGGGGGACCAAATGTGGTACTGGAGAGATTGCAGGCAGGATCGCACCCGATGTTTCTGCACACAAGGTGAGCTCTCTCTCTCTCTTTTTTTTAAGTTCTACTCTCTAGACAAATTTCAATGATATACAGTGCATATCAACTCCAGTGCCTTGATTATTCTCTGTGGGTGTCTGCCTTATCCACCATCTAACCCCAGTCAACTCTTACCACTAGTATTTTTCCCTCATGACCCCAAGTTTCTAATCTTCCAGGATAGAATTACAGAATTTAGCTGGAACCTAAGAGGGGCTAGATCCAGATTCCAAGATAGCTGGTGAACATACACTTCTGTTTTTAATTTACTTATCTATTTTGGGGCTTGGGGGTACACCTGGTGGTGCTCAGGAACTATTCTTTACCCAGGAGTCAGTCTTGGTGATGCTCAGGAGATGATGTGGTGCAGGCGAGAGGACCCCGGTCTTCTGCGTGCAAAGTGTGTGTACAATTTATTGAACCATCTCTCTGGCCCTCGACTTGGAGTTCTAAAGAGAAGTCCCTGCCTGCAGCCCAAAGACATTGCCCTCACCAATACAGACAACAGAAAAACAAGGGATGCTTGGAGCAGGGAAAATAGTTCTTGTGATTGCAGATTCTTGGACAAAGCCCAGGCAAGTACATGTGAAAATATGTCTGCACGCGTTCTCTTTACCTGCATGGCGCTCTCTCTTTTCTACCCGTCTAGGGAACGATATCATTCAACAGGCGTGTTCTGCCTTATTTGTTGTGTTGGAGCCAGAAAAGCTCAGGGGAAAAAGAGTTCCTGAGATTGTAGCCTGTTGGTAGAAGATCAAACCCTGGGGAAGTTATTTTTATATTGAGTCGGTCCCCTCCCCACCCCCTTCTCCTTTCAACTGACTGGTATTTAGGGGGTTTGTCTTGTGTTTTATTTTTCTTTCCTTGATTAGAAGAGAAATACATGTTCATTGTAGAAAATTAGAAACTACCAAAAAAAAAAAAAGGAGAAGAAAGGAAAAAAAAGCATCTATTATTCAAACATAACCAAACTCCAAGCCTAACATTTTGATTTTATACTTCTTAGGGGTATTTTTTTTTTTTTTTTGGATGGGAAAGGGAATGGGATGCTTGCCAGTAGTACTGGGGAGGGGGAGGGGGAGGGGTCAACCAGGGGATATACCCAAACAAACCATGCTCAGAAGGTTATTTTGCAGCTCCAACCTGGGTCCTGTGCATGCCAGGCATGTTCTCCAGCCCTTTGAACATTGTCTCTTGTCCTTCCACGCTGCTTTTATTATTACTTTTGCTATGATGAGGATCAAGAACCTTGTGCCACACACATGCAAGGGAAGTCCTCTATTACTGAACCACATTCCTGGCCCTTCTAGTCTTCTCTCTCTCTCTCTCCTCTCTCTCTCTCTCTCTCTCTCTCCTCTCTCTCTCTCTCTCTCTCCTCTCTCTCTCTCTCTCTCCTCTCTCTCCTCTCTCTCTCCTCTCTCTCCTCTCTCTCTTTCTCTCTCTCCTCTCTCTCTTTCTCTCTCTCCTCTCTCTCTCCTCTCTCTCCTCTCTCTCTCTTTCTCTCTCTCTCCTGTCTCTTCTCTCTCTCTCTCCTCTCTCTCCTCTCTCTCTCTTTCTCTCTCTCTCCTCTCTCTCTCCTCTCTCTCCTCTCTCTCTTTCTCTCTCTCTCCTCTCTCTTCTCTCTTCTCTCTCTCTCTCCTCTCTCTCCTCTCTCTCTCTCTTTCTCTCTCTCTCTCTCCTCTCTCTTCTCTCTCTCTCTCTCCTCTCTCCCTCTCCCTCTCTCTCTTTCCTTTTTTAAAAAGTTTAGGTTTTGTGCCATACCTTCCTGTGCTCAAGACTTACTCCTGGCTCTGTGCTCAGGTATCACTCCTGAAGGGTATAGGGAACCATATGAGGCACAGGTGATCCAACCTGAATCAGCCACGTGCAAGCAAGCACCTTACCTGTTTCACTATCTTCCTGATCCCTCCAGCCTTCTCTTAAAAGAGTTAAGTCCATGCTCAGAGCTTTGTATCACACAGTTGTAAGGAAATATTTCTAGCACCAGAAGAATAAACTGTAGGCTGCTTCTTCTATCACCTTTTCTTCTGTCTCTTCCCAAAGGCAAACTTGCTTATTATTCTTTGCTTTTCTTCACTGTTTTCTTGTATCTATATGTTAATTTAAAAATTAAATTTAAAAAATGGAGGAGGGCTCCCAAGAAATGCTCAGGGGACCCTTAGCAAACAGACTGTGATTCAATGGGAGGCCCCAGGATGCAGAGCTATTTAGGTTCTGCAGTTGGAAATTATCAGGCAAACTTTGAGGTGCTCAGGGACCTTCCAGGCAGACAATGCTCATGGAATCAGGAAACAGTGAGGAATGAACTGGGGTTCACTGCATATAAGGTATGTTCCTAAATCCCCTTAAAATTTAAAAAAATGCACCTTGGTTGTCAATTGTATCCTAGAGCTGTATGAAAAACAACAAAAGATCTGTACTCAGGAAGCAACGCAATTTTTGATAGAACTATTTTGTTAGTTTTACAAGGTGGAATTGGGCGTAACAGTTGAATTAAATTTAGCAATGACATAAAAATATAGTATGTATATTGCTAAGAGTTGTTTAGGTAGTCACTAAATTATACATTGTGGAGACTGGAGGGGTAAGCTAGTTAGGCTTGGCACATGCTTTCATGGTTCCCCGAGTACTGGAAGAATCAAACCCTGAGCACTTCTTGGAGCAATCTCTGAACACAAAGTTGGGAGTTAACTCCGGAACAGCACTTGGGTGGTCCAAACACCAAAAAGAAGGGGAAGAATTTTTTATTGTTGAATATTGTAGGTTTTTCTGTTTTTGTTTTGGCTTTTTGGGGCTTACACTCAGCGATGCTCAGGGGTTACTCCTGGCTCTGCAATCAGGAACTACTTCTGGCACTGCTTGGGGGAGCAAAATGGGAGTGTCAGGGATTGAGCCTGGGTCGCTCGCCTTCAAGGTAAACACCCTCCTCACTACACTGTCGCTCCAGCCCAAATTTTGTGTTTTTGAGCTTGATATAAAGACCAGCATAGTTTATGTTACAGCTCAAAAATACCAGAGAATCCTTTTTGTTTGTTCGATTTCAAGCTACACTCGGTGGTGCCTTCTTAATGCAAAGCATGCACTTGGTCTTTTGTGCTATCTCTCTGTCCATGCTGGGAAATCTTATCAGGATTTCACCTGATGACTTGGTGACTTTGGGTGGATCACTCCAGAATTCAAGTTGAACTTGCTGTGTGTGTATGTAAAACAGAGGTATTGTTTTCTCTATAAAGAAAGGGGATAAAACCATTGCTTTTTACTTTTGGTTTGTGAAATTCAACTCAGATGAACTGTTTATTCTAGTTCATTCATTTTCCCTGCTGTGTATTTTTTTTTTTTTATTGTCCAAGGAGATAACGTTTGAATTGGGGACAGCTTTCAGGTATTTCAAACAATGCTTTGAAGAATATCATTATTAGGCATGGTTCCCAATTCACATATGCGAGCATACTTTTATCTTATTTTAAAAAATAAAAGTTTTAAAATAGTTTTATTTAGAGAATGAGAGAGAGAGAGACAGAGAGAGAGAGAGAGAGAGAGAGAGAGAGAGAGAGAGAGAGAACATAATGAACATAATGTGTTCAAGGAACAATGTTGGCTTTTCCAGAGGGGAGGGAGCTGGTGCACCCCATAAACAAAAAGAAAGGAAAGAATTTCACAAATCACACTGAGATGTGGTTGCCCCAGAATGGGGGATGTTCGCCCCAAGCATTCTTTATTTTAGGATGTGCATCTAAGCTGGGTGAGAGGATAAGTATCCTTAAGTATCCTTAATTATCCTTAAATGTACTGGACATGCAGAGCTATTTTTCCAGGTGTCTGCATAAATAATGCAAACTCCGTCTGGAAAATGCATAAGGATTCCTTTTGTTCCAGATTTTTCACAATGCTAGTCCAAGACTGAGCTGTTACTTCTTGCCACTCTGGTGGGTGAAAATGATACTACACTGTGACTTTAATTTTATTTCTAATTAGATCGACTGCTTTTAAAATAAAAAGAAAATTCCATTCAAGTTTTCCCCTTTTTTGGAAATGTCTATTAATATCTTTTGCTCATTTTTGTGTTAGGTTGTTTATTTATTTTCCGTATGAGTTCTTCCCATACTCTAAAAGGTCCTTTACACCTGAAGACCAGTGAAAATAAGAGAAATATTTTGTGGACTGCTAAAGCAGAAATAAAAACCACTCTATATAATAGCGTTTTGTGTATTAGTTTTTAAATCTAATTTTATAAAATGAAAACCATATGTGAAGCAGCAATAACTTATTCCACGGATCAGCAGGAAATTTCTGCGGACCAACACTGGTTAATGGGCTAGTGGTTGAAAACCACCACTAGGTACTGTTGTCAATATTTTCTCTAGTTTTTGTCTCTTTTTTTACTTTTCTGTACTTTGATGAAAACCTTTGATATTAAAGTTATAAATTTTATAAATGCCAGTGTGCTTTAAAACCTGTCTTATTAAAAAGCTTCATCCCTAATTAAATCATTAATAGCAATGCACTGTCCTCCCATTGTTCATCGATTTGCTTGAGCGGGCACCAGTAACATCTCCACTGTGAGACTTGTTGTTACTGTTTTTGGCATAACTTATAGGCCACGGGGAGCTCACCAGGCTCTGCTGTGTGGGCGGGATACTCTTGGTAGCTTGCCGGGCTCTCCGAAAGGGATGGAGGAATTGAACTTGGGTCGGCAGCGTGCAAGGCTGTACCTGCTGTGCTATTGCTCCAGAACATTTTTTTTTTGGAGGGGGGGGGGCTGGAAATCATTAATATAGACTAAAATGTATTTTTAAATTTTAGGGCTTTTTGGTGTTGTTGAGGCACACCCAGCAATGTTCGGGAGCTACTCCCAGTATTGGTGCTCCCAGTAGGGGACCACGTGATGCTAGGGATTGAACCTCCTGCTTATATAAGCTCTAACCTGTTGAACCATCTCTCTGGCCCATACAGTTCATTGAAAGAAAATTCTGGGCCAAAGATGTGACTCAGTGGTAGATACCTTGAAACCAGACACAAGTTTTTTTTATTTTATGGAGGAAGGAAATTTTTGCTATAACTTCTGTATGAATAACTGATTTTTCCAGTGCCACTGAATAATCCATCTGACCTGGCAGAAAACTTTTGCCTAGTGTAGACAACTGTGAATGTGGGGTCTCTTTTGTTCCTAATTATTTTCCAATTAGCAAACATGTTTCCCCATCTATCAATACAAGCCTATCTTAATTTTAATAGTTTATAACAAAACCTTATTTTGGGAAGGACATGTTTTGATATTCTTCAAAATTGAATTGCTTTGGCTCTTGCTTATAAATTTCAAGTGAGTTGTTCAAGCACCTTAGATAACCCTGCTGGCACTTGAATGTAAATTGTATTGAATTTCTAGGTCAATTTGGGGACAGTTGACATATGTACACAAAAATTTCCTAAGCATGTACACACCTCCACTATTCCTTTCCATCGAAATCCTTTAAAAGTGCCATCTAACAAATTTTATGAATTTGTTTGTAGTCTTAGTATTTATAGTTTGAAGTTTTGGGTTACCATAATAGATTGTGGGAATTTTTTTGTTTTTATGTTTTTGCTTTTTTGGGGTCACACCTGGCGATGCACAGGGGTTACTCCTGGCTCTGCACTCAGGAATTACTCCTGGCGGTGCTTGAAGGACCATATGGGATGCTTGGAATTGAACCCGGGTTGGCCGTATGCAAGGCAAATGCCCTACTGGCCATGCTATTGCTCCAGCCCCTAGATTGTGGAATTTTTTTGTGGTATAGGAAGGGTTGTCTTTGAAGTCATATCCGGTTGTACTCAAGGCTCTGTGATCACTCTTAGTGAGATTTTGGGGACTATATGGGGTATTGGGGATTGAACTCAGGTCAGTCATGTGCAAGGCAAGTACCCTACTGACTGTCTCTTATTGGACTATCTCTTAAATCTAATAAATTATATTTTTCGGATAAGATTTTGGGCCATGGCAGGTGGTATACTCAGGTATACTCAGAGCTTACTCCTGGCTCTGTGCTCAAGGGTTTCTTCTGGCGGTACTCTGAGGATCATACACAGTGCTGGGGATTGAACTGGAGTTGGCTGCATGCAAGGCAAATGCCTAAATCCCTGTTCTACTATTCAGCTCTTTAGTAAAGTAAAGTAAAGGCCCTCCCGTTGATCATCGATTTGCTCGAGCGGGCCCAGTAACGTCTCCATTGGAGACTTTGTTGTTACTGTGTCTGGCATATCGAATACTCTCGGTAGCTTGCAGGGCTCTCCGAGAGGGGCGGAGGAATCGAACTCGGGTCGGCCATGTTGGCTGCGTGCAAGGCAGACGCCCTACCCGCTGTGCTATTGCTCCTTGTATTTTTTTTTAATTCATTTGGAGGTGGGAGTTGAGCTACATTTTCACAACCAGGTGGGTTTACTCCTGGTTCTGTGCTCCGTAATCACTTCTGTTGGGGCTTGAGGGACTGACGATATGTTGTGCTGGGGATTGAACCCAAGTGGGCCAGGTGCAAGGCAACCACCCTACCTGCTCTATTATCATGTTAGCCCCTATCTGAGTCTTCTGTCATTTCCTTCTTGATCATTCTCAACTCAAAGTTTATCAATTTTATTAGATTTCATAGACTATCTTAATTTCACTTTTAATTTTTTTAATTTCTGCCTTAATTTTTCATTCCTTAAAAAATTTTTTTGTTTTGTACAGTCGTTCACAATATTTGATTACATTTAATATTCAGACACTAATCCCATCACCATTACACCTTTCCACCACCATATTTTGAATATTTCCATCCTGAACCCCAATCCCTGCCCCAAAGCAGAACTGAAATAATAAGTTTGCATTTTTTGTTGTGAAAAATCGCTGAAAATGCTACTAAGAAGTACTCTTAGAGGAAAGAGTGTAAATATTGTTCTATTTTATCCAGGAGCCATTAGACCTTTCTATAAGAGATCACTAACATGTTGTTTAAGGTTGAGCCTGTGTGCTTTTATATATATATATATATATATATATATATATATATATATGATATTTCCCTCTAAGATTGGTTGCCTGGGTACCTCCTACTTTTTGTTTTGTTTTGTTTTTGCTTTTTGGGTCACACCCAGCGATGCACAGGGGTTACTCCTGGTTCTGCACTCAGGAATTACTCCTGGCAGTGTTTGGGGATCATATGGGATGCCAGGGATCGAACCCAGCTCGGCTGCGTGCAAGGCCAGGTGCATGCCCTACCCACTGTACTATCACTCTGGGCCTGATTGTCTCCTACTTTGAACCCCATCAAATGTGGTGCGGAACTCTTAGAGTATGGATAGGGTGTGGTATGAAGTATCCAGGAATAGGTTCATTCGTGGGTGAGACTCTGCCCGAGCATGTGAAGAGTGGCTGTGAGCATGGTGGAGGGTGAGTTCTAGAGGATTTTGGCTGCCAGGGCTAGGTCCCTTGAGACGAGGAGGGGTTTCACCCACTCCCCTCTTGAGCACCCCGAGTTAAACGGCCTGGCATGGGGTTCAGCGGCATGGTTATGGCAAGCATCATGTTATATTCCCTTTCATTTTTCATTCTTATATCTGTTCTCCTTGAATTTTTCCTGTGGTAATTCTTTAACTCCTAAAATAAAATTTAGCTCACAGTATTTCAGCCATTTCCCCCTTTTTAAAAAAATGTAAGTATTAAAGACAGCATAGTCCTCCTCATGTTGATTTAGCTGTGTCCAATACATTTTTAGATCGGTAGCATTTTCATTGACATTTATTTCTATGTATGTTCTAATTTTCCATCTAATTATTTCTTTGAGCTTTGACTTATTTTAAAGTAAGCTCATAAATTTCCAAAGCCATAAAGTTCTCTTTGTTATCTTTTTTGTTAGTTTTTTCCAAAGGAATTACTTTGTGGTCAGAGAGCAGTGATATAAACTTTGCTTCTGAGTTTTGTTTTATGGTCTGGAAGCCAAAGTTTCATGTATTAAGTGAAAATTATATGGGCAGCATTTAATATACATTATCTTGAGACCTCCCAACAAAGGTTCCAATTGCAAAATAATATTTTACAGATGAGGAAACTGAGTCTCAGAGGTATATGAAGGATGCAGGAGTTAGTCCAGTAGTTGAGGTTAGTTGAACTCAAAACAGTTATATTTTGCTCTGGTTTTATCGGAATATAACCAACTCATAACACTATACTTGTTCAAGATTTAATAATGTATATATTGCAAGCATGATCACAGTAGTGACCAGAAAGACAGTAAGTACAGTGGGTAAGGTGCTTGCTTTGCACGTAGTCGACCTGAGTCTGAATCCCGTCCCCAGAACTGAGTATGTCTTGAGTACTACCAAGAATGATCACTGGGCACAGAGCCAGAGTAAGCCTTGAGCACTGCTGGATATGGCCCCAACAAACAAACAAACAAACAAACAAAAAGCAATGATCACAGTAAATTTAGCTAACATCTATCAACTCACTTCTGCATCTTTGTTCTTGTGATGAGAACTTTTGAGATCTACTGTCTTAGCAGCTTTCAAAGATAGAACAGCAGGGTCCGAGTGATGATAGTATAGTGGATAAGGTGTTTGACTGCCTTGCACACAGTCAACCCAGATTATGTCATTTGTCTATGCCTGACTTCTTCCATGTAGGAAAACACCCTTAAGTTTGTATATGTTGTTGCAAATGGTGATATTCCCTATTCTTCATGGCTGATGAATAACCCACTGCAGATCGAGGTGTGCAAGCATGCATGCGTGCGTGTGTGCGTGCGTGTGTGTGTGTGTATGTGTGTGTGAGAAAGAGAGAGAGAGAGAGAGTGTGTGTGTATGGTGGGATGGTGTTTCCAACAAGAACAGACTACCGATGAGGTGTCGGTTGTGTCTGCTCTCCAGGTCTTCTCTCCTGCTTGGTTTCTCTAGTCTTCGGATACCGTTTGCACTTGGCCTTTGGGAATGAAGACTGTGAAGGTCCCGGCCCCACTCTCAGGCCACTTCCTGATTCTTGCAACCACCATGCAACTGTCCTCCCCCTCACTCCTTTGCTCTTCATTTCCTTCTTTTTGGGGTAGGGAGCACATATCCGGCTGTGCTTGGATTATGATCCTGGCTCTGTGCTCAGTGATCACTTCTGCAATGCTTGGGTTGTTGTGCCAGGGATCAAACTTGGTGGGTCATATGCCAGGAAAGAGCCTTAACTCCTGTAGTATCTCTTTGGCCGCTCTTCATTTCTAAGAGTGGCAGTGACTAGGCACTTTCTAGTTCATTAGGTGAGTCTTAACTCATTTTTGTTGCCCGCTTTTCAAGAAAACATTCTTCCCTCTACAGATGAAGAAATTGAGAGCCTAGAGAGAGACAAAAAACTAGCTCAGAGTCAGGGCTACAGATTAAAATGGACCAGGTGGGTGTTCTCTCCAAATGATGACTGCAGTTAAACCATTGGTCTTCTGTGGGACCAGTTTTTCCTCATCTGAAAACAGAGATGCATCTACCTCCCCTTTTCAGAGATCCCAAGGAGGTTTCAAAGCCACCGGGAAGCTCTTTTTAGAAGGCACTCGAAGACTGGCTTCATAGTCTGGGCCTCACATGTGCTCTGCCCAGGCCACGATAAACCTCAGAGTCGAGCCCTTGTGTGGACTCCTGTCTGGATTTGCTGTCTGAGCACGCCTGGGAGGCCATTCCTGGGAGGCCGGCATAGCAGCCTGAACAAAGAGCTGAGCTGGAGTGAGGGGGAGCTTGTGGGAAGCTGAAGTGATGTCTGTGGCTGCAGCAGGGGTGGGATTCGAGGCTGAGAGACAGGCACATCTCAGGTCTCAGGAGCCATGCAGGAGAGCCTTGATGGAGGAGAAAGCATGAAGGCATTTCCAGCAATGAGAATGATGGTGCCAGGACAGCTGCTAAGAATGAATATTTGTGGGCTGGAGCAATAGCACAGCGGGAAGGGCATTTACCTTGCACGCGGCCAACCCAGATTCGACTCTGAGCATCCCATATGGTTCCCGAGCACCTCCAGGAGTAATTTCTGAGTGTAGAGCCAGAAGTAACCTCTGAGCATCGCTGGGTGTGACCCAAAAAGCAAAAAAAAAAAAAAAAGAAAAAAAAAGAAAAAAAAAGAAAAAAAAACCCACAACGAATTTTTGGCCAGCATGAGGTATGTCTTTCTTCACACAGAAGATGCACATGAGGATGGCAAGTGGGCTGGAAGGACTTTTTTCCCCTTTCATAGACGAGGGAGTTTAGGATCAGAAACTTTAAGTGGCATATCCAGGATCCCAAGGGTGCACACAGGTGCTTCGTGACCGGCCCCAACTCCAGCCAGGACCTAAACCATGCCTGCTCCTGAATGTTGCTGAGGTGTTATTATGCTCACATCCCCACTTTGCTCTTTAGGAAGCCAAATGTGTATGGTGGAGGAGCAGGGATAGCAGCTGGAGGCCCTGGTCCAGGCAGGGGAGGATGGTGACTTTAGTCCAAAGGGTGACTGTGGTGTTGGACATATTTAAGAGGCATTAGCAAGGCCCTTGAGAGATAGCTCAACCAGCTGGGCACATGCTATGCACGATGAACCCAAATTTGCTCTCCAGAACCTCGTGTTCTTTATCTTCCCAGCACTGCTTGAGTAATCCACAGACAAGACGCTTGAAGAATAGACAGTTTTGTTTATTTATTTGTTTATTTATTTATTTTTCACTTTTTGGGTCACACCCGGTAATGCACAGGGGTATCTCCTGGCTCTGCACTCAGGAATTACTCTTGGCGGTGCTCAGGGGACCATATGGGATACTGGGAATCGAACCCAGGTTGGCTGCATGCAAGGCAAATGCCTTACCCTCTGTGCTATCGCTCCAGCCCCAAGAATAGACAGAGTTTAAGAACAAGTAGCACATTTAGTGTGCCAGGGCCAGAAATGGGTTGCTTGGTGGGTAAGAATTGGGGGAGTCGAGGGTGCCTTCAACAGAATAGTACAAGTGAATTCTGAAAGTGAAAGCACAGCCCACCTCCCCTGAGAGGCAGGAGGAAATTGAGGAGAGATTCTTGGAAGGTTCTGGAAGTCTCCCTTCCTGTTTCTGGAGGGAGGACTGGGCCATTTAGAAAAGGGGTCTCCTGCTCCATATTGTAACCCCAGCTCCTGCTGTGAAGGAAGGGCTCCCTTTTGGTTCCCAGTGAAGCTTTTCTTGGCTTTGATTCCTCAGTAGCTACCCATGAAGGTTAATTCTCTAAGTGCCAGTAATAACCAAGAATTAATTCTCAATCTCCCTCTCTCTGCCTGTCTCACTTCTTCCATGTTTTTTCCCCTTTAATGGGCCATCCAAGCCTGTTGGAATGTTTACCAAAGCAGTTAGAGATGTAAATAAATGAATTTACGTTGTCAAAAGGATCTGGAGATAGAACCAAGGTGAGAGGAGTAATTTACAGGTGAATAATTACTTGGAAACCTCAGCAGGGAGACTGCTCAGGTTCTCTAATTATTTACCTTCTCCCAATTTTCTCCTCTTTGAACTGCTAGCACGGGGGTGTATGGGGGTGGTACGGGGGAGCGGGAGATCTTATTTTGGATTTCCCCTCTCGATTGTGAAATGCTGTTTTGGGGGAGAGGTAAGGAAAGCTTGGCCAGGATGCAGGCTTGGCCTATGAAGCCCTTGCCACTTGCAGGGCAGTTTCATGCCTATGACTTCATCTGGACGCATCACTAGTCCCATTTTGTGGATGGGTAAATGGAGGTTCCGAAGGGTGAAATCATTCCTCACAAGGCACCCAGCCAAGCAAGGTATGTTGAGACTCAGGCCCAGGCTTCAGCTGTCTCCAGGGCTCTCGCACACCAGGAAATCCACCTGCCTGGTTGTCCTTGACCTTCCCCAGGTAATTCCCCTCCCCGTGTCCTCAATCCCACCAGACTGGCCAAAGGCTCCTGTAACAACCTGCTCCGTCCTCCCTGCGGGCCGCTGACCGCGCCCCTTCCTTATGCAGCTCATTTTCCATTTTAAGATTTCCTGTTTGAACTAAAGGGCAAAGATCTCGGCAGTATCAGCCTGGAGCCGGGCTTCTGTGTGTATAAAGGGGAGCCTCAGCCCCTGGCCTCTGTTTGTCCATTGGCCTTATCGACAGAGCCCAAGTCCCAAGTTCAGAGGTTCTGGTTCCTTCCCGATTTGCTGGGTAAAGTCCGGCTCTTCCGTACGGGTGGCCAGGGCGGCTGGCCAGCCTGGAGCCAGCAGTCATTTATGGCTGGGCAGTGCTTCCGGCCTGCCTGGCCAGACACTGGCTCTTGCAGGCAGACAGACTGACGGATAGATGGCTGGGGGGGTGCGGTGGGGGGAGGCAGGAGTGACTTCTTTTCCCCTTCCTCCCTTTTGCTGTGGACCTTGGGCTGACTCAAAGGCTGGCCTGGCCAGCCATGGGTCCCTGTGAGTAGGGCTGGCCAGGAAGGACATCATGTTCCCTGCAGGCCTTCCCTGCCCTTCTGGCCCGCCAGGCCAGCATGTGCACGTGCTCAATTCACACCCATGTTCACACACAAGCCCGCGGAGTCCTTTCCCAGAGAGCGGTGCTTAACTGGTGCCATCTTTATGGGGGATAATAAGAACTATCGCTGGGAGAACAGTTTGCTGCTTCCAAGGGACCTTTCATCTCCAAGTCTCATCTGATCTGCAGGACCATCAGGAGTCGGCCAGATAGTTATCGCCTCCGTTCTGCAGATGAGCAACGGAGCTCAGAATCAATGGCTTTCTTTGTTCCCGCCTCTATTCAGCCCATGTTGGTGGGGAGGATTCTATCAAATGAATCCGACCCTGCAGGTGCTGGAGATTGAGGAGACATAGGCATGGTTCCTTTCTCAGCTCCTCAGAAAGACAGAGAAAAAGACCAGACTCGACAAGTCATGACACACAATGTGAGATGAAGCATCCTAGGGTACCATAGGAGCCGAGTGGAGGTGTGTGGAGCAGAACCCTAAGGAGGCAAAGAGAAGAGCTTTCAATGGTATTGATGAGGGATTTCCTGCTGGCTAGGCTATGGACACACATTTTATATGAAGATTTTTTTTTTTGTTTATTAGTTGTGGTGGGTCACATCCATTAGTGCTATGGGGACCAGAGCCACACTTGGTGGTGTTCAGGGGCCCTTAAGGCTATACTTTATATATATATATATATATATATATATATAATATATATAAATATTATACTCACTAGTGCTTGGGGAGTCCAGCCAGTGCTGAGGTCCATATAGTAATAATGAAACCCAGGGCTGGGCACATGGACATCCTACATGATCCACATAATTGACTCCTTCCTCAGACTCACAGATGAAGGGCTCTCCTAAAGTGTCAGCTCATGGGAGAAGGTTCCCCTAACTTTCAGGAGCTGCTCTATCACCAGTCCGAAGAGGGAGTTTGGCCTCAGGTGCTGGATAAATATTTGCTGCAGAATGAAATGACACATAGCTCAAGTGATGTGTGCACCTACACTGTATCTTAGTACCACAGCCTCCACAAGCCGTGGAATCCTCTAGAATAGTCTAGGTGGCTGGCTAGGAGCAGATCCAGAACTGTGCAGAACCGAATCTGACTCTTGGGTCCTTCCCAGTGCCCCTCAGTGTAGGAAATGGTCAGGTGCACCCCACCTTGGGTCATATTGACGCTTGCTCTGCAGAACACACAGGCCCTTGCCGGCTCACCTTGGAGCCCCTCTCACAGCCTTCCTGTTCTCACACTTGTCAACTCTGGGGGTGGACACACGCCACCAGGTAGTAGTTTCTCTGCCTGTTATTGCTCTAGAGCCACGAGGGTGGGCCAGGGTCCCAGCTGGCTTCCCTTTCTCCATCTTCCCTGGGGGCTGCTGGTCTGTACTGGCATTTGCTGCATGACACCCGTAATATTCAGAGATAGTCTCTCAGCAAGCCTCTGCCCGCAGCCACCACTCAGATCAAGGTGAGGGCAAGGCTTCTGCTCTCCGGCCCCTCAGCTGGCCTCTTGCCCCCAGCCAGGCCCGTGCTGCGGGTTTCCCTTCCCTGGTACTCATCTCTCACTGCACTTTCTGGGAAGGAGCCAGGCACAGTGACGCTTACAGTGCCAGAGCCCGAGAAATCTTCCATGCCAGCCCTGCTGCCAACCAGCAATGTGACTTGAGCATCAGGTTTTTTGATCTAGAAAATAATTATTTCTTCCCAGGCTTGTTATGAAGATTCAATGAGATAGACCCGAAGGGAGACCTCTAGGCTGAGAGCTAATTCCATGGAGTTATTTGGTGCTGGGCACTGTTGAGGCAGACAGGAACTATTTCTTTGCATTTGACAGGGAGGTGGGCTCAGAGTCACCTGGGCTGAGGGTGGCAGTGTTGGGATCAGGAATCCAATTGGCTCGTTCTCAGTGTGTGGTTAAGTGTGTGCTGAGCACTGGTGGCTTGTGATTAAGGCACTCTGCTTTTTCCTTCCCTGAAATTTTTATATTTGCACCTGCTGTTACCACCCTCCCCCCCCAGTTCCTCTCTCTCTGTCTTCTCATCCCGAGCACACATATATCCCATCTTTCTACCAGCCAGTAAAGACTGGCATTGACTGGAGAATACACCAGACCATGAAAGTGGTCTTAGAACAGAGGACCCTCTTGTAGCCCATGTCCTAGTTAAGGCACCCTTAACTTATTCCTGTTTCCACTACCCTCTTTGGGCTGGAGCGATAGCACAGTGGTAGGGCGTTTGCCTTGCATGCAGCCAACAATGGCCAACCCGAGTTTGATTCCTCCGCCCCTCTCGGAGAGCCCGGCAAGCTACCGAGAGTATCTCGCCCGCACGGCAGAGCCTGGCAAGCTCCCCGTGATGTATTCGATATGCCAGACACAGTAACAACAAAGTCTCCAATGGAGACGTTACTGGGCCCGCTCGAGCAAATCGACGATCAACGGGAGGGCCTTTACCTTTACCTTTACTACCCTCTTTAAGTCAAAAAGGGAAAGTGCATCTCTTCTCACCCTTAGTTCTCATAGAAGAACTCAGAGATAGAGTAGCACTGTAGCACTGTCCTCCCGTTGTTCATCAATTTGCTCGAGCGGGCCCAGTGACATTAGAGACTTCTTGTTTTTGTGTTTGCATATCAAATACGTCAAAGGTAGCTTGCCAGGCTTTGCTGTGTGGGTGAGATATTCTTGGTAGCTTGCTGGGCTCTCTGAGAAGGGCAGAGAAATCTAACTCGGGTTGGCTAGGTCGGCCGTGTGCCAGGCAAATGCCCTACCTGCTGTGCTGTCACTCCAGCCCCAGAGATGGAGTAAAGAGAAGATATCCATCTTCTCCCTCCCAGCCCAAGACTTCATACTTTGACCTCCAAAGTGCCCACATTATGCCCACCTTGGATTTTTGGCTCCATTTTCTTGTTCTGCAGCCAGGAGCAGAAACCAAGCATTTTAGGTCAAAGCTGGTCTCAGCCATCAGGGTTTGCAAGCACCCAGAAGGCCTCAGATGCAGGCTGGAAGAAAACTGGGGAAACAGACTCAGAGAGAAGTCAAGGCCTTGTCCATTCGCAGAAAAGAGAGGTGCAGGGTGCAGGCCCAGCCTGGCACTTGCGATTCCCACTTGGTTGCTGGGACTCTTTCCACCCTTTTACGATTTTCCACCATGTTTTTAATTTTGTAGCTTCAGGAGAGTGAAGAAGTTCCTTTATATGTTTTTTAAATTAAAAGGAAAACTTTTTTGGGCAAGTAAGAGTAACATTTGGCATTATTTAGGGGCTTCTTTCTGCTTGGTACTTAGGGGTTGCTTGTGGTGGTCCTCAAGAGACCATGCAGTACAGGGAATTAAACACAGAGTTTCTGCATGCAAAGTATGTGCTCAGTTCCTTAACTAGGTGTTAGGCCCCTCCATGACTCTTTTTTTTTTTTTTGGCAGATCGGCCCACCACCTATAATGTTCAAGGGTTACTCCTGGTTTTGTACTCAGGAATCACTTCTGGTGGTATTTGCAGGGATCATATGGGATGCCTAGTATGGATCCCTAGTTGGCTGCTTGCAAGGCAAGTGCCTTCTTCACTGTACTATCTATCACTCCAATCCTCCTTTTATGACTCTTGATGATTAAATTCCACATTGGTGACTTTGGAAAGAGGCACATTTCTTGTCCTGAGAAGGCCTCTGGGACAAGGGTGCAGCTGAGAGCAGCAATGGGGTGTGGGGACGATGTGATTTTCCAGGGGTCTATAGAAGGAGCAGCACCTCTTCCCATCAGGTGAGCCTAAGATACAAACACAAGGAAGAATATTCCACCTGGGAACCCAGAGCCTTGGATTTTCCAAGGAGTTCCTGTAATCCCCTCCCCTCTGGATTCACATGTCCCAGTTGTATAGAGGCAAATTCTCTATTGATCAGATTCAACAGAGGGATCCAGGCTCATACTCCCCTGTCTTTGCTTTGGAGGTCAAAGTATGAAGTCTTGGGCTGGGAGGAAAAAAATGGATATCTTCTCTTTCTTCCATCTCTGAGTTTTATGAAAACTAAGGGTGAGAAAGAGATGCACTTTCTACTTTTGACTTAAAGAGGGTAGTGGAAGCAGGGATAAGTTAAGGGTACCTTAACTAGGACATGGACTATAAAGGGGTCCTCTGTCCTAAGACCACTTCCATGGTCTGGCATATTCTCCAATCAATGGCAGTCTTTACTGGCTGGTAGAAAAATGGGATATGTGTGTGTGTGTGTGTGTGTATACACACACACATATATCCCGTGTATATAATATATATACACACACACATGCACACATATGTCCTATGAGCTATACACACACACACACACACATATCCTATGAGCATGTTCATGGTCATTGGACTACAAAAAAGAGCAAATGTGGAAAAAAGGGGTGTGTTTCAGGATCGAGGAAATACGATATTTACTTAGAAATGAAAATTGATTGCTTTTAGCTTATGATAAGATAATATGCTCCTCTGAGTCATTGTCATGTATTTGTGTTCATAAAACTCACTCATTAAGCAGTAAGGGTACGAAGCATTTTATCTTAATTCATTTTTTATAGGACTGTGAATTCCTGCATTTATTTACCTTTGTTTTCCTGTGTAGACACAAGGCTGCCGGGCCTTGCAGAGGTGAGATAACTTATTATCTAGCAATTCTTTTTTGCCTAGAATTAAGTCATGAGTTGAAGTGCGCTTCAGTTTCTCATCTTACTATGTGACTTCAGCCTTGGATGATGCACCAGGCTCTCTGCTTTGTCATCTGCCTGGTGAAGTTAAAAAGGTTAGTCTCTCCCAAGACTATGCAAGGCTTTGATGAGGCAATATTCATCCCCTTTATGAAGCAGGAGCTGGTGCTGTCTGAAACCCAAGAAAGGTCACAAATATTCTTCTGGGTTAGTTACCAAGAATATTCCCATGAACATGTACTGGCATTGGATTGACTGTCTAGTCTACTGAAAAAGTGCAGGGAAGGTCTCTGGAGAAATGAACCAGTTCAGTCAGAGACTCTGAGCCCTCAATGCCTGAATTCAAATCATTGCTTGGTATCTCATTAGCTGTAAAACCTCAACTCAAAGACACCAAATAGCCAAAGGAATTCTGAGAGAAAAGAAGAAACATGGAGACAACATGGTCCCTGATTTAAACCTATATAACAAAGTAGCAATAATTAAAATAGCATGGAATTGGAACAGAAACCAGCACAAGACTAACGGAATAGAATAAAAAGGTCCATAAATAAATGCACACACTATGATAAGGAAACCACATTTATAAAGGGGAGCATAAAATGATACCAATTGATGCTGGGAAAACTGGACTGCCACATTTAAAAAGAGATGACTTGACCACTATTTAATACCATAAACAAGAATCAGACTAAAAATGGAATCAAGTCTTAGATTATCAGACATGAGGGCAATGAGTATAATTGAGCACTACAATGCTTGGCTTGCATGTGTGAGGTCTTGAGATTGATCTGTGGCACTTAAAAAGATATTTTCTAGATATCATCCCTGAAACCATAAAAATACATAGCACAAGGCGTAGGGGCCACATTCCAGGACTTCAATACCAGCTATATATTTGGCACCTCAATTCCAATGACTTGAGAAAACAAAAGCAAAAACGAAACAAAACAAAAAACTGTCTTGTAACCCTTTAAACCTCTTTAGGAGCAGCTATACCACAATTATTTTTTTGTTTGTAGCAGCTTTATTATTGATTAATTGATGTTTTTGTTTTATGTTTTGTTTTGCCTTTGCTTTCTGTTTTTTGTTTCTGTTTTATGTGATTGCTAGGGATTTCACTCTTGATTGTGGTGCTACCAGATTTGCACTCAACGATGAGGGCTGCTATTGAGGATCAAGCTTATGGCCTCACGATTACAAGTTAAATCCTTTTTCACTGAGCTATATCATATCCTGGTCTCCAGAAACAACTTTATCAAGCTGTTGTTTACAAACCACACAATTTACCTAGTGGAAGTATACCAGCCAATAGATTTAAGTAGAGTCACCATTTCAGGTTTCTGTCACCTCAGAAGGGTATCCTGCACTCCATTTGCAGTCACTCCCCATTTTCTTATTTTCCAAACCTCTAACAACCATGATCTAAGTTCTTTATGGATTTACCTATTCTGGACATTTCCAATAAATAGATTTTATATCAAAGGTAGTCTTTTGAGACTAGTTTGTTGCATTCAACCTAATATTTTCAAGTTTCATTCTTATTGTATAGGCAGGCATCCATTCTTAGTCTCAAATAATTTTCTATTTTGTGATTGCACCATACTGGAAAAGTCCCAGATGTGTTGGTAGATGCATCTGTAAATGGAGATTGGGTTCCTTTTTCTTTGTAGAATGCAATTAGGGACACTTGTGAGAAGTATTGTGTGCTCATATATTTTTTACTTTTCAGAAAGCAGACGTTCTACTGTCTTTTAAATGGTTTTTTTTTTCCCTTTTTTGCCAGTGAGTTATGGAGGCCTTTTAAAACTATTCTTTTTTAAAAATACTAATCTTTAAATTTTATTAAATCATCATGAGATAGAGCATTACAAAGCTGCTCATGATTGAGTGTCAGTCATACAATGTTCCAACATCCATCCCTCGACCAGTGTAATTTCCCAGCACCAATGTCTCTAGTTTCCCTCCCAACCACCTCAGCCTGCCTCTATGGCAAATATCCCTTCTCTCACATTTTAGGCATTATGTTAGAACCACTCCTCATTTCCCCTTTCCTTCCCTCTGTGTTGGTGGTGGCAGTGCACCTAGGGTCACACACTTGGTTGCTGAGCCAAGGATCACACCCACAGAGCTGAGGATGGCACTCAGCCATGGTACGGGAGCCAAGGACTCACCATGCAAGACAGTCACATCCTAAGGAGACTTACGGAACCACATCTTGGGATGATGGGGAGCTCTTCTATGAAAGGTGGGGCCTGAACTCCTGCGGGGAGCTCACCATCTCGTCTACTCTTTCCACCTACACCTACCAAGGCGACCCTTCCAGACTGCTCGGAGTGGGCGGTGGGAGCCTCTCTTTCTCTGCTGCTGCTGCTCAGGCAGGCCTGCCAGCCCCTGGAGTCAGAGTCACCGTGTCTGGAAGCACTTCACCTTTCATCTTTATGGAGGAGAACAAAGATCGAACTGTTTTGTCCTCAGACAAAAACAGACACAGCGCTTTAATGATTAACATGCAGCCATGGCCACAGTCTTTGCAGGCCTCCTGCTGCCTGTGGACAGCGGCACCTCCACTAACCAGCCCCTTTGTACTCAGAACCCGAGTGAAGAATTCATTGAGCTTGAGTGCTGAGCCAGAGCGATAGTACAGTGGGAAAGGTGTTTGCCTTGCACATGGGCAACCCAGGTTCAATTCCCGGCATCCCATATGGTACCCTTAGGCAGCCAGCAGTAATTCCTGAGTGCAGAGCCAGGAATAACTCCCAGCACTGCTGAGTATAGTTCCTAAACAAATAACAAACAAACAAACAAAAGGTTCCAGTGCTTTTTCAGGAACATCTCTGTATGCATAAACTTCTGCCACTGGCAAACCACTCTGATATGCTCTGGGCAGTGTGAAAATAATCCCTCAGAACCCTTGAGGCTCCTGTCCCTGCCCACAGATGCCACCCAGAGCTCTTTCAAGATGGTATTTTTATTCTCGTAGCCATGCAGCAAAGCAGAGGCCATCTCTGTTCTACAGACGGGAGACTGAGGTCAAGCTTTTATTCCTTATAGATCAGGGAGTCTACAAATATCAAAGAGATCCCCTGGGATTAAAGGACACTCCATGAAGCCAGCAATCTGCTCCCTTTCAACTCTTGGGGGAGCTAATTTTCTTTCTTCTTTACTGGTCTCAGGGCCGAGCCCAGGACCCCTGCAGTTGCTTCCACTGAGAATGGCTATGATGTGACAGTATTTTCAGATTTGCAGTTCAGTACTCAAACCAGTGATGCTCTGGCCTGACACATGCTCACACTGTACTCCCCCCTCTGAGCTAACTGCCCCATCCTGGGCCTTCATTTTCTTTCTTTATGTTCATCTTGGTGAATTTCTCCTGTCTTTTAAATTCTTCCTGCACCTCTTTTCTCTTCAACCTCCTGCTTAGTATATCAAAAATGGACCAGAGGGACTTACATTTGTCAAGTTGAATAGCACAACTCACTATGTAGCTTTCTTCGGCGTGTTGGCTCAGGGTTCACTCATTCCTTTCCTTCCTGTTCATTTATTGAGATCCTTCTATGCCTACCACCAGGATTCATGCCACATATTGGATACACAGATGATTCTGGTATGGTTTGATTCTTTCAAGTCCTCATGGTCTAATCTAGTGGAGGAGATAGAGATGTAAGATAGAGATGCATCTAGAATATGGACAGTGTTCCTATGGTAGGCATTGTGATGTGATCTGAGAGCACAAGCTCAGAAAACCTTCCTGGAGAAATCATGGAAGACTTCCCAGAAAAATCTTGCAGTGTCACCAGAGCAATAAACTGAAGGTTAAAGAGTAGTTATTTCTCATTCATTCCTAAGAGGACTGTGTTAATGGTATTGACTTCCCTGCTTATAATCTCCTTCATTTAAGCAGAAATGTCATACTCAATCATATACCTCGTCTTTCCTGGCAATGGCTGTGGAGACCAGAGATTAATCTTTGGCCCCAGGAAACTGAATTCTTGTTAGGTTGGTGACCACCAATTAGTGGCCTTGCTGGAATGAACTCAACCAATCAGATTTCTGAGAAAGTTAGACATGGGGATGAAGAACTGGATCCAGTTGTTGGTGCTGCTAATCCATTTGCAAAGTTGCAAGACAGAGTTCAGACTGAAAAGCCATGGTCAGTGCATGGGAGGCAACGGTACAACAATGCTAAAACTAAAATAGGAGAATCAGGTGAAAGAAGAGGTTTGAAAACAGAGAGACGTTGAGGTGTTATTAGGATGAAAGTCTGGTGGCTTTTGGGAGCAAGGGTGCCAACAATTTCTCACACCTGGTGTGATCCTCTATTTTGTTTCTCCATTGGGATGTATGTAGGAGACTAGGACATCACTGACCATGCCCCACTCTTTCGTACACCCCACCTTAAAAAAATGAAATGGAATGAATCTTGTTCTTGAAATCTAAGAAATTTTCACTGTCTTGACTAGAACATTCCTGAAGGGTTAGGCCTGAGGCAATGGAATGGTCAGTGTGATTGGGCCTACTGCAGGGATAGAACTGATGAGTTCTAGAGTCAGACTGGAAAGCTTAAAAAGGAGATTTGAGCTGGAGAGATAGTATAGTGGATGGGGCATTCCTTGCAAGTGGCTGACTTGGATTTCATCCCTGGCACCTCGTATGATCCCCAAGCCCCACTAGAAGTGCTCCCCCCTGAGCATGGAGCCAGAAGTAAGCCCTGAACATAGCTGAGTGTGACTGTAGCACTGTAGTACTGTCCTCCTGTTGTTCATCAATTTGCTCGAGCGGGACCAGTAACGTCTCCACTGTGAGACTTATTGTTACTGTGTTTGGCATATTGAATATGTCACGGGGAGCTTGCCAGGCTTTGCTGTGCGGGCGAGATACTCTCAGTAGCTTGCCGGGCTCTCTGAGAGGGGCGGAGGAATTGAACCTGGCTCAGCCAGGCCGGTCGTGCGCAAGGCAAACACCCTACCACTGTGCTATCGCTCCAGCTGAGTGTGACACAAAAACCAAATAAATAAATGAATAAATAAAGTAAAAGGAAACCTTTAGTGATTGTGAAAGTGAAATTAAGGTGATTGCAATTAGTGAGTGGGCAATTTCAGGATAAAAAATACTGGCACCTGTCAGGAATGAACACATACACTTCTTAAATTTTTTTTTTAATTGGTCACCATGATTTGCAAAGTTATTCACCATTGAGTTTCAGGCATTTTTAAAAAAAATTCCTGTCCTCTCTTCACAGATCTTACCTGAGGCCTCTCATCTCAGCTGAACTTTTGGCAACTGCAGAGCTCAGAGGAAATGATTTTCTTTTAAACAAGCCTCCGCCTTTATTTTTACAGCCCCCTCCTGCCAACACTCTGTTATCAGGAGCTGAGAGATCTCAAGGCTCTTTCATTGTTCTCCTCACCTGTCACAGAACCAGAGTATTTTCCTTTCTTGCCTCTTCCCAGTGGTGTTGACCTCGGGCAAGTGAGTCAGTCTCTCTGAGCTCATTCTCTTCACCTGTAAAATGGCAGTCATTAGAGGTACCCAACCCAAGTCTACAGCATGGTTTCACAGTTTTTGGTGGGGAAGCACCTGCTGTTAAAGAATTTGTTCTTTTTTAATTTTGGGGAGGAGTGATAGCACAGTGGGTAGGGCATTTGCCGTGTACATGGCTGACCTGGGTTTGATCTCTGGCATCCCATATGGTTCCCCAAGCACCACCAGGAGTAATTCCTGAGCACACAGTAAGGGGTGACCTCTGAGCATTGCAGGGTGTGCCCCTCTCCCCACCAAAAAGAGAATTTCTTCATTTCTATTAGCTTTTAACTTTTCAGCACCTCAAAAATATATACCAGAATACAGTGGGTGCCATATGCAGCTAGAGTTCCACAATCTTCAAGCTTTCCTGGATTCTGGTCCATGGAACCAGAATGCTTATTCCAGGATTGACTGCCACCAGAATAGTGAAATGGCATCAAGGTTTCAAAACCATCCAAGTTTCACTGCTGTATTTATCAAGTGCTGGAGATAGTTTGCAGACTGCTATGCCCATTTTGTGCAACTCTGGTATAGGACTCCGATGAAATCAATCTGGGTGACCTGTTAAGAGGGCTTGGGGAGTGGAGCCAGTTTTTTTGTCCGTTGTGTGTGATCTATTTATGGGGACATTTTGAGAGGCTGATCTGCTGCATCCTGAATGTTCTTCACTCATTTTTCAGCAATTCTGACAGCATCCTTACCCTGCTAGGCGTCTCCTTTTGTCCTGGAACGTGATCCGTCTCCACACAGACGGTTCAGGCTGTGGTGCCAGGCAGCTGGTAGCTGAAGTCTTGGCTCTGCCACTTTTTAGAGGGGAGATATTGGGCAAATTGCCTCACTGGGCCACAGCCTTCTCACCGATAGCAGTGCCAGTGGCACTGACCGTTAATGTGAGAAATGAGCTGTGGTGTCAAAATGTGCTTTGTAGATAGACCATAAAGTGATTTTCTACGCTCTTGAACCTTGACTCTGTTTCCCCCTGCTGTATCTTTGGAGATTTGAAACCCCAGGGAAGTGGCGTGGACAGGCACATAACCAACAATGGCCACAGCGCCGTAAATCATCATGTCAGCACACCCTCCACACACTTGCTAAGGTTCCAAGAGGAGCCAGAAGCCAGCACTATGGATGATTCTGTGCCAGAGCCCTTCCCAGTCAGTCTCTCCGCCGCCAATGATCTTTGGAACTCAGGCAGCATTGTACCTCTAATGGTGCCTGTGAGGAGGTGGGCACCTTAGACAGGTCCTGAAATTTGTCTGGCCTGCCTTTTCTTCTCTGAGGACAAACCCTAGCATCATTTCAGAAAGTGCTTCTCTCTGTGGTTCAGGGAGGTATTACTGTTATGTTTAAGGAGTTATACTCATTGTATTTCTTTTGTCAGCAAAAAATTTTAGAGTGGCTGTGTCATCTCCTTTAGTCTAGAGATAGAAAGTGGGGGGCTGGTGGGATACAACCGCGAAAGGTATCTTCATGGTTTTGAATAGCTGTATCTTCAGCTATTCAAAAGGGGCAGTGAGGGACAAGCAAGCTAGCACAAAGATCTTGTCTTGCATGTTACCAACTTGGGCTTGATCCCTGGTACCAAAATTTCCTCTGAACCCGACCAGGGGTGATCCCTGAGTACGGAGCCAGGAGTAAGCCTTGACCACAACTTAGTGTGGTCCTATCCCCCTCCTACCCATCCCTGGAAAAATGATGGGAATTCTAGATCCTTCAGTTTCTTTTTTCTGTCCCTGGATGCTGCTACTGCTGCTGATTTTATGATTTTGTCCAGATGCTTGCAAAGATGGCAGCAGTTCTCTTATGATCATGAGGGAAATTGGCCTGGGAACAAAGTTAGTGTATTGAGACAGACAAAGTCTGGATCCATTGCGAAGCTGTCCAGTAACTCCTGACCTCACGTCATTGGACTGGTGAAGCATCGGTATGCAGTTGTTGTGTTAGAGTTTGGAATTGAGTTCTCTACTGAGATATCAGGGAAAGGGCATGCTGGTGCAATGGTGAAGGCCCAGTGGAGTCCTGGGCAAAGCCTACATTCTTCCCATGCTGCACATAAATGCTCCCATGGAAGCCTCACTCTTATAGTCAATATTTCTTTTCTTTTCTTTCTTTCTTTTCTTTTTTTTTTTAAATAATGTAGGACTACTGCTATTTGTTCAGTCATTGATTAAGCTGATTGAATTGGGCATGAACTCTACATTACTTTTTTATTTTATCGTATCACCGTGAGATAGTTACAAAGCTTTCATGTTTGAGATTCAGTCAAACAATGATGAAACACCCATCCCTCCACCAGTGCAAATTTTCCACCACCAATGTCCCAAGTATCACCCCCCTCCCCCCCCCCCACACACACATGCATACACATCACAGTCCTCACCCTGCCTCTATGGCAGACAATTTCCCCAATACTCTCTAATTTGGGGCATTAATTTTTGCTTGAATTTTCACACCATTATTTAAGCCTCGAGCGGGCCCAGTAATGTCTCCATTGGAGACTTTGTTGTTACTGTGTTTGGCATATCGAATACGTCACGGGGAGCTTGCCAGGCTCTGCTGTGCGGGCGAGATACTCTCGGTAGCTTGCTGGGCTCTCTGAGAGGGGCGGAGGAATCGAACTCGGGTCGGCCATGTTGGCTGCGTGCAAGGCAAACGCCCTACCGCATACTAGATAATATATTTTCCATAGCTCATTTCGAATAACATGAGAGCTCATGTGGGCACAATTGTAAATGTAAATTTCTAGATTGTAAATGGTTGGGCTCCAGAGACATCTCTGTATGGCACTAATCCATTTTGGGATTCAAATGGGAGCCTCTGTGCCAGGGCTCTTTGTGCGCCAAGATGACAACCAGAAGCAAATTGTGGGCATCACAGCCAGTCTTCTGGGCAGGTGGTGACCCAGGGGGGGACAGCCCAGGTCCTCTGCCATAATGCAGCCTGGAGATTTAGTCCTGAACCCACATACCTGGGCTTTGCTTTGAAAGCTCTTGGTCACCGGGATTCCATCAGGAGTAGGTGGGGAGACTGCACCTGCTCCATCTGGGTTGTCCCAGTGATACTGACTCATTATGGGGCCCAAAGAGATCTCTGTTGCTGTGGTGTCATCTGGGACTTGCTGCTGTGTCTCTGAGCCATGGCTGTTGGTGTGCTAAGATGGTGACTGGAGGCTAATTGTGGAGATGACAGCCAGTTTTCTGGGTGGGCAGGAACCTGGGGAGGGATAATCTGAGTCCTCTGCCTCCATTTGGCCTGGAGATGTAGTTCTGAAACCTGCACACCTTGGCCTTTCTTGTGGAAGCTCTTGGTCACCAGGATTCCACTTGGAGTAGGCAGGGAGATTGTACTTGCTCCATCTGGGGTGTCCCAGTGATATTGACTCAGTATGGGGCCCGGAGGGATCTCTGGCACTGTGGTGTCTTCCGGGACTTGCTGCTGTGTCTCTGGGCCAGGGCTGTTGGTGCGCTAAGATCCACTTTACAGAATTTTCAGCAGATTATATCTTGGTGAGGTTCATCTGAGAGAGTGGAGTCAGGCTTGGGGTATGGCAGCAATTTTGGATTATGGAAGCAAGTGGCTGCCGGGGGCTCTGCTTGGGCGGGCACAGGCCAACCCACCCTCTCCAATTTTATTCTGTACTGTTCAGCCATCTATGGGTTTGAGCTTAACTGTGGCTTTTAATCTCTTTCAAGATTTATTTAGGGGTCTCTTAGTCAACACCAATAGTAGAGTTTACAGAGTGGCACTGGAGTTGGTTCACGGGGGTGACTGCTAGTTCTTCCATGTGTATTGGGAAGTGGGGGAGCTGGCCCACCCCAACTCTGAGTGAGCTTGTATAGCTGAGCCAGAGATGGTTTGTGGGTGAGACTCCCACATACCTAACTTTTGGCTGTTTAATTTCTTGATAAACTTGTTCCCAAGTTGTTGGGGTCTGGCCAAAGGCATAGTGGAAATTTTGGGGTATCAGGAAGTCTGAAGGCAACATCAGGTTGCTGATACACTAGCCCCACAGGTACAGGTTGACCTATTGGCAGCACCATACCCCTGTATAGTCAATATTTCTCATCCTACAACTTGAGTCAGGAAGGGTGGTACCATAGGCCTATATTGTCATCAGAAGTTCAGAGCAGCATCTGAAAGACACATGCTGATGAATGTGGCCTCCTGGATTACTCTGAGCTCAATAAGATTTACTACCTCCTTGAATTGGGCATTTACAACACTGGGTTCATAGGCATAGTGGGGTGTGTGTGTGTATGAGAGAGAGAGAAAGAAAGAGAGAGAGAGAGAGAGAGAGAGAGAGAGAGGAGAGTGGTATGTGGAGGGGAGGAAGGACTTCTGCAGCTCATCTGAAAGCCTTGCAATTGTTGCATTTGAGATAATACTTCTCCTAATTCTTTAAGCTACTTTTTACTTGGTGACTTAGTTTTTCCTGGTGAAAACACCCGAGTAGCTGTTCTATTCACTGTATGTGCTTGGCCATTGGGCACAAGTACAATGGGGAACTTTCAGGACATTGGAAGCTGTTTTCTAAATTCAATTTTCAGTCCTCAAACGAACCACAGTAACAGCTTGACCTGTGTTAGAAAATGACCCCACACACTTGCTCTTTCTTGCGTGTATTTGAACTGTCAAGTGTCTCCCAAGTGCCATGCCCTGGAAATGCCATGGAGAAGGGGGTCTGTCTTTGGAGAAAGTTGTGTTCTCAAAGACAATTTGGCTACTTTCCACACTAAACTCCCTCTTAGGGTTCTTTACATCTCTGATATCCTAATGCTCTACTTCAATATTTTCAATTCATATGGGCTGTGTCATTCCATTTATTCTCAGGGAGTTTAGTTGACATGATACTGGTTTAATCAATGTGTCCATTGAGTGGTACAGCAAAAACATCATGGTGGGATATGAACCGGTTACATTTTTAGGCAGTTAACAAGCAAACACTTGTCATTGAGGCATGAGATGGTCATAACTGGTAACATTGGGTCTCAGAGTCTTCATAGTAGAGGGTACTCATTTGACTCAGGTTCAGCTTGGTGATATACCAGCTCACAGTGTTCCTAATCCTCAATTCTTCTGTCTACATCCCAGGGGCCTTTTGATGGCTTATCTTCAGAGCATTGTAGAAGAGAACAAGCATATCTAATCTTCAGGACAAAGTCTTTGGTGATGGACAAGGCTGGCAACTCCAGCCCCCAACTTTGATTTGGGAAGGCTTTGTGCTTATAGTCTCTGGGGAGAGTGAAGCTGTGACTTGTGGGATGGGGTGGAGATAAATTTGTTTTTATTTAATGAATGAGTGGCTAGTGTCGCTGTGGTGTCCATGAGTGACAGGACACGACTTCCCTTGCTCTCACTCTGTGCTTTTGCTTCTCACAGGAGAGTCCCACTTAGAATCTGTTTCTTTTTCTGTCAGACTCAAAGAGAGAGGTTGGAAAAGAGGGAGACAGCAGGAGAGTTGGGATACGGAGGATGGTCATGTTGGTTATGTCTAGCTAGACTTTTGGTTCTGCTATTTTCCAGCTCAGTCAAAGAAAACCAGCTATGCAGGAAATGGCTACAGACTGGAGGAGCTTGCTCTATGGAAGGATGGATAGAAGGCAGGAGATTTGACTCTACTGAGTCTAGCTGAGCTTGGCTTCAAGAAACAAGGCTTAATGGGAAAAATCAAGTCCATGGGCTAGGCTCCATAGCAGTGACTCACTCCCTTCTTTGTCCTCTTTACCAGTATTGTTTTACCACAGCGTGAACAAGTTATTATGCTACCATGCCACACAATGAATGTTTGAGCTAGGCTCAGGGAGAGGTACCAGGGGCATGGAAATGAACCCAGTCCTAGTTTGGATGGGACTTGCAAACTAGTTGGATGGAATGGATGGAAACCAATGGACGGAAACGTACCCTAAAAGCTGAGTGTTCTCCTAATGACATACACTGGGCTAGAAGGTTCTCAGAGAATGGGCATTTGCTCATCTATGAGGGGTCAGGATAATTAGGAGGAAATTCTAGGAGCTCATTGTGACTGGCATCTCCCCTCCACTGGAGAAGTGGCTATAAGGAGTTTTGGCGGACTCACGGGCAACCATGTGTGTGTCCTTATTATGTATCTACGTATCTGACTGAACATGTGTCTATAGGGTGAACTTCAGCCTATGGATGAAAGAGAACACAGAGAGGGTTTTGTTTTTGTTTGTTTGGGGGGGCACATCTGGAGATGCTTAAGGATCACTCCTGGCAGGGCTTGAGAGACCATAAGCAGTGCCAGGGATCCAACCAGTGTCTGTAACACAAGGGATTTGTCCTTTGTATTACCTCTCTGGCCCTTTTCTCTCCTTCCCCGCTTCATGCCCCCCCCCCCCCCCCCATTTTTTGATCACTTCTAGGTAGCCTCTGTTATCCACTGTCTGGTCTTGGTTATAGTAATAGTATGAGGATGCTAATCATAATAATAAAATAATGACTACCACTTTCTGAATGATTATATTCCAGGCCTTGGTTACTTCCAGGCTAAGTGGCATCCAGAATTTCATTTAAGTCCATGAAAACCTCATCATGAAACAGCCTCAGTCTGTGACTACCTGGCTCAAAGTCACACAATTGGAAGAGAGGTAATGCTAGAATTTCCCAGAGAAAAGCCGTTTTACTGGGACAGAGTTCCCCTAGCCAGGGGACTGCTGGCTAGGGCCTCCTCTGGGATGCTGAATGCGCATATTGGGAGCAATAGGCAGATGTAAATGAGGTTCAGAGGGTGTGTGATTGCTCAGGGTAGTGGTCAATGTCTGCCACCTGACAGCTCTGTCCATCACCTAGAGTCCTTCTGTTTCTTCAATTGTCCCTCACTCTTCTCTGTGACATGAAACAGTAACTTCTGGACACAGATCATATCTGCTACTTCCCTGTATCCTAGAATCCAAGGGCACAGAAGACTTTGGAGAGCCAAAATACTTGGTTGCCCCATCAGGGCACCCAGCGAACAGTCAACAAGAGACAGCCAACTTTTTTTCTGCAACCTTTAAGTGCCCTTTTGATGTGACAGAGGACTAATTAAAACAAATTCCCCACTCTTGAAGGCTCCTATGAGTCATTTCTTTCTATACACCATTGCCCATTAAAGCCTGTTTTCCTTCAGTCACCTGACAATAGTCAGCAGCTCCCAGATCAAGAGACAGAATAATACCAGGTCTGATGGAAGCTTGGTGTCTGGAAACCCTTTTGCTTAATGATGAGCATGGTAATAATGGCATTTTTTCTAGAAGAAAAAAGGGAAGACTCAGAAGGACTATAACAGCTGACTATTCTCATCAGCGCTTTCCATATGGGGAAACTGAGGCCTAGAGCTGTTTGGTGTTTTCCTCAACTTCACACAAATAGGCATAGAGGCCATTCTTTTTTTTTTTTTTATCCCTGAACATGATGTTGACCAGTATTTAGCTTTCAGTATAGTAGTCATTGTTATTATAATTATTAGAAGTAAATGCTATGGAATAAGCTCATACCAGATCTGGACTTGGCACAACTTGGATTCAACTTTGCACATCTTGATTTCAACTTCACAACTTTTGATGAGTTTGCCCTGATTCCTATGACCCAACATTAAACATTTTATTTTGAATTTGGCTGTTCTGCTCATCTCCACCACCAATTCTTATCAGGTCTACTTGAAAGTAAGTACAAAACTCCACTAAGAAAACCTGATGAGGGATCTGAAAGGCCTTTGGGTGCAGGACTCTTTTTTCCTTGGCTATACTTAGCAATGCCCAGTGGATACTTTTGTTGGTATACTTAGAGGTTACTTCTAGCTCAGTGCTATGGGTACCAAGGATCAGTGGAGCTTTCTGCACACAAAACATGAGCTCCAACCTGTTGAGATATTCTTGGGTTCTGGGTGACAAATTCCACACCACTTTTGCTTTACACCCTCATTTTCCTCCCTTGAGTGTCTGATTTTTAGGTCTCATTTATATTCTCATTTCATAGTCAATTTACTTACCTACAACTCACTGAGTAGTTGTACTGTGCCAGCTTCAGTATTAGGTCCTGGGTTATGGTGGTGGAAGTGATCTTGTGTGTGCGTGCGTGTGTGTGTGTGTGTGTGTGTGTGTGTGTGCATGCTCATGTGTTCAAGTCTGTGTATAACTGTGTTCATGAATGAGATATGTTCATGAGTGTTCAGGTCTCTGTATGGCTATGTTCATGAATGAGATGAGTGTTGTTGGGAGAGCAGAGAGAAATAATGAGCTGCTCCCTCAACTTTTGTTCTTCTCAGTGTTCTTGCCCTTTTATTTAAAAAAAAAATAAAAAGGTGGGTGCCTCCAGGTTTTGGTGATGATTGTATGTGTAAAGAATTGGCAGACTGTCAATGGCAATTTTTTTGCAATTAAAAAATAAAAATGACCTTCAAAGGTGAATTAAAAACACCAGGAGTGGAAATGTTGCGTTTCTAGCTTGGCCTGAACACAATGGCTGGCTTCCTTCTGCTTTCTCCCCAGGGGCCAAGGGTTCTGGGCAAAAGCGGTGGAGGTGGGGTAGGGGGAGGGGGGTTGTCACCAGACACTCCCTTCTTAGTTTGGGCCTTAGGTTGGAAGCTCCTCCCAGAGGCTCAAAATCCTCTGTGTTACTGATATTTGGGGGTACTCTTAAGTCTTTGGCAAACATCTGTTTGTCTTCCAAAAGTCTCAGTCTGATAAAGTTGTACCCAAGGTCACCATCATTTCCAGCAGAGACTTAAATTTTGCCCAGCAGCCTATACCATTGACCTCATTGGTAAGGGCATTTTGGGAAACTGAGTTCCACCTTGGGACTTCTTTGAAATGTCCATCCTGAAGCACTTTCAGGAAGCCAAATACCTTCTCAGAACAAGTTTTGATGATGAGAAAAAAAAGAATATTGCTTAGGGCTTATTGTGTTTAGAGATTATTCCTGGGGGGCTTAGGGGACCCTGTAGGATGCTAGGAATCAAACCGTGATTAGCTAGGTGCAAGTCAAGTGCCTGACCTGCTGTATTATTTTTCCAGACCCAGAATACTTCAATTTTCCCCTTCAACTTGTTCTTTCCAATCAGCTCCACTCATCTAAATGTCAAGGTGGTGGCTTTGCTTTGCTTCTTTTGTTCATGAACATGGTTCAGAGTGTTTCTCACTTTGCCTGAGCTCCAGCTTTATTCCATATTAGACCTTTGGCTGTCTATCGGAAAGCTACGGTGAGTATCCTGCCCGCACAGTAGAGCCTAGCAAGCTCCGCATGACGTATTCGATATGTCAAAAACAGTAACAACAAGTCTCACAATGGAGACGTTAATGGTGCCTGCTCGAGCAAATCGATAAACAACCAGAAGACAGTGCTACAGTGCTACAGACCTTTGGCTGTAATACCCATTTGGAATGATGAGGCGGGCTGGAGCGATAGCACAGCGGGTAGGGCGTTCGCCTTACAAGCGGCCAACATGGCCGACCCGAGTTCGATTCCTCCGCCCCTCTTGGAGAGCCCGGCAAGCTACCGAGAGTATTCGATATGCCAGACACAGTAACAACAAAGTCTCCAATGGAGACGTTACTGGGCCCGCTCGAGCAAATCGACGATCAACGGGAGGGCCTTTACTTTAAAGGATGCCCCAAGATCTGGTAACACATCAGTTCTGGTGTGTCTGGAATGGTGTTTTGGGAAGAGATGAACATTTCAATCTGTTGACTAAATAAAGATGACCCTGACCAATGCCAGCAGAAAGCAACTCATCCTCTTTGGGCCTGGGTAGAGCAAAAAGGTGAAGGGTGTGCTGAAGAGAAAGTGCAGCAGGTTGGGTGCTTGCCTTGCATGCAGCAGATCTGGGTTCAACCCCCAGCATTCAGCATGGTCCCCTGAGCACTGCCAGGAGTAATTCCTGAATGCAGAGCCAGGCATAAGCCCTGAGTACCAACAGATGTGGTTAAAATATCAAAAACAAAATGAAAAAATTAAAATAATGGCAGGGTAGGGACAAATCCAATTTTCTACATAAACTGAGACATCCCTCTTTTCCTGCTTCTGGGTCTTAGGCACTCGGATTTATGCTGTGTGATAGCACACTGACTTCTGGTTGTCCAGTTGGTAGATGGCAGATGGCGGGACTATTCCACCTCATCTCCACACAAGCCAATTCCTATAATAAATCTATAATAAATCCCTGGAGAGTCCTGTTGCATACAGCATCTTTTGCTGTTACTTTTGTTGGTTTGGAGGCCATCGGTACCCAATGGTGCTTTGTGTATTCTTGAGCTCAGTGACCTTCAATGGTGCTTGGGGGTCACTCTTAGAGGTGTTTGTGGGAACCATGTGGTGCTGGGGATTTAACTCAGGCTACTGATTATGATCTGTTCTGTTGAATCTCCTCCCTCATTTCAACACCATCATGGATCTTTCTCTTGCCCCTGCTCTTAGTCATTATCACTTTATTTCTGGTCTCCCAGCTTGGTCATAGACCTTCCTTCAGGGCTTGCGGTGGCCTCTATATCCTGGATCTTGGGTAGTATCCCATGATCCAACAGTGGCTGCAGGCTTCCTTCCTTGCTCCGAGCCTATTTAGGTGGTTTGCTCCAGGACTCAGGGGCCTGCCAGGGACCAAGCTCTGATGTGGCACTGGGAGGGAGGTAGGATATGGGGGGTTTAGCCAGAATGTAGCTTCCCCATGTCTCTGGAATTTCAGGGGGTTCTAGTCCACCTGCTTCCCTTCCCTCTAACAGGTGTTTACCTTCCCTGTTGCCTGCATCAGGGCTGTAAAACAATTCCTCCATGCTATAAACTCAAGGACTCATCTGCTGAAGTCCAGCGTGTTCAGAGAGGTTTTATAGCTAGTAAACATAGCCACTGTTCCCAACGTGCATGGCTATAAATTATTTCACCGATAGCACTAGCTCCTTATTTACAGAGGACGGGGGAAATGATACTGCCAGGCTGCCTGGTGAGAAAAGGTAGTTCTGGTTTTACCCAGGGGCAGCCTATCCTTCTCTTGGCAAATGATGCCTTTTCTTTCCCAAGACTGGCATTTTACATGGGCGGCATCTAGTCTATAGAATGACACCGTGGCTCATTCTTCTGGGCTCTGCTGGCACGACAACTTGTGGGAATCCTAGTCTGGCACAGGCATCTGTGAGAAGGAACATTCCTAGACCCAAGGCTGCCTCCAGGATAATAAGGAAACTTTGGAGCTTCTTGTGGGTCAGGCGTGGATGAGCCTGCCTGTGTGACCTGTTCTCTGAGTGCTCGATTACATCTGTCACAGGGGTTGGTTGGTTCAGTGCAGAAGGACAGATCAGGTTCCTCTCTCAGCCAATGAACTTGGCTTTAGCACTGTGCCCTGGTTTTCATGTCCCACCACCAGCTGTGTTCAGGCCTCTGGAATGGTGGGTGCAGTGAGGTTGCCAACATCTATATCATGTTTGGATGAGTGTCTGGCAACTCTTGAGGAGTTAGAAGGCAGATACACCTTTGAAACCTGGCTCTGTGATGGGCCTACTAAGTTCCCTTGAGCAACTCAAATCCTCAGGACCTCAGTGTCTTCATCTGTCAAAGGGGACCAGTCAGGCACTGCAGAGGTAAGGTATGTATGCCCAGGAAAGAGGCCAGCCTTCTGTGTACTGAGAATCCAGTCACACAGATTCAATGTAAGCCCAGTGGGGGCCACTCACCTGAGTCTACGCAACTTGAGAAGTGCTTGAGAAGATTTTGGGAGCATGCCTCTGAGACCCTGTGCTTGTAACAGTGGGCATCATATGAGCTGCACCAGAATAAAAGAGGGCCCACATGGGGGTGGATGGAAAGATGGTCCTGATGCAGGGAGCTATGCTCATGTAACATAGCTATAACTTTGTCTCAAATCTCTCTCTCCCACAAGTCACTCTGCCAGTTAGAATCCCACTAATCTTGTACTCCCCAATAGTTTATACTGAGTTTTGGGAGTATGGGGGTGGGGGAATATTTCTGGTGCAAATGATGGCTCTTGCTACACAGTTATCTAATTTTAAAAGGGGAGGTGATACGCTCCTAGTGGTGTTCAGAGGCTCATGCAATGCTAGGGATCAAACGTGTAACTTCTATAGCCACAGCAGGCTCTAGCCCTTTAAGTCTTTTCCTCCGCTGTAGCTAACTTGTAACCAGCTCAGGACACTTGGCACAGAGAGGGATGGAGGGTGCTGGTCCAGCAGGGGGACAGCTGCAAACTCCTCTGGCAGAATGAACATCGGACCCTTGGGGGAAGATGTCTGAGGCTGGTTAAATACCAGGAGGTTTCTATAGGGGTTTTTCAGTAAAGGGTTTTCCCCACTTCCTGAGTTCCATCCAAGACCTATTTGGGCTGGAGATATCTCACTTCCCCTTCTTCTGGAACAAATGAATCAGATCCACAAGCTGCTTCTAGTTGGATCCTCTTACCCACAGAGGAAGAGAGAACTCACGATCCACCCTCCAAGCTATCAGAGCTCACCTCCAGACAGCCCCTGGCCCCAGGCTAGAGCAGATCACCTCATCACCTTGCCAAGGCAGAGAAAGGGCAGGAGGTGAGAGAGTTCACTCATTAGAAGGTTACCTAAGCAGGAAATGACAGCTGGGATTTGAAGTCAGACCTCAGGCTACAAAACCCGGCACAACTTTGCATCTTGAAGGCTGGGAAGGAAAAAGATCCCCTGCTTCAGAGCAGGGAGCACATAGAAGGGCAAGTAAATGAGGGACAAGGAAAAGGTTGATAAAGAAAGAAATGCATGAAGTCATTGAGCCATGGAGAGGGGTTGTTGAAGTTTGCTCAAATTATGGATGACTGGGGAAACCCAACTTTGAAAGCCTCACGCTCCATAGAGTTCTGAACCTGAGGTCAGCATGCTGACATCTCTCTTTGTGGTACCCATTCCGTACCCTCTTCTTTCAATTAGGGATCTCTCTGTGGGACTTTCCCACTCAACATGAACAGAAGGATTAAAACAATGTTTTTCTTATCCAGCCCCCTCTTATAACAGGTCCACACACATATGAACAGCCTCCATTGGCAGGAGAAAAAATGACTATGGTGGTGGGGGTGGGGGTGAGGGGTGCAGATGGGCACATGTGTTTGGCCAACACTCTCCCCCTTGTCTCTGCCTCTCTCAGCACCATTGGAAGGGACTTAGTCACCCTCATTACTCAGGGAAGGAAATGAGGGCAGGGAGTTTACTTATTCAAGGTCAAAAGGCTGCTAGTCGTGAACTCAGGCTCCCAGTTCAGCTCTGTCAGATTGTGGAACCCATAACTATCCACAGTTTCAGTCAGAGGGATGATTTCAGCAAAAACACGTTCACACGCATTCTCCAATTCAACTATCACAATAACTCAGGTATGTGTTCTAGTGAACCCGCCTTATAGAGAGAAAATAAAGATTGAAGGAGAAATACCGTGACTGAGACCTCATTGGTGGAACTTGAACTTCTTTCCTTCCCTTTTCCCTTTATCCTTTCCTCCCTCCCTTCAGTCCTTTTTATTTTCTCTCTCCTTCCTTTCTTTGATTTTGTGCTAGATCTATGGGTCAGATAGGAGTTAAAGGAGTTAAAGCACTAGCCTTGCATGTGGTTCAAACTCAGACACAGCATATGGTCCTACAGTAAGCACCTTCAGGAGTAACTCCCTAACCACTTATCCAGGACTAAGCCCTCCTACCTTTCCAACTAGGTCTGGTATGGTAAAGACAACCTCTCATCTCTCCTTCCCCCAATAGGAGTGGTGCTGTAAAGACAAAACTGATCATATACCTCCAGGAACCACGGTCTGACAAAACTAGTGTAGGTAGAATGAGATGAATCTACCCAGTAGGTTGGGGAAAGTGTTGAGATTCTGCTCCTTCCTGCATATGTGTTGAATGTCTTGTTTTGAACACGGTGTTCAGCCTGTATTTTTCAAACGTTTCCTAATCGAATGAGGCACCTGCCTCTCTGGCATCCTTGTGGGCAGTGACTGAGCAGGAAGTCATCCTTCATGCTCATTAGGTTAATTTGGTGAAAATGAAATATAAAACACCTGATGGGGAATGATAGGAAAGTCCAGGGGAAGATAAAGCTTTACCTGCTAATAATTGAATGGTGACCTTGGAGTCCCATTGGTTACATAAGCGTCTTGAGGTGAAGGAAAGCAGAGCTGATTCAGTTGACAGGAGTTGGATTGACTCCTCTCATTAGGATCAAGGATGCATTTCAATGACTGCTCAGACATGTAGAGGCCTTCTTTGCTGAAGTTCACAGGTCCTGCCCAGAAGGACATTGGGTGCACGTTCCTGAATTCCTAAAATTAATGTGAACTACATGTGATATTTTTCTAGGAGATTAATCAACACAAATTATCTAAATTAATCAATATCTCAAAGTGGTATTTGGGCATAATAATGTAAGTAATGTTGTGGTATCTGGTTACTGCTCAGAGTCTTGATTCAGAAGTTCTGTGTGAGGACCAAGAATCTGCTTCTTTGCTTTAGGATTTCCAGGTGGTTCTAATATTCAATCTTGGGAGCCATTAAATCAGAACTCTACATTTCAAAGCTCCATGAGCAAAGAAGCTCTGGGGATGTTGAGAACATGCAGAGTGTCTGATTGAGTCAGGCTGAAATGGGGCCGGAGATTCTGCAATTCTAACCATCTCCAGGTTGCTGTTGCTGTGGTGGGGGCCACCCTTTGAGTTGGAAGAATCCAAAGGCATATTTTTACTTGGGTCATTTATGGGTCAGAGTCAGACCACATCTCATTCCTCTGCTTGGGATTGAGGCTTATTACTCAAGCCACTTCCCTTTGGGGTCCATTATTAGAGGGAAGTTCAGAGATTTCTTAGGTAGTTAGAGATTTTTTTCACCATCTCAAATTCCATTCATGTTGACAATATGGAGGGTGAAAAGAATAAGTTGGGGATTAGATATACTTGGGTAAAGACCATGGTTCCAGTATTGATTCTGTTTTTCTTTTTCTTTTAGATCATTCTTAAATAGCATTAGGTTAATGCCAATTATAGTGAAGAGAATAACTGAATATAAGTTAAGCCAAGAGAGGTTTATTTTTCTTACACAGCAGGAACATTGGGAATCCTTGGGTCAGCTGTTAGTGATCAAGGATCTGAGGTCATTCTGTTCATCTGTTCAGCAACTACAGCATGTCAGAGATTCTCATGGGGAACCTCCCAATATCTGAAACCAAAAGGAGACTCAGGTTGGCATCATCCTGCCAAGCCATACCTTGCTGTGAGGATGCTTGAGAAAGGATCATATGCATTTCTACTTGTAGTCTTGGGAGGACTAAGAATAAATAAATGAGAGTTGCTCTTGTCAGTTTGCAATTTTATCTACCACGTCATGTGATTCTAGCTAGTGACAGAATCTTCTTGTGTTCAGTTTTCAGGAAAGTGAGTGAGGTGTAGGTTTTTAACACCAGTCATAGCATCACCTGGAAACTTTAAGTCCCATCCCCAGAGCTACTGAGTCAGAAATCTTGTAGGTGGAGCCTGGTCATCTGTGTTTGAAAAAGCTTTCTGGTTGTTTATGAGGCAGGCTCAAGTTCTAGAGTCACTGCCTTCGAAATTTCTGGAGAGCTGAAGAAAGATGATTATTGAAAGCATTTGACACACAAACAGTGTTGATCACTCGGAGTTTGCATCTCAGAGTGAAACAAGCTGTGATGGAGTCCACTTCTTGGAATGCTGACTTGGAATAAGAGGTTTAGAGAACATCCAATAAAGAACATCCAAGGTTAGTTCTGACTAATGAGATCAATTCTCTAACTCCCTAGAATTCTTCTGTGATTCTGTTGAGTAAGAGCATGTAGGAAAAGGCCACTGAGCTGAAGAAATTGGTGAGTCAGTTATTCCTTGATTTTTCAAAAACACAGCTTTATAGAGATAAAATTTACCAATCACAAGATTTTCCTTTTCTAAGCACACAGTTGAGTGAGTTTTACTTACATCTCTGAGTTGGGCAACTATCCCTACTATCAAATTTCAGAACATTTTTATCACCCTCCCAAAGAAACCTTGTGCTCCCTAACAATCATTCCTGTTTCTTTCCTCCCAACAGCCTCTCCAGCAACCACTGATCTTTGGATTTTTAAGGATTTCTTTTATCTGTCTGCCTGTGTCTATCTTATTTATCTATTTTTCACTGGCTTATTTACTAGGAGGACTTCCAAGATTAAGGTTGACATCACTGATGAAAATATCAAAATTCTAAGACTGGAGTCCAACATTGAGTTCATCCTGTGAAATGACTGCCAAGGAAAACAATAACAACAATGACGATATTGTTTACTGTTGTCGGCAAACACAATTCTGTTGTTCTACGGGGAATCAGAATGTCTGGAGCAACTACAATGTGTCTGTGATCTTCATCTCTGAGGTGGGGGAGCTGAACTTCCCTTGATCATCTCTAAGGACATTTGGCTTGGAGAGGTTAACTCACTGCTTTGCTGGTGGGAGTCAACCAGAAATGTGGCCCACAGCCTACAGGGTGAGTGGCACATCTGTGAGTGCCAGTCTATTGTACATCCCTGGCAAAATCCCCAGCAACAGTTCCCCTCTTATCCACAGTTTTGCTTGCCTCTATTGAAATGGAAACAGTTGGGAGGGGTGCGGAGGCTTCCACAGAGGAAGCTGGAATGTTACTTCGGAGGAAGGAAGGGGCCGGGGGTTTAAAGGTCCTTTCTCAAAATTGCTCCTCTGAGAAGTGGAGGTGAATAGAGTCAACAGAGTGCCTGCAGCAGAAACAGGAATAACAGAATCTGCAAGTCAGTGTCAGGGAAACTAGACTAAGAGTAAGGGATAGCAAATAAGAAGGCTTTTAGTTTGCTTAATTGATTTGGTTTGTATTTTGGGGACCACCCTTGGCAATGCTTAGGAGCTACTCCTGGGTTTGACCTTGAGAGTTGCACTAGACGATGTTTAGGGGACCAGGTGATGCTGGGGATTGAACCCAGGCCTCCTACATGCAATGCATGAGCTCAGTCCATTGAGTTCTCTTTCCAGCCCTTTGGGAAGTGGTGAGTATGTGCTTGGAATGGGAATGTGAATGAATGCCCAATGGGGTGGATTAGAGGGTGTGTGTGTGTGTTGTGTTGGTGTTGGTGTGACAAAATGTAATCTTGCAAATCTGTAAAAGTCTGAGATTGGACACAAGTAAATGTCACACAAAAGGCCCTATCCGAGGCCAGGAAGATAGCTCAAGTTGAAAAACACATGTATAGAGTATGCAAGTCCCTGAGTTTGTACGCCGACACTGCTGGGATGGGCCCTATAAGGAAATCCTTTCCTCTTTCCACCTCCCCCGGACAACAGGTCCCCATGGCAAACAGTGCAGGGGTGATTTCTCACTAATTATCTTGCTTCTCTAACAAAATTCTCTTATTATCCTTTGCATAGTTGTTCCTTACACTGATCTGTTCCAAGATCCCCACTGGATGCCTAAAAATGTGGATATTGAGAGTCTGTTGAATGACTTCGTAGAAAATATCACTGAGCTGAAGAAATCTGTGAGTCAGTGATTCCTTGATATTTCATATGTACAGTGTTTTTAATATATTTATACACATACATACATAGAGTTTTCTTTATAAATTAAGACCGACAAATGATAAATAACAATGTGCTAGAAAGATAGTCCAGGAGCAAGGCACTTGCCTTGCATGCGGATGACGTGGATTAGATTCGTGGCACCCTATGTGGTCCCTTGAACACTGCTAATAGTGATCCTTGATCTGGGTATAGCTCACATGCCCACCATCCCAAAAATAAGCAACAAGGAATAATAAAATAACAATTAAAATGATATATTGCAATAAAACCTGAGTTAACGTAGGCTCTTTCTCTCAAAATATCATACTGTAGCACTGTCCAGCAATGGTTGATTTGGGGTGACTAACGAAGAGGCAAGGAAAACTGTGAATAGGAAGAGGGGGCTGTTGTAGATTTCCCCGTGGATGTGCAAAGAGAACAAATTTCCCACTGGTGTCCTACTCCTCCTTATCCTCCCCCAGTGCAGGGGAGCCCAGGGCCTCTCACATGCTAAGGCTCTTCCTGCAGAGCTGTCTTCTGATTCAGCATTCTCTCGTTTTGAGGCAGCCAGTATTTGAATGTAGAGAAGGCCCTTCTCTCTGCAGAATAGGAGACATGAGTAGGTCATTGCTGACCAGAGAACCAGGTAGCTCACATGTAGGGGAGGAGAAGCAGCCCAGAGGTAGGCAGGAGGCTGGAGCTCCTGTTACCAAATCCCCAAGCAGTGTTCAAGGGACCACATAGGGTGCCACGAATCTAATCCACGTCAATTTTTATTACCAAACCTGGTAAGATGTTGTTGCCTCTAGGTAGTGGAACTAAACTTAGTGTTTAAATACCAACTTCTTTCATTCATTAAATCATCACATCAACCCAAGAAAAGCATCATCATCACCCTAATCATTACCACCACCACCATCATCATCATCATCTCTAATTTACAGGGCAGGGAACTGAACTTCCCTGGCTAGATGGGTTGCATCAGGACAGAGAGAGGGCCCAGGGCACCTAGAGAGGCCTCCTGAGGAGGTGACAGCAAGATTAGCCCCACAGGATGAGGGCATATTGGTCAGAGGGGAGCAGACATCGCAAATGGGGCTTAGATCAGGTCTGTGGGAGAGAGCATGGGGGGGACCAACCAAGATCAGGCCCGTGTTTGAGGAACTGTGCATTCTGCTCTAAGAAACCTGCTTTTTATTTAGCTTTTGTCAGGGGCAAACCTGGTGATGCCCTGGGGATATTTCCCACTCTGCTTGGGGTTACTCCCCAAGAAGTGCTCGGGACCATGTGGAGTAGGAGATGGAAGCCAGGTCTCAGACCCCTCCTACCCCTCAGCAGCTGGGCACTGTGGAGCATCTTTCTAGGAGGTCACTAGGCACTGGGCTTTTCTGTCTCCTTGCTCCCCCATGTCTGAATTTCCGCACACACACCAGGAAATAAGTCAATAGGCTGAAGCACCTGCCTGTCATGTGCAGGGGCCCTGGATTCAATCCTTGATCCTGGGTTCAATCCTTAATCCCAGTGTCACTACTGGGCTGGGAATCTCCCTGAGTCCTGCAGGCTGAAAATGAATAAAACCAAACAAAGCCTCATAAATAAGCAACAGAAAAGACAAGTGACTCTCCCAGGGTTCGGGGGTTACAGAGTGGGGCATAATCTCCTCATTCCTAAGAAATTTTACAGACAAGGTCTTTAGTACCTGGAGCCTGATGGCTGTGTGGTGCATTTGCTTCCAACCCCGTATCTGTGAACAGAGAATTTGGTTCTAACCACCCATGGGAGACCGTTCTTCCCTTTTGTGGGGGTAGGGGGATCCAACAAGTCTGGTTTGGGCTCCCATAGGGCCTTGCTCAGAGTTAGGGCCGTGAAGGATAACCCTGCCCTCACTCATGGTCTCAGCAGTTGCCTTAACAGGGAATTGGTGGGTGAGAATTCAGGCTTTGACATGAGACAAATGTCAATTTGTATGCTGGGGTAGCTCTGCCTAGACTGGGTGGCCTGGAAGGAGAATCCAGGATCGAAAAGCCCAAGGTTTCGAGGTTAACAATCATAAAAATAGTAGAGACAGCAGGAAGGTGTTTGGACTCTCAGACTTTGTTGGGGGCAGGGGAAGCTTCCAAGTAGCACTCAGAAAACAAGGGCAGTGCATGTCCCTCAGCAAGTCAGACTGACAGTTCAGGGCCAGGCCTGAGAATCTGGTGCTGCTTGGACCCTGCCATGTTGGAAATTCCACCATCCACCCAAATGGTTCTTTGTGGCTTCTAGGGTTGCATTTCTGCAATGTTGGGGACAGGAAACATATGTGGTGCCAGGGACTGAACCGTGATTGTTGCCTGCACAAGTGCCTTACCTCCTTTACTTTCTCCCTATCTGGGATTCTGGGTTTTGTATTCTTTATTTGCATGGTTATTCTTTTATTTATTTATTTATTTATTTCTTTTTGGGTCACAACCAGCGATGCACAGGGGTTCCTCCTGGCTTGGCACTCAGGAATCACTTCTGGCGGTGCTTGGGGGACCATATGGGATGCTGGGAATCAAACCCGGAAAGGCCTCGTGCAAGGCAAATGCCCTACCCACTGAATATTGCTCCAGCCCCTGCACAGTTATTCTTATTTTTTTTTAATTTTTATTAGTGAAACACCATGAGGTACAGTTATAGACATACAAATTTTTGTGCTTGGGTTTCAGTTATACAGTGATTGAGTACCCATCCCTTCACCAGTGCCCATTCTCCACCTCCAATGCTCCCAGTATCCCACCTCCCCATCCCCCCATCCCACCCTACCCCTGTGGCGGGGCATTCCCTTTTGTTTTCTCTCTCCTTTTGTGTGCTATGGTTTGCAAAAGAGGCATTGAGTGGCAATCATGTTCGATCTGTAGTCCACTTTCAGCATGCATCTCTCATCCTGGGAGGATCCTCCCAACACCCTTTATTTGGTGCTCCCTTCTCTATCTGAACTGCCTTTTCCCTCAATATGTGCAGCTGGCCTCCAAGCCATGGAGTGAACCTCCTGGTACTTATCTTGGCTATTCTTGGGTGTTAGTTTCCTAGTTTGTTACTTTATATATCCCAGATGAATGCAATCTTTCCATGTCAGTCCCTCTCTTTCTGACTCATTTCACTTAGCATGATACTTTCCATGTAGTACCACTTGTATGTAAATTTCATGACTTCATCTTTTCTAACAGCTGCATAGTACTCCATTGTATGAATGTACCAAAGTTTCTTTAACCAGTCATCTGTTTTCAAGCACTTGGGTTTTTTCCAGATTTTGGCTATTGTAAACAGTGCAGCAATGAACATAGAAGTGCAGATGTCATTTCGACTGTACTTTTTTTGCCTCTCCGAGATATATTCCCAGGAGTGGTAAAATGTGAAGTGGAACAGGGAAAGCCTTTTCAACAAATGGTGCTGACATAACTGGACAGCCACATGCAAAAAATGGGCTTAGACCTCGACCTAACACCATGCACAAAAGTCAGATCAAAATGGATTAAAGATCTCAACATCAGGCCAAAATCCATAAGATACATTGAAGACAAGGTCGGCAAAACCCTCCACAATATTGAGGCTAATGGTATCTTCAAAGACGACACTCCACTGACTGACCAAGTGGAAACAGAGATAAACAAATGGGACTATCTTAAATTAAGAAGCTTCTGCACCTCAAAAGATACAGTGACCAGAATACAAAGACAATCTACAGAATGGGAAAGGATATTTACCCAATACCCATCCAACAAGGGGTTGATATCAAGAATACACAAAGCACTGGTTGAACTCTACAAGAAGAAAATATCTAACTCCATCAAAAAATGAGGTGATGAAATGAACAGAAACTTTTCCAAAGAAGAAATATGAATGGCTAGAAGACAATGAGAAAATGCTCTACATTACTAATCATCAGTGAGATGCAGATCAAAACAACAATGAGATGTCATCTCATACCACAGAGACTGGCACACATCCAAAAGAACAAAAGCAACCTGTGTTGGCATGGAGTGGTAAGAAAGGTACCCTCCTTCACTGCTGGTGGGAATGCCAACTGGTGCATCCCTTTTAAAAAACAGTATGGACGATTCTCAAAAAATTAGAAATTGAGCTCCCATTCAAACTCAATACATAAGGATCCTCTGTGAGCTGTATTATGAATTCACTACCAGGATCTCACCATTCTACAAAGGAGTGGTCATGGATGTCAAGAGAGGGGTTCGGCAGGGTGATACCATTTCACTGAAACTCTTCAGTGCCACCCTCAAGAATGTTATGCAATGACTGGAAGGGGAAGGAATGGGAGTGAAAATAGATGGTCGGCAACTACACCACTTCTGCTTTGCTGATGACATCGTTCTAATAACACCAAACATTAGCCAAGCAGCACAGATGCTGGCCGACTTCGACCGTGAGTGTGGAAAGGTCAGACTCCAGCTGAATCTCACGAAGACAATGTTTATGAGAGACAGTCTCATTCCTGATGTTCCATTCACTCTCAATGGGACAAACATCTTTGAATGCAACAGTTCTGTGTACCTAGGTCGAGAAGTCAACATGACGGATGACCTGGCACCTGAGTTGCGCAGGAGGAAGAAAGCGGCTTGGAATGCCTTCAAGAGCATCGAAGAAATAGCTAAGAGGATGAAGAACCTCCAGCTCCGGGCACATCTCTTTGATTCCACTGTTCTTCCTGCATTAACATGCGCCTCAGAGACCTGGGCCCTATGAAAACAGGATGAGAAAGCTATTCAGGTCTCCCAAAGAGGAATCGAAAGAGCTATGCTTGGAGTATCACTCTTCATTCAAATGAGAGAAAGAATCCAGAGTTCCGACCTCCATCGATGGTCAAGAATTAGGGATGCTGTCTCGTTTGCCAAGGTGTTGAAAATCAGATGGGCTGGACACGTAATGAGATTTTTAGATGACCACTGGACTAAAGCCTTTACCTACTAGATTCCACGGGACATCAAAAGACCGCATGGCTGCCTACCTACCAGATGGTCAGACTTCTTCGTCAAGACCCTGAATGATCGGTTTGAGGTTCTTCTTGTTCCTAGAATGAACAGACGCCATTGGGCTACACTAGCAGCCTCAGGGACAAATGGAGATGTTACTGGCACCCGCTCAAGCAAATTGATGATTAATGAGAAGTCAAGTGATCAAGTGATCAAGTGAGCTCCCATTTGAACAGTTATTCTTAGCAGAGTTGCCACCAGGGTGTTTCAAAGGAGCTTCCCTCTTCCCGGGTCCCAAAGCTTGAGGGGGAGTTCCCCATCCCCAACTCAAGCAGGGGCTGTCCAGTATCCTACAGGCAAACGGACTGAGCCTCATACTCCACACTGAGAAGTCCTCCCTTGTCAAAGAAGCTTCTGAATCAGCTCTTGCAGATTGCTGCTGCCTGCAGGGTTGGGGGAGTCACAGACAAGGCAGGCCTGGAGTCTTCGAGCCTGGCTCACAGCCTCTCAGAGTCCCACCCGCTTCAGCTGGGTGTTCTGTTATGGCCAGTCTGCATGCTCCCTGCCACCCTTCCTTTTGCTTCTCTGACGAAAAGCTTATGAGGGAAGACTGTGAGACCCAGAAGTGGGAAGCCAGGTTTTGCAGGTGGGAGTCCTGGATTTGATCCCTAGCACTCCTGAGCACTACTGAAAGTTGCCTGGGGACACTACCAGGTATGGTCAGTGACCCCCACGCAACCCCCTAGAAGTCATGAAAAGCTGACCTGGATGGTGCTCTGAGATCATCTGGTGGGTGCTCTGTAAATACAAACTACGCTGACAGAAGAAAGAAGTCCAAGTAAGCCTCCAGTTCAACCTGACAATATGCGCTTCTTTTGTGTGTGAGGGGTGAGGGTTGTTGGAGGGAATCCACAGCCAACTCAACGTTCAGGGGAAGTTCATGGTGGTTCTTGAGGACCAGGTGGTGTCAGGGATTGAACACGGGCCTCTTGCATGCAAAGCCTAGACTTGGTCCACTGAGTCCTCTCTCTAGCTTTGGCAGTATCTTAATAGAAGCACCGACACAGAGTTTGTGCAATCAAGCTCTGTGCTTCCTAGAGGGGCAGGTTGAGTTCCCAGAGAGGCAAACATGTTCAACGGCATATTTGAATATGTATTTCCTGACCAAAAGTGCATATGCGAGGCAATACAGAGGGCTTTGTGGTGGGCGAGGGTCTTTAGACTCATTTCTTCTCCCTGTCCCTGTCCCTCCCCCACTTTGGTCTTTAAGGACAGAGGACAGGTCTACATGTACATTTTAAACTGTAGTTTAGGTAAATAACATGGATAAAAATAAGTGATAACATCTATAGCTTTGATGCACAAAGATTTTGGGGTTTGGGGGTTTGTTTTTGAGTCACATCTGGTGGTACTGAGGGGTTCCTTCTGGCTTTATGCTCAGGGATCTTGGTGGTACTCAAGGGACCACATGGGTGCCGTGTGGATGGATCAAGGTAGGCTGCATGGAAATCAAGTGCCCTATCCACTGCACAAAGTTACTCCACTCTCACCATGACCAAAGTGACCAAGGCCCTTGATCACTGTCCCTACATGATTTCTACTTCCCTTCTCATCCCCACCCCGTCACCCCCACCCTACACCCTTCCTCCCTGTTTTATTTGAATGTCAGTTTTCTAATTCAAAGGCAAGGGTTTGCCATCATTCAATACTATTTCCTTGGTTTATTTCTAAACAAATGCACACTTTTTGTTTATTTATTGATTTATTTATGAGGGCTGTTCCCTGTGTCGCTCAGAGTCTACTACTCCCTGTTAGTGCTCAAGGGCTGCTCTCAACAGTATTAACAAGGAAAGTGATTCGGGGTCACAAGGCTCACAGTTTTTCTTAAAATGGGCCATAAATGATTTTGCATCAAATTCAGGTTTCCTGCACATGAACCATGCCCTCCTGCCTATGCTATAGGACATTTTAATCTTTGGTGCCAAGTCAGGTTGGTAGTGAGCGTGCTGTTCCCATTTTACAGAAACGTGAGCAAAGCCTCCCCAGATCTCCTGGGTTCCTTGGCTGAGACAGGACTGCTTCTCCAGGGCTGCATCTCCTGACCCAGGGTATTCTCCAATCTAGTACCATTTCTCCCTTCTCTTTCCAGAACCACTGGAAAATGAAGCATACTAAGGCATAAGGATTGAGGCTTAGGAGAGCAGCTGGTTCCAGGCTCAAACCCATGGCTGCTGGCTCAGCGCCACTTGTTTGTTTAGCCCTCTTTCCTTGTGGAGAAGGAAGACTGGCCTTGACCAGGAGGGCATTTAGAAGACTGTGTGGCATCTTTGGGATGGAGAAGTAAGGATGAATGCTTTTCTGTTTCTTCAAACCTGGCTGAATTTCTGATTCTTTTCCTTACCTATTTGCTGCTGAAGTCTTTCCTAAAACATAGTAGGTGCTTTCCTAAAACATAGTAGTAAGCATCTGCAGATGAATGCGTGATCTGCATTGTGTATCGCTCCGAGTGAGCATGTTAAATGCTCATTTGAATGCTGGCTCCTGGCTTTCAGGGATGAGGCCCTCTTTTCTTTCCCTCCACCCTGAAGCATCTGGCCAAGTGCCCGGTAGGAGAGACCAGCTGTGGGGACACACAGAACAAGTGCTTAAATGAATTTCTCTTTAAGTGAATCACTCTGCTGGACTTGGCCTGTCTACACGTTTGGGTCCTGCTTTCTGGAAAGGTTCTCATCTTAGCTCATTCATAAACGTGCTTCCATAGTTTCTGTCTTGCAGTCTAAGCAGACACCTGCAGCAGAACCAGTGTTAGGTAGGAATGAAGGGAGCACTATGAGGTGATGATGTCATTGATTTGCAGGGGGGGACAGGTGGGGTCTGTTTGTGTGTGTGTGTGTGTGTGTGTAGCAAGAGCAAGTGCTCAGAAGACAGACGAGGTCTCAGTCAGGAGGAAATGGAGTTAACACAGGGTGCTCCAATTTTTTTTTCTCAATGTATCTTGCTGATATTAATGAAGCTTGTTTAGTCGGAATTGGAGTCAGTGGTAGGAATTTGAAACATTATCCTTCCTCCAAAACTTCAGCCAGGGCCAGGTTTCTGGTGTTGTTGTTGTTGTTGTTGTTGTTGTTTTTGAATGTAAGAAGTTGAAATGAGTTCAATTGGAAGTTGACCTGAAACCCAGCATCCAGGATCCAGTTTTCTTTGTGGTGTCTGTTCTCCAGCTTGCCTCCTGGTTCATGATGCAAAATTGGAGCTCTAGACATTCTAGGTGCATTGCAGAAATGAGGAATACAGGCAGCTATAACCCAGCACACTTGCTCACACTTCCTGGAGGAAGCAGTAGCTTCTCCCAAATGTAGCTTATATGAATTAGAGCTTAGTCACTTGACCAAACACAACTGTAAGAGAGCTGTGATCTACTCTGGGTGGCTACCTCTCAGGTAATATCAGGGGGTTCTGCTGCTGAAAAGAAAGGATGAACTGATACCAGAGGGCATTGATCATTATTGATCATTAGTACCCGAACTTGAGCTTCCTGTTTCTTGGCCATGCCCTTCCAAAAACTCGGGGATCAAGGCGAGAGGTCTTACTCCGATTGTAGGTTTAAGGAGACAGATTTGAAGAAACAAGTCTTGCTCAGATCTCAAAGTTGTGTGAGGAAGAGCTGGGAATGGAACCCAGGCCTGCCTAGACAAAATCCAGATAAACCCAGCTGATCCTGATGTCTGACTATGGATGGTGGAGTTTTCCTGCCATCAGGAAGACCACTCAGCACATCAGAAACAGAGGCAGGAGGAGCTGTTATGAGTGACTTCTGGTATGACATTCATACACATGCAACCTGGTTGTCAATTAGCGTGCCAGCCTCTGCTCATACTGATCTCTTATTATCCTGCAGGATGCAGCACAGAAGGGAAAGCCTAAGAATTTTTGTTGAGAGTGTTGACTCACAAATGAATTATTAAAGTTAATTCATCCCACTGTTGTGATCCTAGGATTTCTTGTGCCCCTAGAACTTGTGACCTGCATATGCAGAAGAGGCAGAACTTGTGATTCTGCATATTCCCAACACAATATCCCCATATTCCCCTTTCCCATCTTATTCAGTGTAGCTGGGCCAGCAGACCCTGGGAATCTGAGAGAAAGGAGATACTGTGTATATATGGGGAGGAGGGGAGCAATAGGAGGTCGGGTGGGGGGATCAAAGCCAGACCCCATGCATGCAGGACACATTTCGCCCAAGTTCACAGTTTAGGAGCCATTGTCCTTGAGAGTTACTGAGAACCATGCACTGTTCTTCATGTGACTTCACTTCTGGAAACAATTTCCACTGGATCCTCAAAATTACTTTTTAGCAGGTGGTGTTCCTACTTTATAGATGAGGAGATGGAAACAGGAGATGAATGGGATTCCCCCAAAGTCACATAGCCCCTAATTGGGACAAGGATGCAGATTCTTGCTGGTCAGACTATAGACCAGCATCTGCACAATGCTTTCTCTTTTCAGATTCTTAAAGGTTGGACCAGCCATTGAAACGGGTGCTTAGCATTCCACCCCCCGGCAGCAGCAGCACCCAGGAGATGATCAAATGACAATTAGAATTTTCTCTGGTCACATATTACCCAGGCATGTCTGGTCACATATTACCCAGGCACGTTCTTCTCTATGTCCCCTTCCTGCCAGTGCCAACACACACACACACACACACACACACACACACACACACACATGCACGCACAGGCTTTCTGTCCAGCTTCCTGACCTTCTGCTTGTTTTTTTCCAGCAACTCACTCACTGCCTGTAATGAAGTTCCAAGGGTTCTCCGCCCAGGCCCTCAGCCTTTACCAGCCTCTTTTTCTGTTGTCAGACATCCCCATGAACCTCAGAGCTGTGGGAAGGGCACTGGCAAGGCTGCACCCTGAATCTTCCTTCCTGGGAAGGGTCCACCAGGCATGGGGGATACAGTTGGATCTCAGGGGTCCCCAGCTCTGGGTCTTATGATTCCCCAGTACACTTCAGCATATGCGTCAGGGGCAGCCGTCAGCCCACGAGGCAGCTCTGCGTGCTTGCAAAGGGCTTTTTCGTCACGTCTTTTATTGCTGCTCACCCACGCCAGTCCCAGAAGGGCGGCTCAGAGTGAGAAATCGTTTTACAGTCCAGGCAGAGGAGGTCCTGCCAGTTTAAAGGAAGGATCTGGATCCAGAAAGCCTGCGCATGCCTGATGAGGCTCTCTCTGTCTCCTAGGCCCAGTTGAGTTCACATGTCCCCACATTTTCGGGAAGTCCTTTAAGCCTGATCCTATTCTCCCTATGAGCCCTCCTCGTCTGAAGTCTACCAGCCTGGGTCCTGCCACAGGGCCATTGCCTCACCCTGGCGCTTGGCCCCTTTTCTTCCCTGTCTCCGTGTAACTGCTTTCTTGTCATTTGTCTTGCAGCTGAAAGGCCTTCTAACCTTTGGGGAAGCCTGGGGTGGGGGGTGGGGGGTCCTGAGAATCAAATCCAGGCCATATACATGGGAATTATTCAGACCTATTTGGCCTACCACCCCCAATTTGAGGGCTGGATTTGGACCTTTCCCTGTGGTGCTTAGGGCTTACTCTTGGCTCTGTGTTCAGGGATCACTCCTGGTGGGGCTCTGGGGAACCATATATGGTGCTGGGGGTGGGTGGTGGGGTGGATGTGTGCAAGACCTGAACCTGTACTATCTGTCTGGCCCAGAAATCTACCTTGTACAAACAAACAGACAGAAAGCACCCTACATTTTTTTTTATTAATTTTATTGAATCACCGTGAGATAGTTATAAGCTTTCATGTTTGGGTTACAATCACACAATGATCAAACACCCATCCCTCCACCAGTGCACGTTCCCTACCACCAATATCCCCCTTTATAATCCCCCTTTATAAAGGGGGTATAATCCCCCTTTCCCACCCTCCCTCTGCCTCCATGACAGATATGATTCCCCGTAATCTCTCTCTAATTTTGGGCATTATGGTTTGTAATACAGACCCTGAGAGGTATCGTGTTTGGTCCTTTATCTATTTTCTGCACACATCTCCCATCCCGACCGATTCTTCCAGCCATCTTTTTCTTAGTGATTCCTTCTCTATTCCAGTTGCCTTCTCCCCTTTGCTCACGAGGCAGGCTTCCAGCTATGGAGCAATCTATCTATCCCGTGTATCTACTGTCCTTAGGAGTCAGCCTCATGTTATGTTGTTTTATACTCCAAAAATGAGTGCAGTCCTTCTATGTCTGTCCCTCTCTTTCTGACTCATTTCACTCAGCATGATACTCTCCATGTCTATCCATTTATAAGCAAAGTTCATGACTTCCATCTCTCCTGACAGCTTCATAGTACTCCATTGTGTAGATGTACCAAAGTTTCTTTAACCAGTCATCTGTTCTAGGGCACTTGAGTTGTTTCCATATTTTGGCTATTGTGAACAGTGCTGCAATGAACATATAGGTACAGATGTCATTTCTACTGTGCATTTTTGCATACTCAGGATATATTCCCAGAAGTGGTATTGCAGGGTCAATTTCTAGTCTTTGAAGGACTGTCCATATTGTTTTCCAGAAAGGCTGGACTAGTGGGCATTCCCACCAACAGTGAAAGAGAGTCCCTTTCCCGCAACATCCATACCAGCACTGGTTGTTTTTGTTCTTTTGAATGTAGCACCTTACATTGTATGGGTAGCTACTACCGCCCTCACCCCCCGGATCTTTCTAGCAACCTTGGAGTGGTGGTGTGGCCCATTTTTTGAAAGACTGTGAGCATTGTGCCCCTGAGTCGCTTCCCTGATTAATAGCCTTTCTCAAAAGCCTGCCCTGGGCACTGGGTACAAGCCACAGACTTAGTCTTTCAGAACAAGAGCCTTTCCAATGTGTGTGTATTTTCTTGTCTGGACACTGTCCCTGCTCTTCTCCAGTGTAATTTTTAGGGAGTAATGGGTTTTTGTTGTTGTTTTTTCTTTTTGGGTCACATCTGGCAATGCACAGGGGTACTCCTGGCTCTGCACTCAAGAATTATTCCTGGCGGTGCTCCGGGGGTCATGTGGAACGCTGGGAATTGAACCTGGGTTGACATTTGCAAGGTAAGTGCTCTACCTGCTATGCTATCACTCCAACCCTGGGAGTGATGGTTTCTTACCAAGTCAGGATACTTAGAAGCCTGGCTCAGAGCAAGGGCAGGAAAATTTGTTGTATAAAGGGTTAGGCTGGTGGAGGGATGGATATTTGATCATTGTATAATTGAAACTCAAGCACAAAAATTTGTAAGTCTACAACTGTACCTCATGGTGTTTCACTAGTAAAAATTGAATAAAGAGAAAAAAAAAGAAAGAAAGAAAAAGGGGGTTAGCCTGGAAAGGTTCTAGGCTTTGGGGACCACACAGCTTCTGCTTCAGCTTTGCCTTGACTGTCCTCTGGGAAAGCACCCAGGGTCAGCACTCGGAGTGGTCACACACTGATTGAACTTGACTTCTAAGAACAGATAGAGAGTAGGCACGTTTGCAATTGCCTGGTTCAGGGCAACCATGACTGAGTTTCTGCTGCACTAGGTCTGGCTGCTCCCTCTACCTGTCTTTCTCTTGGCCTCTGGTGTAGGCTGCTCCCTTTCTTGGTGACTCAGTTTCCCTATCTCATCTGCACCTGGAAGATAATAGTAGCACTAGTCTCATGGATATTTGTGCACAAATCTCTCTCTGGCAGGCTCCATTTCCCGCCTTTAGGAAATGCCTGCCCTGAGAGGGTCTCAGTAGATCTGATCTTGTTTAGCAACAGAATGACTATGCACTGGGTGCCAGCACAGGGGACTTGAAGTGATCAGGCTCACTGCTCTGAAGTGGCTCGAATATTCAGGCTTGACCAAATAGTTTTGCAGCAGGGGTGGCAAATGCTACCTCCCAGGGACTTGTGACCTGAATGAGGACATGGTAGGAATAGTGGGAATAAAAGTATGCAGCAATTTCGAAAACTACAGTCTTAGCCAATGCAGTCTAAGCTGCAAGACAGTCTGATTGTTCAGAGAAGTAGAGAATCTGTGCTTAGAGGTATAGCTCCTCCATCTCTATAAGGAATGACCCATTTGTAGAACCCAGACAGAGCCAAATGCCCCTAATGGGTCCCAGGTATGCCAAGGCAAGTGGGGTTCATCCTTGCCGTCTTAATCCTGTTTGAGGGAGAAGAAATCGGGGGTTTTCTGGATAAATTGGCAAGCTGATCATCACACAGGTAGCCAGAGAGGCTCTTGGGTTTGAATGTGGGTTTATCTGACTCTCAAGATGTTCTGTACTGGTTCCTCAATGCATGTTAAAGCAACAGGTGCGGGAGAGTATGGGAGGTGTATTTGTGGTGACTCTGCTCAGTGGCCCTCTGCTGCACAGCATGGGAGGGCAGAATACAGGACAAACCCTGCAGAAAATGCCCATGAGGACCTGCTTGGGTGATCTGATGCCAGAACTTCTCTTGACCCATACAGCACAGTCTCCAGTTCAGTTCTTAACACTGCAGCCTGGCTAGGGGCCTCCAGCCCTTAGCAGAGGAGTCTGACTCTAGACCCCTTTCTTCCGTCATCCTAGACCCAGGCTTCTGACATTTCCTCCACCTGTGATCCCTTTTTTGCCCAAGAACTGCAGCCCAGTCCAGAGAGATGGTATAGTGGGTAGGGCCCTTGCCTTGCACATGGCTGACCTGGGTTCAATCTGTAACATCCCATATGGTCCCCTGGACAATTGAGCAATGCAGGAGTGAGTGATTGCTGAGCACTTCTGAGTGAGATCCCAAAATCAGAGAGTGAGGGGAGGAAGAGATAGGGGGAGAGAGAGGGAGGAGGGAGGGAGGGAGAGAGAGGGAGGGAGGAGAGAGAGAGAGAGGGAGAGAGAGATACAGAGGAAGAGGGAGAGAGGGAGCGAGAGGGGAAGAGAGAGAGACACACACACACACACAGACAGACAGGCAGACAGGCAGACAGAGAAAGAGAAAATTACATCACAGGCCAGTACTGCCAGAAAAACATGGGGTTTCATGGTGTGTTTGAATTCGTTTTTGATAGTTTTGCACCCAGAAGCCCTGGATTATGGCTAGATGGCTGTAGACCTCCCACCACCGGTCCATAAGGGGTGATGACCTGCAGAGAAAGAATCAGGTTCCAGACAACCCATGACAGGGGACTGGAGGAGAGGACAGGACGTTCTGGAGCAAGAGGGATATGGAATGGAACTGGCTCTGCCATGGGGCACAGGATGGGGGTGGGGGGGCTGCATCCTCTTGGAGTGTTCGTTGCCTCATCTTTGAAGCAGGCAGAAAGGTCTTTTTCTGGAGCAATTGGGCTGAGGTCATATGTGTGTCCTAGAGGCAGGGGCTGGCCTCCCCCTCCTGCCTCTCCTTTTTGGGCTCCCCTGCTCCCCACTCCTGCTGGCCCTCACTGAGTGGGTGACTCTCAGGCCTCCTGCTTGGAGAAGTTTGTGGAACCCGGGTGAATCTTGCCCCCCTTCTCCCGGTGCCACAAAAGCAAAGTGTTGGGGCATAGATGACGCTCATCATTTCCCTCCCTGCTGAGGGAGGGGAGGAGGGGGACCCAGGGGCCTCGTGGCAGTTGAACTTTCCATGTGCAGCAGTCAGAACAATGGCAGAGAAGAATGCGCACTCTGCCAGCGGTCCACCCCGCCCTGCCTGCCTTTCCCCCATGGGGATCACAGGCAGTGAGATCTGCAGGGCAGAGGCCTCCCTGTGACCTGCCCAGACTCAAGGTTACCCATACATGCCTTTGAATCCAGCCTTATCACACAGAATGCCTTTTGTTCTTGCGTTCATCTCATTAAAGGCTCCCGAGCACGTACTCCAGGCCGGCCACTGGTGCTGAGGACTGAAGCCCATTTCTGGTCTGGGTAGGTGGTGGGCTGTGATCCTGCAGAGGGAGGCTCTTAGGGTCCCCCCTATGTGGGCTGGAGTCAGAAGCATGTGACTTGTATGTGCAAAGTCTTCAGTTCCATCCCCAGCACAGGTCTCCTGAGCATTCCGGGGTCCGAGTGTTTCAGAGCACCATTAGGTCTGAGAAGCCCCTTTATCATCAGGCCTGAACATTGAATCATCTGGCCCAGTAGCCAAGTGATACCAGGAATTCTCCCTGCACCCCACCCCCTCCCGGGGCCCCTGAACACTATATTTTTTTTTCCCTGAACACTATTTGGGAGCACTACATTCTCTCATGAATAATGAGACACTGTAATAATGAGTCCTTGACTCCAAGGGTAGAAGTGCTTGGTGGGTTGATGTTCAAGTGCAGTCAGAGGGCCATGCCCATGAGCCCTTCTCTCCTCCCCTTTCCTTACCCTTTCTGCATTCTCCCTGATGGGTTGTCACCACATTCAGTCTCTTACCTGAGAGCCTATCCCACACCACCTTATGTATCCAACTCATGGGACTCAATTTTCTGCCTCATCACCACCCTTCCTGCCCAATCCCCCAAATCCATGTCATTTCTTTCATTTCTTCCTGTCTCTTTTTTCTTCTCCCTCCCTCCATCCCTCCCTCCCTTCCTCCCTCCCTTCCTCTCTTCCTTTGTTTCCCTTACATTCTTTCGCTTCCTTCCTTCCTTCCTTCCTTCCTTCCTTCCTTCCTTCCTTCCTTCTTTCTTTCCTTCTTTCTGTCCTTCCATCAGGAAGGTCTCAGGAATCACTCCTGGCTCAGGGGAACATATGTGGTACCTGGGAGCAAACCAGGAAGGAGTGCAAGCATGTCTTAACCCTTCCCCATACTATTTCTCTCTCTGGATTCTCCTCTTTCTATTTCCTTCCCTACCACTTGCTCCTCACTTAACCTCTATCCTGGGGATGGCTTCATACCACCAGGTAGTAGAAGGTCAGCATGATCTCTGCATTCCTAGGAAAAATGTGTTTGCAGGGGGGCACTGGATTTTTCTTTACTTTTGCATGAGGTGAGACACTCAATCCTGATGGATGCATTTTTCATGCTTTGAGGCACCATGAACTTGGCATTGTCTGGAGATAGTCTGAGCCACACTTCCTCAGCCTTACTAGTTGGATATCACTTGTTCCTATCAGAGCCTTAACATTGGAGTTTCTCAAGTACGGGATATAGGACCTTTTGCCAGCTTCCTTTTGCTGTATTTCTTGGTTTTCTAATCCACAGCCATAATTCAATGACCATGTGATAACTCCCCAACCTAGATCTTTCAGCAAAGACCTCTAGATTCCAATCTTAGAACCCGGAGTCTATTAGCCTCTCCAATCGGATGTTAGCCTAACATCACAACTCAGCAACAGAATGGGTTACCCTTTCTCTGACTTTGGTTCCCTTGGGGCAGAGCTTCATCCCACATAACTTGGCAGGACAGAGACCTGTTTTCATCTGTAACTATGTCCTTGTGTCACACTACCTCCCCCACTGTCCCCCACACTTGTTAGCACAATTAGTTCTGCAACCTGGGAATCCTTTGGTCTTCAGTACATTAGGAAGTTTCATTACTCTACTAAAACCCAAAGGCAAACCTTCTCAATCTGGATTTTAAAAGGCCCTTATAAAAAATATAAGAAAACAACTAGCTTTATTCTTGCCAATCTGGACTGTATGTCACTCAGGGCATGTGAGGATTCCCTTGTTCCATCTCTCGCCCTGTCTCCTGTTTTGCTTCATTTCTCTCTCTTCTTCTGAATTAAGATTAAGTATTCCCCCTTTTCTTTTGCTCATAAAAGTTCTTCTTGATGTGTACCAGAAGAACTCAAGCTCTTCCCTGCCATCCAGACTCGAGTATGTTCTCTTAGCTTCTCCCTAGCAGCAATCACATTAGTCAGTGTCTGTCTTGTCACTAGCACTATAAATTGCATGACGACAGGGATTGAGCCCACCGTATTTCCTCGGTCCCTGATGTTAGCCTAGAGAATGGTCAGCATGCAAAGGGCAGTGTGCATTTGCTGGATGCCTCTGGGTTCCTGAACAAGGGAACTGTATGTGTTGTTTTGGGTGGGTGGGAACATATGCAGATATGTGGTCTAGGGAGGACATTTCAGTCACTCTGTACTGGGGCGGATTGGAGAACATAAAAGACTTAGGGAGAGAGGTTTGGAGACTCTATGTACTAATGAATGAGTTGGATGGTAAGGGTTACAAGCCTTACAAAATTGACTCTTTATGGCTTGAAGACTGATTACATATGGGCAGGGATTCAGCAAGAAGAGCAAAAGATGTCTCCTATATTTGGACCTTGGAGGGTGGGGTGTCTGGGTGAAGAATTACATGATGAGTTATAATAAATTCTGTTATGATCAGGGTAAACCCAGAGAATTAGTCAGTGTGACTGTGGTAATTTTTTGGACATCTGGTTCCCCATATATTTTTGTTAAAACTACATTTCTTTACATCCTCCTTGGTTCTGTTTTGTTCTACCCTTGCTGTACCCTCAGCTCAACTCTTGGTAGAAAAGGACAAAATTTATAGTTTAAAAAAGGAGAGAGATAGAGTTTTCAAGAGTCCCAACTCTGGTCAGGGGGTTAGACACCTGGGTTCCATTCTATGGATAGTATCTCAGCAGTTCTGAGACCTCGAACAAGATCCTGCTATGAACTCCCCTCCTCACATGTCTACAAGGGATGAATTGATTGATTCAGGAGTTCTCAAACCTGGCAGCACATAATAATAATGGGAAGAGCTTTAAAAATACAAACAAAGGTATTACAACAAGCCGTGTGTATACTTTGCACACAGGAGGTCCGGTTCAGTCCCCAGGTCCACCCCCAGCGCCACCCTCAGTCTGCTGAGAACTTTCAGGGATGAATGCTGAGCACAGAGCCAGGAATAGCTCCTGAGTACTATTGGGTGAGGCTCCCATATCTACTACAACAATATACAAGCAACCAGATCCCTCTCCCTAGAGATTCAGATTTAATTGGCCTAGGGTGGAATTGACCTAGGATTCAGATTTAATTTGCCAGGTTGGCATTTGCTAGGTAACTCCTAAAATGCAGCCAGATTGAGAACTGTTCGAATCAAATGAACTTGGAGAGTTTTTTGACTCTAGCAGTTTAATGTCAATATGACTTTCCTTTGGATCCCAGAGGTCCTTGAGTTGGACCCACCTTCCATCTCAGTCCCCTAAGTAAGTCACCTGCTTCTCCAGCTCTTGGCCATGTGCTCTTGGACTCTGGTGCAGTTTTCAGCTGAGTCTGGGAAGAAGAAATGCAGTCTGTGGAGCAAGGGGGCTGGAGTGAGTTCTGGGAGGAGGAACAGATTGAAGCTATTAACATTTGATCAGTTTGGTATTGTTCTTCTGGAGACCACAGCTTAGGAGGCTGCTTAATAAATGTCTGGTCGGGGTCCAATCCAGAGCCGCCAAATGGGTGTTGCTATGGTTTCAGAGGAGGTTGTTTCCCACACAAGTGACTGTTTCCCACCCCGAACTGCGAAAGACCAGCATCTTTCCTCTGCTTCTTAACTCTGTCCCCGCCCAGATGAGTCCATGGAGGGAGGGTATATTCCTCGGACTGGTATTCCACAATGCTCCCGGGGGGAATGACCATGGGCAGCATCCAGTTGAGCCTGCTCTAGGTAGGACCCCTGTGCTTCCCCACCTTTCCTCTTCCAGGGGTTCCATTACTCAGTGAGCCTCCTGTTCGTGTCCAGGCTCCAAGGTCTCTGAGTCGGAGCCTCTTGTGCTTAATCCTAGAAAAGAATACATGGAGAAAGCTTGAGCTGGTGGGAAATGTGTCCAGTTAAGCAAATGCGTGGAATCTAGTGGCTGAATGTCTCTAGCTGAATGTACAATGGTTTTGTGAGTATGAATGTGTGTTGGTGTGTGAGTTTATTTGTGTGTGTGTGTGTGTGTGTGTGTGCTGAGTGTGACCCTGTGTGTTAGTGTGCTTAAAGATGTGTGTGTGTTTGTGAATGGCAAGAACTGGGAGTAAGCACCAGACAGTGTTGCTAAATCTTCAAAAAATGTGTTATGACACATTTAAGACGAATGAACATTTATAAAGTCCAACATAAAAACGCCCATAGAAATACCACCCAGCTTAAGAGATAAAACCTTAACCAAAATACAGTTGAAGTTTTCTGTTCGCTCTTCCCTGATTGTATTCCCTTCATTCCCGTGCCCCATCCTACAGACGTTGGCATTTGGGGGGTTTTATTTTTCCCATGATGAGACTCACTCTCCATTTGTGTCAGTAGATCAGCATGTTCCACTCTCTAATCCTTCTGTAAAGCATAATTATGTGTGCGTGTGTGAACAAACACATGTGTTGGGTGTTAGAAGGGAAAGATGTGGGGTGGGGGGAAGGACTGGAGAAATTATGTGAATTGGAAATGGCTTTAAAATGCATTTTGTAAGGGTGTCTGAAGGTCAGCTTCCTGAATGCTCAGTCTCTCACCCAACTACAAATGAGACGAGGATGAAATGATATAATATGTGCCAAAAGAAATGGCAAAGCGTTGGAACCCAATCATCTTTAATTATTGTCTAAATGGGCGATTAAAGAGGATGCCAGAAGTCCAGCCAAAGAGCAGAAGAAAAAAGCCAAATAATTATTCAGATAAACATGTAAAGGGGAGTGGAGGCACGCGAGCTTAACCTGAGCAAATCTGCTTGCTCGTTTTGAATGCCTGTTGTGTTTTTCTCTTTTCTAGGGGACCAAAGAGGGGATTCTATATTGGTGCAATGAGAAGTTAGAATAGGGAATTTTTCTCTCCACAAAAAAATCCCAGTCAGAGGTCCCCTGCATGCTCCTTGCCAAACAAAATGGAGTGTAAAGATGATCATCTGAGACCTAATCAAGAGCATTTCATGTAAATCCCAACTCTCAGAAATTTACCTGGCTTAAAAAAAAAAAACACCTCAAAATGAAAGCCAAGATTCTGGCCACAGTCACTGAGGAACCTGGCTACAGCTTGGCTTTACATAGGAAAGAAATTTTAGGGAGGTGGGAGAGAAAGACAAGTAAGCAGGTCAAGACAAGACATTTGCTGGTGTCCCTAGAAGTATACGTCAGGTTTGCTCTTCAAGGCCATGTTCTCCCTTGAACATGTATCTTGCTTGCTGGTTCCTTCAGGCTCATGGCCGCTCTTGAACACATATTTATTTCCGTCTTCCTCCCTCACATCTAAGTAAGTTCAATAAAAGATATCTTGCTACACACACACACACACACACACACACATACACACTTCACTTAATCACTTAATCACTTAACTTCCCGTTAGTCGTCGATTTGCTCGAGTGGGCACCAGTAACGTCTCCATTTGTCCCTGTCGCGTGCTAGTGCAGCCCAATGGCATCTCTTCGCTCCGGGAACATGAAGGGCCTCAAACCGATCGTTCATGATCTTGACGAAGAAGTCTGACCACATACACACAAAGAAAGAAAACAAGGAAAGAAGGAAGAAGGAAGGAAGGAAGGAAGGAAGGAAGGAAGGAAGGAAGGAAGGAAGGAAGATCATAGAACATGCACTGCATTGTGATTCTGCATCTACTATCACTGTCCTCCTGTTGTTCATCGATTTTCTCGAGCGGGCCCAGTAACGCCTCCATTGTAAGACTTATTGCTACTGTGTTTGGCATATCGAAAACGTCACAGGTAGCTTGCCAGGCTTTGCCGTGCGGACGAGATACTCTTGGTAGCTTGCCAGGCTCTCCGAGAGGGGCAGAGGAATTGAACCCAGGTCAGCCAAGCCGGCCGTGTGCAAGGCAAATGCCCTACCACTGTGCTATCGCTCCTACCACTGTGCTATGACTCCTTCTCTAGTAAATAGTATGTCCCTCAGTTTACGCTCTAGTACCTTGAGCAATGGCAAACTTGAAGACATGGGGTTCCAAGGTGCTGAAAGACAGGACAAAATTTTGTCAAATCAGCACTTAATTTCTGGGGGACATTTGTTCTAAATGAATCTCTCCCACAACTGCTGAGCAAATATTATTTATACCCATTTTATAGATGAACAAACTGAGTCCTTGTTTAAAACATTTGCTTGATAAATATCATCAAAGAATAAAAACCAGTTCTTTTTGATTTCCCAACCTAGTCTAGATGTTTGAAAATAATCTAGTGGCAGAAATGATAATATGAATAGCTTAAGCTAGATTCCAATGAATAAGCAAGCAAGAATCTGATACTAAATGTGAGACTTGAAAAAACGTAGTGACAGATATTTTGATTAGATTTGTCTAAGGCAGCTCTGGAAAGCAAGTTGTATTTGAAAGAGTGGGTCTTCATTCCAGGAAGCTAAACTTTCTGATTTTCTGGGGCTATGGTTTAAATCATCTATTCCTAGTCTAATGTTGGGGGAAGCTTCTTGGGACTGAAAAAGAAAAAGAGGAGGGAAATAATATCATTTGTCATGGCAGAGAAACTGAAATCCAGGCTTTATAATTCCTTCTAAATAGCTCTGAACTTTCATGATTTTCTAAAATCACAGAAACAACTTACATTGCCCAAGTGGGAGGGGAAAAAAATGCCTTGATTGCTAAGACTGCAAAGACATTTTTTAATTGCTCCTTCATTTTTTTAAATTGGAGGAAGAAAAATTTTGGATTCACAAAGTTTCCTTAGATGGGATTAGACATGAGTTTCAAATTTTCAAAGTTCAACAGATTTGGAGTTTCCTGTGTCCTAAAAATGTCTTCAATTAAAAGCAAGAAAAAATGTATTTTTTTCATCCTCATCAAACTTAAAAATGGCTGAAGGGATTTTATTCAAACTTTCCCCCAAAATTCACCTTTTGCCAAGACCCAGCATGGAAAATTTCAGCCCAAAAGGATCACTCTTTGGCAAGTTACCCGAGCTAATGAAAACAGAGGGGCATAAAGGGAGTCTGTGTGTAGCTCTGACTATAGTGGTCACTGGAGCCCACATTTTAGAAGAAGGACCTCATTCAATAACCCCCTTTTAAGTCTTTCTTATCATCAATATGGATGAGCCTTGGGTTTGAAGTGGTCACTGGACAAAAAGCACTTACTTTATGAATACAATCTGGGGAAGGACATTATTTCAAGCTATTTTTCTCATTTTATGGTTGGCTTAAGAACAAACTCATTGTATCCAGAAAGGTAAGAATTTTTCCAAGGACTGGTCATCCATTTATCCATCCGTCCGTCCATCCATCCATCCATCCATCCATCCCTTTGACAAGTGTTTACTGAGTGCTTGCAATGTGTGTGGCCCTTTAGAGTGGGGAAAAGAGAATGGGTTCTTGTGCTCATGGGTTATGGAGGGATGGCGAGAGCAAAGAAACAGATCAAAATTGTACCGAATTCTATGGGGCAAGACTATGGTGCTGAGATATAGACAATCAAGAGGATTGTGGTAGGGATATTAGGGAGACAGTTAGAGGCTGAATTTATATCATTCACCAGCTACAGTGAGTGGCTACCATGCCCTGGAGCTCCTGCTGGGAACACAGAGCCAAGTCAGTCCTGGCTCTTTGTCACCCAACCAGTGGGAGAGCAGGTAGGCAAACTCTGCTGTGGGATGACAGGTAGACAGATACAATCCTGTGCGGGGTCCTCTGAAGGGACTGGCAGGTGGCTGGAATGCACTGGGTTGGCTCTGGCCAGAGAAGGCTTGTCTCAGAAACAGCGTATTAGCAGGCAGTTTGAGTTGATGTTGAGGCAGAGATAAAGGTGAATCAGGGTGCTTCCAGGAAACCTCCAGTGTAATCTCGCCTCTCACCTCAGCTGTGTTGTCTGCTCTACTACTCCAGGGGCAGACTTGGGTCCATGGGGGTGCTTAGTCAATACTCAGTCCCTCTGTTTGATATCTCACGGGGCTTTTCTAGAAATGAAGGGCTTGGCTTTTGGAGTCAGGCTGCCTGGGTTCAGACTCTAGCCCCAGCAGTCAGAGTTGTGTTCGCGGACCAGTGAAACTTCGTACACACTCTTCTATATAAAGTCAAAGGTTGTAATGATGTCCCCCTCCTGGGGCAGTGACAAGAATGAAATATCATGTTTTTGCAGTTGCCCAGGGCTGAGCAGACTGTATCATTATTCTCTGTTTCTCTGTTTCTTTCTTTCTCAGAACCTGCTGTTACATTCAGTCCAAGATCACTTTTTAAAAAATTAATTAATTAATTAATTAACCCAGTGATGCTCAGGGGTTACTCCTGGCTCTGCACTCAGGAATTACTCCTGGTGGTGTGCAAGGGACCATATGGGATGCTGGGGATCGAACCCAGAGCAGCCACATGCAAGGCAAGCATCTTACCCACTGTATTATCACTCCAGCTCTGAAGATTACTTTAGTCCAACCCCCAAGATCACTTTAAAAGAAGTGAAGTGGAGTACTGGGGATTCAACACTGACCATATTTGACCCCATTGTTGTATTTCTGAGTGTCTTTAAATGCACCGCTTTTTATTTGGTGGTGGTGGTGGGGTGTGTACATTTTCCACCTAGATAAATAGCCACTTGTTATCTCTATTATATATTGCTAGGTGTAACGCCAAAAAAATTAAGGGTGAGTGTCAATTCACATTTCATCAGCACATCTGGCCTTTTAGCTGAAAAACTCTGCCAGACATTTGGAAATATCTTGTTACTTTAAACATCAGAAGGCTGAGAGATTTCCCATTATTAATTGCAAGCAAAAATTTCTTTGCGGCCCAGAGCAAGGGCGAAACTGCGATTTCACAGATCAGCGGAAAGCTGGCCAGCGCTGGTATTAATGTGATTTGGGGAGTAGGAGTTAGGGAAGAATGGTGGGTTTCCAGAACGACAAATACATGTTCATCCAGGGGCCATGACATTGCAGGGAGGCAGCTGAGGTGGTGGGAAAGTTCTGCCAGGACCAGGGCCCACCGTTTCTCCAAGTCTCAGTTTCCCCATGTCTAAAAGAAGGGTAGGGAATGGGAACCGGGGAGCCATTTGGTGTATGTGCTGCCGAGGCGTGCAAAAAACAGTTCGAGATTTGGACAAGCGCTGGCTCAAGGAAACACCGCACTGCGTTCTAGATAAAACCCGGTTCCTGCAGAGGTTGTTGTGGTCAACCCAGGAGGGTCGGGGACTTTACTAATGTTCTGTTTCCTGGGGTCTTGGATAGAACGGAGGCGATGGCAATGGGAAGAATCCTGGAGGGATCCTGCAGCTTCCTTAGATCTGGGGTCCGATATTGTGTGGGGGTGGGGGTGGGGAAGGTTGGGAGGGTGGGGATGGGGGCCGAGGAGGTCGCCCCATTTTCTTTGGAAAAGGCCAGCTCCCTTCAAGGTCGTCCCCATTTTCTTTGGGGATCCTGACTGTGCTGGCTTTGCAGTTCCTGCCGCAGGTTCACACGTATTTCTTGCCCAGTGCAGTACCCACTGGAGCAAGGGACAGCGGCGAGGGGGCTCGGGTGCATGTGGGCTCGGGAGGCTGATGACCGGCCCGTGGCCAGTGCGGGCTGTTTCAGTGGCACCCTGCCTCGTGTCTTCTAGTTTCTCCGCAGCAGCAGGCTTGGCCACCCTCTGTCCCCTGGGAGGACGGGCCCAAGCCCAGGCGGGCCCTGCGTGCAAGAACCACACGACTGCGGGATAGCAGCCTCCCTGGGCCTCTTTGGGGGGGTCGGGTGTGTGTGTTGGGGGGACGTCTGCGCGGTGGGCCCGGGTCCCTGGGCGAGGGGTGCAGGGTGGGCCCGAGTCCCCGAGGATGGGGGTGCAGGTGCGGGCGCTGGCCAGGGCCCCCGCGCACGCAGGCGCAGCGGCGCCCGCCCTGGCGGCCCGGGGAAGTGACCAGGCCGAGAGTGAGCGCCGGGATTCCTGCTCCTGCCTTAAATATGCCGGTTATTTTTATCTCCCTACGTCAGGCCGCGAAGGCCATCCCACCAGCGGCCGCGGGGGCCGCTGCACAATGTTTCCCTTCAGTCGGGAGGGGAAGTGGAGCGAGGCCAGACTTCCTGATCACATGGTGCTGAAGTCAATGAAAAAAAATTAGGGGGGACCCTCCCTTCTCCTCCGGTGCCCGATCCAGAACGCCCCCCGACACACACACGCGCGCGCACACATGCACACACACACACACGCACACACACACGCACGCACGCACGCTGCCCCCGCCCGCCCCGCTGGGCTCCCCGCGCGCGAGCGGACGCAGGGCGGCGGGCCGAGGGCCAGCGGGCCGGCAGCGAAAACATAAACACGAGATTGTGGCAGTAATTGGTGGCTCCGAGACACCGAGGAAATGAGAGGCTTGTACGAAACATCGGCCGACAAGAGGCGGGTGATGTCAGCCGCCTTCCAGGATTAGAAACCCTTAAAAGCTCCGGGCCGCGGCCGCTGCGGAAAGCTGCGCCGCTCCCGGGGTGGGAAGCCCAGCGCCCGCGCGCGCCTCCGCCGCGGCTCCCGCCGCCGCCGCCAGTCCCCGCGCGCTCCCTCTCCCCCCTCTCTTTCTCCCTCTCTCTCTCTCCTTCTTTCCTTCTTTCCTTCCTTCTTTCCTTCCTTCTTTCTTTCTTTCTTTCTTTCTTTCTTTCTTTCTTTCTTTCTTTCTTTCTTTCTCTTTTCTTTTCTTTTCTTTCTTTTTTCTCTTTCCTCTTTTTCCATCCTCTCTTTCTTTACTCTTTCATTCATTCTCTTTTTCTTTCCCTCTCTCCCCTTTTTCTTTATTCTTTCCTCTTTCTTTCCTCTCTCATTCATTCATTCTTACTCTTTTTCTTTCCCCTCTCCCTCTCTTCTCCTTCTTTCTTTCTTTCTTTCTTTCTTTTCTTCCTTTTTTCTCTTTCCTCTTTTTCCTTCCTCTCTTTACTCTTTCATTCATTCTCTTTTTCTTTCCCTCTCTCCCCTTTCTCTTTATTCTTTCCTTCTTTCCTCTTTCTTCTTTCCCCTCTCATTCATTCATTCTTACTCTTTTTCTTTCTTCTCTCCCTCTCTTCTTTCTTTCTTTCTTTCTTTCTCTCTTTTCCTTCCTTCCTCCCTTTCTTTTTTCTTTCGTTTTTTCTTCCCTCTCTTCTCATTCATTCATTCATTCATTCTTTCCTTTCTCTCCCTTTCTTCCTTTCTTTCTCCTTTCTCTTCTCTTCTTTCTTTCTTTCTTTCTTTCTTTCTTTCTTTCTTTCTTTCTTTCTTTCTTTTTCATAAAATTATTTCCATTCATAAGACACCTCTCATTCTTGTACTTTTCCCCTTACTTTGAAACGCCAATAGGACTTAGGAAAACCCAAAAGAATGGTAGAGCAAACCTGGTGTCCGTTGTTTTGAGTTTGCTGTAATTTTCTCTCCATTTTTTGTCACCCCTTTTCATCTTATTTTAAAATTGTTTTAAAAAAACCCTTCTGTTTATTTATTTATTTTTTTAATTTTGGGGTCACACCTGCTGGTAGTCAGGGCTTATTCCTTCCTGGCTCTGTGATTAGGGGTCATCCCTAACAGTGCTCAAATGGGGCCATGATTGGTTCCCAGGATCAAACGAGGTCAATGGCATGTGAGGCAGCTGCCTTCCTGCTTTACTCTTTCTCCAGCAGGTGTGACGCCCTTTTTAAGGGAGGCTTAGAACCTCCCATTGTAATAATTCGCAAACACGAGTAAGGACGGATACAAATAAGTATTAATGACAAAGTTATTGAAGAAAGGTGATTAAATTCTTGCAAAATTTAGGCTGCTTTAATGGAGAATGTACATTTTCCTGTAACATGTTACCAAGCCAGCTGGCCCCAGATAGTACTGTCTTTAAAGGGGCTTGTGTGTGAAAACACATGTCACACACACACACACACACACACACACACACACACACACACACACACCCCTCTCTATTCTCCCATTTGGAGAGCAGCTAAGGGCCAGGAAGCAGGGACTCATGCCTGGCCCACCTGGAGTTTGCCTGCCCCTTTAAGTTGGCGGCCAGGTCCCATCTGCTCAGTAACACAAAGGTGCTGTCTGCCTGTGTTCTCTCTGGTGTTTGCCAGGATTAATGAGGCCATGTTTGGAAAGAGCCTCAGCCCCTCTGACCAAAGGCACCCAAGACACCTTTTCAAAGGATGATTTATGTCCAGCTTTACCCAAATAGGAACCAAAAGAGAGTTTTCTTTTTAAAATTCTTTAAAATTCATCTTTAGAGCAGATGAGTTCAGCACCTGGGTCTTTGCTTTGGGGCATTCCAGAAGCTTTCGATTCTGGCTCATTCATTGCTCTCTGTCACCCGCTCCTGTGAAGGCAGGTTTTTCCCCCTTCTTTTCCTGAGCCCCCGAAGGGGGTCACATCAAGGTTGAGTCTTGTATAACCTTGGAGGAATTGGACCAGTCCCCTCCCCACAGTGCATGGAGAGAACAATGGCCCTCCTGGTAACCTCTTCTCCCCAAACTCATAAATCTTGTAGTGATTTGGCCCCTTAATGCTCGACGCTTCTGAGCTGTAGCAATTTGAGCCAAGTCTACTTTTTGGTCTGCTCCAACATACCCTGTGGTTATACCACCCACCAAGAGGTAGATAGAAGCCCGTTTGCCGGGGCTGGGGTGCGTTTTCCATCATCTGCCCCCCATCTCCCTTTGGGAAGCCTCAGTTCTCCTCTTGGTGTCCTTGCGTTGTATCCTGGTGCCGCTTATGCCTCACAATTTCTCAACCTAGAAACCTCAGGCTCTGTCTTGTCTATTCCTTTTTTCTTCCCCATATGCTATCCCAAGGCCAACAGGCCTTGCTTTTGTCCCCAGAACCTCTCAGCTTCTCTCCATCTCTTGGCAACTGAAAGCACTATAAGACTTTAGGGTCAACTTTCCCTTTCTCTGCACTCTCAGGCCTGCAAGACACAGCTGGACTTCAATCCCAGATTTGCTTCCTCATTGCTTCCTGTCCTCAGGTAAGTGATTCTACCTCTCTGAGCCTCAGTGTCCTCATCTGTAAGTGGGGATGATGACAGAGCCCCCCACCCCACCCCACCCCCTCCGCCCAGGGGCTCTCTGGGAGGATTGACGCAGACAAATATGCAGAGAGCTTGGCCTGGTGCTTGCCTCAAAGCAGATCCTCAGGACACGGGCACCCCTGGTTGTGCTCTACATCATGACCGTCCCCAGCTGTACTTCCTACTTTTCACTTCTGGCAGGCGTGGCAGAAGGTCAATGCCAGAGCGCCTTCCCCGCACTTCCTGCTTTAGTCAGTTCAGGCGGGGCTAAGGATGTGCTTTTCAGACAGGCTGCTGGTACTGCCTTGCTGCCTGCTGACCATGTGGGCAGTAGACACAGTTGTCTATCCCCGTCATCTCTGCCCCCTCCCTTTGTGCATACTCCTGGCAAGGCCCAAGTGGCCCCCTCCCCACCTTTTTCAAAAAAATCTGCTCAACCCTCTCACCAGTCCCTTCTTCTTAAGCCCCTCCTCAACCACTGGGTTAACACCTGAGTCACTGCAGGTCCTGTGCTGTTAGAGCTATCTCTTCTGAGTGCATCCTGCCCTTCCTTTCACTCCTGATCATTCCTCCTGGCTCAGAAGCAAAGCTCTGTTTGCTTAGAAGCCTTTTGGACTCTTTTTTTTTTTTTTTTACAGGGGTCAGCCACCTCCTTCCCTTGCTCTGTTCCCAGTGTCTCTCATTCTCTTCTGTCTAGCTGGACTCTGAGCAACGATCTATAGATGGACCTCATTCATTCCCTCTCCTCAGAGGGCTTCTCTATGTAGGCCAGACCTCATCTATCTCTGTCCCAAGACTATGCGTAGCCACCCAGGAGGTTTAGAAAAGTAGAGGCAGCCAGAGAAATAGTAAAAGGGTTAAAGCAGTTGCCTTATATGTAGCCAACCCCAGTTCATTCCCTTCCACTCCACAAGGCCCTCATGCACTCCTAGGAGTGAGCACTAAGCCAGGAGTAGGCCGTGAGCACTGCTGGGTGTGCCTCGAATAAAAGAAGCTGCTTATTAGCCAGCCATCGAGACTAAGAGATCTAAGGCTCCAGCGGAAAGGGTTACTACTGAACCACATTGAGCTGCAGTCTGTTTGAAATAAACTCAGGGCAGTAAAGAGGACATGGGGTACTGCCAATGTCCCTGGCATGATGTCATAGCCTTTGCATATACGGCACACTATTTTAGCCTTCATAGCCACCCAATAGTATAGGTATTGCTATTGTTCTCATATACAGGGGAGGAAATGGAGGCTCAGAGAGGTTAGTTTATTCAGCACCAGAATTGCTCAGCAGGAAACACTATGTAGGAAAAATGCATCCTTACAGCCATATCACTGATTTGGCAACAAGGGGACCCAGCCTCAGGAAGTGGAATGAAAAGTCTTAGACTCCGTGGTATCAGCTCTAGTCTGTTGTGTTGTTTATTTTAGAGAGCACAACGTTCTTAAGATGCTCGATTACAGTGTTCTCTCATTGGCCAAGATGCGAAGTGTGGGCCACTGTCAAAATCACATACAATCCAAATTTGCCCACACAAGGCCAGGCTGAGGCCCAGAAACCACTTGCATTTCCTGATATCACTCAGTTTGTGAGTCAGCATCTGAGAGGGGCCTGCATTCCTGGCAGAAATTCTCCTTCTCTGATTCCTGCAAAAGTTGATGGGGATGTCATTGCCAGGCCAGGCACTTAGGGCTCCCAGATGATTTCCCACTTGACTCCTTTGACCTTGACAAGAGCGGAAATAAGAGCTTCAGTGATGAAGTTCATTTTGACATTTTGACATCAATGGAGAGGCGAGGATAAGAAGCATTCCTACAGGTCCAGGTATTGCTCTACCATGTGACTCTAGACTCTTTGAGTCTAGCCAGCATCAAAGGCAAAAGCAGCGTTGGCAAAAATGGTACTTCTAGGGTGACTGCTTCTCTGCATCTATGTCCTCTCCAGGTGGACCCTGGCTGAGCATTTTCATCAGGGTCACCCTCCACTTATCGTAGATCTCAAGGAAATCTGACAGCCTCATTCAATATGTCTGTGATTGAGAAGATCAGGAAGTGATGGAGTCTCTCTGGACCTCCACGCACATCTGTAGAATGGGAGTGAACTAAGTACCCGTTATCATGCTCATTTCCCCGGGATCCTGATAAGCATCACATGGTCCTGCATAGGTAATGAAAGTTCCAGAGCCATGATCACATGCAGGTTGTCCATATGATTAATGATGGCCTCAGGTCTGTGTAGGGGCCCACCTAGGAGACCAACTTTTGAGAACAGGCAATGGGGCTGAGTGTGGGTAGAAGAAAAGCAACTTCTATTATAGATGCTGGGGTTTTGCCTGACACTAAGAGTCCAGACACCTTCTATTTTCATTTCAGTTGCGACTTGACTCCAGAGAGTATAATGTGTTCAACCTCTGAGGCCCAGGGTATGGGGAACTGTCCGGAGAAATCCCTTCTGTGTTGGGGGATTATCGCTGTTTAGCCCTGGAGCCTGGAAAAAAACCAGAGCTCTGTGATCCCCCCACTTGCTTTTTTAACACAAGCCAGGCTGGGAGGGGCCTCCGTGAGGAAGGAAATCAATAGGAAATGCCTTTAGAAAATGAGGATTTTTTTTTTCCAGCATGCGTATCATATCATCATTCTGGATGCAAGGGCAGTGCAATGTGGAACCGGAAACAGAGTGCTCGGGGGAGGCCTCTGGGAGGGTGGCATGAGGCCCACGGAGCAGTGCTGGGTGGTTCAGGAGAGTTTTGTCACATGACAGAGAAGGGCTGTCACCAGGCAGGACGAGTATGTTCCAGTGGGGTCCATTGAGAGGCACTAAACCTATTGGGATGGATACATGAGAGCTGGGGTTTCAAATCCTCATCTCTTATTAACTAACATATGTGTTACGTAGCCTCACTCGTTCTTCATCTGCACAAAGGGAGCAATAACATCCCCTTCCTTGTAGAACAGTCAAGAGGATTAACTCTTATTAAATCTTAAGCTCTTGGAATAGTACCCAGAAAACAGGAAGCACTCTGGAGAGGTTGTATGTATATGAAAAACATATACATTATTTTATATTTTATATAAAAACACATATTATATATATTTTAATCTCTTCCTAGAGAGGCCAAAGAAGGCTTTCCAGAGGACCTGAAGCTAGGATTTAAAAGAAGCAGGGGCTGGTGAGATAGTGCAGTGGGTAAAGTGCTTGCCTTGCGTTCAGGCAGCCAACCTGGGTTCAATCTCTAGTTCCACATGGTCCTCTGAGTTCCAGCAGGAGTGATCCTGAGTACAGAGCAAGGAGTAAGTTCTGAGCACCGTTGTGTGTGCACCCCTTACCCCCCAAAAGAACAAGGGGCCCAGGGATGGCTCCAGGATAGCATGACAGCTTTTTAGGTGTGAAGCCTTGAATTAAATCTCCAGCACTGCCCACCTGCATCATAGTGAGATCCCTGTGACACCGTTGTTGCGGATTCCTGGTACTACCACAAGTTGTGTGGCCTCTAGCATAATGTAGCTAGGGGGTTGTGAACATCATAATTAAGACTGTGACTTCTGATGAGTACAGAAACCAAAGTGTGCGGACATCACAACCAACAAAAGGAAAGGAAAGGGGACTAGGAAACAAATGAAAGGGTCAGGTTGACGTCCAGCCGTGGAGGACTTGCTTTGCATAGGTGAGGCCCTGAGTTGATCCCTAGCGCTGCAAAATACATAAAAGATGGGAGGGCTGTGCTCTTTGGAGGCAGATGGGCAAGGACAGGCAGGGCAGAAGACACAGTCAGCCTTGACACCAGAAGTGGCCCTCTGGATGCGTTTGCTCTGTGTTGTAAACTCTAGGGGCCAAGTGGTGAGAGGGGCTGGCAGACCATTCCAAGGAGGACCAGGTGTTTAAACCATCATCCTGCAGGTCAGTGTTTCTCAGCCTCAGTGTTAGAACTGGGGCCTCACTAGAACACACATGGTCAAACCCCACCATCCCCCCATCCCCTTCTCTTCCTGCCCTCTTCCTTTTCCTCCTCCTCCTCCTCCTCCTCCTCCTCCTCCTCCTCCTCTTCCTCCTCTTCCTCCTCCTCCTCCTTTCTTAAAAGGGTTTTGGGCCATGGCTGGTGGTGCTTAGGGAACCGTGCATTGCTGGGGATCTAATTGGGTTGACAGCATGCAAGGCAAGAACCATAGGCCCTGAGTTATCTTGCCAGCCAAGTTTGCAGCTCAGACAAGTTCCTAGGTGATATCTCTCATCTGAAGACTACACTTTGAGATGAAGCATGCATTTGGAGGACAGATGGCTGATTCCAGGTGAGGATAGCCTCATGCACCCCTGAACTTAGGGAATAGGTAGCCCCTGAGGCTAAAGCAGGAGGGCACTGGAAGTCCATTGCCAGAGCTATCCTCTAAGGACAGCTGCTGGCCTGGGATCACCACTTGGCTGGTCCTGGGGGCAGGGCGCTGCATCTGGCTGGATTCACACTATGTTTTCTTTCTTCCTTTAGGATAGCCCAGGGAAGGGTAATTCCTGCGGGAATCCCAGGGAAATGGCAGAATCTCCAGGGCAGCATCAAACCTCATAGCATGCTTCTCCAAACCCATGGCTGCCACCCACCGGGGTCTCTGTCAGTGCCGCTGGGCCCCAGGCAGTTTCCCGGGGCCCTGGGGTGGGAGCACAATTATCAGGGCAACATTTCAGCCCCTCTCTGTCAGTGCTGGGGGAAAACCAATATTTAGTTAGTTAAACACCCGGCTACAGTTTCATTTGAAAAGCTGGCTTTGATTAGGAGACTGCAGGGATTGATTTATGAGGACAGATGGAAAAAAGAACAAGCATAAATATGCAGAACTCACCCAAATGATGACTAAGGAAGGGGACGTGAAATCTACAGGGTGCTCGCAAGTGGAGATAGAAATGACGTCTGAGATGAGGGCTCACGCCTTTGTCGTTCCTGGTGCTATTCCTTCAAGATCTCTTCCCATAGGTTGATGCTTCAGGGGATGTGGGACATACTTTTCCTTAGACAGTGCTCATCGCTGTAAAGGAGAGTGCTTTCCTGAACTTATATGTGATAGAAGATCAATATGAAACGTAGCTTTCTTTGCTTCTGGATGCAGGCTGGTAGCAGTGGGTTCAGTGGAGCACTGCTTGAACCTCCAGACTGACAGCTGGCTCCAGGGTCCATGAACACTTGCTTGAAGATCAGCCCTCCTTCCCCCTGCTTGTGGGATGGTGGGTGGGCAACTTACAAAAGTGGATGGTTCTGCTCTAGGCTTATGTGTGGGAACTCAGGTGCAAGTCAGTCTTCATTGAGGATGGTGTATATGGTAGACCCTGGCTCCCCACACCTGCATCTCCTCTCCCCCAAACCTTTATATACATAACGTACTGTAAATTCTTGCCTCAGTCTTGGGGGGGAGGGGAGCGGGATGCACAAGGAGACTTTGTGGGAGAGTACAGATCTGAGCAGCAAGCTGGGAAAGGTTTTGCTGTGGAAATCACGTTCAACTTGTTTGCATCAAGACAGATTGACAAAGTACTTGAGTAATTAAAATGGCATTAGAAGCACTTCTCAGTTCTTCTGGGGGAAGGGGGAGGAGCTCTATAGCCCTCCCCTCCATAGATTTGTCTCCTGGACCCCAAAGTGACCACCAGCTTTTCACCCCTGCAGATGCCCACATAGACGCCCATCTGCTTTTTGTGCTCCTGGCCCAGGGGCAGCCTCCTAAGACTGGATGTGGTCTGGCTCCACCCTCCCCTCAGTGTTACTCCTGCAGCGGTAATGCCTCATCTCAGCTAAATAGAATGGCCCCTGGCCACAGTTTCCCAGAGAGATCCTGTGTTCTAGCTTCCAGTTCATGGACTCTCAGCGTTGCACATTTCAGCTTATCTCCATGTCCATTTCGCTGAAGTGTCTCTCTCTCTCCTTCATTGCCGTGGGAGTGAGGAGAGGTGGCAGGTGATACTGTACGAGTCCATCCCATCAAGCCTAGCTCTGGCCCACCTGGTTCTGTCCTTTCTCTAGATGCAGCCCTCTGCTCCTTGGCCTACAGCCTAGAAAGTTCTGGGCAGTTGTTGCTTCTGCACTGATTCCAGAATCTCATTCCTGGGAGGTCTGGTGGTGCCCACAAGTCCTTGGTGGGCACACAGGAGAGACGTCCTGTGGGGATTCTCCTGGATCATGTTTTTCCACTGCCCTCAGTAATCCAGCCAAGGAACAGGCTGGCTCAGTGCATCTCCGTTTTCTCATTCGTAAGTTGAGACTCTCGGTTTTGACGGTTTCTGTGCCTGCTTCCAGCTCTGACGGGTGGCGTTTGCTTGCATGCCTTTGTTGCTGCTCACCTCTTCTGTGTGGCCCATGGAATATCTTGTTCTGCTCCCAGCCCCACGGAAACTTATGGAGAAGATGGGACACGTTTGTATTCCTCTTATTCTCCTGGTTTCACAGCCTGGGGAAAGGAAGCAAGCCTTGGAGAAGAGGGGGACACCCAAGGTCATTCAGCTGAGTTAGGAGCCTGGGCAGGTGTTTGCAGGGACAGCTTCTGCACAGAGAATCGCCTGGAGGAAGAGTTTATCTCAGAGGGATAAAGGGGAGATGATCTTCCCGGTAGAGGGCAGAGCAGCCTACAGGAGGGTGTGACTGGATTAGCACGGGGTCGCAGAAACAAGGAGTGGGGGAAGGGTGGGGAAGCCGGAGAGACCAATCACCTTCCCAGGCCTTACAAAGAGGGCTGTCTCCTGTGGGAAGTTCTCCCAGCTAAGGACATGCTGATCAGCACCTAACAATAGCCCCTGGAAGAACAGCAACGAAAGCCTTCATTGACAGTGTTTACAAATGACCCCCCATCAATCCACTGGCTACTTTGCAACAGGAAGTCACCTGATGCTCCTGGAGGCTTGAAGCTGGGGAGCCAGTAAAATCCCCCATCCCATGTCTGCCCCCAGCACATGCCTGGCTCCCTGGAACTCTGCACTTTAACACCTGATTCTCCCCTTGGACTTAGCAGTTCTCCTGTTGCTCAAGCCAGCTCTGAGCGAGTCTCCTACTCTGGAGACTGTGTCCAGGGTTTTTTTTTTCTTTTTCTTTTCTTTTTTGGGTCACACCCGGCTATGCACAGGAGTTATGCCTAGCTTTGCACTCAGGAATTATTCCTGGTGGTGCTCATGAGATGCTGGGAATCGAACCCAGGTTGGCCCTGTGCAAGGCAAATGCCCTACCCGCTGTACTATGGCTCCAACCCCTGTGTCCGTCGTCCCTCCCCCCACCCCCCCCACCCCCCTGCCCGGAAATCATCCATGTTTGAGGAAATGATTTCCTGAGGGCTCAGTGCGGGAAGTCTATTATTAAAATGTGTAAATACACAGAAAACACTTAGAATAGATGTGGCATGTGGCTCCATGCAGTGGAAGCTGTGTCCACTAGTTATATCTGTCTGCCTCTGTTTTAAGGACACTTCTGGGGCAGGGATCAATGAATTTCTAACTGAAATGGGCACACGGGGTTTCCCCGTTTAGATTCTGCTTGGTTTTCTGGGTTGCTCCTGAGCCCAGATGAATTAAAAATTTGTTGTCGTTTGATACTCCTCCACCCCTATGGGCAATGCAGAGGATCGAAAGCCATTCGTGCCCTGGATGATTGCACAACTACAATCCCTTGAGCTGTTTTGGATCCCAATGGAGGCTCCTGATTGTGGGGAGTGGGGAGGGGGGTGGGTGGGTTTCTCAATGAGTTGCTGCACTTTTGAGGAGCCAAAAAAGGAAAAGATGATGCCAACCAATTCCTTAAGTGTCATGAAGTTGATTCATGCCTCGGGGACCCTAGACTTTCATTTGCTCTGTGCTCTTACCCTCTTTCCTCAACCCTTCCTGCTCCCTTGGTGCTTGTGGCTTGTCATGAGGTCATGCCACTTCTGCCCCTGGAGTTCAGCCAGTTGAGGTAGGGACAGAAGATTGAGGAACATGGGGTGGGGGTGGAAAGGTTGCCCTCCCCTCTCCTGATTTCGCTTGATTCTGGTCAATGGCCAGTTGCCTCCTTCACATTCCTGCCTCATCTCCCATGGAGTTGGGGGGTAGGGAATGAGAGGTGTGAATGGTGTCTCTCTTTCAATGAAACTTACAAGAATTAGGTTCGGAATGTTGTTAGTTCTCACGCATCTCCAAATTAGTTGTTATTTAAACTCTTAGTTGAGTGTGTCTTCTGTTATCTGACAGTCCCCAAGGTTAAACCTGGTCCTGGCACATGAGACGCTTCATAATGATATAATGATTTTAGCCTCCACTTTTCCCTAAGGGTTTAGCTTGGAGGAAGTCCTGGGTAAAGTGATACTCCCCCTTCCCTCACCACGCCCCATGCATTACTGCATTCATTCCTTGCAACAACGCTATGTGGAAAGTAGAAGTTCTTGTATCCATTTTTCAGATGAGCAAATTCACTGTCACTGTCACTGTCCTCCTGTTCATTGATTTTCTCCAGTGGGTCCAGTAACGTCTCCATTGTGACACTTGTTACTGTGTTTGGCATATCGAATACGTCACGGGTAGCTTGCCAGGCTTTGCCGTGTGGGCGAGATACTCTCCGTAGCTTGCAGGGCTCTCCGAGAGGGGCAGAGGAATCGAACCTGGCTTGGCCGGGCTGGCTGCACGCAAGGCAAACACCCTACCAGCTGTTCTAAAAGTAAAGGTTTAAATTAGTGATTGCTTAACCCAGCCAATTGGTAGGTGGGGAGCTGGGATTCAAATGAATTTATGTCTGCCACACTCCAAGTGGGATGAGCAGGGCCTGGGTATGAGATAGAGTTTTAGGGGAGAGTGTGCTGGATGGGGCTCGGTGAATGCGTGCTGAGATCCACAGGTCAGTTTCCAGCCCTGGTGTGTGTCCCATCCTCCCCAGGGGTCTCCTTTCGGTGTCAGGACTCCGTGTATGTACCTCCGCACACCCTTTTCCTCATCGTGTGCTGCTCTCTGTTGACAAACAAGCCCTGCGGTGGGTCAGGGTTTCCTTTCATTACCTCTTGCCCACATTTCTCTGGACTCAGAGCTGCCGGGGGCAGCCCCATTGTTGCTCTCCACCCTCCTGCTGGCTCACCCACGCCCACTGGTGTTTACAGCATGTCTCCAGCCTCTGCAAACTTCATTAGCACCAGGGCTCCACCCTCTTCCTGCTCATTGGTTGGGACTGTGCGTGAGGTCAGCCTGAACACGGTCCCCGTTCCCCAGAGGACACGCCAGATACTTCCACTAGCTGGCCCCGTCCCTTTCCCCGGCTACCTTCAATGTAGCTTGAAGCCGGATGGCTCTGCAGGAGAACCATCCTCAGTGAGGTCTCATTCTAGTGAGCCGGAGTGCGGAACACTTGCTGCTCACTTCTTCTGTTATCTGGATCCAGTAGCCTCACTTTCCTAAGCCTCAGCTTCCTAATCTGTAAACATGCAGCTAAATAGAGCAGAAAATGGGCGCTGTTTACATAGAAAGCCCCTGGCCATGTCTCAGGTGCAAGATTTCTCTCTCTCTACCTCTCTCGTTTAAATATCATTTTGGGGTTACTGAAGCCCAAAGATTATAGTGTCTGTTTGTCTTTCCTCTTGGCACACACTCTACAAGATGTTGATATGTTGTCTGATTATAAGAGCATAATTAGCCTCCCTTTATAGATATTCTAAGGCACAGAGAGTTTAAAGTAATTTGCTCATGATCACATAAATAACAGATTAATTTTGCAATCAAGTATAAACTGATATTAGCTCTTTATTTCCAGTTTTCTTCTGGCATTTTTGTTTATTTCTGGGGGCTTGGGGACCACACATGGCACTTCTTCGGGGTTAGTTCTGGCACTGTGCTCAGAAATGACCCTGGCAGTTTGTGGTGTTCTGTACCTGGTGTTGAGGAATAGGACCAGGGTTGACTGCATACAAAATAAGTGCGTTACATTTTGTGCTATATCTCTGGCCTTCTCCTGTCATTTTGTTGTGTCACAATTGGCAGTGCTCTGGGCTTTATGCTCAGGGATTACTCCTGGTGGTGCTCAAGGGAACCATATGGGGTGCCATGGATTGAACCTGAGTCAGCCGGGTGCAAAGCAAACCCTTTATCTGTTGTACTATTGCTCCGGGCCTCCTGTCACTTTTGAGGAATGAGTCTCCAAGTACTCTATGCCAACTTGGGATCACTATGATTTCTTGTTAGTTAGAACTACCTTTACTCTATGCACCTGTGCTTCCCAGAGAGTTTCTTGCTGAAGCAGTTGACCTGTGACTCCATCATCTCATGATCCTATTCTCTCTGCTTTTGGATACACCAGATTTCTCAAACTCTTAGAGAAACTGCATTTCCGAGATGGGATGCCTCAGTTAGGTGGGCGGATTGATGTTGGAGACTTTCTTCCAAAGAAAAGAAGCCAAGGCTTGTGGCTGAGACAGGGAATCCCTGGCTGACTCAGTGAATTGGAAAGCCTTTCACATCATTGTGCTTTTTCTCCTTTTGAAGTTCAGACATTGGCAAATATTTGTTTTTTCCCTATACCATCCCTTTTATGGAGCATAAAGTATGGAGAAGTTTTGGGCTATGACCTTATAGTCCCTGTCCCCATTGTCAGCTTTTCGTTGGCACGCTGGTGCTCAGGGAGCACTACATCCTTGGGGACTCTTTCCTGCAGTACTTTGCCAAGAGTAGGAAAACATGAATGAACACACATATGGATGGAACGCTCTGTTTGCTCTGTATATTAAGCGATGAGCTTGCACTGGGGAGAAATAAATATTACTCACCCCAGGTCACCCCGGTGGAGGTGGAGGCTGGCTTGGAACCCAATGAGATCTTCTAACTCTCTACTCCCTGCTCTCTTTCCTGTACATCCCAAGGGGCTCAGTATCTCCATCAACGGCCTTGGTTGAGCAAGATTTAAGTCTTTTCTTTCAAAGGTTGCCAGCCGTGTTGTATAGACTGTGGGGAGGTGGGCGGGGGGGGGGGGGAGGGTGAATGAAGAAGGCGTGATCCCTCTTCACAGAAAGGATTGTAATGAACTTCAGCTGTTGGGGCGGTTCACTCGCCATGTGAGAGTAAAGAGGATCAAAGAGACCCATGTGTCGCCATGGGAACTGTCCCAGTTTTATAATCTCCATTTTTCAAAGTCCCGAGCCTGAACACATGGAAAGCAGGGGCAATTCAGTGAATGGGAAGTGAGGCAGACTCCTAATGATTTAAATACAAGGTTTGAAGAGGGAAATCAGAGAGTGGAGAAATGTTTGGAACTGTTTTATGAATAACTGCTCAACACAGTTTTCCAGAATGAATAACAGTTGACTGCAGGTGAGAGGAAGAATTATGGTCCTGCATCTGGAAAAGATGCATGGCGATTGTGTATCTTGGCCCAAAGACATAGGAATGAGCTCCCTCCAGGGGAAGTGAGATAGCCACTTGCTCATGGGGGAGATGCGAAAAAGTTTTGAAAAGAGCTAGAAATGGGGAGATTTGTCACACTGAAAAATTGGTCACAAATTATTCCCCACCCAGAATGCTTATGACTTTGCACATGGGATCTCCAGGCCTAGAGGTTTCTAAACATGTTTTTAGGGGTTTGTTTTATAGTAGCAAATGTGAAAATCTGAAAAATGCTTCAGATTAGGGAAAGCCCTCTCTGCTGCTACTCTAGTTATACAGTGACCACTACCAAGTGAATAGGCCCAGGGAACCTGCTGGATGACAGGAGACACATGGCCAGAGATTTCCATCACCCCTGATGACAGCTCTGCAGGCACATATGAGGCTGTTGAAGGCTGACTGATCTCAGACAAATGTGTGGGTCCAGTTGGTCCCAGATGGAGCAGAGCCGAGCTGTCTCAGCTGGTCTCAACCCCAACTTTTGACCTTGAGAATCAGAAGCAAATAAATGATTTTCTTTTAAGTTGCTAAGTTTTGGTAGAGTTTGTTTTACAGCAAAACCTAATAGATACAAGATGCAACAGATTGATGGCAAAGACCAAGTAGGAGAAGGAAATTGTTCCCTGGATGTAGGTATAGAACAGGGGTTGACAAGCTGCTGCTCTTGAGCCAAATCTTGTTTTTGCAAATAAATTTTTAATGGAATATGGCTAAACTTATTTGTTTATAGACATAGCACAGCAGGTAGGGCATTTGCCTTGCACGTGGCTGACCCGGCCGACAACCCGAGTTCGATTCCTCTGCCCCTCTCAGTGAGCCCGGCAAACTACCGAGATTATCTCGCCCGCACAGCAAAGCCTGGCAAGCTACCCGTGATGTATTCGATATGCCGAACACAGTAACAACAAGTCTCACAATGGAGACGTTACTGGGCCCGCTCGAGCAAATCGATGAAAAACGGGAGGACAGTGACAGTGACAGTATCAGTGGCTGATTTTGTTCAACACAGTTCAGTGGCTATAATAAAGACCATCCGATGTGCAAAGGCCAGGTATTTATTAGTCATTTTTCAGAATATATTGATGAGAATATGCCAGTAATTGATGTTCAATCCAAACCTTCATTTAAATAGAAGCCAAGAAACACTTATTTTTAAAATCCTCAAATAAATACGGTTGATTTTTTAGTTATTAAAAAGTGACATGTGCTCAGTCTAAGGAAATAAAGCACTGTGGAAAAACATGGGTCAAAGTCACCTCTTACAGCTTCAAACCATGTCCTTCCATTCTCTTTCTGTCATTTTTTTCTCTTCTTTCCCTCTTTCCCTCTCCCCTCCTTCCCCTTCTCTCACTCTCCCTCCCTTCTTTCTTTCCTTCCCTCCACTCTCCCCTCCTCCCTCTTCTTCCTTCCCTCTCTCCCTCTTTCTCCTTTTCTTTCTCTCTCTCTCTCTTCCTCTCTTTCTCTTTCTTTCTATCCCTGGACCTCATACACGCAAGGCAAGTGCCACATTCCTAACTCACCTCCTATTTGTAACAAAGAAATTGAATACATCATACTGTTTTTCACTTAATATGTTTTACTGTCTAAGATAATAACTATGGTAACATACCATTTCAATGTCTACATTATGTTTATTTGTACAGAACCTTACATATTGATGACCTCATCCTTTATTGTTTTAACATCTAGTTTGGTTCAAATTTGCACTATCTTAAACACTGATGTGATGAATGATCAAGTCATACACATATATTTTACTTCTAGGAAGTCAATGATCGAAGGTAGTGAATAAAGCAACAGAGAAGTATGAATTTTGGTGTAAAAAGTTTGCCTTTGAAGTTTACATGGATTTTCTCTACCTACCTGCCTTGTAGAAACAGACTTGCATTTCTGCCAATAAAGGAGTAAAGAAAACACATGCTTTTGACTTGCAAAGTAGACCCTTTCCCTCTACTCAAGCTAAAAGGAAGCAACTAGAGGAATCCATTTGAATTTGTTTTACAAGAAGGAACTAGGATAACCTGGGGGAGAGAATGACTAAGTCTTTCAGAGTTCTCCATTGCTTTGTGGTGGTAGAGGTGGTAGTGGTAGGGGTGAGGGTGGGGGTGGGGCTAGGGGGTGAGGGGAGTGGCCATGAGGCCAGCTAGTGGCTAATTAGATGACTCAAGTTCTGTGAACTCTGGACTGGCTAGAGAGATGAGCCCTGTGTAGGCTGATGGAATGTCAATAGAGCATCATGACAATCTTGCCTCAGTAAAGATACAACATTAATTACATGGTGGGAACTCAGTGACTTAACACCCAGCCGTGTGTGAAAAAATAAAAAGAGAAAGATCTGAATGTTGATCAGCAGTGAGGGGTGGTGCCCTCACAGCTAATCACAAGTCAGTTAAACTCCCCCCCCCCCCCCCCCAACCCCCAGGTATGTCATTCTACTCTGGGCTGAGATGAGACCTGCATTATTGTTTGCTCTTCTGACTGTTCTCCATCATTTTGGAACTACATCACCTGAGATGGGGGAAGGGGGAGGGGCTTGGGGGAATTCAGGCCATTTCCTCCGAAGAACTAGCAGAAGAACAGGATGAAGAACAAAAAAGAAGAGGGGCATGAAAAGGGTTTTTCGGTATTTTGTTTCAAAATTTAAAATACCTTTATGATTTTTTTTAATGTTAAAACTACTGATATGCAATACAAAAAGGGTCAGCCCAGCCAGAGAGGAGAGAGAAGAGAAATCTCCCTGAATTGCAAGATTCAAATGGGGTGTGACTAATGATCTTGGGGTCTTTAATAATTTTTAGTTTAATGTCACTATTATTGTGATTCTTATCAGGAACTATGCCTGGCAGAGATTGACCCATGTCAGCAGTCTTTGGAGGATATACAATGTCAGGATTTGAATTCTTTACCTTGCACTCGCCGGGCAAGTATATTCTCTACCACCCATTCCATAGCTCTGTGCACCATTCATGCTTCTAGACAGCATTTTGCAAATACATATGTTTACATCATATTCCTTTTTAACATAAAATGCATACTAATCTTTTCTCACTCGACAAACACAATGCTACGGACAACTTTCTTTTTCTCTTTTTTTTTCTCTTTTCTCAACATCAGCAAGTTTATTAAAAATGGAGGAAGCCAACTCTCCTGCCTCCCTCCCAGGTGCAGAGGGGCCTCAAGGAAGGTCCGAATTACAGTGCATCCTACAGGCAGAAGACAGGACAGAGAGGAGAGGGACTGCTCCCTGCCCCCCTCCACCACACATTGAGGTGCTTCCGGACCTGGGTTTCACCTTCCCACATCAGAGAGTGGACACAGTGAGCCGAAGCCCCCTTGACTCTAAGCCACAAATCTCACACATGGTCACATGGAAAGCTGCGGGTGATTTTCAACCAAGACCAGACTCTGGACGGTCACCCAAGACACAGCCCCAGCCGGCCACAGGGTTAGACCTACATGGGGAGCACTACGGATGTATTTCTGTGTCAACTAGGCCACCGGATTTAGTGGTGATTTAGAATTCTGTTAATTGAATAAAGATTCCCACCTTCCTTCTCTAGTAACTGGGGCCCAGCCACATACGCTTGGTTGTAGTGCTTGAACATTATATGGCAGTGGGCTAGAGGTGCATATTTAGGTGCCAACAATTCCACAAATGCACTTTGCAGCTGGGGAGCAGTGCCAGGGATCAAACTTGAGACTTCATGCCTGCAAGCTGGGCAATCCATGATTGTGTTATGCTCAGACCCTGTAGCCATTTTTTTTCTAGTGGAATATTTCTTAAATATTTTTTTTTCTGTTGTAAATGTACATTTTAATCAATAGCTACAGCTTCTATCATTATCTACTTGACTAAGAAGTTTAGGATAAATTTGAGAAGTAAAATTCTGACTATTTTTCCAGCTGAAAATGTGATATTTTTAAACTTTTCTCCAGAAAGATTGAACCTGTCTATACTTTTACAATGGTCTTGTTCTTAGTTATATTTCATGTCACTGTCACTGTCACTGTCCTCCCGTTGTTCATCGATTTGCTCGAGCGGGCCCAATAACGTCTCCATCATGAGACTTGTTGTTACTGTGTTTGGCATATCGAATACGTCATAGATGTAAATTACTGGAGCACACACATGCATAATTTTTTTAATTAATAAATTACCAGTAAATATCCTTTGCTTTCGAATAAGTATGAATTTCCTGTAGATGTAATAACTATTTCTCATACCTACTACATACAATACATAGCTCCCTCTCCCTGCTATCCCCTTCACTCCCCCTCCACCAATTGAACATGATAGTGACAGTGTTTGGTTGGTTTTGGTTAATGTTTTTTGCTTAAAAGGTAAAGGTAAAGGCCCTCTGGTTGTTCGTCGATTTGCTCGAGCGGGCCCAGTAACGTCTCCATTGGAGACTTTGTTGTTACTGTGTCTGGCATATCGAATACATCACAGGGAGCTTGCCAGGCTCTGCCATGCGGGTGAGATACTCTCGGTAGCTTGCCGGGCTCTCCGAGAGGGGCGGAGGAATCAAACTCGGGTCAGTCATGTTGGCTGCATGCAAGGCAAACGCCCTACCTCTGTGCTATCGCTCCAGCCCTTTGAAAGTTCAGCCCAGTTTTTTGCTTAATAAATAAAAAAAATTTAGGCGACCAATTTTGTTCATTTCTTTTATCCTTCAATATTTTAAGTGATTGCTATGTGGTAGAAGATTCAGCATTTACTGAGTCTGAAAGAGACAGATCAGTCCATTGGAGAAAAGTTGCAGCGTGGCTAATGTCAACTAAACAAAATCAATAACATTTTTCCCAATTAGAACTGTCAAGTGTGGCATGTGCTGCCTTGCAGGTTGTGAGATTGCCCATAATTAGGGGCTTTCAAACAGGGATCATACGGCCACCTGACAGGGATGTGTGCAGAATGAGGCCAGATGGTTCCCTGCATCCTGAATTATTTACAGGGAAGAGTTTTTAACAGGAAGACAATAATTTAATTCAACTCATTTCCCCCATCAGACTTCTTGTTTTCAAAGTTCTAATACCATGCCAAATTTGAACTTTCAAAGAGCAACACTTGGCTAACAAAGGATGCAGCAGAATGATCAATACTAAATATGAGAAATCATGCCAGGAGACTATGAGGGGTCATGTGGTTGAGTTTTCATATTTCACTTTCGTCACCTTGGAGCAATAGAAGTTTCCATCCAGCCAGATGAGGTCTAGAGTAGCTGAGCTCCCGCAGCTGGGAATGCAGATGGATTTGCAAGAGCTGAGGTCAAGCACAGACATGGCCAAGGCCTGTGTTAGCTCCACAACAAGGTGATTCAGGAAAGGGTTGGAGAATCAATATGGTCTGAGGCTAGTATTATACAACTGATAAAGGTTCGATGTAGAAAAGGAAGAAGAAATAAGCCCTTCCCAGGAAGTCTCAGAACAAAATGAGATCTGCCAATGTATTTGTTTTTGTTTCTGTTTTAGGGTCACACCTGGCATTGCTAAGGGATTATTTCTGACTCTGTACTCAGGAATCACCCTAGGTGATGCTCGGGGGGGGACCATATGAGATGCTGGGGATTGAATCCAGGCTGTCCATGTTCACTACACACTGTAATATCTTTCCAGCTCCACCCCTGAGCTGTCTTCTTGTTCTGTCTCTAGTTCCACCTTACCAGGTGGTCTTACCAGGTGGTTCCACCTTACTAGGTGGTCTTACCCTTGTTGATCTTGGGTCACTTTTATTTGATAGATAAGAATGACTGGAAATAATTGGAGTCAAATTTAGACTGAGAAGAATGGTCTCATCTTTATTTCATTTATTTGGATATTTGTTAGCTCATTTATTCAACCTGTATAATGTACTTGTAGCACACGCAAGACTTTGGCAATTCAGCAATAAACAGAAAAGTAGCCACTCGTAGGCCTAGAGGGGGAGAAAAACTTGAAACTATTAAGGACAGCATAGACTGGAGAAAGATTTGAAGTACACGATGCATCGGTTGATCATGGTCATGCCATTAACATTTTTAGAGAAGTCCTCTGGAAAAACTAAAATTGAAGTAGAAATTTAAAGAAGGAGGGAACATACCAGAAGTAGGCAAGAATGAAGGAGACAAAATGAGATAGAAGCTGGCGCCTGGAGATTTAGCTCAAGGGTAGGGCACCTGCCTGGCATGCTTGAAGCTGTTAGTTCAATTCCCAACAGAGACTCTCCCCAGGGCTAGGATCCTTGGCACTGCATTGTGATCAACCCAGTACCGCAGCAGGTGTTCAACCCATGATGAGACTATAGCCAAGTACATGAGTCTGATTTTGCAACATTAACAAGAGCAACAACAAATTGAAGGGAAAGGGAGGAAATACTATACATGGTATGGCAATGTATTAAAAAACTTAAATATTATAAAACTTTAAAAGATGGGAGCAGTATAAATGTTTCAGGGAGAGTAAAATCTTGAGCTAGGGATTGGAGCCAGAGAGAAATTTAGATTTTTACGTCTTTGCACTGAAATAGTGCTGCTTCGGATGTAGTGGAAAGAACCAGCATTTCAAATAAGGGATCGGGTGTTTGGCTTTTCATCCTGACAGTTCCTGACTATATGACCTTGGTAAATAATGCAATCTGTCTTAATTCCATGTCCTCATCTACCAAATGGTGATAATAACACCCACATCACAAGATTATTCTGAGAATGGGATGTGCTAATGGATATAAAATTGGCCACCATGGGCTAGATTTTAAATACCTTAAAGCATTCTCGGGGAAAGCTGTGAAATACTTATGTCTAGTACTTTCACCAAGCCCAAATCGTTCCTGTTTTCTGTGGACATGTGTCCATGAGATTGATTGACAGACTTTATTTTCTCTCTTCCTACTTTTGGTCATGGATACTGAGAACATGGAAAATGTGTCAAGGAGAGATGTAAAGCTGTAGACAGGGAATTTGAGGGAGAGAAAATTAATCTAAAGTGGTGTGTGTCTTCTGTAATGTCTATCTCCACCTCCACCTAGTCTGTATTCTGTCTAAAGTAGGATCTATAAAGTATGTCACCTTCTTATACCTGGTGGTAGGATTCCCCAGGGATTCACAAGTTGGTGCTCGGCAAATCCTAGTGAAATACCACACAAGAATGTTTGAGAGAGGCAGGAGAGATAGTACAGATGGAAAAGTACTTGCCTTGTATGCTGCCAACCTGGATTTAATCCCTGGCACTCCATATAGTCTCCTGAGCATTGTATGCAGCTAGAGCCAGGAACAAATCCAGACCACATCCAGGTGTGGGCCCCCAAACCAAAAAAGAATGTTGAAACAAAATGAGCAGAATTTAAAGAGTGGTAGGGACTAGGGATGTGGCTCAAGTGATAGAGCACATGTCTGGCGTGTGCTAAGCCATGGGTTCAATCCCTGGTACCAGCTGCTGCCCCCCTGCCCCACCAAATCTGCAACAGCACTGATGTGACCCAGATAGCCCCCAAACACTCTGGACCTGAGCACGTCTAGGAATGACTCTGGATTTCCAAGCATTGCAATGTGAATCCACAGTTATAGCAGCAAATGGCACAGATCAAAAATGGATTATGGAAAGACAAATCTGGAAATCAGAGGATTTACAGAGGTAAGGTTGGAACTGTCAGCTTCCATAGATGTTGCCAAAGAGTTGTCAAAGGGGCTGGATCATATTATCTATCCTATCACCTGTGAAGTATAAAAAATCCAACTCCTTGATGTTCTTATGTAGCATCATCAATATTTTCAGATTTTAGCAATTTCTGGGGGGAGAAAGTTTATCTTATTTTGTATTTGTGAAATGACTAATGGTTTTGAGCATAATTTCACATGAGTATGAGTCCTTTGATTTTATATATATATATATATATATATATATATATATATATATTTGAAGTAGCAGTTCAAGTCTTTTGCTCATTGAGAAGAGTATTGACTGTTTTTAATTAATTTGGGGAGCTCTTCCTACTTGATGGAGAGAAATCTTTGGTTGAATATATTTGTCGCAAATCTCTTCTTCCTGTCTGAAACTTGTCCCTTTATTGTTCATAGTCAATTCTGATGAAAGAAATTTTAAATTTTAAGGGAAAACAGTGTGTCTAGTCTTTCCTTTCAAAGGCTGGTTCTTTTGTGGATAGTTTAAGAAAACTTTACCTTTCCTGAGGTAAAGAAGATATTCCACATTTTAAACGGAGATTTTTACTAAAGTTTTATTTTGAAAGAAAACTCCAAATCAAGAGAAAAGTTGCATGAGTAGTTAATGCACACAAATGAATTTTGTGTCTTTCACTTATATTAAAATAACAAATACATAATTTTAATTTTTTGTTTGATTTTGGGCCATACCTGGCATTACTCAAAGCTTACTCCTGGCTCTGTGCTCATGGGTCACTCCTGGTGAAGCTCAGGTGATCATATGAAGTGCCAGGAATTGATCTGGCTGTATAAAAGGCAAGCACCATACTCAATGTCCTGTCTCTCCACCCCTATAAGTAAATAAATATTTTATTCTATGTTTGGTCACACCCTGCAGTGCTCAGGGCTTACTCCTGGCTTTGAGCTCAAGATTCACTCTTGGCTGTGTTTTGGGGACCTTATGTGGTTCTGGGCATGAAATTCGGATGTCTCATGCAAAACAAGTGCCCTACCTACTCTGTTTCTTGCCCCCTCTCCCACCCACTATCCCCACCCACTATTAAAAGAAAATCTTTTAATTATGCTGCCCAAGTGCTCTTCCTTTAAGGCAACTACTAGGTGTACATTCTTATACAGGCATAGACTTCAATATGTTTATGGCTATTCCTTTCACTTTTCCAATCAATGAATAAGACTGTTCTGAGTGTTGCCCTTTGCTTTACAATGAATCTCAGTGATTTCTCCCAGCAACCTCTTTGAAAATGACCTTCCTTCATTTGCAGGGCTTCAGATAATTGTTTTACATCAAAGTTTTATAATTTAAAGCTTGGGATGCCTCCTCCTGAAAGGTTCAGTTCAGTTATGTTTAGCCTTTAGTTTTCACAAACAGTCCTGCAGTAAACATCCCTGTACATAGTATGTTGTGTCAGTAAGTTTGGAAGTAGCTGGCTCTGAGGGTAGGGGTGTTTACAATTCAGTTAGTACTGGTCTAATTACCAAAAGGCTATGTTGGTTTCAACCTCCAGCAGCATGGGAGGGCGTCTCCCCTCTTTCCGGAGGGTCAGGATTGAAGTAAATGGAGGGGAGGAAAGACAACACCATCAGTGGAAAGCAGCACAAACAAAAGCTCAAAGCAGACTTTCTTTTTTCTTTTTTTAACTTTAAATTCGTCTTATTTATTAATTTTTTATTAAAAAACACCATGATTTACAGAGTTGTTCATTATACAGTTGTTTCAAGCATTTAGCGTTTCAACACCACCAAGAACCCTCGCTGCCCTCCCAATCCCAAACCTGTCCCCTTAGGCACATAACAAATTTATTTTGTACTGCTTGTTCCAACAAAAGTTTAAGACCTGGCAAGTAGGATGATCAGAAAATAAATCAGTCAGGGCCCTTTAGTGACTACTCTGTGCCTTTGACCTATGTAAATAGTACTGCACCGTAGCACTGTCCTCCCGTTGTTCATCGATTTGCTCAAGTGGGCACCAGTAACATCTCCACTGTGAGACTTGTTACTGTTTTTGGCATGTCGAATACACCACAGGGAGCTTGCCAGGCTCTGCTGTGCGGGCAGGATACTCTCCATAGCTTGCCGGGCTCTCTGAGAGGGATGGAAGAATCAAACCAAGGGCCGGCCACATGCGAGGCAAATGCCCTACCCGCTGTGCTATTGCTCCATCCCAATCTATGTAAGTAAGAAAATTAAAACCATTTAATGCAATATAAAAATTCCTATTCTCATTTATATATGTATGTTTTCAACTCAGAACTGAATTTCTTAGCTTTGTGCCTAACAGCCTCTATGGTTGGCCAATTCTCTGCTGTGGGGCTGCCCTAGCATTACAAGATGTTTAGCAGTAGTATTGGGCTCTCCCTATTAGACTCTCCCTGTTAGTCACAAGCCAGCCTTTCCCTGTAGAGGTATGACAACCTTTAATGTTTCCAGATTTTGACAAGTCATCATTCCTTGGGGGCAACATTTTTACGGCTGAGAACCATAGCTTGGAGGTGGGGATGATCAAAGAAAGATCAGGAGGTGGAGTGGTGTGTGTGTGTGTGTGTGTGTGTGTGTGTGTGTGTTTGTGTGTGTATGTCTGTGTCTGTGTGTTAACATACACACATACATGCACTGGTAAAGACATTGAGTGCATCAGTGCAAAATCAAGGCGACAGCATGGAACTACATTCTTCAGGCCTTGAAGGTATATTTAAAAATAATTGTCTTTTCTCTTGCTTATTTCATCTTTCATAAAAGCCCCCGTTGTGAATATATCCCAAAGATGCAAAAAAGCACAGTAGAAATGACATCTGTACCTATATGTTCATTGCAGCACTGTTCACAATAGCCAAAATCTGGAAATAACCCGAGTACCCTAGAACAGATGACTGGTTAAAGAAACTTTGGTACATCAACACAATGGAATACTATGCAGCTGTTAGGAGAGATGAAGTCATGAAACTTATTATAAGTGGATAGAAATGGAGAGTATCATGCTAAGTAAAATGAGTCAGAAAGAGAGGGACAGACATAAAAGGACTGCATCATTTGTGGAGTATAAAATAACATGAGACTGACACCTAAGGATAGTAGATACAAGGCCAGGAAGATTGCTCCATAGTTGGAAGCCTAATCATGGGCAGAGGGGAGAAGGCGGCTGGAATAGAGAAGGGATCACTAAGAAAGTGATGGTTGGAGGAATCGGTCGGGCTGGGAGATGTGTGCTGAAAGTAGATAATGGATCAAACATGATAACCTCTCAGTATCTGTATTCTAAACCATAATGCTCAAAAGTAGAGAGAGAGTATGGGGAATATTGTCTGTCATGGAGGCAGTGGGAGGGTGGAAAAATGGGGGTATACTGGGGAGATTGGTGGTGGGGAATATGCACTGGTGGAGGGATGGGTGTGTGATCATTGTGTGATTGTAACTCAAACATGAAAGCTTGTAACTTATCTCATGGTGACTCAATAAAAAATTTTTAAAAAAATTAAAAAAAAGCACCCATTGTGGAGATCCCTTTAATATGTGTGTATTTTCTTGGTGAAGTGTGAAAGGCACAAAATAACCCTTCTGCCTCTTAATTAATAGTAAGTAACTTAGGGGTGGCATTTCAAGTGCTCACAAATTTTTCATGAGCTTTATTATCATTTGAATCTTGCAACAGTATGTGAGAATTCTGATCCCTGGTCAGCAAATGAGCGTGAGAAGTAACAGCCAGCACACAAGGTCCTAGGTCATTACACAGGTCATTGTTTTTCTCTGAGATGCTTTGCCAGTCGGTTTAGCTGCTGCAATCTCTAAGACACAGTATGTAACAATTTGCATTTTAGTCATCATTTCCATCATCTGTTGAATCTCAGAATAGGCTTTAAGTCATCGCTTTCTCTCTCCCTCTCCTCACGTTTTGGTTTATTTTTGAAAGTGAGATCAATGGATTGTGCTCTGCTTTCTTTTAGAAAACTTTCTGCTACGTTTCTAACCACACCCACAAGTGGAGTACATAGTTGAACTTTCATGGAATATGTGACAACTCCTCTCCAGCTCAGTTTCCTGATGGATGAAATGATAACGAGGCTCCCACACTCTGCAGGTCATGCTGTGTTATTATTAAGTTTGTGCCTTGGCAGAAAGAACTTGTTAACTCAGTCATAAATAACAATAAACTTCAGTTTCTAAGAATAGACCTGTTACATAGTAGGTGCTCAAAAAAATGTTTGTTGCAGACATGATGTGTAATCACATGGCTACCTTGGAGCAATTTCATTTGGACAAGTAAGTAATCTGCCTGAGACCTGAGTCTCAGAAGTCTCTGAATTTAGGAGTGCATCACAAGCACTTTTAAGATCCTCCAGTGATTGGGATTAAGCAGGATCAGGTTTAGCAGGGTTGTTTAGACATGATGCTCTGGGTCCAACTTGGATCTACTTCAGCTCTGATCCTTCTTTCCTTTGATGTGCCTTCCAATCCTTTATGATGTGTCTGAGGTTGACCAGATGCCCAAGGGGTGCTCCAGGACTTTCTCCCATGAGATTGTTCCAGGGACCCATGATCAGGTGTCTCAGTTCCATGAGGATTTCCTGCTGAAAAGATCTTTTCTGCTGGCTAGAGTATAATTTTTGCAAATTCAGATGAAACTGGGCTGCCAGGATTGTGCTGCAACACTGATTTTAAGACACTCAAATTGCTGATGTATATAGAGATGTCACAAAAATTATTTGCATGGACCTTCACATATCCATATGTAAAAATGTCGATAGATCACCACTCAATTTAGGCAATCAATAGACTTATACCTTCAAGGAACCCCCACTTTGTAGTGTGGTCTCCTTGATAGCTGTCATATGATGATGGTGGTGATGATGGACATGTTCATGGGGCTTTAGGAAAAGAAGTGGCATATAGTATAGGGCATATAGTATGGGGTTTCAATTTGAGGAAGGTTTCTTTTGTAGAGGTGATAACATTCAAGATAAGTCTTTAAAGAATGATTACAATTTTTTTCCAGGGGAATGTTTCATGTACAGGGAACAGCAAAGGGCATTATGGGGATAGGAGATCTCTGGAAGATGAACTAGAAAAGGCAGGTGGGGTCAAATATGAAGAGCCCAACACTAGACTTAGTTTATGAATCTCTTTTCTGAAGAAAATGGAGAGCTCCCACAAAAGAGATTTTCAGATTTATAGTATTGGAAGTTCTTCCTCACAATTAACTGCATGGAAATAAGAGGAACAGAAAGCAAGTTAGAGTCAAGAAGAACATTGGAGAAGGCCTAGTAAAAAAAATAATCAGCAAGTAACTGACTAAACCCCATATGCCACTCTTTTTTAAAAAAAATTTTATTTTAAAAGTTAACTTACAATATTTGATTATATTTAATATTCAAACACCAACCCCACCACCATTACACCTTCCCACCACCAAATTTGAGATGTTTCCATCCCAAGTCCCAATCCCTGTCCCAAAACACAACCAAAAGGATATGTTTTGTATTGTCTGTTATGAAGAAGTGCTGAACATGCTTACAAAAAAGTGTTCATATAGGAAACATTGTAGAGATTGCTGTACTTTGGCAGAAGCCATAAAGACATTCTATAGGCTATCACTAACATGTTGTTTGGGTGATGTGAGCTTTGGTATATATATCTGAAAATATGTATATATGTATATACATCTATATTTCCCTCTATGATTTGTTGCCTACTGTCTGAACCCCATCAGATATGGTGTGGTAATTATGGAGAATGGGTAGGGAGTGTCTTATGACATGTTGTGTGGCCATGAAAGTGGCCGTGAGGTCCAGGAATATGTTCACTCATATGTGAGGCTCAGCCTGAGCACGTGGAGAGCAGCCTGGAGCGTTGGAGCAGTTGGATTGTGGAGGTTAGCTGCTGGGGCTGGGTGCCTTGGGGCAGGGAGGTCTCTCACCCGCCCCCTTCTGGGGCACCCCAAGTGAAAACAGCCTGTCGTGGAGTCCAGTGGCTTGGCTTTGGGGGCCTCATTTTATGCTCCCTTCCAGGAGAAGCAGCCATGTGATCTGGATGGTGGCCAATGAGGAGATTATCTGGTGCTGGCAGGAGGTTGCCACTCTTTATATAAGTGTAAAGTCATAGCTGGTCTGTCCCCAAACCCTGGAAGACTGGAAGAATTAGTCATCAGCCCCCTCTTCACAGACTCATCTCTTTTCTATGGAGCTACCTTTTTTCGCCCTTAGAACAATAACCTACTTTCCATGGTGTTACTACTCCTCTATAGACTTACCATCCTCTCTTCACAGAACATCACCCCTTGTCTACAGAATCATCACCTCCTCTCCAGAGTCATTATCCATTCTCCACAGATCACCCCATCTACATACTCATCACACCCTTTCCACAGAACCATTATCTTCTTTCCACAGAACCATCACCCCTTTTCCACAGAATCACCAACCTCTCTCTACAAAAATTGTCACCTCTTCTCTACAGAACCATCGCCTCCTTTCTAAAGATCTACCGTCCCCTCTCTATTGGGTTGCCTTTCTTGTAACAAGCCCTCTTTTCATTCCTTTCTACTCTCCCGCATCCCCATCTTTGATGAAACGGGACAGGAAGCTGAAAGAGGACTGTCTTCTGAATTCAAAGGAAGCTGCAGCCACAGAACACTTGGAAGCCCACCCTTGGGAGAGCTTCCCAGGGAAAACCATGGACCATAGGATGCAGGGATTATTTTTAGCCTGAATGAAGAGTCTCACAAGAACCTTCGGAATTATATTGAGAGGCTTCAGGTGGGTTCTCTGGGGTGCTCCCAGGTCCTCCTTGAGCACAAGCTGGGGGTCTGTGGTCTTTGTGTCATGATGTGTGTCCCTGTTGTCCCTGCACTTATCTGCAGTCATCCTCCGGGTCCCTGCCCCATCATGTATACGGAACTCCTTCAAGACTGGTTGCATCTCTGGAAATGACCTCAGTCTTTAGAATATTTGTTCTTTTTGGCTTTTCAAACAATGTCCTCGATTTGCCAGAGGAAAAGGGAAAGAGACTCTCTAAACGATCAGGCCAGCCTTTGTTCTGGGCCTATAAATCTGGCGCGAGCACATGTCCGGTCTTCCCGCCCTCCTGCATCATTGTCCCCACTGCTGATTAATAGGTCAGAGCTAACTATAAACTGGCATTTCCTGACCAGCCTATCTCCCTGCCCCCACCCTGCCTGGCCATTCCACCAGACCCTCCGTGTCATAGACCATGATTTCACTCCTTCCTGCAACCTCCCTCTCCTGCCAGGCTTGGGGGTACCTGCTTTAACTTTGACATCTGTTTGCTTAGGAGTCAGCTGAGGAAGCATGAATCTGATTTAGGTAGGTGGCCAGGCACATGTGGTCCCAGGATGCTTATGTCGCCTCTGGCCAAAGTAGTCTTGGAAAATCTGATCTGAACTCCACAAATGCAGATGTGACAGAAACTTCATTTATTTATTTATTTATTTTTTTAGTGTCCTGTGAGTGACTGAATTATAATTCGATCATGTTGAATGACGTAGACAGGAGGGACCGATATGGAACGATGTCCTTGATGTTGACTGAGCAAAACAGGGTACAGAGTTGAGTATATCTGTTACACAGCTATATATTTCCCTCACTTAGCAAGGAGGAAAAATAAGTACATGGGTGCATGACTTGATCTTGATAGATCTAAACACTGGTTTCAGTTTTGTGAGTTGTCCATGAACTGGGATCAGTCACACACAACCTCTGCCAATAACTTTCAGCTTATCAAGAAGCCAGTTTGTAAGAATTCCAATGGCCTTAGCCAGTCAGGCTGGAAAACGGTTCATCAACTAACAGCTGACACACAGAAAGTCAGTTGACCTCAGACTGCAGCTGGACAAAGCTAGCAGCTCTCATGAGAGAGCTATGAGTGGTCTCAAGTTAGCATTAACCCCATTTCCCAGGGATGACATGAACATCATAAAGCTTTAGTCTCTAATCACAAAGCAGGCACCTTTTGTGGGAACCCAGGTGCTTCTGATGCCAGTCGCTCTGTTCTTTCCAGTAGTCTGCTTCTCTGATGGCCTATTGGGAGCTCGAAAAGCATGGCTGCCATGTAAAACACTCAGCAGACTTAGAGACGTTCTGCAAGTCCATGTCTGTAGGAAAGAACCCTTGACTGGAAGGTCCAAGAAGGTGCAGCTTTCTTGACTGGGAGAATGTGTAGCCCCAAGGACTTTCTGTCACTACCTACCTCCTTCAATTTAGTTTGACGTCAGAGACAACTGTGTACCTCTGATCCCCAAAGCTGTTCATAGCATCAAGATCAAGGATAGTAAGAACTGGGCCTGGGTATAGGATCAATGGTTACAACACCGATGTTGCAAGCATGATATAATGGTTCAATCCTGGTGGCACCCGCATGTGTAGACTGTGTTCCCAGAGGCTCTGATGTCTGGGGGTCCTGTTGTAGTAAGACTGTGTGATTTATAGTGCATGGCCAGGTGTGTGTGTGAGCACTGGAGTAGAAGGTGTGCCTGCTCTGTGAAGCACCTCCATTAATTATGTGAGTACCACAGGCAGATGTGTGAACCCAAGTCATCACAACAGCAACAAAGGGAAGGGGAGAAAAGGCAAAAAGGAAGATTATTAAGAACCCACAGAGCTAGCAGCTGCTTTCCTCACATTGTCAGCTGATCAGGAAAACATTTATCATAAATAAACAGGCTGTGGGAGCATCCAACAGAAATAAACAATGAGTGACATTGAGCAAATCCAATTTGGATCACCAAAAATCTGGCTTTGGAAAGCCCTAATTCCTTCCACATTTCAATCTTTGGACTCTTGGAATAAATAATGTTGCAGATTGGCAGTGACAAATGACCAAGATGTATAAGCCACTCACAGGATTTTTTAAAAAAAGACAAAAGTAAACAACTTGCAGTACATATTGTCACACACTTGCTCTAGGTATCTTTTCAGTTGTGTTTAGGTGTGATTTTTTAATGTAAGAGAGGCTAGTTGTGAGAGAACTTTAGAACACACACACACGGGCTTACATACGTATGTAATAACACAAAGGCTACTCTTCATCTCATAAAAAAGACACAACTAATATTGACAGTCTAGTGAATCTTTCTGTAAAGTGTGTGTGTATGTGTGTGTGTGTACATATCTGCATGGTTTGATGACAATTATAGAAGATTTCATTGCACATTCCCCCTGTAGCTACCTAATTCAATCAACATCAGCAACAAATTTCCATGGCAATAGCTACCCTCCCATACTATCACTTTGCTTGGAGAGCAATATTCCATTCTAGGAATATATCACAAACCTTTGAACCCATTTCTGTGGCTTCTGACTTTGGTTGGTGTCAGGGATGTATTTAAGTACTTTCCATGTGTGCTATTTTGTAAATTTTCCACGATGGGAGGTGGGATGAAGTGACCCATGATGGAGAGACTCCCGTTTGTTTTGTTCTGTTTTGTTTTTGGACCACAACCAGCTCAGGCATTACTCCTGGCTCTGTGCTCAGAAATTACTCCTGGCGGAGCTTAGGGGAACATCTGAGATGCTGGGGATCGAATCCAGATTTTCCATGTGCAAGAGAAATACCCTCATTGCTGTCCCTATCACTCTGGCTCCAGAACCCCTTTCTGGTCCTGAGTCGCTCTTGGCTATCTTGTAAGTTACTGAACTCTGAACTGCAATTATCTCTGTGGATTACATGGATAATGATTCTCTCCTTAATGGGCCGTTGTAAAAATGAAACAAGATAAGATACACGTACTGTCTGCTGCAACAGTGATGGACACCATTTACTGCCAACCTGTTCTGCACACAACAGGTTGCCTGCATGTCGGCAATCAGCGAGGGCAGCCATCACTGTCCAATGGACAGGGCCCTGATCGGGCTAAGGGAAATGGTTATGTGGATGTCTGTGAGGGAATGAGGAGTCTGGGGCAGACATGGTGTGAACAGGTAAACTGAGATGAAGGGAAGTAAGAGGTGGGGCTTACAAATGGTTCTCTGGCTGTCTGCTTTTGCGATTCATTATGGGTGTGAGAGAGGACTTGATTATTCCAGGCATGACAGGGGTTGGCAGTGAGAGGCTTCTATGGGTTGTCTGCTGATGTCTGACCATGCAAAAGGCCATGGACCTGGTAGCTTTACTGCTCACCTCACAGTGGGTGGAGAGCTTGCATCTTGAAGATTTTGAAGTCTTGCCAGTCGGCTTTGTGAAGCAGGAGTCTGTAGCTTAGGGAGAGAAGTCTCTGACATATCTGAGCTTGGGTCTCTGCCCTGCTCTGCCCCGGATTCTCCATCTCATCGGGAAGGTCAGTCGCACTTAAAATCAAGACCAGGATAGGCTGGAGCAATAGCACAGTGGGTAGGGCGTTTGCCTTGCATGTGGCCGACCGAGATTCAATTCCCAGCATCCCCAGTATGGTCCCCCGAGCACCACCAGAAATGATTCCTGAGTGCGAAGCTAGCCTGGCGTCTCCAGGTCTGACCACAAAAAGCACACACACACACACACACACACACACACACACACACACACACACACACCAAGACCAGAAACCCAGAATCCTAGGGTGGTTGTGGAGATGTGAGAGATACTGTGTGAAGCAGACAGCTACGCGGGACTGACACCTGCACAAGGACCAGAGGTGGTGGGGATCGTGACTTTACTTCCTTACCCCTCCTCTCTCACCTGTGGCTCAGTGATGCTCTCTTTCATGCCTCTGTGGACTTCAGGGACAGGGCAATGAGCAACTGTTTACAGAGGCGACAAGAGAATGACGGAATCATCTGGAGGACAGGGGATGACATCTGAGTCAGAAAGCTTCCCCAGAGCCTGTGAACTAAATACTCTGATGTGGACCAGATAGAGACCATGAGCTGTGCCCAGACTTCAGGGTAGAAGGCTCGGAATGGAGCTCTCCAGAAGGAACAAGTCTAGTCACTGGGATGGTTTGCACAGTTTTTGGCCTGGAAAGAGTAGGCAAACCCACAGGACTTTTTGAGGTCTGTCTCCCAGAGAAGTGTGGTTTGCTTTCACTCTAGGGTACTGCTTCTCCAAGTGTGGTCTATGAAGAGCCAAACCCCACACAAAGCAAATCCATGGAACATTGTCTAATAGGGCAGCCAAGCTGTACTATTTGTGTGTGTGTGTGTGTGTGTGTGTGTGTGTGTGTAATCTAATAAAAGGAAAAGGCGTTTGTATATCTCTTAAATTTTTACATTTCCAGTCATTTATTTTTATGATAGTTTACAAATGTCACAATCTGTGATGGATTAAGTGAATTTAAAGCAAAACAAAGTGAGTTCTCCCCAAAGACACTTTGGGCAGCACTGCTCTGAGATACTGCATTCGTTCTTTTCCAGAGAGTTCTCGGCATTTTCACTGAGGAGTTAAAAGTGGAGTGACGGATCAGAGAGAGGCACATATGGGGTTTGATATAGGCCTCTTTGGTTCCTGGTTTCATCATCCCACAGTTTCACTGTGTGGGCTTGAAAAGGCTCCCCTAGGTTCAGTTTTGTGTTCTGTGACATGAAGCTCATGCTATGAAATTTGTGAAGTCCAATCTAGGTAAAGGATCTACTCCAGTCTCTGCTAGAGCAAATGCTAAAAAAAAATTTGTTCATTCTTGTTCTCCCTTTTGCAATAGATATACATCAATATACATCAATATCTCCCTTTTGCAATAGATATACATCAATATATGCATACAAACAAATATAGGAATTTAAATTTTGTTTTATTATGGGGGGGACGTGGGAGTTGAGGGGGAGTGGGGCATACCTTGTGATGCTCAGGACTAAGTCCTGGTTCTTTGCTTAGGGATCACTCCTGGAAGGTTCTGGGGACCATATGGCAACCCAGGCCATTCACATGTAAGGCAAATGCCCTACCCGCTATCATTTCTCTGTCCCCACTTTCTTTTTTTAAAAAAATTTTAAAAAATTTTAATGAATTTAATGATTTACAAAGTTGTTCATTATGCAGTTCTTTCAAGCTTTTTGTGTCTCAACACCACCAGTGTGACCTTTCCCCCACCAACATCCCTAAGTCCCCTACTCCCCTCCCAATCCCAACCTGTCCCCTTAGGTATAGGAGCGATAGCACAGCAGGTAGGGCGTTTGCCTAGCACGCAGCCAACATGGCTGACCTGAGTTCGATTCCTCCGCCCCTCTCGGAGAGCCCGGCAAGCTACCAAGGGTATCTCACCCACACAGCAAAGCCCGGCAAGCTACCCGTGACATATTCGATATGCCAAACACAGTAACAACAAGTCTCACGATGGAGACATTACTGGGCCCGCTTGAGCAAATCGATGAACAGCGGGAGGACTGTGACCATGATTCCAACAAAATTTTTAAGAACTATCTGGTCGAACTTTCTCGGTGTCTTATAAGTATCTACCCATCCATCCATCCTAGGCTTACAATGGTTCTGTGCACTTCCATAATAATAGTCTCCACATTTTAGAGGCGCTTGCTCTGCCTCACAACAAACCTGTGAGACAGGAATATCCTTGTGGGTTTTTTTTCCCGCTTTTTGGGTCACACCTGGAAATGCACAGGCATTACTCCTGGCTTATGCACTCAGGAATTACTCCTAGCAGTGCTCAGGGGACCATATGGGATGCTGGGAAAAGAACCCGGGTTGGCCGTGTGCAAGGCAAATGCTCTACCCGCTGTACTATCATGCTAGCCCTATCGTTGCGTTTCGAAAAGAGAACAGTAACATGTTGAAGGTCACACAACTTGACCTTCAGACCTGTCCAGCCAGAGTCTCCCATGGCAGATCCTGCTTTGAAGGGGTTTCTTCTACATCTGTCACTCTGAGGATGCTGGCTCTCTTTTCAGTTATTGTGTTCTCTTTTGACACGGCCATTCAGTGGGCCAACTGCAACTGGGGAAGTCCAGGGGCCAGAGATTTGGGCAGCAGAGCCGAGCTACACAGCTAGCCTGCACAGAGTGACTTGTTTCCCTTATTCAAGCAGAAGGACTTTGAGCTGCCTGCTGCCCCACCTCCTACACTGGGGGAGGGGGTGGGAGGGAGTTTGCAGAAAGTTTTTCTGGTTTTTGTTTTGTTTTGTTTTAATTTTTTGGTTTTTATTGTAAAAAACACTGATATTTACAAAGTTGTTCATTATGCAGTTATTTCTGGCATTTAGTGTCCCAGCACCATCACTGTGACCTTCTGTCCACCAGTGTCCCCATTTTTCCTGCCCCCTTAGGCACATAACAAATTTACTTTATATTGCTTTTTCCAATAAAAATTTAAAAAATGACCAAAAGAATGATAGAAAATAAATCAGTAAGAACCAATTTGTGACTACTATATCATTTTAGCCTGTGCAAATAAGGAAAATAAAACCCTTTAATATAATAAAATGCTTAGGGGCTGGAGCAATAGCACGTGTGTAGGGCATTTACCTTGCATGGGGCTGACCCGGGTTCAATTCCCAGCATCCCATGTGGTCCTCCGAGAACTGTCAGGAGTGATTTCTGAGTGCAGAGCCAGGAGTCACCCCTGAGCATAACTGGGTGTGACCCAAAAAGCAAAATAAAAAATTTAAAAAAAGAAAATGCTTAGTCTCATTTACATAAGTAAGTTTTCAAGTCTGGAATCTAAGGTATATTATATTAATTTTTTTACTATGTTAATTTTTTTGGGTCACACCCAGCGATGCTCAGGGGTTACTCCTGGCTCTGCAGTCAGGAATTACTCCTGGCGGTGCTTGGGGGACCATATAGGATGCCGAGGATTGAACTCAGGTCAGCTGCATGCAAGGCAAATGCCCTACCTGCTGTGCTACCGCTCCAGCCCCTTAAATTTTATCTTATATTTGGATCTCATTATGGTAATAGCCAGGCCTTACCTATCATTAATAAAACTTGTAAAAATATTTTGTGCGAGTATATTTTGGAGTAAACTTACCTAAAGGTAAGGGCGACGTATAAAATTTTCCCCCTACAGAAAGTTTTGCTTTTGGACCCTGGAAATGAAACTTCTATCATGTTGAGTTGGGGCCACACTTGCCCAAGCAGAGGCCCCCGTTGTACCACTTCTGTCTTCATCAGCACACTCCAGCCCGACCACAGGCAGAGGAGACCATCGTTTCTCTTGCTTCAGGAGGAGCTGTAGTGATGAAAATAGACCATCTTCACATCCCCCTAATTCAGTGAGGAGAAGAGAAGTGGGAGGACACAGGTGGGGGTGTGGGGATGTGGTGAGGGGAGTGGAGCTGGGCTTCGCCCTGCAGGAGACCCAGTTTTCTGTTCTAGTGGCTTGACTGCCCTTGTTCAGCCTCTCTTTCTCACTGGGAAGGTGCAGACTAGAAGGTGCCCAGTCTCCAAGGGAGAGTGAGGTGGGTTAGCTTTATGAGGACCTTCTCCTTGTAGTAGCAGACCCTTCTCTGATGTGAGCTTGAGGCTTGCTTAGACCGTTTTTAAATTTTTATTTAATTATTTATTTATTGGTTTACAATATTGTCATTAGTGGTTTCTTGTGGACATAATTTTGACACCACACCCATCACCAGCGTACCTGTCTCCCACCCTTCCCTTAGACCCAAGTGTAGCTTTCTCACTACAAAAGATCATTCTGTGAGAGACAAGGAATGAAATCCAAATATAAGAAAAGGGAGTGGAAAGCCACGGTGATTTGGGAGTTGCCTAGATCAGCAGGACTTGATGACAGGACAGAGGTGTCAACGGACGAGGAGATGAAGTGAAGCATGCCAATGAGAATTGTGGACCGATTGTGCCTAGGAGGATGACAGGATGTCATAGCAGTGCCTGGTTGCAACTCATCCTTGCCTCATCTAAGCCTGAATCTTCCTTGGCTGACAGACATTGAGAATGAAATTCTATACACACATACTTGCCATTACCAGAGTCCGTCAGCCCAGGGGAAAGAAACATAGATGAGGATATGTGAGCTTATGATCTACTCACTGGTGACCACACCGTGTGAACAAATATTCTGATCCTCTGTTACTGGGCCCGCTCGAGCAAATCGACGATCAACGGGAGGGCCTTTACCTTTTTACCTTACCTCGTTTGTATAGCCATGTTTTGATGGTGCAAATCATGGTAGAAATCTTCTGGGAGAGAGTCATCTCTTCCTCTTTGAGTCAAGTCAGGCTTCTGAGATGAAGCACTGACAGAATCCTGGGGTGAGACGATGTGATAATAATTATAAAATCTGTGCAGACCAGATTTTGATTAGAGCCAAGAGGCCTTCAAGCCACCCCCTCGAGGCTTCTATGCCCTTTCCCTCTTTGTCTGCTAGGTGTTGCCCTAGCCAGGCTTCAAAGTCTTCTGTATCGGGCACAGGGAGGTGGCTCATGGGAGAGTGTCTATCCCAGAAGCATGTAGCTGAGCGTGATCCCCAGTGACACAAGAGGCTGATCTCTGGGACACCCAGTCAAGTATATACAAGCACCACTGGGATGTGTGTGTCCCTTCACCCCCTCACCTTCCTCCGGACATGGTAACAACAGCAAATGGAAAGGGAAGGGAAAAAATATTCTTCAAAGTCTGATTGCATTTTGGGTTGAAAGGAAATCATCTTTGTTGTCAAGTCATAGAGGAACACTGGGAGGAAGACACATCCTGTAACTTTTTAAATTGCAGTTTAGGTAACACAGTTAGGAGAGTGTTAATGTTTAGGGAATAGATGTATAAAATTACTGCACCCCACCACCACTACCACCAAAGTGCCCAAAATCCTCACTACGGTTGCCATGTCACCTCTAATCTAATCTCCATGTCTTACCCCTTCCCCACTGCTTGGTAATCTGAGTTTTGTAGTTGAAGACTACAAATCTTTTGTAGTCAAAGGTTTGTCATTGCTCAATAATATCTATTCCCTTATTTTGTCTTTTTATATATCACAGATGCTGTGACCATTGAGTATTTGGCCTTCTCCCTCTGACTAATTTCGCTTCCTCCAGTTCTAGCCAACCCAGAGAACTGCAAGATTTCATCTGTCTACACATTTGACGTTTAATGGTGGTTTCCTTGCAGTTGAGAGAATGGGAAATGGGTTTTAAAGAATTTTAAGAAATTTAAGAAAAACAAGATAGACATTTTCTGTACCTATCTTGTTTTTCTTTGTGTATTTCTATCCTGTTTCGATGAAGGTGTATTTCTTTCATAAATAAAAGCTGAGCTTTCTGAAAAAGATCCCATATGTCTGTTTCTTTTTACCTTTTTTATGGGAAAATTTAGGATCAGGCCACACCTGGCGATGCTCAGCTCTTACTTCTGGCTACGTGTTCAGGGATCAATCTTTTTTTTTTTTTTCCATTTTTTTTTTTTATTATTAGTGAAACACCATGAGGTACAGTTGTAGATTTACAATTTTTTGTGCTTGGGTTTCGATTATACAATGATCAGATACCCATCCCTCCACCAGTGCCCATTTTCCACCACCATGGATAATATCCCTCCCACCCCCATCCCCCCATCCCCCTGTCTCTGTGCCAGGGCAATCCCCTGTGTTCTCTCTCTCCTTTTGGGTGTTGTGGTCTGCAAAAGAGGCATTGAGTGGCAAACATGTTCAGTCCATAGTCTACTTTCGACATGCATCTCCCCTCCTGGGAGGATCCTCCAAACACCCTTTATTTGGTGCTCCCTTCTCTATCTGAGCTGCCCTTTCCCCTAGAATGCCCGGCTGGCCTCTAAGCTATGGAGTAATCCTCCTGGTGCTGATCTCAGCTATTCTTGGGTATTAATCTCATATTTTGTTACTTTATATCCCCCAGATAAATGCAATCTTTCTATGTCTATCAGGGACAAGCTCTTGGCCAAGCTCAGGGAACCATGCATGGTGCTTGGAATTGAACCTGGGTTGGCTGCATGTGAGGCAAGTATTTTAGGAGCAGTATTATATCTCTGGGTTTTTATTTATTTATTTTCTCTTAACAACAGGCTTTAATATTATAAAATGAATGCATTGTGGTAAAACTTTAAAAGTTTTAGAAGTTACGCAGGGTAGGTCTATTAAATGTGGCTCTCCCTGGAGTTCTTGTGCAAATATTGCTTTTAATCTCTCACTGACAGATGAGTACTTGCTGCTTTAATTTATTAATTTCTATTTTTAATTTATTTTATTTAAAATGTTTTTAACTGTCAAACCAGCTTTATTACAGAAAAGGAAATAACACTAGATATTAAGATAAAACCTATATTTTATATTAGTTAGGATGGTTTACAGGAACTATGTGTTTTAGAAAGTATAATTATCATCAACCTATCATTTTTATACCAAGATAATTCCTATTTTTGAGTGAGAAATCCAACTTCCAAATCACCCTATACTATTCCTTTATTTCTGTTTTTGTTCACAATAAGTTATTACACTCACTATTACAACACCAATCCCACCACTATCACACCTTCCACCACCATTATTTTGAATATTCCCACCACCCCCAAAGCCTGTCCCTAAATGATTTATTTTGTATTGCTTATTATGAATAATCTGCCAAAAATCATCCAAAACAGTTTTCTGTTAAGGTTGTTTTCTGTTAAGTAAGGTAAAGGTAAAGGTAAAGGCCCTCCCGTTGATCGTCGATTTGCTCGAGCGGGCCCAGTAACGTCTCCATTGGAGACTTTGTTGTTACTGTGTCTGGCATATCGAATACTCTCGGTAGCTTGCCAGGCTCTCGGAGAGGGGCGGAGGAATCGAACTCGGGTCGGCCATGTTGGCCGCTTGTAAGGCGAACGCCCTACCGCTGTGCTATCGCTCCAGCCTGTGTTAAGTGTGTAAGTGTGTTAAGTGTGTTAAGGTTGTTGTATTTCACCCTGGAGCCATTAAGCCTTTGTACAAGTGATTACTAACATGTTGTTACAGGTTGAGCCTGTGGGCTGCTTTAATTTAACAATGGACCACATACTGTTTCTTATAACAACTTAGGTAGATTGTTGTATATTGCTTCATAATTTTTAATCAGACATTTAGATCCTTTTCTATTGCCAATAGTGCTCTAGAGGATACCTGTGGGGTACACACCATAGGGTGATAACATGTGACTCATTATTGTCTCAGTTTCTAGTCAAGACACTAGATACCTAAAAACGGTGCAGTGTGACCACAGATTTCTCTCCCCATCCTCAATGAGGTGATAGACCACCTAGTCACAGACTCAGAAGAGGGTGTTGAGCCTTTCTCATTGGCTCAGTCCTCTCTGGGCTCCAGATATCACCAGGTGACTGAAGTTGGAGAGGTTGGGAAGGGGACGCTTGTGTAGAGAGCTGTAAGTGTGCCCTTCCCCTCCCTCATCTCCCATGAGATGGGAGATTGAATGAAGTCAATCAAGAAAGGCTAAGAGAGTTGAAATAGAAAAAGGACCACTAAGTCAATGATGGTTGGAGGAATTGCTCAGTATGGGAGATGTGTCTTGAAAGTAGACTAAGGAACAAACATGATGACCTCTCAGTATCTGTATTGCAAATCATGATGCCCAAAAGTAGAGAGAGAGTAAGAAGGAAGGTACCTGCCATAGACACAGGGGGTGGTGTGGGGTGGGGGTGCTGGAAGAGATACTGGGGACATTGGTGGTGGGAAATGTATACTAGTAGAGGGATGGGTGTTCAATCATTGTATGACTGAAACTTAATCATGAAAGCTTTGTATCTCGTGGTGACTCCATTAAAAAAAAAGCCTATTAAAAAAAAAAAAGGAAATCACCTCAGTCCAAAAGACTCAAGTCTGGGAGCATGAAACTACCAAGAAAGGCTTAGTCTCAATGATAAGAGAGGGTGAAGGGACTGGCCTGAGGTGGTGATGAGTGAGGACATCTGGCAGGGACAAAGGACCTTCCCCCAACTCAGGAGAGCCAGAGAAACAGATGTTCTTGGGCTCCATGGAGTGCGAGTAAGAGAGGCTGGTGCCACCTTGAAGAAAACTCCCTGAGAACTTGCTAAAAGGACAGAAGGTCTGTTGGAAACTCAGGGGCCTCAGACAAACACTGAGACATAAGTCAGAGGGTATTTCATTAGCTGCAACTAATGGATGTTATCTGGGTGGGAGTATTCTGAAAATTCACACAAGCCTCCCTGCCTGGAAATAGTTGGCCAGCTTCAACAGGATCAGCCCATGAAACTCTGCCCCCTCTTCCCATTTCTTCTTTGGGGGTTGGCCTCCAACCGAGAGAGAGCTGAAGGGAATGGTGATGGTGAAGTGATAGAGGACACTCTTGTCCCTCTCTCCCAAAGCTGACTTCCAAGTGGACACAGACCTGGGCTCAGGAAGGGAGACACTTTCCCATGCAATTTGTTCTGTTTTCTGAGAAATATGCAAGTGAATTTGGAGATATAATAGAGACTGTGAATCCAAGGACTCCCATACTTTGCAGAAAGTGTGTGAGTTGGGTGTGGACCCTCCCTGCCCCCACCCCCCATGACTTTCCAAATATATCAATGTTAGTTATAAGAGTAATAAAGAATTTGCATTTTTTTTTCTGTGAACATCATTGTGAACACATCATTGCAAACATAACTTGTCAATCCTTTTTTTTTCTATTGGGTTGTCAATCATTTCCTTATGACTTGGTAAGAATGATAAAATTTGGTTCTTTAAAAAGATCTATTACATTAACATATTAATTAACATCTCAGCCCATACATTAGTTCCATTAATGGTCTTTTAGTATACACGTATGTTATTATGTTACCTCCATTATTACTCCCTTAGTATAGGTTATTATGCACATGTGGAGTTTTACATGTGTAGATGCTGTTGCATGGACTAAATGCGAATTTACTTTAGAGGCTCTGGAGTTTAATGTAGGATTTCCCTTCCAACTTCCTTATAGTTTCTCCATTAACAGGCATGGCACAACTAAAAGAAGAAAAACTCTTGACCTCTTGACTTCCAGTGCTCTCCTTCCCTGCTGTGGTTTTCTGTAGTCTTGTCCTGTTTGTTGATTGATTCTTAGTGCAGAGTCAGGAGTAGGAGTAAGTCCTAAGCATCACTGGGTGTAGCCTAAACAAACAAACAAACAAACAAAGCCCCAAAATGAAACCAACAACAAAACAGAGGTTGAGAACTTCTACTCTGGGCTGAACTGTGCATTCGGAGCTGAGCCCAGACTCAGAGTTCAGCACTGCAGTGTCTCCTGATGTTCGAAGTCATTACATGCTATTTCCTTAAAACACACCAGGGTTTCGAGATGGGGCCCTCCAAAAAGGAACTGGACTATCTCTCTTCCCATCTTCCACTCTCCCTTCCTCCTTGGCTCTCTCTTCTCCAGGTTTCTAAATGCAAGAGGGAGAAAAACAGAAGCAAGCAAGTGGGGTCAGGGGAAGGTAATGAAAAGAGACGTGTATAGGTGAGCATTTAGCCTAAACATGGCATTCAAGGTCCTTTTCTCTGCCCCACCTGACTGCCCCTCCTTACCCCTCATGCCTACTTCTCAGTAACTCCAATCCAAGGACTGTATTCTCCTTACCAACAGCTGGTTTCTCTTTCTTTAACTCTCTCTCTCTCTCTCTCTCTCTCTCTCTCTCTCTCTCTCTCTCTTGCTTCCCCTTCCTGCCTGGCGCACTTAGACTAGGCAAATGTCACTTCCTCTAAGAACCTTTCATTTGCCCAGGCAGAGTAAATTTTCCTCCTTGGCCTCACTTTCTTCTTAGAGCTAGTGCAATGTGTTTGGTCTTTGCCAACCAGTTAGGGAGGCCCTTGAACTTATCTGGTTTATCTTTGGGACAGAACCTGTCCGCAGGTTCATCAAGTAAAAATATGTTTAAACCCCAAATATGAGATTTGGAGAGTCATCTGAAAGTAAACTGGAGCTATATCCTACTGTGGGGTGATGGGAGACCCTGACCAGCTTTGCCTTAACTTTGTCCTACGTCAAGGAGCCAGAGTCTTTAGATTCCTGTCACCCTCCAGGTAAGTCAGCTATGCATCAAGGTTAAAGAATAGCTGACTTCATGCACGTGGACCAAGGTTTCCTCTTCCCCAGCAGCCTTCTGCTTTCATCAGCAATAGTTTCTGGTGCCCCCTTTTCTAATGCTATGTCTTAACTCATTTCCCAGGCTCAACTCTCAATGGTGTGGGTTACACGTCTTTCTTCTCTGGACACTCTCCTGCAGGGGGCTAGGCAGAGTGTTTGAATGTTGATTATTTATGGTCTATAGCAGCGGTAGTTGACTTGTGGGTCCATCCTGTACATGTGGCTCCAATTTGTATATGATCCAGAAGATCCTTTCACTAAGAAGCTCTCACAGGTCCCTTCGAGGCAGTAAGCTAAGCAAGAAGGGAAGAAGATGCAGCCTGAGCTTGAGGACTTGCGGTTAGGCTGAGCGCAGGACTGATTATTGTGAACTGTGGTTAATATTACAGTCCTGCAAGTCCTTGTGTGTAAGCCTCCATTTCTTTGCTTGTGAAGTGTAAGCAGTCACAGTGAAACTTGTGTTCACCTTTAATGGCTTAAAGTGAAGATGATGTCAAATAACAAGAGGGAAATTATTTTCTGAACAGATCTATCTGTATGACACACTGTCATAGGGAAACTGAAACTCTGGTAATAATTAACAAAAACAAAAGGTAGTTTCCCGTTCCATTCTCTCTTGCCACCCATTTGTACTCATTTTAAATTGGAGATGGAACGGTTTTACACATTGTTCTGTTCTGTCTCCATCTAGTCTCCTGACTCTTGCAGAAGTGTGGCAGTCCTAGATGACCAGTTGGAGCCTTTTGTGAGAGGTCACAGAAATCTCCTCTCACTCAGTGGTCAGTTCCATTTGCCGCTGCCCACTGCAGAGTGTCATGCTAGAAGCTGGAGGGCTGTCCTTTCTGTCCAAGTGGCACTGGAAAGAACATACACGATTTTTTCCATAATGCTTGCCACGAGCAAAGTATCACTTCCTTTTTAAGAGAAGAAGTTTTTCTCTATCAGAAAAAGAAAGGTTTGCAATTTGGATGGTTTGTATATCACACAGAAACACAACCCATTTTCCCCCCCTCAGAAATAAATGTCAGGTACAGTTCTTGGCTGGTAGAGTAGTACTCCTCGCTTACACACAGAGACACAGGGTTCCTTAGTTTCACAAAAAGTGAGCTTTACATCCGTTTTCTGTCAGTGACTTATAGTCACTTTCTGAGTAACTTGTACCGTCATCTCTGCTCTGCAGATAAGGAAAGAGTCCCAACAAGAAACTCAGGCTCTCAAAAAATCTTTTTTTTTCACATTTGTTATATTTTATTATTCGCATTACTTCATTAAAATTTTTACTGTATTTTTGAAAAGTAAAGTCACCATGATTTAGAAAGTTATTCAATTCAGGGTTTCAAGTATATGATGTTCCAACACCAATTCTGCCACCAGCGTCAACTTCCCACCACCAATGTCTTCAGGTTCCTTTCTACCCCCGAAGTCTGCCTCTTTGACAGGCATATTTTTAAGTTTGGTTGCTGCAGTTCGGGTTTCATGCTTTGAATATTGTTGGTTCTGTGGTTTAGATATATAGATACATTACCCCTCTGCACCACTGATACCTGAGGCCTCCTTTCCCTCGTGTTCCTGCTCTTCTTACTTCCTCCCTAAATTCTTCCCCTCACCCCATCCTTCTCACTTCTATAATAGAAGGTCAAGTATAATATAGGTATCCCCTTTGATAATTTTCAAATTTTGTGCTGTTATTCTATATGCCACAGATAATTTATATCAACCAATATCTGTCCTTGTCCTTCTGACTTACTTAAAATTATATTATTAAGCTCCATTCACATTGCAGAAAATTGCATGATTTTTATCATTCCTTGAAGTTGCATAGTATTGCATTGTGTATTTATACCATGGGCTGGAGCGATAGCACAGCGGTAGGGCGTTTGCCTTGCATGCAGCCAACATGGCTGATCCGAGTTCGATTCCTCCGCCCCCCTCGGAGAGCCTGGCAAGCTACCGAGAGTATTCGATATGCCAGACACAGTAACAACAAAGTCTCCAATGCAGACATTACTGGGCCCGCTCGAGCAAATCGATGATCAATGGGAGGGTCTTTACTTACTTACTTCACTTATTTATACCATACCTTCATTAGCCACTCATCTGTTACTGGACACTTAGGTTGGTTCCATATCCTAACTATTATGCTAAGTGCTACAATGAATAATGGTGTATGTCATTTTGAATGAATGTTTTTGTGTCTTAAGAAGTGGAATTGATGAGTTGTATGACAGCTCTATTCTTACTTTTCTGAGAAAAAGCCACACTGTTTCCCATAAGGATTGAACCAGATTAACGTTCCTACTACCTGTGAGTGAGAGTTCTTTTTTCACCACATCCCCAAAGATTGTTTCTAATTTTTTTGATTTATATCATTCCACTGGTGTGAGATATCTTATTGTTGTCTTGAATAGGATTTCCCTGATAAAAAGAGATAATTTGTTTGTTTTTTCATGTGACTATTGAACATCTGCCTGTCTTCGTCAGAGAAGTGCCAGCTCATTTCCTCTTCCCATCTTTTGATAGTTTTGGGATTTTATTGTTGATCTTTGTGAGTACTTTACCTATCTTGGATATTAAACCCTTTTTATAATTGAGTGCAAATATTTTCTCTGATTTAGTTAGGTGGCTTTCTTTTGATTTTGACCCATATATTTTTTTTTTTGCCACACAGAAACTTTTTAATTTGATCTAGTTCCATTTATTTCATTTTGTTTCTGTTGCCTTTGCCAAATGGAATCATATTATTAAAAACACTTTTGAGATCTTAATCTTGGATAAGTCTGCCTATACTTTTCTCCATGTACTTATGATTCTTGTCTGATCTCAAGGCCTTTGATCCACTTTGAATTGACTTTTGTGTCTTAGATATGGATCCAGCTTTACTTTTTACATGTGGTTATCCAGTTTCCCCAACACCATTTGCTGAAAAGGATGTCTTTACTTCACTTCATTTACTCGAATCCTTTGTTGAAAAATAGCTGACCAGAAACCTGGATATTTTTCTTTGGGTACTTAATAATAACCCATTGGTCAGTTAATGCACTTGAAAAGATATTAGGATTACCCTTCCAAATGGGTAAAAGAAACTTTTGGATGCTTAAGGAGCCCAATGACTATTATTGGAATAGCTGGGAAGTTTCAAAAGGAAGTCTCACCTGTTTTTGTAAGCAAGCTCTGCAGTTGTCACTCCCTGAAGTGGAGAACACCACTCACACCATGATTACAGCTCACATTATGACTTACAAGAAAGGCCTAGGATGCAGCATAGTCACATGCTTTACTGTTATTGGCCATCAGCATTCTAACAACTCCATCCATGAACCCAGCCTTCCTCCCCAGTCTGGTATCTAGGGGAAAATGTGGGGAAGATTTTATCCTTGATTGGGTTCCCTTGATTGGGTTATTGTGGGTACACAATAACACCTCCTTGACGTGTGCACCCTTTCTTTGCAAAGATCATTGCCTTGATGGTTTCTATCATCTGATAATTGGAGGCTACTTCTTTTAATTCAGGTTCTCAGGAGTTCATTTCTCTGTGTGTCTGGGCACAGTTTACTACAGAATTAGAGCACTAGTTGAGCAATTACCTAAAGATTTATGGTGACATTTCCCTTTACTGCCTTCATATTTACTGTTTTAATCAAGATCTTCTTAGTTATTCCCTGAGAAAAGAGCAACAGGCTGTGAAGGGGGGCTCTTTTTATCATTAGTCTTCATGTACACCTCTAGCATCCACATTGTCCTAGGTGGAGTGGCTCTTCCTTTGCCTAATGGCAGCCTATTTTCCCCTAAGGGACCATCAAGACCTTCATAATTTTCCTCCCACCATCTCTCTGTATAACACTATCCTGATCCACTACTCCTCATTCTTCCAATCTGTCTCATTAGATTATTGCTTCTTTGCGTGTGCTTTTTTCTCTCTTAGAAATTCTTTCAATATCCTGTTTAGTAGAACTGCTTCGAATAAATTTTTGAGGCTCAGCTTTTGTATAATCTCTTCTATCTTGCCATTTTGATATTCCTAGTCAGAATGAATTTTGTCTTCTATGAGCCTGCATGGTAATTTATACTCATTATTGATTCATCCAATTTAACTTTACTCTTTTATCAATTAGTTATTCAGAAGAAAAGATGTGGGGAACTGGGAGATAAGTCAGTGACTGAGCACCTATCTTGCAAGTATTAGGTACTAAATTTGATCCCTGATGCTGCCTACATGTGCTGAGTGTCATCTTGACAGCTATGCAGAATGAGAGCTCTGGCACTGCAAGATATTTCTGGTCACAACATAGCCAAGAAAGTGCAAATATCACAGCTAAAAAGGATGCAATCCTCAGTGAGAATCACAAGTAAAAGGGTGTGCGAATTCTACAGCAAGTATGTGTGTGATCACTGTAGCAACCTATGGTGAGCACTATCCTAAGTGTGTGTTTCAGCATCCCAAGTCAGCCATGTGACTTCTGATGAAGACAGGTGCAAGAATTTCAATGACAGGAGACCAGACTCCCATAAGCACACAATTCAAAGTTTGTAAGCACCATAACCTGATGTGTGATTCCCAGTGGGCACAACTAACGTTTTGAGTACCACTATCATCAACCATATGTGAAGTTCCCTGATCATTGAAATGGCAATATCAGCAGAAGGGAGAGAAGGGGAGAGTAATAAGTAAAGTAAAAAAATTACTCCAGAGTTGGGTAGATGTATTAAGAAAATGACTGAAACATAGAAACATATTTAATTAAAACAGCATGGTACTGGAGCAGAGGCAGGGCCACAGACCAACGGAACAGGGTGGAATATCCGTACACACAACCCCAAATCTATGAACATCTAATCTTTGATAAGGGATCAAGAAATGTGAAGTGGAGCAAGGAAAGCCTCTTTAACAAATGGTGCTGGCATAACTGGACAACCACATGTAAAAAAATGGGCTTAGACCTCGACTTAACACCATGCACAAAAGTCAGATCCAAATGGATTAAAGATCTCAACATCAGGCCAAAATCCATAAGGTACATTGAAGACAAGGTCAGCAAAATTCTCGAATGAGATTGAGGCTAATGGTATCTTCAAAGACGACACTCCACTGATCAACCAAGAGGTAACAGAGGTAAACAAATGGGACTATCTTAAATCAAGAAGCTTCTGCCCCTCAAAAGGTGTAACCAGAATACAAAGACAATCTACAGAATGGGAAAGGATATTTACTCAATACCCATCTGATATAAGGTTGATATCAAGGATATACAAAGCACTGGTTGAACTTTACAAGAAGAAAACATGTAACTCATCAAAAAATGAGGTGATGAAATGAACAGAAACTTTTCCAAAGAAGAAATACAAATGGCTAGAAGACAATGAGAAAATGCTCTACATCACTAATCATCAGTGAGATGCAGATCAAAACAATAATGAGATATCATCTCACACCACAGAGACTGGCCTACATCCAAAAGAACAAAAGCAACCTGTGTTGGCATGGATGTGGTGAGAAAGGGACTCCCCTTCACTGCTGGTGGGAATGCCAACTGGCTCAGCCCTTTTGGAAAACAGTATAGATGATTCTCAAAAGATTAGAAATTGAGCTCCCATTTGATCCAGCTATACCACTCTTGGGAATATATCCCAGAGAGGCAAAAAAGTACAGTCGAAATGACATTTGCACTTCTATGTTCATTGCTGCACTATTCACAATAGCCAAAATCTGGAAAAAACCCGAGTGCCTGAAAATAGATGACTGGTTAAAGAAACGTTGGTACGTCTATACAACGAGAACTATGCAGCTGTTAGAAAAGATGAAGTCATGAAATTTACATACCAGTGGTACTACATGAAAAGTATCATGCCAAGTGAAATGAGTCAAAAAGAGATGGACAGACATAGAAAGATTGCATTCATCTGGGGAATATAAAGTAACAAAATAAGACACTAACACCCAAGAATAGCCAAGGTAAGTACCAGGAGGTTCACTCCATGGCTTGGAGACCAGACGCACATGCTAGGGGAAATGGCAGCTTAGATAGAGAGGGGAGCACCAAATCAAGGGTGTTGGGAGGATCCTCCCAGGATGAGAGACGTATGCTGAAAGTAGACTATAGACCGAACATGATTGCCATTCAATGCCTCTTTTGCAAACCACAGCACCCAAAGAGAGAGAAAACAAAAGGGGTGGGGTGTGATGGGGTGGATGGGGGGATGGGAAGGATACTGGGAGCACTGGAGGTGGAGAATGGGCACTGGTGGAGGGATGGGTACTCAATCATTGTATAACTGAAACCCAAGCACAAAAAATTGTAAGTCTACAACTGTACCTCATGGTGTTTCACTATTTAAAAAAAAGAAACATATTTAAACACTATCTTTACTTTCAAGAAGTTACTTGGATGATGCATGATGAATAAGAGATAGCTCGGTTGTAGGAGAAGGACACAGTGAAAGCAATCGCAGAGCACAGAGTATGGAAATGGATAGTTTTTGTGGAAAGAACTCAAGCAGCAAAGAAAAGGAAAGAGAAGGGAGGTGGAAGAGTGGGCAGCAGGATCTGAACACCTACACTCAAGGCACATTGGACCTGCAGACCTCTTTCAATATAGTCCAGGTGCTGTCACAGAGAATTATGTCTCTTCTACTACACTGTGGCTTGAAATCCCTCAGGACCTAGCACCTTGTGTGGCATGAAGTGCCCAGTGATTGTCTGCAGAGTTAGTAACTATGGTTCCCTAGCTCTGCTTGCTTAGTAGAAGTTTGGTGTCACATGTCTTGAGGTTTATTAATGCTCTGGCTAGACTTATTCATGGCTACTAAATGGAATGGGACCTATTTCATCCTAATTTTTAGGAGAGAGATTAGTGGGCAACTAGACGCGAAAACATGTTGTCTAAGATAACTTAAGGCAGCCCAGAACAGTTGCACTCTGTTTAAGCAGAGCCAAGATTATTACTCTGAGAATATTAGGATGCACATCAAAATTAGGGGTATCAATAGCTGGCAACGTACAGGGAAAGCAGAAAAGTAAAATGGAAGTGGCATTATAGGGTTAGTGCCAGTGTGAGGGCCCCACGCTGTGAAATGAGGAAGTGACCACAAGAAAGATGCTGAGGTTCCTGGCAGTTAGTGTTTTATGAGTGGGACCTGAAAGAATTATCATGCAAATATTTCCAGACTTAATTTTCTTTCAAACTATTTTTGGGTGAAATTAAGGATCTATAAATCTATTCCATGTTGATCCCTAAGAGTCAGGTCGGGTCTAGATGTCTAGATCCATTTTTTAAACCTGGTAAGCTGAACATAATGGTTCCTATGAGTAATTTTTTCCCTTATGAACAGAAATACTTTTTAAAAAATCACCCAATGGGCTCGGAGAGCCCGGCAAGCTACCGAGAGTATCTCGCCCGCACGGCAGAGCCTGGCAAGCTTCCCGTGACGTATTCGATATGCCAGACACAGTAACAACAAAGTCTCCAATGGAGATGTTACTGGAGATGTTGCCTTGCACGTGGCCAACCCAGATTCGATTCCCAGCATCCCATCTGGTCCCCTGAGTGATTTCTGAGTGCAGAGCGAAGAGTAACCCCTGAGCATCACTGATGTGACACAAAAAGAAAAACAAACAAAAAAGCAACCACCCAATCTTCCAGGTTCATAATGCATAAATCAAGAGGACATGTGTACATCTTCCATAATTAGTAGAAAATACGTTGTTATTTGTTTGGTATCTGGGAGGCCTCACAGGAAGGTCCTAGAATTCTGTAGAGCTCAGATTGAATCCAAGACCAGGAGGTCATGTCTACCCATCCACAAAATGTTGCTTTTCTGTGATCTCAGCAAACTTTAAAGGATTTTTTGGTTGACATTTCTATCACTGCTGAATAGGAATCAAGGAAATGCTCCATGCTTTCTTCAGGGGAAAAAATAACTTTGACTTTATCTTTTCCTTATTTGTCTTTTCAGATTGATCAATATTCTTGTCACAGAGTGCCTTAATGCTCCAAGTATTATAATGCATTGGAACATACTCTGAAACAGACCGCTATAGAGCCCATGAATCTCACCATCTATTGTGTGAAGAGCATATCTGATTAGTCAAGAAAATTTTCAGAAGCTCTCCTGTGAAAGATGCTCACAGAAGTAACCAGAAATGAGGGGAAACAATAGCAGTGGGATCATTTCATTAGTCAGAATACGCAATTGTCTACAGGGCTTTGGAGTAGCATGGAAACTTTGAGCTGCATTTATCAACTTGCCCAGAAAACGAGACCATAACAAATACAACTATGTGAGATTTGTCTCTCCTTTATTTTTCCAAAGTTCTGTTTCAAAACTCTAATCCTCTATTGAAGAGTTATATCAGTATGAGCAAAAGCTAGCAGTACTATCTATTCTATGCAATAAAGTGGATAGAGATGGGAGAAAATTGGTCTTTATTTCTGGGTTTTCAAAATAGAGTAGAGGAAGTAGAGATTTTAGACTCAGGATTTGCACAGGCCAGATTGTGATGCCCTTGTTCTTTAATATCTGAACTTGAACTTGTAATTTAGGTTTTACACACCTTGTATTCACACCATGTAGCATGAAAAATGAGGGTCCTTTAGCAACAAAAATTGTGGAAAGTGAGGGGATTAGAGGGATAATAAAGGAGTAAAGACACTTGCCTTGAATGTGATCATGTGATCACGCTGATTTGACCCCCAGTAGCAACTACTGAGCAGAGTGATAATAGTCCCCAAACTCCTCACAGTATGGTCCAGGTTCCTTAGTTTTCCAAATAAGTAGATGAGATATGGTGTCTATCATCAAAGACCTACCAATTTTACAATGAAATATATACCACTGGCAGTATTTATTTCTCTCTTCTGTGGTAGGAGACTTCAAAGACTTAAGTCTTGCATATGGATGCCGATTTTCTAGTGAACAGGACCATGAGAACAATTGGGGCAGATGGGTTAGCATGCTTAAAGCACAGAGATAGGGGTGGGAGTGATCAGTATATCCCCTAGGATCTGTTGTAGTTGGGGCGAAGAGCAGATAGAGGAAGAGAGATTAGAACATAAGGGACTTGCAGATTTATTAAGAGTTTTAGGCTTCATGAGTATTAAGAAGCTAATGGAAGATTTTAAACCCATGAATGACATAGCTTTCTTAGAAAAAAAAACTGATTTCTTAGAAAGACTATTTTAGCATTTATGTATACGGATAGACAAACTGGAACAAATCTATGCAGACCCTGTTTTTCTAAATAGTAGAAACATAGTCGAACTCATCCATTGACATATTTTCTATGGCTGTCTTTGTCCAGCAAGAGCAGAACTACGTACCTCTGTCAGAGTTCCTATGTTTACAACAGGAGATATTTACTTTCTCATCATTTGCAGAAAGAGTTGGTCAGTTTGTGAAGAAGGATTTAAAGAGGGAAAAAGTGGGTGAGGAAAAGCTATGTTTAGAAGTTGTACACAAACTCTAAGTCACAGCAAGAACCTGAACTAGGCAGGGGCTGTGGAGGTGGAGAGAAGGAGATTTCAAAAGAGGTGAAATCAATATGATTTGGTGACTAATTGGATGTGGAGGTGGAATAACAAGAGGATTCAAGAACAACTCCCAGTTTCTAGCTTGGGCAACCGGGTGGGTGTTGATGTCAATTGCTGAGACCGAGATATCAAGAGGAAGGGCAGGTTTGGGGATGAAAAAGATAGTTCCAAGTTAGACATGTATCATTGAAACATCCAGTGGTGGTGGCAGAGAAAAATGTGGGTTGGGGACTCCAAAGAGGGGTCTCTAACTGGACAGGGATTTGGGATTCATCAGGATTAGGATGCAGATTATGTGGAAAGCCCCACATTTGTAGCACACAGAAACACCAAGGGTTTAAGGATGAACAGGGAAAGGGGATCTTGGTGGGGGAAACAGTGTTAGAGGGCCTTAAGGAGACAAGGAAAAGTCAGAAAGTGTTTGCTGAGAAAATGAAGTCAATGTCAAATTAACCACCATAAATAGGAAGTGGGGGGTGGGGTGAGCCACAGTGGAGGTAGAAGAAAGGGTGGATATCAGAGGGAAGAGTTAGAGATGAGTGGATCTAGAAAGGAATAGCCTCCACTTACTGTGCACTTGTGATATGCTAGATAACATTCTAACTAGCTAATGCCTGTGATTTTATTTCATTCTCACAACTAACTGTCTTTCCAAGGGAAGAACAATCCTTTCTACTTACAAATAAGAAAACTGAGGTGTAGATGCATTCCCCAGCAATGTGCTCAAGACTGTACTGCTAACAAGTGGCAAAGGAAGTTTTCTAAATCCCAAATTGATGCTCTTGAATTTGATGGCAGCTGACACATTCTTTTCCCATTCACCTGGATTTTCACATGAACCCACTGTAACCAAAGATCTTCTCTAGTTTTAGGCCATTGAACAAGTTCTCACTCACCTGACCCTATTCCACAGTGGGTAAGCATGGCAGGGTTCCAAGACAGAATGAATTTTAGGTCAAGAGCACCAACTTGGTAGCCTGGCAGCCTGGCAGCCTGGCTCAAATCCCAGTCCTGGCACTAGGCAGCTAGGCACCCACCCACACTCACTCTCCTTATGCACCTATAAATTTGGGTCAGTAAGAATTTCTACCAGTGTGTCCTATCATTGATGGACACAAAACACTTAAAATAAGATCTAATGTATTTCATGATAACTCTAAATGGTATTGGGATGTTTCAATGCTGCTCCAAGAACATAGTGTTTATTGTTATTTTATCTCCCAACACACTTCCAAGGAAATGGCTGATTCCCATTTTATGGACACAGAAGAGAAGCACAAACTTGAGAAATAATCTGTGGAAGATCACCGTTACTGGTTCCATTTGAGCTTAGGTCTGTTTCTTCTGACTACCCCTTGGTTCCTAGTACATGTACCTTGCCGTGTGGTGCTTTTTTTATTTGCTTGAGGATGCCACAGGGATGAGCCAGGGATGACTTATTCCTCCTTATACCCACACCAAGGGGGATGGAGCGATAGCACAGCAGATAGGACATTTGCCTTGCACGTGGCCAACCCGGGTTCGATTCCTCCACCCCTCTCAGAGAGCCCGGCAAGCTACTGAGAGTCTCGCCTATACGGCAATGCCTGGCAAGCTACCTGTGACATATTTGATATGCCAAAAACAGTAACAGCAAGTCTCACAATGGAAATGTTACTGGGCCCGCTCGAGCAAATCTATGAACAATGGGAGGACAGTGACAATGACCCCCACCAAGAGGAATGGTGTGTGATGCATTATAGGCCTCAGAAAATATTTCCTGAATGAATTAGTGGTTGAAGAAGCTCCTGTCAAAATCACTGGCCAAAACTATTTGGTTTTTACATAGATCTGCCTAGTGGGTATGTCAAATCTTGGTCACGACACTATTCAACTCTGGGAACATCCCCTCAGAGAGCATGTGACATGAATAGATCCTTTTTTTTCTTTTGCCCTAAAAGATCAACCAATGCATTAAAACCTCTTGGAAGGGCTAGTACTCATGCCCTCTAGTAGGTTCCCCCAACCAATTCTTAGATTCTCTCAAAAGTTTCCAGGATGCTTTTCCATGTGGAATAAAAAGCTGGACCGGTTGCTTTTCTAGCCCTTGGGGATCCTCTAGATTCTTTGGGATCTTATGTCTTCTCATGCCCTCTCCCTGACTCCCCACTTAGCCTGGCTTTCCTTCCAGGTAGCTGGCTCACCCAGGGTCTCCCTGGATCCCTAGTGATGAGGTCAGAGAAGAAAGATCTTCTTGGTGACAGTCAAAGCCAGAGGCCCCATAACTTCTCACGGGAGGAAGTAGGTATCCTCTAGTTGGGGCTTTACCTTCATTACATACTAGGACAGCACTCTGCTCAACCCCACTGGGATGGTCTAAGAGAAGCAGATCTGATCTTGTAGTTAAAGCAAAGCCAGTTGATCCTGCGGCCACGTGGCTTGCTTTTAGCCTGCAGCCCTCTCCACCCCACGTGAGGCTTCTGTGTTCAATTGGCCCTGGTACAGTGACCGTAGGGCTTTGTGCAAGACCTCTGAATTCCTCTGAGTTTCCACCATTTCCCCAGTGCTCTTCTTAGGATAGGGCAATGAGTAGACATGGGTATAAATATAGATGGTCAAGGAATTTCTTGACTTTTCGGTTAAATCTTTAAGGCTCTAATTCTATGCGTGCCTTTAATTTTGACTATTAGCTTGGTAACTACTCTCTCTTTGTATAGCACTGTAGCACTGTCCTCCCGTTGTTCATCAATTTGCTCGAGCAGGCACCAGTAACGTTTCACAACAAATTGTGAGACTTGTTGTTACTGTTTTTGGCATATCAAATATGTCATGGGTAGTGTGCCAGGCTTTGCCGTTCAGGTGAGATACTCTCAGTAGCTTGCGGGGCTCTCTAAGAGGGCAAGGCAAATGCCCCACCTGCTGTGCTATCACTCCAGCCCCCTTTTGTATATATATATATATATATATATATGTGTGTGTGTGTGTGTATATATATGTGCATATATGTTCATATGTGTATATTCATGCACAATACAGATACACAAATATATGCATATGGGCATGAAATAGTATATATATTTGAATGAAATGCATTCCTATGCCTTGATTTTTCCTTTTGTGAAGTGAGATAACGTTAATGTCTCTCAGAGGTCTTTGTCAGTTTTAAATGTGTCATCAATTATCTGATTACTAGAAAGATGTCTGGTCTTAATAAACACTGAATACCAATTATTATTTGTGGAGGTTCTGGGTGATACTCAGGAGGACCATTTTCAGTCTCACTGTATCACTGTCTTCCTGTTGTTTATCCATTTCCTTGAGCAGGCACCAGTAACGTCTCCTTCGTCCTACCCCTGAGATTTTAGAAAGTCCCACATTCGAGGCACTTTCAGGGTCAGGGGAATGAGACTCATCATTGTTACTGGGTTTTGGCATATCGAATATGCCACGGGGAGTTTGCCAGACTCTGCCATGCGGGCAGGATACTGCTGAGTTCTCCAAGAGTAAGAACTAGATAATAAGAGGTAGGACAGCCACTAATGCAGCCACGTGCTTCTGGGAGCTGGGTTTTATAGTCTCTGGGTCTTGGCCATTGATGGGATAACACGGCACCAGGGGCAGTTGGTGGGTTTAATGCCTACCTACTGGAAGATGGGGGATCTGTGTGGAGGAAACCCAGTTCTGATCTGAGCAGGCTTGGAGATTTCAACCCCAGGCCCCGCATACCTGGGTTCTTCTCCGGTTCCTTCATGCATGAGGCTCATCCAAATGTGTGGAGAGTGGTCTTAAGCATGGCTGTGGCTGGTTCCAGAGGTCTTTGGGTGCCGGGGCTCTGCTCGGGGTGGGGAGGGAAACTCAACCCACCCCCCTCCAAGGGGCCCCGGTGAGGACAGCCAGGCATGGGAGCAGGAGACTCTGCCATTTTCAGTACGGGGATTGAATAGTGGCTGACTGCATGCAAGGCAAGCACCTTAACCCCTGTACCACCCCTACTACCACCCCCCTGCCCTATTCCTGAATAATGATATTCGAAGACAGAGACAATTTTTTTATTCTCTATTTATCTTCAATCCCTTGAGTTAGTGCATTGTGAGTGCTTGATAAACATATGGGTAATGAATTTTTAAAAAAGCCATCAACTGGGCTGAAGCAATAGTACAGTGGGTAGGGCATTTGCATTGCACTCGGCCAACCTGAGTTCAATCCCCAGCATTCCATATGGTCCCCCCCAAGCAGTACCAGGAGTAATTCCTGAGTGCAGAGCCAGAAGTAATTCATGATCATTGCTGAGTGTGGACCAAAAGGCAACAACAACAACAACAACAACAACAAAAAGCCCATCAACCAATGAGCAACAATTCAAAAATCACTTTAGTGTATACTGTGGGCAGTGCCATCTGTTTTGTTAACTCAAACATGGGTCCTAGTGCCAGGAAAGATGTGTTGGGTGAGCTCTCAGTATGTTTGGGACAATTTTTTCCTGACTCCGAGTGCCCTGTGTCTTCCAGCAATTCTCCTTCTCACCTTGGAGGAAGACTCGCCATCTGTAACTGGACCCTGCAGGCTGACACTCAGCGGCACTGCTTTCAGCTAGCCATGCACAGGATTTGGCAAGCATAGATAGTCTCATTGCAACCGTGGCTGCTGTCCAGATAAAATCTACCTGTCATGCCGTGGCTCTTTCTGATGTCCTGGGCAACCCCTCCAAACAGAGGAGCTCAGACAGAGGTGATGGTGTTTCCACAGCTCTGTGCCAAGTGCCTGTGATCAACCGATGGGGAGAGTGTGTGTGGGGTCTGGTGGCCTGTCTCTCTCCACTCCTCCTGAAGGCTTGAGGGGCTACCCCTGGGATCCCTGCCTTGCTGGATGATGAATCATTCATACTCTAAGCAGTCACTGGGGAAAAGTGGTTCTGCTTGAGTGCAGATTTCTGAGGCTGATAATCATGCACAACAGCTTCTAGATTACAGCAAGAATAGCATTTGTCTCTCACCCAGGCAGCCAGCAAGCAGTTCAGTTTCGCCGCCATGCTTTTGTTCATGGGTGAGAAGCAAAAAGCTTGGCCTTTCGACGGGGTTTGCTTTCCAGAACATGTGGCTTTGTACACATCTTTGAGCATCGTCAAGGTTTGGTGTTTTCTATCTGCAAGATAAGGATAACATTTCCCTGGTGGCGCTAAGTAAAGTTTAAAATTATTATTTGCTGAAGATTCCTAGACGAGAGTTTGACCTAGGGGTGAAGCAGGAGAAATGACAGAGACCTTAATACCTCATTTCACTGCATACTTTTTGCATATTTTATGCTAATTTTTCAGAAAAGAAGGTTTCAGTCATTATGTGAAGCTTTTGAAAAATGGTGTCAACCTTACTTAAAACCAGACTGCATGGGATTGGAGTGATAGTACAGCAGATAGGGCGTTTGCCTTGCATGCGGCAACCCGGTTTGAATTCCCAGCATCTCATATGGTTCCTCGAGCACAGCCAGGAGTAATTCCTGAGTGCAAAAGTCATGAGTAATCCTTGTGCAACACCAGGTATGACCCAAAAAGAAAAACAAACAAACAAACAAACAATAACAACAACAAAACAAAACCAGACTGCAACAATTACACGATGAGATATGGTATATTCAAGGGAGTGAGCAGGCTGAATTTAGTCTCTACAGCAAAGTTAGCTATCCTTTTTTTTTGCTAAGGGATATATAGTAAATGTATAAGGTTTTGCAGGGCCTCCATGAAGTTGCTCTACAAGAGAGTAGCCATGGAATTATTTAAACTGCTGAGTATACCTCTGTTCCAATGAAACTTTATTTAGAGGCTGGAGAGATAGTACACGTTGCTTGCCTTGCATGCGGCCTATTTGGATTCAATATTCAGCATGCCATGATTGGGGTATATAGTCCCCCAAGCCCTACCAGGAGTGATCTCTGAGCACAGAACCAGTGGTAGTGTACATGAGGTCACTATCACTGTCACTGTCCTCCTGTTGTTCATCAATTTGCTCGAGTGGGCCCAGTAGCATCTCCATTGTGACACTTGTTACTGTATTTGGCATATTGAATGCTTCACGGGTAACTTGCCAGGCTTTGCCATGTGGGTGAGATACTCTTGGTAGCTTGCCGGGCTCTACGAGAGGGGTAGAGGAATCGAACCTGGGTCAGCCGGTTTGGCCGCGTGCAAGGCAAACACCCTACCCTTTGTGCTATCGCTCAATCCCATACAGTAGGTATGGCTCCCAAATCAAAACCAAACCAAAAATACACCAAAATGCACATACCAAACTATATTTACAAAACAAGTTGTTGGCAAGATAGGGTCTTTAGATGGTAGTGTTTTCATACTCAGTTTCATACAGTAAACTGAGTTGCTGTAATACCTAAGTATTCCAAGTACTAATAATATATCATCTACTTACTTTTTTTTTGGTCAGTTATTGAATAACCTCTTCAACAACCTCTCATGCAATAGAAAGCCTCAGCTTGCATGCATTAGCTATGTTTGTCCCTGGACTCAGTTCACAACTGATCCTATCCTCAGAGCCCACATGAAATCAAATTTCCATCTCAAAGATGAAAAAAAAAGAAAGGTGGATGAGCAGAAATGCTCAAGAATGATGGTGCACAATAGGGGGGAGATGTGGTCTGAGGGTGCTTTTGTGTCTAGAGGCAGGGGCTGTGTCTGATTTATTCATAGGCCCCGGGGCAGAGAAGGCAGTCACTTGTGAGAGAATTCAAATAATGGTTTCACCATAATTCTCTACAGTTGTTCTAGCATGGTTGTAAGTCCCTGCAGATTTTCTCATTAGGATGGAACGTGCTCATCTGAAATTCAGAACACAAATGTTCGTGACACAATTGGGCAACCATGTTAGGCTATTTGTGTAATGTGCTCCTAATGCCTCAGGAGATTAAAGCTACTGCCCACACAGAGCAGAGGGTAGTGATCCATGAGGAAGATAGTGGTAGATACGAATTCATTTGGCCACTCCAATATGGTTATTATTACAAAGCTGTATTAACACTTCCATCAATTAGTGGGCTCTAGGTTTCCTCCTCTTGGACTGGGATGAACCTCTGTAACTACTTTGCCAATGAAACATGGCAGCAGTGATGTAAACTGATTCTAAATTGAGATCTTAAAAGGCAATGCAGTTTCCACCTGTTTTTTTTCCCTATTAGAACCCTTGTCCTTGAAATCACTGCACTGTATTAGGAGAAAGCCAGGCTATGAGGCCACGTGGAAAAGCCACAGGGAACTGTTCTGATAACCTGAGTGAATCCCCAGACAAGAGTCAAGGCCAACAGGTAAGTGCATGAATCTTCAATTAATTCTAGCCCTCAGCCTTGAAGTCTTCTTCCCACCTGAGACCCTCAGAGATTGGAGGGAAGGAAAAGTGTCCTGCTCAAATTCCCTATCCACAGAGAAATCACAAATTTTGGCTACTTTTTAAAATCATTTAGCATGGGGTAACTTCTTATACAGTATTAGAAGCTTCTGCAAAGATCTTCCAATCCTTTACTGGCCTGTCTGGTACTGTTATTTAAGAGGATTTAAGAGGACAGTATTGCTGTACCAAGGCACCAAACTACCTGAGCTCATCATTCATTCATTCGTTTAGTACCTGTGATGGGCCAGGGCCTTGATTAGATTCAGGGAAAGAATAAAGAAGCCATGCTCTACAGAGGAAGATAGACAAGGATTAAATTATTAAAGTCAGATACTGAATAAACTTAAAGAAGCCTGAAAGAAGTATAGTAAGAAAAGAGGGAAGGGAGCACTGGAGGAATTTGGAAAGTTTTTGCAAGCTGATGACACTCAACTGGGCTATGCAGGAAAGAAAGATCTGATGCTGCAGCAGGGTTGTGGAGGGGAGTAGGAATTCTCAACAGAGGGAAGGAAATGTGCATGAAAGGAGCAAGATTGGGGTGGCAGGATGAAGTAGCTGGCAAGTAAAATTTGAGGGCAGGATGATAGAAGATGAAACAGAGAAGATAGCACGGAACTTTGTTGGGAAGAGCAGAACCAGTCCATGAACACTAAACTTGACTCTGAACTCATCAAGAAACCATCAGGGTATGTTAAACAAGGGAACGAGGGGTGTGAATACATTGCTTGGACCTTCTTTTTTTGGCGGGGGGGTCACACTTGTTGTTGCACAGGGGTTACTCCTGGCTCTGCACTCAGGAATTACACATGGGATGCTGGGAATCAAACCCGGGTCGGCTGCATGCAAGGCAAATGCCCTACCTGCTGTGCTATTGCTCCAGCCCTTGGACCTTCTTTAGATAAGCCCCCTTTTTCCCCATGTGAAAGACAAGACTAGTAGTAGCTGAAGCCGAGGAAGTTTATAGGCTGTTATCTCTTAAGAGACCCTGGAGGCAGAGTGCTTGAACTGCATCTACAGGGAGGGAGAGATGAAGATGGGGAGAAGTGTTTCAGAGGGACCCTTGGCCTGGGATGAGCAAGGATGAGGGAGGAATTCCTATACCCCAGCTCAGGTGATGGTACCCCTCAGGGAAGGGGAGTTGGCATGCGGTAGACACTGTCCTTCAGCTGGGAACATTCAGTCAGCTGTCCTTCAAGGACCAGCTAGTCTTGAACACTGGACTGGATATTATGCATTGGGAGGTGCTGCCTAGTTGATGGGCACAATGAAGGGGGGAGGAGTGGTAGGTGGGGGTAGGCTAAGAAAAGTTTCTTAATCTCCAAACACCAGCATAGGCTGTTTTGGAAAACATCCTCTCCAAGCATCAACAAAGACAACCTCCCATCAATAACAACTGAAAAAGAAGCTACCATAAACTACTCCATGGGTCACGTGTCTTTGCAACCGAGACTTTGTCACTTTACTTCCCTTAGTTTGTGCCAAAAGGGAAAAAAAGCAACAGGAGTCTTGTTCTTTATATTAAAGCTTAGGTTCTACGTAGAAGCTAAATATTGAATATGCTTTTTTCAGACCGTATTTGCCTCGTCAGTTTTGTTTGTGTTATTGTTGGGCTTCATCCAGTGGTGCTCAGGGCTTACTCCCACCTCTGCACTCAGAGATCTTTCCAGCTAGGCTCAGGGGACAATATACAGGACCTGGGATCCAAAGTGCGTCAGTCACATGCAAGCCATTTACCTATCTGTTGGACTGTCTCTCAGATACATCAGAGATTTTGATTCGGGTGGATTTTCAGTCTCCCTCTTGGGGCCTTCAGGCTTGACTTGCAGCATCTTTGAAAGTATGGGTTGGGCTGGAGCGATAGTACAGAGGCAAGCATTTGCCTTGCATGCGGCTGACCTGGGTTCAATCTTCAGCATCCCATATGGTCCCCCAAGAAACACCAAGAGAAATTCCTGAGTGCAGAGCCAGGAGTAACCCCCTGAGCATCTCTGGGTGTGGCCCCAAAAACAAACAAAACAAAAAGCAAAACAAAACAAAAAACACAACAAAAGTGTGGGTCTAGAAAGAAGTAGAGAAAAGCAGTCTGTGGGGAGGGGTCCAGGGAAAGAGGGGTTCCTAGGTTTGCCCAATGACACTAACATTTCGTGGGGTTGCAGGTGTGTGTGTGTGGGTGGGGCACCTTATTTACTTGATGCCCACTATTGGCATGACTCCATTCACATCCTTGGGCAGCCTTTCAGGCAGTTAAGATGGTTCTTTCTTGGGGCTCCCTTGCCCAGAGCAGTTTTGGGAGACCCTGCAGGGAATTGCAGGGGAGAATGTTTAGTGGGCTGGAGGAGTGTGGGCTTTTATTTTCCTTCTGGGGGTGAGACCGCTTGGGTCTCTCTGCTCTGGCCATCCATGTGCTCTATGGCCACATCTTGGCATGGGAGGTCGCCCCCAGTGACTGAGACCTGCCCACGCACATGAAGGGCCTGCCACTGGATTTGGTCTGCATTTTGCTTCTGAGGTATTTCTTCAGGAAATAGCCTCCCCTCTCCCACTGCTGTCTATTTGCAAATGAGCGTGTTGGTCCCTTTTTCAGGAGGATGTCAAATCAAAGCCAACGGAGTTGTTCAAATCAAACATACAATTACTTATACCCTTTGAATATCCGGGAACAATTAAGCTTAAACAAACAAAATTATCATTCATCTAAAAATGGAAAACCAATACCTCTGTCTTACCGAGGAGTTTTCTCTGAGACTCACCTGCAGTTCAGATGTTCTGACCATCCCTTTTGTGGCTCAGTGAAATTTAAGGAGCAGCCTTGAATTTGCATTGCTTTGTTTCGTGTGTGTGTGTGTGTGTGTGTGTGTGTGTGCGCGTGCGCGTGTGTGTTTGAACTGCACACATGGGGTGTTGGTTGCAAACATTTCCCACATTGTCCTGAGTAGTTACTAAGTACATTTGTTTTCTGAGAGTGATGCAGGATGATGAAGAGCAGAAAGTACGATGGAGAAAATGTCAGGAGGAATTAAATCAGGAGTGACATAATTCCCAGTGGAGGCAGACGTCAGCTGCATTCCCTGAGTCTTGCTCTACCTTGGAAATCTTTCAGAACTCATTGGAAACTAAATACGTATGTGATGGAGAAGTGGGTGGATTCAGTGGCTACAATCAGAGAGGGAATAAAATGCAAACACACCCTTGGTTGGAGTTTTCAACTGATTTAAATTCATAATTCGCAGCCATATGTAAAGAAAGTTTTTTTCATCTCCTTTTAAATTAAATCACACCTATTCTTTTTTAATTGAATCACCATGAGATACACAGTTACGAAGTTGATCATGATTGTGTTTCAGTCATACAATGCTCTAATACCCGTCCTTTTACCAATGTATGTTTCTCACTACCAATGTCCCCAATTTCCCTTCCACTACAGTACCCCCAGCTTACCTGGCTAACTGACAATTTCTCTCTCTCTGTCTGTCTCTCTCTCTCTGTCTCTCTCTGCATTTCTCTGCCTCTCTGTCTCTCTGTCTTTCTCTGTTTGTCTATCTGTATATCTGATTCTCTCTCTCTCTCTCTCTCTCTCTCTCTCTCTCTCTCTCTCTCTCTCTTCTCTCTCTCTCTCTCCCCATATAGGCATTATGGTTTGCAACACAGGTACTGAAAGTTTTTCAGTTATATTACTTAACTTCCTTTAAGCACTCAATTCTTGTTCAGAGTAATCATTTCCAACTTTCACAGTTATAGTGGTCCCGTCTCTGTCTTAGCTCATCCCCCGAGCCCCTCTGCCCTCACTTGTGGCAAGCTTCTAACCATGGACCAGTTCTTCTGGCCCTTGCTTCTAATGTCTTTGAGTATTAGTCTCATACTATGGGTGTTTTTTTTTATATCCCACAAATGGGTGTTATCATTCTATGTCTGTTCCTCTCACTCTGACTCATTTTACTCAGCATGATACTCTCCATGTCTATCTATGTATGAGCAAATTCCATGACTTCAATTTTCCTGGTGGCTGTGTAGTATTCCATTGTGAAAATATCTCATAGTTTCTTTATCTAGTCACCTGTTCTTGGACACTTGGATTGTTTCCAGTTTCTGGCTATTGTGGATAGTGCTGCAATGAACATAGAGCTGCAGATGGCTTTTCTGCATTGTGTATTTTGACCTGTAGGTTATATTCCCAGGTTGGCATTGCTGGGTGGTATGGAACTCAATTTCTAGCTTTTTGAGGAATGTCCATATTGTTTTCCAAAAAGGCTAGACCACCATTTCTTTTTTTTTCCCTTTATTTTATTTTGTCTGGCATATCGAATACGTCACGGGGAGCTTGCCAGGCTCTGCCGTGCGGGCGAGATACTCTCGGTAGCTTGCCGGGCTCTCCGAGAGGGGCGGAGGAATCGAACTCGGGTCTGCCATATTGGCTGTGTGCAAGGCAAATGCCCTACCGCTGTGCTATCACTCCGTATTCGATATGCCAGACACAGTAACAACAAAGTCTCCAATGGAGATGTTACTGGGCCCGCTCGAGCAAATCGAAGATCAACGGGAGGGCCTTTACCTTTAGGGCTGGAGTGATAGCACAGCGGTAGGGCGTTTGCCTTGCACGCAGCCAATATGGCAGACCCGAGTTCGATTCCTCCGCCCCTCTCGGAGAGCCCGGCAAGCTACTGAGAGTATCTCGCCCGCACGGCAGAGCCTGGCAAGCTCCCCGTGACGTATTCGATATGCCAGACACAGTAACAACAAAGTCTCCAATGGAGATGTTACTGGGCCTGCTCGAGCAAATCGATGATCAACGGGAGGGCCTTTACCTTTTTTTTACCTATTTTATTTTATTTTATTTTTTTTTACAGTTGTAGATTTACAATTTTTTGTGCTTTGGTTTCAATTATACAATGATCAGATACCCATCCTTCCACCAGTGCCCATTTTCCACCACCATGGATAATATCCCTCCCACCCCCATCCCCCCATCCCCCCTGTCTCTGTGGCAGGGCAATCCCCTGTGTTCTCTCTCTCCTTTTGGGTGTTGTGAAGACCACCATTTCTACCAACAATGAATGAGAGTCCTTTTCTCCCCTCATCTGTGCCAGCACGGGTTTTTCTTGTTCTTTTTGGTATGTACCACATCTATGGTGTAAGATGATATCTCATTGTTGCTTTGATATGCATCTCCCTGATGATTAGTGATGTAGAGCATTTTTTCCCCTTGCGCTTTTTGGTCACTTGTATTTCTTTTTTTTGAAGTTCCCATTTGATCACGATCATGACCATCCTGTTATTTGTCGATTGCCTCGAGCAGGCCCCAGTAACGTCTCCTTCGTCCTAGCCCTGAGATTTTTAAAAAAGTGCCATATTCAAGGCTCTTTCAGAGTTAGGAGAACGAGACCCTTCATTGTTACTGGTATTTGGCATATTGGGTACGCCACGGGGAGTTTGCCAGACTCTGCCGTGTGGGCAGGTTACATTCAGTAGCCTGCCAGTTTGTCCAAAGTAGGAATGAGATAATAAGATGTCATAATAAGATGTCCGGGAGCTGGATTTTATAGTCTTTGAGTCTTGGCCGCTGATGGGATTACATGGCGCCAGGGGGCCAGTTGGTGGGTGTGACCCCTGCCTACTGGAATTTGGAGGATCTGGGTGGAGGATGCTCAGCCCCGATCCGAGTAGGCTTGGAGATCTCAGCCCCGGGACCTGCATGCCTTTGTTCTTCTGCCTGTACCTTCATGCGTGGGGAGAGTGGTCTCAGCATGGCGGTGGCTGGTTCTGGAGGTCTTCGGCTGCCGGAGCCCTGGTCGGGGTGGGGAGGGAAACTCACCCTGCTCCCCTCCAAGGACAGCCAGGCGCGGGGGCAGGAGACTCTGCGTTATTCTCTTCCAGGAGCTGGGTTTTATAGTCTCTGAGTCTTGGCCACTGACGGAAGTTCCCATTCATTTCTTCTAATTTTTTTTGATGGGGTCAGATTTTTTTCTTGTAAAGTTTTACCATTGCCTTATATATCTTTGATATTAACTCCTTATTAGATGGATGTTGGGTAAATAATTTTCTCATTTTGTGCCTGTTCTTGTATCCTGGTCAACATTTCCCTTGAGGTGCAGAAGCTTCTTAGTTAACGCAGTCACATTTTTTATCCACTTGCTTGGTTGGTGGTGTTTCATCTTTGAAGATGCCTTTAACTTCAACTCCATGGAGGGTTCTGCCTAGATTTTCCTCTATGTACTTTATGGGGCTGGAGCGTAGCACAGCTTGTAGGGCATTTGCCTTGCATGTGCCTAACCCGGGTCCGACTCCTCCATCTCTCTTGGAGAGCCTGGCAAGCTACCAAGAGTATCCTGTCCACACAACAGAGCCTGGCAAGCTACCCATAAAAGGCCCTAAAAGTAAAGGCCCTCCCGTTGATCATCGATTTGCTCGAGCGGGCCCAGTAACGTCTCCATTGGAGACTTTGTTGTTACTGTGTCTGGCATATCGAATACTCTCGGTAGCTTGCCGGGCTCTCCGAGAGGGGCGGAGGAATCGAACTCGTGTCGGCCATGTTGGCTGCGTGCAAGGCAAACGCCCTACCGCTGTGCTATCGCTCCAGCCCAAACTACCCATGGCATATTTAATATGCCAAAAAACAGTAACAACAAGTCTCACAATGGAGACATTACTGGTGCCCACTCGAGCAAATCAATGAACAACGGGGGGACAGTGCTACAGTGCTATGGATTCAAGTCTGATATCGAGGTCTTTATTCATTTTAATCTGACTTTTGTGCATGATGTTAGAAAGAGATCTGAGTTCTTTTTTTTCTTTTTTTTTTTTTTTTGCATGTGGTTGCTAATTTTGGTATTGTTATACCTCACAATGGTGTTACTAAAGTCACTATCTGAGGTTTTTTCTGGGCTGGTTGATGTGTTGTCCAGCTTTCTGTGTTGTTTTCACTCATTGAACTGGTGGTCTTCTACTCAACTTCCTCATTAGATTTGTTGCAATCCTATTAGGCAGATAGTACTAAATTTAAAGGCACTGTCCAGCTGTGCATGTGGCCATGTGATCTAAGAGCTATGGAGCTAAAAGTTTGGTGGCTTGGCACCTTGATGAGGTTCTGTTCTGGAGTTGAGCTTTTCTTATGTTGGAAGGCATTGGGTTTGACTGTAGGCCCTAAACTTAGGAAAATCTGCCTGCCCCCATTCTGAGAAAGGTCCCAGAGTTGTCAGCCTGGACTGGTGTACCTGGGAAGATTTGGTGGCATTATGTTCTTTTTACGTCATGGGTAGCTACCTGTGATGTATTCGATATGCCAAAAACAGTAACAATAATGGGCCTCATTCCCCTGACCCTGAAAGAGCCCACAATACGACAGCATTGGAAAGGACAGGAATGAATAGAGATGTTACTGGCACCTGCTCGAGCAAATCGATGAACAAGGGGGGCGGCACGTGATACAAGTGATGATCTTTTTGTTTCATCTTCTTCTTTTTTTAAGATTCTTCTTTTTAATTTTCTTCTTTTTTTAAAATTTTATTGAATCACTGTGAGATAGTTACAAGCTTTCATGTTTGGGTAACAATCACACAATGATCAAACACCCATCCCTCCACCAATTCATATACTTCTTGGCTGAACATTTGCAGAAGTGTCTATTCACCTCTCCTTCTCCAACGTTTATTTTTTTTTCAAATGAGATTATCTTTGTCATCGTTGCTGAATTATATATATATTTTGGATATTAGAGATGTGTAAATGATTCAATATTAAAAAAATTAATTCCCCTTTTCCTTTTCCCTGTTGCTAGAGATGCATGAAGGGGAGTCATACACACTTTGTTTTAGTACTTGCCAGGAATTGTGCATCTGGTTGCAGTGCTCACCAACTGGAAAGGCAGGGTATATATACCTGGTTGTGGTGCTTCCACACGTGCTCCCTGGAGGTAGTCCAGGCCTCATGCACAAAAAATGGTGTGTCCCACCCTACTATGCTAAAACATGATTTGTAAGGTGGCCTTGTTCAGTCTTCTTCCTTATGAAGTTACCATATTTATTTTCTTTGTAATTTGGTGGTACTTTGAAATGATGTAAATATCCATTTTTTGATTAAGAATTCACTTTCTAGGGGTTATGGTGCTGCCAGAAGGTCAACCTCTACCTGTGAGGCGAGTGCATCAGCAGCCTGTTGATGCATCAGACTTTCAGATACCCCAAAATTGCTGTTGTGCCTTTGACCAGACCCCAAAAACTTGGGGCAAAGTTTACCAAGAAAGTAAATGGCCAAAAGTTCATTATGTGGGAGACACCCCACAAACCACTTCCGGCTCAGCTATATAATTAGAGGCACGACCTCTCTGGTTCCTGATCAAACTGCTTAATGGCGATGATCCCAGAGACTCAGAAATGAATCTCGGAACCCAAAGGCTTCTGGCAGAAATGCGTCCTGTTCCTGCAGTAGGTTACTGGCGCTGGGCCACTCCAGGTAGGAATAGGTTTCGTGCCTTGGCCTGTTCCCCCTGTGACTGCCATCCTCCAGAAGCCACAGGACAGTCATATTTGGGCCTGCAGTGACGAGACACTCGGGGCCTTACCAGATGGGGGTGGAACCAGCCCTTTCCTCTCCATCCCAATGAGTCCCCTAGTCGCCGCCTACAAATGGCCTCTCTGGCTCCTGATCAAGCTGCTAAATGACCATGATCCCAGAGACTCAGAAACAAATCTCGTATCCCAGCAGTTTTTGGCAGAAATGCATCTGGACCGCATACAAGGTGGCCACCACCTCAGAGCTTATAGGAAAGCCAGGTATAAGCAGGCAGTGATGGGGCAACTACAGTCTCATGGGAAGGGGGGCAGTACTGGCTCGTCCTCATGCCCTAGTGAGGTCACGAGTTGCCCCCCACGAGCGGCTCTCCAGCATGGCCATGGCTCCAGTGGCAAAAGGACTTAGTCCAGAGCCCGACAGCTTGCAGTAAAAAAGTGAATGGTCCATGCATTAAACTACCCGCCATGCCTCTCCGGGAGGGAAAGGGTGTTGCTCTCTTCCGCCTTCCCCCCGCCCCCCCCCCCCACCCCCACCCAGCAGCAAGGTGGCTGCAGCCTCAGAGCTTATAGAAAAACCAGGTATGAGCCGGCGGTGTCGGGGCAACTGCAGTCTCATGGGAAGGGGGGTAGTACCGGCTCACCCTTCACTCCCTACCGAGGTCACGAGTTGCCCCCCACAAGTGGCTCTCCAGCATGGCCATAACACCAGACGCACAGAAACCAATCTCGTAATGTGATCTGGCTCTTTGCAGAAATCCAAAATCATTTATATGACATATGATTCTCATACCAGCTATAGAAAACAAAGTATTTCACAATGCCTTTTCAGCAATTCTGATTGTTGGGGGGGGGGGGGGGAATTCTAAACAATAATGGTGCATCTTTTGTCAAAATAATGAATGTAATCAATGTAGAGAAGAGTTAAGTAGAAATCATCTGCCTCAGAGGCATTGGGAGGGGCGGGGGGGGTACATTGGGGTTCTTGGTGTTGAAAAATGAGTACTGGTGAAGGGAAAGGTGGTTGATCATTGTATGACTGAGACTTAAACCTGAAAGCTTTGTAACTTTTCCCACAGTGATTCAATAAATAAATATAAGAAGAAAAAAAATAAACAAAATTATGGAAAAAATTCACTTTCTAACTTTCTAAATTAGTTATCATTATGGGCTCATGTTTTTGTTTTTGCGTTTCCCCCCCATGAGTAATACTCTTTATTGTACTTTCTTTTGATGTTCAGAGTGTCCAGCGCTGGCAATAGAAGACCTTTCTATTTGACTCAGATGTCCTTTTGACATAGTGCCCCATTCTTTGAGTCCTAACTTTCTGGCATGACAAGATGTTCTCGGCTCGTCTTGTTCCTTCCCAGCATCAGTCCTGGGACCAGCCATTTCTCTAAGGAGACTTCGTCTCTTGTAGTAATGAATGTTATTTGAAAGCCAAGAGTTGGATCTTAGTTGTCCTCATTGTTATCGGGCTGTTCCTGCACATTTGTGAGGGGTGGAGATTGTGCAAACAGAGCCAGGACACACACACATTTGCATATCTAGTGATTTCTGTACCAGACATCTAGACACAGATCAGAAATATGAATTTCTCACTCGTTGTCCTAATCCAGACTAGCAAGAAGCAGAACTCATTTTATTCCCCCACTTTAGTTTTTTTTCCATTTGGGGCTACATCTAATGATCCATGCAAAGCCCACCAGTGCTTGGGAAATCACATCAGGGGTGCTCAGGGGACCATTCGGTACCGTGGGTCAAACCCAAGCTTACCACTTGCAAAATATGTTCTCTAGGCCTTTGCTCCATTTCCCCAGGCCAGCACTCATTTGAATAGTTTCCCTTCTCACAGCTCAACTTCTTTGCCCGCCAGCAAAAAAGCAAACTCTGTGCTCCCTGGCATATTCCCTTAGTGGCAAATGGGCATGTGTCACCCTGTATTCTGCTTCTGCCATCACCCCCTTCCTTGGGGGAGATGTCTTCTCTGCCAGTCTCAGGACAGTCCCCTTGCTGATGACCCCTGTCCCCCCAACACTCTCTTTGTCTTTCTTCAGCTTTAATACTTTCTATGGATCATCCCCCATCAGAACTGTTTTTCTTTCTTTCTCTCACTGTTCAGCCTATGATCTACTCTGGGCTATACTCCTATCCAGACTCCCTCTAATCTGACACAGAACCTGACACCTCATGCTAGGCTGCCCTTCTATAGGAAGAAGTTTGACCCATGGCACTCCTTACCCAAACTCCTTTTAAAATTGTAGTTCTACACCCAGTGGTGCTTGGGGAATATCAAGGGCACCCTGAATGGTGCTTTGGGCACATGCAGTGCTGGGATTGAAACTGGGGTCTCATCTATGCTAAGCAGGCATGTCCCTCTACTACTTGAGCCACATCCTGGGCTCTTCTCTGGTTCCCTACCTTCAGCAAGGACTGACTCTGTTCCAAGTCAAGACTTTAAATTTTTCCGAAGGCAAGGGGGAGGAGAAGGACAGAGGAAGAGCAAAGGATGGCAAGAAAGCAGGTATTCTTGCTTTGATTCCATAGTAAGACTACTCAAAAAAATGATTTCCTTTATTAGGAGATGTGACCCCAGATAAAAGTTCATTGTTCTGCTTTTGTTTTTGTTTTGTATTCAGTGAATGCCTATTGCATATATTAAGCAGGGAGTAGTTAGACTACTTTTATCCCTGAATTCAGAAGAGACTTTATTTGAGAATAGAAAGATGGGCAGGTGCATCTACCCTGGTTTGAGAGTGGAGTCTGCTGAGCAGGATTCTGTTAGACTTCTTCTTGCTTGCTCTGTAGCTTTGATTACAACCTGGCAACCATTTCCACCTTCTTCTGAGAGTCTTTCTCAAACAGAGGGACTGGAAGATTCAAAACTATCTTTCCCTGACGCTCCTGCAGTTGGGTATCTGTAAGCAAAGTAGGTTCCACCCATAAAATACAATTCTAGAAAGCTGGGAAGTTGGACATGAGTTGGAGGCCACAGATTGTTGTCACTGCTGCTGACAAGGGAGGTCACAGACAATCAATGTCTGGATTGGCCTATATTTGTGGACTTTAATGCAGTGACAAGGTATTGGAGAACAAGAGAAATAGGTGGTTTTAAGTGAGGGATGCAGTGGTAGCATACTGGGCTCTGTATCTCAGTTTTGGTACTGGGCTCTACAGCTAGTCGGCTTACCCACTTATTTCCAGTGCCTCAATTTTGATGTCAAATGGCCTGCTGAAAATATCTGGAAAGGCTTATTTATCCTGTATGGATTCCTTGTACCCAAAATTATATTTGTTTGGTTAGTTTTGGTTTGGGGGCTATACCTGATGACAGCCAGGGCCTACTCCTGGCTTTGTGCTTAGAGATCACTCCTGGTTGTGCTAGGGGAACCAGATGCAGTGCCAGCCCATGCTAGCTCTATGCAAGGCAAGTGCCTTATCCCAGTACTATATCTCTGGTCCATGATTTTATACTTACAGGAGGACTAGACAGTAGAAAACAGATAATAACTTCTGGAAGGGTGTCCAGGCTCTTTCCTTTGGAACATCTTTTGTATTTACTAAGGGGTAACGCATTGAGACTTTCAGATGCTAACAAATGTGGGCAATACACATATCCTAGTCTGAAGAAACTACAGGTATGAAGAATGAAATGGAGAAAAAAATACATAACAAATAATCAAGGCTAAAGCAAAAGGGATGGAGATCTATCTTCTAAAAGTGATGTAAGGAGCCAGAGTATATGTTTCCTATTGTCTAATCCTTCTTTCACTATAAAATGAGGGGCCAGAAAGATAGTACAGGGGAAAGTACTTTCCTTGCATGTAGCCAGGATGAGCTGGCACCACATCTAACTCCCTGATTGCAGGCAGGAGTGATCTATGAGCACAAAGCCAATAGACCACTTGCTTTGAATGCAGCCAATCCTGGCATGACTCCTGGCATTCCATACAATCCTCCAATATTGCCACAAGTGATCTCTGAGCTCAGAGCCAGGAATAGGCCCTGAGCACTTCCAGGTTTTCCTTCCTCTACAAACAACAGCAGCAGCAACTACAACGACCAGTGATACAAACTTCGCATCCTGAGAAGGTCACGAAGAAATCTAATAGTTCTACCCCATGGCATCAGGGGTCCTTCTCATTCACTTCTGGACACTCACTTGCTGCCACTAACCTGGTAACCAGATGTATCAAAACAAGACTTGCATTACTCCCAAGTCACCTTCTTTTTCAGCCCTGAAAGGCTCTTCCTTTAGCTTTCTTGCATAGAAAATTCATGCACAACTTCAGAACTAAACCACGGTCACTCATCAGCTCTGGAAAGGATTTCCCTACAACAGATTGTCCCTCCTTCCTGGATTTCTGAAGAATCAGGGCCACCAAATACTGTGGAAGCATCTTTCTGTCATTTCTTCAACATTTACTTGCTGGCCGTTCTATGGAATATGGTCTCTAAATGGAGAAACTGTACGAGTAAAAGCAAGGAAATTGCTTTATTGTTACAATGGACTTAAATAAAGAAAAGCATGCAAAGAAAAATTACTTGTGAGAGGAGTTTAGTTCGTATATACATTCTTACATATGCACGCATTCGCATTGTATATTTCGGCTTCTGACAGTTTCTGCCTATACCGGGTCCAGTGTCTCTATGGTCTATCAGAACAGCTGTCCAGCTGAGCTCTGGCAAGCACGAGGATTGTGCAGTTGCATTTGTCTCTGTGATGATGGATCCTTTGTTGACTTCTAAATTAATTCATATGCTGCTCTCTCCCGCCACTTGTGTGGGGTCCGGAGGGTTTTTAGAATTACCAGTGTTATTATGGTACAGTCATGGAATGTTGTATGTTTGGCAAATAGTTTATGATGAATTGTTAACCAGCACAAGCTGAGAACACTTTAGCAATGGTTGATTCACTTTGCAAAGCACTGGCAACAGCATACAATATTTATGGAATTGCAAAATCTCATTAAATGAATGAAGTCCCATTTTCCCTACTTGGATCCAACCAATATTTATTGAGTGTCGACTAAGTGCTATGCACTTTGCTAGTATTTCACTGAATGAATGAACATTCATTAAGCAACTACTATGCCAGTCATTGGGTAAGTATTTCATTGAGTGAATAAGCATTTATTAAGTGCTTTCTAGGGACCTAAGTATATGCTAGAATTGAACTGAATTTATAGCATCTTTCTATTTGTATAATGTATGTGCCAGATTCCCTATACTCATCCATTAAATAGATAAACATTAATTAAACATGTTATGTGCTAAGCTTTTAGGTAGGTTCTTGAACCTACATGATCTCATTTAATCCTCTTTAGTATTGTGGAGAGAAGCATGTACTATTCTTTCCATTTTATGCATCAAGAAATGGAGACAAAAAGACTGAAATTCATGCCTGAACTTCAGAGAGATTAAAATTTGAGGTCTTTTCTAATGCTAATTCTGAATCAAGTGCTCTTTTCATCAAACTTTTATTTTTTACATTTTATATTCATAAAACTAAATCTAGTTCTATAACTTTAAATGAAAAATGGTGGCATAGAAAATATCACTAAATCAAATTTCATTTCTATAACATTCTCAGACCAAGAAGAGAACTCTATCTTACTTAAGACTGGTCATAAACATTAGATTGGAACAATTAAAATCCTAAGAGCTTAAGCTCTAGTCTTCTTTCTTTCTTTCTTTCTTTTTTTCTCTTTCTTTCTTTCTTTCTTTCTTTCTTTCTTTCTTTTTTTTTTTTTTTTGCTTTGTTGGGTCACACCCAGCAATGCACAGCGGTTACTCCTGGTTCATGCACTCAGGAATTACTCCTGGCAGTGCTCAGAGGACCATATGGGATGCTGGGAATCGAACCTGGGTTGGCTGCGTGCAAGGCAAACGCCCTACCCGCTGTGCTATTGCTCCAGCCCATGTTCTAGTCTTTTTTTATTAAGTTTGTTCTCAGGGCCACATAGATCAACCCATTTGGATCATTAAAATCCCAGTAAAATAATAGGTCCTGATAAGATACAATTAGAATCCTGTCGAAAATCAGAGATTGTGGTGCTGAGTTTTTAGATTTTATTAATTATTTGAACCACATACTCAGTGCTCAGAGGACTATGCAGTGCTAGGAATCAAACCTGTACTTCCTCCTTGCAAAACATGTACATAATTTGTTGAGATATATCTCTGACTCAGTGCTGAGTTTTTAACCTGTAACATCCATTTTTTGCTGAGTTCCTACTGTGTTCTAGAATATACATTGAGATACAATTATTATTAACACTGTGCCTTTGGAAAAAGTTATTTATTATCTCTGAATCTCAGTTCTGTCATCTAAAAAGAGAATAAGAATTTATAAGGCTATTAATATTTATATTTTTCCTAAATACACAACGTTTTCAAGGTACACAATAAGTTATATTACCTTCATACATCTACGTATTAATCTATCATTAGTATTAGCTATCAGTCTATCATGTATTCCAACTTTCCAAACATTTCACAAAGGATTTTTCTGGCTTATTGTTTCTCCCATTACCTCTCTAAGGCTACCAAATATGTCTCCTTAATCCCATTTTATAGATGAGCATATCAAGGCCCTGGAAGATTATGCAATTTTCTTAAGGACATACAGCTTTAAGTGACAGAGTCCAGATTTTATCTCAGGTCTGTCTGACTTAGTACTGTGCTGAATCTAATAAGAAATGGATCACATTAAATACTCTTGAAGAAGGTGATTCTAGCAGTGAAGTTTCTGAGTTTGTCCTGGGAAAGATTGGGTTGTCCAGTTTACTAGTCTTATACCCAAAGTATTTGAAACAGAAAAAGTGTCCATCTCCTCCAATAATCACAATAGAAAGTCTGACTACAACTGATCCTGGATGGTCACTGTTTTTCCCAGGTTGAGTAAAAGAGTGAGGTAGAACTAAGAGACCAGAGGAGAATTGGCCTGGATTGACATCTGTTCAGAAAACTCTTGGAACTCCAGACTCTTCCCTCTCCGCTCATAAAGTAAGACAAATGATATTTGGTGAAATGATTGCTATGGAGGTCAGATGGGAAGCACAGATGAATGCATTTGGTTGAGAAACGACCTTATGAAATGTAATTCAAAAGACTTTTATTGAGCGAGTTTATGTATGTATCACATTCTCTCTGGGCACGGGGACACCCTCCCATGTGTAGCTCCTGCTATAAGAATGGTCTTTCTTTGAAGACGGGTGTGATAACGGTGTGGTAGAGAGAAAGATGCAGGGTGTGGCTTCCTCAGGGTTGGCCAGCATATCTCAGGGAGGCTTCAAGAGAAGGGAGTGCAAGTTAAAAGTGAAAAGTGGTGAGGGGAGGGGGGAACGTAGTCCCACCTACAGAGGAAGGAAACGTGCTTTCATGGCTTTGCTTCTGAGGAGCTGCAATTCTCTAGGACCCTTGCCTCTGACCTTGTTCTTGGCAGGAAGCATTGTGGTAGATGGTGCTGCGGAAAAATATCTCTGTGGTGAATGAATCATCTGATCAAAAAATAAACTTAAAACAATGAAACAAACTCTTAGCTGGTTTGCTCTCAGAGGGCACCTCATCACCTCAGTAACACAGGTCTCTTCCTTGGGATGGGGTTTCTGATCTTTGCATTTTTCTTTGTATGTGTCTGGGACTTGGTGAACCTCACAGATGTCCTATGTGTTGTTGCTAGAACACTGAATCATGCCAGATGTAGATCCCCGCGTTCTTCATTCTCAAGAGAGTGTTTCCTCAATAGGACACTAGTTATTATAGCTGTGGGATTTGAGACATCTTTGCTTTGTAATCATAGGAAGTATGCATGCACTGGAATAGACAAAAGCTCAGTTTATTCATTGCCACCAATGGAGAGACATTACCTATGCTAAATGGATTCTATGAGGAATCAGTGGGATAGTGGGCAATATTTGTCATAGAGTAAGTAGGTTAAGTAAATGTGACTTGTCTTCTTCCACTACCCTTGTCTTCTTCCAGGGGTTGGCAAGCTATGTCCAGCAGACCAAATTGCACTCTACCAGTTTTTGTAAATAAACGTTTGGGGGAACATGCCCATTCATCTAAGTAGTGTGCATGGCTGCTTTTGTACAGAATGACAGAATGGCAGAGTATGTCACTCTGGTTAGAAATGAATGTGCTATAGGTCTACAAAATAAAAGTGTTGAATCTCGACTCAAGATGATTCATCTTTCCCCAGTGATCTTCTAGTTCGTTACAGAAAATTTATTTATTTTTGAAGCAAAAACAGATTTAATTTGGAGGATTTTCTGAGGAATGAGAAGGAGAAGAGAAGAAGAGAATGTGGGTTTTTTTCAAAGATGTAGAGTGAGAGAGAGAGCCCCAGCACACAACCCAGCATTAGATATGGAAGTACAAATCTCAAGAGGGGAATTGCGGGTGACATATGTGCTTAGGCATCACATGTGCTTGACCACAACATATGAACACTAGCAGCACATAGGCTCAGGAAGCATATGCATGCCTGTTCCAGACAATTTAGAGGAAATAGTTGCATAATGGTCCTTGAGAAAAGAATCTTATCTCTCGGTCCTCTTCCTTTCAAAGTTCTCTTTATTACACCATTTAGTTCGTCACTTAAACAACTACTGCTATATCAAGGAGTTATTGAATTCTAGTATATTATCAATCCTAATCGATTTTCTCTTGGCTTGGGGCTATCCAGATGAGAAAGAATATCTTTTTTTTTTTGCTTTGGACAACTGTTTTTTCATAGGACGTAGCCCATACATCTGTGACAATGTAACAAATGAGCATCTTCAATACCTTGTTGACTTCTTGTAAACTCTTCATCCCCTGTACTTTGGGCATACAATTATACATGTACATTTTAGCATTTGATTTTTCATCTTTATTAAATTCCTTTCTGAGAAATTTTGTTCATATTTTTTTCTAGGTCCTTCAGCAATGCTTTGGAACCTGACTGCAATTCTTGGTGTTTAGAAAGACCTGGTGTTTTTTGAGAATTAATTAATTTTGAGAATTAATTTGAGGTCCTGATCCAGTTCTCTGGAAAAGAAAAAAAATCAACAAACAAAATAAAAAAACTGTTGGAGCAGCTGGGACTAAGGATTGAGTCCTTCAAGATGTAATTGGAACACATTCTTCAACTTGACTTTGACCTTCGAGAGACTGTTTTAACTGGCTAGGATTCTTTGTCCAGCTTTTTTTTTTTTTTATTAGTGAACATCATGCTCCCCAGCATTTTAGTCTCTGACTATCACAGAAATAAATTGAGTTATTTTCTATGACTGATTCTTGGGGGCCCCTCAATCATTCCTAGAACTTGTTGATTCCTTTTTAAGAGTCCTCTTGATGAAGAGTGGTTCTAAGGTTTTGAATGAGTGAGAATTTGCTGCTTGATTTTTCACATATTGAAAGAACATATCAAGGGCCTATCATAGGAATAAATTATATTTCCACTTGCATTGCTCTCTAACTTAACTTCAGCATGATTTCCAATTCTGGTTTTGTTTTTGGGGGAGTCATACCTGGTAGTACTCAGAGCTTACTCCTTACTCTGTGTCCAGAGATGATACATGACAGACTTGGGAGGACCATGTATGGTGCTGGGAATAAAACCTGGGTGAGATGTGTCCAAGGCAAGTGACTTACATGCTGTATTATCTCTCCAATTCCTTCTTTTTCAATTCTGAAACTAAGCATTGAACCCCAGACATCTGATCACAACCTATAACTTCATCACCCATGTAAATCATGGATCTTTCATGTCACCTGGCTGGTACTGCAGACATCTCAAAATAATTTTTAAAATAATTTTTCAGATTAAAGCTACTTCAAAATGATAGTACCTTAAGACCTAACATGGTGATTATAAGACCTGATACTGGATCTTGTCAAAAATTGACATAGTAGGGGCTGGAGCGATAGCAAAGCAGGTAGGGCATTTGCCTTGCATGAGGCTGACCCGGGTTCAAATCCCAACATCCCATATGGTCCCCTGAGCACCGACAGGAGTAATTCCTGAGTGCAGAGCCAGGAGTAACCCCTGAGCATCGCAGGAGTGACCGTCCCCCAAAATTTGACATAATAAAGAAGTACACATGTTAACATGTTGCATATTTTATAAAATACCTGAAACAATTTGTTTTAGTGTAATTGGCTTTCTTTGCAATATTATAGAGTTCATTTATGCATTTATAAATACCACTCTGAGAAGAGATCTAGAGGTGTCACTAGGTTACACAAAGGCTCCAAGTTAGTGTTTTTTCTCATAGCAGCTCTTTTTCAGAGGCCAGAGGAACCAGATTTCTGCAAAACATTCCCCTTTACCCAAAGAACTTTGCAAAAGATACAAAGGAATCTTATTTTTACCCTTTCTGAGTTCTTGAGTTCTCTTCACTCAACTAATAACACTAGCAAAACTTGAAAGCATGTCTATTTACTGACAATTTGAACAGATTTTTTTCTTTTCTTTCTCTCTCTCTCTGTTCCTTTCTTTCTCTCTTTCTCTCTTTCTCTCTTTCTTTCTTTCTTTCTTTCTTTCTTTCTTTCTTTCTTTCTTTCTTTCCTCCCTCCCTCCCTCCCTCCCTCCCTCCCTTCCTTCCTCCTTTCCTTTCTCCTTCCTTCCTTCCTTCCTTCCTTCCTTCCTTCCTTCCTTCCTTCCTCCCTCCCTCCCTCCCTCCCTCCCTCCCTTCCTTCCTTCCTCCTTTCCTTTCTCCTTCCTTCCTTCCTTCCTTCCTTCCTTCCTTCTTTCTTTCTATCTCTGAACTTTGAAAACTTTAGACAAGAATATTACCATATACTTTGAAAGGTGTCAGTCATGCCAAACAAGGCAGTAATATTAAACTATTGCAAGGCATGAGTCAAAAGAGTGTTTCTGGAAATAGCGAGATGTTGTAGGTCTGGAGCATAAGTGATAAAGGCTAAGAATCCAGAGAAGGGGTTCAGAAAAAGACAGGCAAGGATCAAATCATAGGCAATCTCAGAAGGGGGGTGTGTTTTTAGCCAAAGATTGGGTTTCTAATATGTTTCTAAAAGCATAGACTTTTCAATTGGTTTCTCTAGAATGCGGTCAATAAAATGTAGTTGAAAGAATAAGTAGTTTATTTGGGGTTGGAGGATATTTCTTATGACAGATAACAGAGGAAGGAAACAGAATTGGGCACGGAAGGTCTTGGAGTCAGCATGCAGAAATGACATCTCTGAAAGGAAAGAGGGCATAGGAAGACAGCGTGAACTCCAAACCATAATTAGATCTCCTTAATTCCCTCCTAATACAATTTATTATTTTAGCACATAGTATTTTAAAGTCACACCACCTTAGGTAGATATGGCCAGATGAGTGACCCCATTATGCCCAGTTATTAGCTAAAGGGTTCTCAAGAAGACTGTGGTCCTTTTTTTTTTGCTTTTTGGGTCACACCAGGTGATGCATAGGGGTTACCCCTGGCTCATGCACTCAGGAACTACTCCTGGCAGTGTTCAGGGGACCTTATGGGATACCGGGAATCGAACCAGGGTCAGCCACATGCAAAGCAAACACTACCCGCTGTGCTATCACTCCAGCCCCAAAATATGTGCTCTTGACTAGAAATATGATGTACAATCTGAGACCGTGGTAGCTATAAATTGTCAGTTAACCTTTTTTCCTTGTAGTTGACAATGGATTCTTGAGGAAAGATCTGAGAGGTACACCTCCAGTTTGGAAAAGACAGAATAGCTATGGACCATAGTATCCACAGACACAGAGAGAAATAAACTTGATTTGTGTCCAAGAGAATACCTTAGCCACATTAGGCATCAGAATTTTGAGTACAGTAGAGAGACTGTGTCCTCCTTTTTTTCTATTATGACACTACTATTTACAAAGTTGTTTATAGAGTTTCGGGCATACAATTTTCCAACACCAATCCTACCACCAGTTGAAATTCCCTCCACCAATGTTCTCAGTTTCTTCTCACTGCTATCATCACCACTACCTCTACCCCCCAAGTCTGTTTCCTTGATACATTTTTTAAAATTTTTTTATTGAATCACTGTGAGATAGACCATTACAAATCTGTTCGTGAATAGCTTTCAGTCATACAATATTCCAATACCCATCCCTCCACCAGTGTACATTTTCCTAGCACCAGTATCCCCAGATTCCCTTCCATTACACCCCACACTTCATCCCATGCCTGCCTCTATGGCAGGTGCTTTTCTTCTCTCTCTCTCTCTCTCTCTCTCTCTCTCTCTCACTCCTTTTGGGCATTGTGGTTTGCAATATTGATACTGAAAGGTTATCAAGAATACTCCTTACCTACTTTTAACCCTGAGATCTTTTTAAAAAAATTTATTAGTGAAACACCATGAGGTACAGTTGTAGACATACAAATTTTTGTGCTTGGGTTTCAGTTATACAATGATTGAGGACCCATCCCTCCACCAGTGCCCATTACCCACATCCAATGCTCCCAGCATCCCTCCCACCCCCCAAACCCCCATCCCACCCCACCCTGTGGCAGGGCATTCCCTTTTGTTCTCTCTCTCCTTTTGGGTGCTGTGGTTTGCAAAAGACGCATTGAGTGGCAATCATGTTTGGTCTATAGTCTACCTTCAGCATGCATCTCTCATCCTGGGAGGATCCTCCCAACACCCTTTACTTGGTGCTCCTCTTTCTATCTGAACTGCCTTCTCCCGCAGCATGTGTGGCTGGCCTCCAAGCCATGAAGTGAACCTCCTGGTACTTATCTTGGCCATTCTTGGGTGTTAGTCTCCTATTTTGTTACTTTATGTTACCCAGATGAATGCAATCTTTCTATGTCTGTCCCTCTCTTTCTGCCTCATTTCACTTAACATGATACTTTTCATGTACTACCACTTGTATGTAAATTTCATGACTTCATCTTTTCTAACAGCTGCATAGTTCTCATTGTGTAGATGCACCAAAGTTTCTTTTTTTTTTCCCTTTATTTTATTTTTTTTTTAAAGTTGTAGATTTACAATTTTTTGTGCTTTGGTTTCAATTATACAATGATCAGATACCCATCCCTCCACCAGTGCCCATTTTCCACCACCATGGATAATATCCCTCCCACCCCCATCCCCCCATCCCCCCTGTCTCTGTGGCATGGCAATCCCCTGTGTTCTCTCTCTCCTTTTGGCACCAAAGTTTCTTTAACCAGTCATCTGTTCTCAGGCACTCGGGTTTTTTTTCCCCCAGATTTTGGCTATTGTGAATAATGCAGTAATGAACATAGAAGTGCAGATGTCATTTCAACTGTGAAAAGCCTCTTCAACAAATGGTGCCAGTATAACTGGACAACCACATGCAAAAAAATGGGCTTAGACCTCGACCTAACACCATGCACAAAAGTCACATCAAAATTAAAGATCTCAACATGAGGCCAAAATCCATAAGATGCATTGAAGACAAGGTCGGCAAAACCATCCATGATATTGAGGCTAATGGTATCTTCAAAGATGACACTCCACTGACCAACCAAGTGGAAACAGAGATAAACAAATGGGACTATCTTAAATTAATAAGCTTCTACACCTCAAAAGCTACAATAACCAGAACACAAAGACAATCTACAAATCATTTGCCTTGCACGCAGCCAGCCTGGCCGAGCCAGGTTTGATTCCTCCGCCCCTCTCGGAGAGCCTGGCAAGCTACCGAGAGTATTCAATATGCCAAACACAGTAACAAGAAGTCTCACAATGGGGACGTTACTGGGCCTGCTCGAGCAAATCGATGAACAACAGGAGGACCCATCCGATATAGGGTTGATATCAAGGATATACAAAGCACTGGTTGAACTCTACAAGAAGAAAACATCTAACCCCATCAAAAAATGGGGTGATGAAATGAACAGAAACTTTTCCAAAAAAGAAATCCGAATGGCTAAAAGGCACATGAGAAAATGCTCTACATTACTAATCATCAGTGAGATGCAGATCAAAACAATAATGAGATATCATCTCACACCACAGAGACTGGCCCACATCCAAAAGAACAAAAGCAACCAGTATTGGAGCAGATGTGGCAAGAAAGGACCCTCCTTTACTGCTGGTGGGAATGTTGACTAGTTCAGCCCTTTTGGAAAACAGTATGGACGATTCTCAAAAAATTAGAAATTGAGCTCCCATTTGACCCAGCAAAACCCTCATATCTTGCGTGACACATTTTTAAGTTTGGCTGATGTAGTTGGTAGACTGTGTCCTTCTAAGTGAAGAATTTTTCTATTAGCACCTAGAGCAACTCTTTGAGTTTGAACTTCATGAAAGTGATAGAGGACTTGTTGAGAAAGTCTTGATGACTGAGCTCACACTGCAAAATAATACAAATTAATAACAATAATGATGGTACTGGCGATGTGCTATCTTACATGAGCATTGAGTCAATCATCAGTTAGTTAATCATCAATTAATCCATGTGGCACTGATATGAAGTTCTTTAGACTATGTTCTCTAGAACTGGCATGTTCCCTGTGGGAAAGAAGCTAGTCCTGCTCTATGGATAATTGTTCTCCTCCCATTGGTTTTCCTAGGGTATAGTAGGCTGCTGCAGGCCTTTCCTCCTGGATAGTGGGTACAGAGCCACTTATTTCTTACTTTAGAATCATTATCACACATCATAGCCTTAGCTTAAGGAGGTACTCAAAAAGATTCTGAATGTGCTTCCCTTTTATCACTCAACTGTGGTGCAAGTATATTTGCCCTCAGATGAGTCAAGTCTAAAATGCTTCCCAAGTCCCTTCTTTGCTAATGACAGTGAATACGGGGAGCTTCCTTTTTCTAATCTGAACACTCTGGTCTACATTATTTCTGGAAAACTATGTCCTGTTTCAGAGTGACAATTCTCTGCTGTGGCCCAAGGAAGAGCTTTGGCGTCTCCTTTGGCAGGAAACATCACTCCCTGCTGAGGTCTGGGCAGAATGCCTTTGGATCCACATGATGCTTCCTGTGTAACGTATTTTACATGACCTGACATCAAGACTTTAAATGAATTTAGTTTTGTTGATCCCTACCCAAGATGACGTGGGTCTCCTTGACATAAAGTAACCACTTCCATTCCCTGTTTGGGAGATATATGCTTCTGTCCTTCATTGAAGTGACAGAATTGGAATTACTGATTTCTTGATGGATTTATGCAAATATTTTCTTCCTAAGATTGCCCTTCGCTCCTGTAGAATCAGGTCCCTTGGCTAGCTCTTTGGTAGTGATAAAGTGTCATCCAGAGGCTGGCTCGTCATCTCCATTGCTGGGTAGTGAGCCAAACAGTCAGAGGAAGGTTGATGCTTATGCCAGGAAGACCAGAAGCTTGCCAGCTCCCCCTTGGCTGAGCCATTGCAGACTCTGGAATGACATATAACTGTGTGGCTGGGAGGAAGTTTGAGATCCTCAATACTTCAGTACCTCTCTGAGATCCTCAGTTCTTCCTTCTTACAATCTGGACAAGGGGTTATGGAGATAGTTCAAAGAACTAGAGTGCATTCTTACATGCACAAATCCCTAAATCCAAATCCTACTGCCCTCATGGTAGCCCTGTAGGTCTCCAACATTGCTCAGTCCTAGCAGCCCTGCATTGCCAGGCTGAACATTGAACGTCTGGCTCAGTTGGCTGAGTATTGTTGGGAGTGGCCCCTGAATCCCCAGAGTGTTGCTTGGGAGGTCACCACTGTGGGGTGGTGCAAAAAATAGAGAACCAGGAAGTAGTGAAGCCAAAGGCATCCAGTCTGAGGGAAGAGCATCTGCTGAACAGATGCCCGGACACACTGGCCATGTGCCACTAGGATATGGTTTTTTCTTGGCAATGATGGCAATCTTGAGAAATCACTCCATGGTAAAGTGCTTTCACCATGAGTCACTCTGTTGTTCTCTTTGCAAAAGTTTATAGCTCTTGAGCTATGAGATTCACCTGTGTCTCTGGACCTTTTTATGCCCCAGCAATACAGAAGAGCAATTCTGGAAAGCAATATCTTCCCAGGAACATGGGGAATTTGTGGGAAGTCACGTGATCCATGTTAATCAGCACCCAGGTAAACTTCGACTGTTTATAGGACCATTTTACTAACATCTACAGATAAGCCTTATCCAAGGTTTTCTTCTTTTGAAATGAAGCCTTGCACTAATCATTCTCTTTCCTCATTGATTTTCAAGTCAGTGAAGACTTGACAATTTTCTGATAGGATCTTCCTCCCGGTTGTCTGTGACTGGCTCTTTGCTAGGCTCTCTCACAACCCATGGATTCAGCCTTTACATCTGAACTTCAGTCCTGTCAAAGTTCCTGGTATTTCCAGAGGCAGTCATTGACTCAGGACTTTGCACTCATCATCCCTTTCCTTACGGAGTCTGACTTTACCTTCTCTCTCCACCTAGTCTTTGTAACACATCTTGTTACGGCCCAGCTCTGCAACTCCTGACCCTGACATCTTTCCTAGGCCTGTGGTTTTCCTTCATTTATTGAATCCTCCCAGAGAAACTTGTAATACCTTCATATCCATTTTTGGAACTGCCTGTTTTCTCTTCCCTCTTGTAATGATTTGTATGAGCATTCAAAGGAGGAAAATGTTTCTTATATTCTTTGAATCTCCCATATTTACCAGAGAGCTTGACTCACAGTATTTAGGAAACTGGAGACTTTAACCTCAGGGTCTGTTGAAATATGTCTGTACTAGGCTAAGGGAAGGGAGTAATATGGAAGTGGATATTATGAAGGAGAGAAAGTTCCCAACCTTTAGGACATGCTTTCTCTGTCAATCCTGTGCTCCTTAGAATCAGTGACAAATGGAGTCAAATCCAAGGAAAGAGAAAACTGGTCAATGTAAGTTTAATTTAAGCTTCCCAGAAGAAAATATTGTCTAAGTTCAATGGTCTTAGGGTTGGTTAGATGGGGGCTGGGGAGTCAGGTAAGCTTCAGGGGGAGATTGCGTTGGGAGAAGAGAAATTTTGTTCCTAAATACTTTGCCATATAACAAAGTCTGGTTACATGATGGTTCTGTACCAAGATTACCCATTGCCAGGCAGAAACATCTAAAGCAGTAGTTCTTGAGATAGTTTCAACAATAATAACGATGGTTAGAAAATAGCTTATGATGCTCAGGGGGCCCTATTTATTCACTGACTATCTTTCCCCATCTACACACACACAGACACACACACACAGACACACACATACACAATTTCTACTTGCTGAATGTGTATCTTTTTGAGAAACATTCTATCAGGGAAATGATATTTAGAAGAGATGCCCCATCAGAAAGAGTTTGAGCAAATTTGGGATGCAAATGAGGCCTAAGTGAGTGAATAGAAGAGTTAACAAGGGATTAGAGCTGGCATAACTGTTGGGAAGGTTTGTATCTTGTTCTAAGTAGGAGGGGAAGTCATTTGAAATGTTTCAAGCAGGAGAAAAAAAACACGATCTCATATTTTTAGTTGGTATGACAACCACACTCTGGCTGCTGAGTGGAGAATATGCCGTGAGAAGGCAAAGTAAAATTCCAGTAAGACAATTTTGTGGCAAAGGTAACAGAGTGCATGAGAGATGGGAGCAGTCTGGACATAGAAGTATTTGAATTCAAGATGTATCTTTCAGTGGAATCCACAGAACTTAGTAAAGAATGATTGATAGATATGAAAGCAGATCCACAAGGTGAATCATTTGAGACAGTGCTACAATGGAGTCATGTCTGTCCTTTAATGAGGACACAGCAATTTAGAACCACATTGGGTATATGTTTCCAAGTTCAAATATACTCTGTATTCAAATCCCTTTTCCTGCTTCTGTCCTTCTCTCTCAACACACGTACCATAGATTTAGGAGAGGGAAAAGTATCTTTGATCTCTGCCTACCCACAAGAACGGATATGAGCTCAACCAGTGAGCAAACTGAAGTCTGATGAATCCAGCTCTTGCTCTTTGGGTTCACATTTGACAGTGAGATTGGAGAAGAACAACACAGCTTCAGTGCTAAATGTCTGAGTAAGTGCTTGAATGATGGGGTGATGGGGGAGCATCAAGGACCATGGGTGTGGTCTTGGTTGCGTTGTCATCATGGAGGTTGGCGGCATGGCAGCCTGATATTTGGGTGGGGAGGATTGTCCAGCATCGGTCTTGAGACTTGCAGCCTTGTTCTTTCTGTGATGGGGAAGAGGAGAATGAAAGGACTGAGACATTATGCAGCATGAAAGGCTTGGTGTGGCTGAGCTGATGTCCTGAGGGAAACTCAGTGTGGATGTGGAGCACTGGAGGGGGAAGACCTGCAACAGCAGGTGAGGTTGGCTCCTGACTTCTGCTTAGGTTATTTAGACATAATCCAAACAGCGACTGGAGAGGGTTGGAGTGCACCCCTAGCCCTTATGCCCCTCCCCACCTCTGAGTCCCCCAAGATTTTAAGGAAAGGACTTGCTAGATGACTTTTGCTACATAAGGATCTATCTTTAGGAAGGTCTGTATCTTCCCTTGGGTGGAGAAAAAGGAACTATGTATAATCTCAGCTTGGTCAGTGTCCCAGGCATTCTAGTCCAGACCTAGATTGTACCAACTGTCCATTGACCCCAACTGTCCAGGGAGTTCTAGGGTCACCACTCCCATAAGGCTCAGTTTAAGGCCTGTTTGCTGCCTCTCTGGACACAGGATCTCTTGTAGGGGGCACTAGGTTTGGGGGCATAGATGAGCTTCAGAGGCCCTTTTACATTCTTTGAAATCTGTGGGCCGTGCTTCCTGTGTGGTCCCAAATGTGTCTCTTCATCTCAGTTTCTCCATCTGGAATGATGGAGAACAGCATGTCACGTCTTGGGGTGCCACATGAATAATGGCATGTGGAGGATCTGGAGGATGAAAGGTTTCCTCAAATGTTCTTCAGCCTTGAAGCATAGCTTCAGCACTTGCGAAGAAAGACAGCCAAGCCAGAGAGAAACAGAGGACCCCGTCTGTACTTTAAAAAGATAAACTCAATCCTGGCTCTTCTTTCTCCCTCCCATGGTGCAAGGCTGGGCTTCTGCTGCAGGATGGCACAGGTCTTTAGCCGGGAACCAACTTCTATCAATGTGATGGTAGTTTTTCCTCTGTGTAATGAAGCTAGAATGCCCACCCCTCTCGGGGGATTTGAGACAAATGCTTGGCACATAACAAGTGCTCAGGAAAGTATTAATACTTAAAAAAAAAGAAGGAAACTCTATTACACCTGGTTGGCTTTGGGGATATATAGAACTCAACAACTTCCCTAGTGGCTGTAATGAAAGTGCCAGAAATACAGGGTGTAGAGCTAGAATGTTTCTAACTGTGAATGTACCATTTACTAGTGGAGAGACTATAATTAAGACCCTTATAGAGCCAAAGTTTGCTCATCTGATAAATGGGAACTTGACCTCTGTCTAATAAGACCTGCTCTTCTACCTCAAAGCTGAAATCAAGGAATGTAGGGTCACAGTGGAGGTGGAGGGTAGAGGCGAGGAGTGCTGAATTACTATTGGTGGCCAGCATGAGGGCTAGCCAGTCCGCTAGGTAACGGAAATTGGGGAAAGAACAAGAATATTTAAAAAGGGAAACATAGGGCAGACAACTTCCTTTTTGACTCATCATCTGTGTCAGGCTAGGTGACAAGAAAGAGACAGATCTCACTCACATCGCCAAAGAAGTCTAAAGGAACAAAGAGCTGAAGGACAACGTGCCTTAAGTGGCAGTCTGAGGGGCTCCAGTGAGAGACAGCAGGGCAGCCAGGGCCATAAAGAGGATACAGACTACAGGATTCCAGCTTCAGACATCAGAGACCAAAGGTGGATATAGGATGGACTATGGCATGGGAATAGGACCTAGTCTTTGCAGGGATAGGAGAGGGGAAGGCCAAAGTGACCAGAAAGAAACAGCATGGGACAGGACCTGGGAACAGAGAGAGACATGGAGACACTTGGACATTGGCTGCTATGGACTAACTTATATGCAGATATGGACCAATTTATAACTGCACAGTAAAGACATGTTAATATTATAAGCATGGAGAGTTTCATAGGCCAATTTTACACACAAAATTGAAGGCCCCACCCAGGAGCCAGCTACTTTTGCAGTAATAGTACTCCTTACTGGTAAGAATGCAGGAACAAGAGTCTGGTGAGAATCCAGGAATGAGAGTCAAGTAGTAGGGGACCGAGGCAGCAGTTTGGGGAGACAAGGACTGGAGTTATTCTCTGTTTTTTTTTGTTTGTTTTGTTTTTGCTTGATTTTTTTTTTTGACCATGCCCAGAGGTGTGGGGGCCTTACTCTTGGCTTTGTGCTCAGGGATCACTCCTGGTGGTGATTAGGGAACCCTATGGAGTGCTGGGAATCTAACCCAAGTTGGCTGCTTGGCTTCTTACCCACTGTACTATTTTTTATTCTTGGAATTACTTATTGAAATGGTGTTGGTAGGCCAGTGGGTATTTTGGCTGCTTCCTGGGCAGCAAATCACAACTTGTACTGAAAACTAAGACAGTGGGTGTTTGTTGGGGGCAGAATTTCAATTAATGTGTTCTCTGGTTAGAAGACAACATCTGACACAGTGATGGCTCCCACTTCAGATGGATGGGTGAGCTCATGGGGCACTAGTGAGTACTGTGGTTCCAGAAGGGGCCAAACCCCATGCTAGTTATATCTGCATCATTAGCATGTTGAGTTGTCCTGAGGCTGCTTGGACTAGCCTGTCGATGTTCTCATATTTTTATTTAATATATACTCTTATTACTGTGTCATTTGTTTATTATTCATCTTCATCTTTTTTTTATTCATTTAGGTAATATGGGTACAGTACTATTTCATGTACCTAAAGCCGCACACGTGTGTGGTTTTAACATACTTGCTTGTATTCTCTTATATACATTCTCCATCTCTCTTGGAGAGCCCAGCAAGTTACCGAGAGTATCCCGCCCGTACAGCAGAGCCTGTCAAGCTCCCCTTGGCGTATTCGATATGCCAAAAACAGCAACAATAATGAATTTCATTCATCTGACCCTGAAAGAGCCATTGGGAAGAATAAGTAAGGAGAGGCTGCTAAAATCTCATTAGCTGGGGTGAATGGAGATGTTACTGGCACCCGCTAGAGCAAATCGATGAGTAATGGGATGACAGTGATACAGTGATACTATTTCATATGTGCGGTATGGATGTACATAGTGAATGCACCCCTTCCCTCCAATACGCCCATCAGAAGTACCCATGACTCTTCAATCACTGTGCTCCCATTACAAAAATGTGGACATTGAGGTGCAATGATCACGTTTGTGTTAAGTAATCCAGCATGTAAAGGGTAAGGCCATGCGGAGATGCCAGGGTTTGCAGCTCAAACCCCATGTCCTTTTGGTACCACAGCTGATACAGTGGGCTTGACACATGGAATCCCTTCTCTGAGATGATATCAAAGCTGGCATTCTTCCTCCTAACTCTCACCTCAAACAAATATCTACCTACAGTTTCCCTTCTCTAATATAGTGTTATGGGATGATTCTCTTTCTCTTTCATTATTTATTTATTGTTTGGGGGCCACACCTGGTAATAATCAAGGGTTACTCCTAGCTCTGCACTCAGGAATTACTCCAGGTAGTGCTCAGGGACCATATGTGATGCTGGGAATTGAACCTGGGTTGGCCATATGCAAGGCCTTGGGTACTGTCTCTCTGGTCTGGAGGGGGCGGGGTGATCTCTTTGTTAAGGATCCTTCTCCTTTGGTGTCTCAGCTCTGTGTGCCAAGTGGTTGAGCTCATTTTAGCCCAAGTGTCTGCTGAGCATTTCTCTCTGGGAGTCTAGCATTCCACCAGAGTGTGGGATTTGCCCTTCCAATTCTTCAGGCCAGGGATGCTCTGGGGACTCCCTAAAGCTGAGTGTCATGGACAGATGGGAGCTTCTGATTCATAGCACCTGTTGGTGTCAGCCATCAGGGAGACCACAGCCAATTGATTCTCAGTGCCTCCTGGCTGTATCAGGCCCTAGCCCCTGCTATAAATGAAAGAGAGCAGTGGGCAGGGTCAGCAACTCTTACAAGGCCACGGTCATGGTCCTCCCATTGTTCATTGATTTGCTCGAGCAGGCCCAGTAACGTCTCCATCGTGAGACTTGTTGTTACTGTGTTTGGCATATCGAATACGTCACGGGGAGCTTGCCAGGCTCTGCCGTACAAGGCCACATGAACAATTTAAGATAATACGTGGGCAGGACTTTCTTCCAAGTCATTCTTAGTTCCCTAAATGACTGTGCAGTTGACAAATCATAATTTTTAAAAAGCAGTTGAAGATGACTTTCAAGAAATGGATGGGTTCATACCCCATCCTGTACTCTTACTAGCTCTGTGGTTTTGAAATATTTGCTGACTCTTTTTGAGCTTCAGGATCTCTAGATGAAAGGAAACTGATTGTACTACCTTCTAAGACTGTCTGCAAAGGACGCAGCACAGTTCATGCAGTTCAGGGCAGTCAAATTAGCCTTCCTTTCTAAACCCAAAGCAAAGAAGCTCCTCTCTGGTTTCCTGATGGCCCATTTCCATGGGTAGTTGATGCTGTGTTACTACATCAATATATTTGTCATGCTAACACAGGACATACTGACCTCCAGCTCAATGGTTCTCTGGCAAAAAGAGTGCACTGCCTTCCCCCAGGGAGACTAAAGTATTTAGATATTGTTTTTCTGCCACACAGACAGTGCTATTCAAGGGGATTACTCCAGGCCACTATGGCTATGTCTTTGTTGATAATGTCAAACTACACTATTGAATTTCTCCCTCTCATTTATTTATTAATTCTTTCAAGCCTTCATGGTCTCATCCATCCATGCACTCATTCTTAAAATGAAGACCATTTGTTTTCTTGGGCATAATGATGGGTGGCCGTGGGACTCTTCCAGAAGAAACAACTTGGAGTGGGATCATATGCCTGAGAAATTCTCCATATGGATGCCAGGAGTATTAACAGGAAGAAGGTGGAGAGAGGCTGGGATTTGTCAGGGGCGGTACCATGTTTCAGGTGAGGTCTGAGCTGAGTCCAAATAGTTGAGTTTGAGTCTAGCTGTACTTCTCCCTTCCACAGTCAGTAGGGACACCGTGCACAAGAACTTCAGCTCCTCAGTCTTCTGACCCCCATTTTGATCTATGGCCTCAGTTTCCATGGGGTTCCTGATAAACACCTTGGTTCAAGCCCTTTCTGAGCTGATTTCTGCTGTTGTTGTAAAGGTTTCTCACAATTCTGATTTATAGTCTCGCTTTCCTTGCAGAGTATCTTTGTGCTCTGATGACTGATATCTGTGCCTCTTCCAGCCCCAGTTCAATGCCACCCACTGAGAAGCTTCCCAGATTCCTCAAGTTAGAACTCATCACCTCTGGCTTGTGGGTCCCCTCTGACTGAGACTATGGTGACTGCAATTTATGTCATCATTCTGCCTGTGTTTATTTCCTTCGCTAGATTACAGATTCTTTTAGACTGAAAACCACAACTTATTCAAATGGCCATGCCTTCATGCTAAAGCTCAGTGAAGGTAGGAAGACATCAGTCAAGGAATTCATTTGTAAATGAATTAAGTGTGATTTTTCCCGAAGCCTCTATTGTTAAGAGACATTGTGATGAATGATTTTTAATCGTAAAATTAAACGATTGATAACAGAAGAAAGCATAGGACTCTTGAATGTTGTCATGACATGGATGAAAGAAATTAGAGGAGGTCATTAGAAGTGAAAAAAGTCCAAAGGAAAATGACAAGTACCAGATGATATCACTTGTAGGTAGAATACAGAAACAAAGTGAGGAAAGAGATCATGTCCTCCCAATAGACAAACAAAACAAATATTTAGAGTATGACATAGAAATGAGTTGGAGGAGTGGAGAGTGAGGAAATAGGGGGATTAGGGAAATCTAGGGATAGTGCTGGAGGGATATTGGCCCGTTGGTGGTGGGTGCAGTATCCTGAAACATTGTCCACTTAAAGAAAAAATATTAACACTATTGTAATAAACACTATTGTAAAAACACTATTGTAAAAACAAAAAGAAATATCTCTGTGCTTTGTGCAATCGAAGAGTGTATTCTCAAATTTTAGCTACTTTCCATTTAGGCAAAGCAGATATTTCCTGTTTATTACAGTTATTTTACTTTGGTGAACCGAAGCAAACAACAAAATCTACAAAAGCAGCCAAAATGATCATCACCATTTACTGAGAACTTTCTGTACCTTGGGCTTCGTGTCTTGATTTTTATATTTCATCCTTAGACAAGTCTTCCAATATTGTTACAATGATTATCGCGCTCATTTCATAGGTGGGGACAAAGAGGTAAGTTCCTATCAGAGCCTAATGAGAATGCATTTCACAGCTGAGGTGTGAGCTCACAGAGAACTTGGCTCCCATTTCTGAGATTTTGGCAGCACCAATACTGTGCTCCCTTTCTATGGCAAGGGTTAACTTTTGCCTTGCGATGGAAGAGCTGGCATTCATTCTCTGCTGTCTTGGCAAAGGTTGTCTAACAACATATTCTTTAGAGAAAGCCAATCTCCCACCCCACCCCACCCCCCCCTTTTTTGTGTGTGGTTTGGAGGCTACGCCCATTTGTGCTCAGGGCTTACTCCTGGGTCTGCGCTCAGGGATTATTCCTGACAATCCTTGGGGGAACATATGGGATGCAAATGATTGAAACCTGGGTCAGTCTACTACAAGGCAAATACACCCTATCGACGGTACTATCACTACAACCTCCCTTTTTTTTTTTTTAAAGTGATGCTTAGTGGCTACTTCTGGCCAGGCTGAGTGAGGTTTAAACTGGGGTAAAACACATGCCAAGCAAGAACCTCAAGTCCTGTACTATCTCTCTGGCTCCCAAGAAAGCCATTTCCCCCCAAGACACACAGGAAGAGATCCAGTGTATTTGTCAAGTCAAAGCATTTCCCTCATTATTGACGCCTGCACTGTAGCTGTCTGAACCCCACCTCGACACAGGGAGAGAAGTCCATGTCGTTCTCCTTGCCAGCATTTTGCAATGCTGGTCGCCCCGTGTGCTGATGGAGATTCCAGTTGTTGTTGTGCATATTTCTGAAAGTTCTGACATCTGTAACCCTGCCGTCGACATTTGTACCAGCGTGGTTATCTGGTTCAATGCTGCCAAATAGTTTTTTGCAAAAACATCCTGGCTGCTAACCCACTTTTCTGCTGTTTGGTTTTGAACAAGTGTTTCCCAAAGCAATGTCCTAACTGCGCTGAGGCTTTAAGAGAGCCGGCAGTCAATCAGAAAATTAGGTGGAATTTATGAGGAGGAAATACACAAACCCCTCTTGCCAGTCCCACCCTGCTCTGACTGCCACCACTCAACAGCCAGACAGGAGTTATGTGGGGCTCCTGATCATTTGGAATCAGAGTTTCCTAGTGGGTGGTCTCTCTGAGTAAAAGTCGGTTTTTGTTTGCTTATTTTGGTATAGGGGCCATACCCTGTGGTGCTCCTGGCTCTGAGCTCAGGGTTCACTACTGGCAGCAGTGTTTTAGGGGATGATAATAGGTGCTGAGGATTGAAGACTGGCCAACCAGTTTCAAGACATGTCTTAAACTCTGTACTATTTCTCTGGCTTGCAAAAGTAATAAGCCATAGCCATGCTTAAGACCACTCTCCACACGCTCGGACGAGCCTCATGCATGAAGGAATTGGCAGAGGAACCCAGGTGTACGGGACCCGGGGCTGAGATCTCCAAGCCTGCTTGGATCAGGCCTGGGCCTGGCCCTCCCTCCCCCCCCCCCCCCCCCCCCCCGCTGTGTAATACCATCAACGGCCAAGATCCAGAGACTATAAAGCTCCCAGAAGTGCATGGCCACATTTGTGGCTGCGTGACATCTTATTGTCTAGTTATCACTCTTGGAGAACCTGGCAGGCTACTGAGAGTATCCTGCTCGCACAACAGAGTCTGGCAAGCTCCCCATGGCATATCTGATATGCTAAAACCCAGTAACAATGATGGATCTCATTCCCCTGACCCTGAAAGAGCCTCCAATGTGGCACTTGCTAAAATCTCAGGGCTAGGACAAATGGAGACGTTACTGGTACCTACTTGAGGAAATTGATGAACAACGGATGACAGTGATATAGTGACAGTGACAGTGCATAGGTGACATTTGTTTTTATTGCGGTTGAGCATGGAAGATACTTCGCTTCTGTTCTATTGAGAGGTGCAGCCAGTCACTGAGACTTCCAGGAGATAAAGCTGCCTTCAGGGAGGACTTGGGAATAGTAGTCAAGCAAGAAGCCAGGCGTGAAGATGGGAGGTCCCCACTGGAGTTCCTACCTCTTCAGCAACTGCCCTGCCCTTGCCCCTAGCAAGTTGGCTTGGAGATCACCAGATCCCCAGATCTCTCCCTGGCTCTTCCCAGGTCCCAGAGACTGAAATACAGAACTGGGTCAGCTTTCAGGATTCCACTGCTCTTCTATGAGTTTCTAAACCTTATGTGTTTTGTTTTAAAATCTGTAGGGGTTAGAGACATAGTACAGTGGGGAATATACGTGCCTTTTTAAGGCCTGTTCCTGGTTCGATCCTCAACACCACATACTGTCCCCGAACATCACCAGGAATGATTCTCTGAGCACAGATTCAGGAGTAAATTCTGAATGCCACCAGGATGGACTTCCCCCAAAACAAATTCATATAAACAAAAATAAAATATAATATAAAAATAAAAGCATATACATACACAAAAAATATATGCATGTGTATAAGAAGGACATTACATCTGTAAAAAGGATACATCTATGTAGCACTGTCCACTGTGCTGGAGTGATGGGACAGTAGCACTGTGGCACTGTCCTCCCATTGGTCATCGATCTTCTCGAGCGGACCCAGTAACGTCTACATTGTGAGACTTGTTGTTACTGTGTTTGGCGATACGAATACGTCATGGGTAGCTTGCCAGGCTTTGCCGTGTGGGCGAGATACTCTTGGTAGCTTGCCAGGCTCTCCAAGTGGGGCAGAGAAATTGAACCCGGGTTGGCCAGGCTGGCCACGTGCAAGGCAAATGCCCTACTGCTGTGCTATCACTCAAGCCCACATCTAAATGTGGAACATATATTTAAAATGTCCAGTTAGAATCTACTAAACATTTACTTTAATACATTACCTTACTGTAGCACTGTCATCCGGTTGTTCATCGATTTGCACTAGTGGGCACCAGTAATGTCTCCATTGTGAGACTTGTTACTGTTCTTAGCATATCGAATATGCCACCATACTCTTGATAGCTTGCCGGGCTCTCTGAGAGGGATGGAGTTATCGAACATGGGTTGGCCTCATGTAAGGCAAACGCCCTACCCACTGTGCTATTGCTCTAGCCCCATTACATTACTAAAGGTGAGGTAAAGGCCCTCCCGTTGATCGTCGATTTGCTCGAGCGGGCCCAGTAACGTCTCCATTGGAGACTTTGTTGTTACTGTGTTTGGCATATCTATGAATACTCTTAGTAGCTTGCCGGGCTCTCTGAGAGGGGCGGAGGAATCGAACTCGGGTCGGCCATGTTGGCCGCTTGTAAGGCGAACGCCCTACCACTGTGCTATCGCTCCAGCCCTATTACATTACTAGTCTAGAATATATGTAACCCTATATGCATTTGTGAGTATAGATGTGTAGACACATATATATGCAAATTGTTTTATGGTAAAGAGATAATTTCCTCTCCATAAAATTCATGTCTGTTTATTTAAATTCATATATGAGATGAATTACGCATATTCTTCTAGGTATAGAGAGAAGTGAGTTGATATTTGCATATCTATTCATGCACATGAGCATATATAATATGTACTTTCCCTCCCCATTTACTCTCTCTCACACACCCTGCCTGATTTTCTTTTCGCTAACTTGTGACTCCCCAGCAGTCTCAGCCCCCTCCCCCACCTCCTGGACTGAATGAATGTCAGATCAGGAGTTCTCTCTCCCAGCTATTGGTCAAATCTCTCACTTGCTCTGCGTTTGAGAAATGTCAAGAACCTTCTACCCCAACTCGCCTTTTGCTTTCCAGAGCCCTATGACACCCACACTATTACCACCTTGTTTTTCTTCTTCACAAGTCTCCCCCCTCAATGGAACTGCTTCTTCTTTTTATTAAATAAAAAATTTTAATGTGTAGTTCAGGGAAATTCAGTCCGTATGTTTCAGATTCATTTACAATTAAATCATCACAAGGAGTTTTGCAATCGTAGTCTGGCAGCCAGGGCATCTTGGATGCTGTTTTCGTCCCTTTGACTTAGAGGCAAGATGTGTGTTCTGGGCTGAATGTAGACTCTGCTACAGAGTGAGCGACCAATGTACACAGCAGCTTTGGGTGTAAGTGGAGTAGTGGTTGGACCTGGGTTCTAGGTGTTTTTCTTTGCCAATGACTTGGGAGCCTGTTCATCTAAAATGAACCTTCTCTTATACTCCTGGGCTTCATTTCCCCATCTATGGATTAGGTCATTGCCCACACCTGATACTTTCCTTATGATTCACACCTTCCCCTTGTCTTTCAAATAGGGGTTCTAATGGTTCCCACCCTCCAGGGGCTAAGAAGGAGCTATAAGTGTACTAAGGAGAATGTTTAGCATTTGATTTAAGAGTACAACGACCCCATGACAGCTCTGATTGAACCCATACTTGTCAGGGGGTAGGAAAGTGCAAATATCAAGGACATCATCTCAAGAGCCTGTGGGCTGTTTCTCTTTTTATGCACCCACTGCTCTCCCTGCCTGCCTCTCCTTTACCTGGCTGTATCCTCCCTGACAGCAAGCACTCCTCTCTTGACTGTCCCCGACTAGGTTGCAAGTCTATAGGGTTCTGCTCCAGTTTATCTCCTTGCTCCACTGTTCATGGGCAGATGCATCTCTATGAGTGGAACAACTTCCTCAATGTATTTTCACTCTGGATTTTTGCCCATCAACAAAGACACGAATGCTACTGGGATGTCTCCTGGCATCTCTAACTCCATTCTCCTCATCATCCTCGTTCTAGTCCTCATCCTGGTTAGTAGAACTACTGTGCCTCCTAGGTCCCGTAGCCAGGAAGCCTATCTCCCTGCCATCTCTCTTAATGAGCCAATTTTATAAATTATCAAATCTTGATTATTTTATTGACAACAGATTCTCAAAGACACCCCTTCCTTCCAATTCCCCAGCTCTCAGATCCTTACCCAATCTCCTTCAGTAGTTTCTGCAGGCTCAGTTGTCACTTGGCTTCCAGCCCTGCCCTCTGGCCATTCTCCATGCATGCTCGCCCACATGTGCACACAGGCACTCAAGTCTCATGTCCTGCATGGCCCAAGGCATGCTTCCAAAGACCAGGTTCCCTTCTGTGCCACTCCTCCGACTGTAGACTTGCCCCAAGCATTATTACCAAGCTCCCAAATACTTACCTTTATTCCATTTCATGATACTTACCTTTATTCCATTTCATGAATTCCTTCAATCCCTCTTGCCATCTGTCCTGAAGTCATTGACCTGACTTCATCCTTCTCCATCCCACTCTCTGCATGAAACATGAATTTCTGGGATTTCTACTTCATCACTGCCTGATTTGAGCTTGCAGGCACCCTCTAAATTGAATACTGAGGCATTGTGCTTAATATATCTGCTGCTCACAAAACAGGATTTGGGTGGGAAATAAAGACATCACAGAATTCCTTGTGTTTTTCCCACCACACCAGCCATCAACCCGCTGAGCAAGGCACTGCACACCTAGCGTTTGATCTTTGGCGTCCTATATGGTCCCTTGAGCACTGCCAGGAGTAATTTCTGAGCACAGAGCCAGGAGCATTTCCTTGAGCATTGTCAGGTGTGTCCCAAGACAAAACCAAAAAAGAAAAGGATTTCCTAGCAAGGAAACTTTGACGCCATTATCACTGGCCATGTAAGTTCAGAGAGACCTGGTATATGAGGACTTCATTGAAAGTCTTTGGACTGCTCTTCTCTCTCCAACAGAGACAGGAGTGAAGAGGAGCTTGTCCTTGTTCTAGGAGGGCTGTCGGTGCTCTGTAGGTGAGTGGAGGGTTTATTCCCTGGCAGGACAACTTGCCAAGGTAGACACCAGCTCTCTGCTTTCTCTATCAGTTTATCTGTCCACCTATTCTGCCTTTCACACTCTGAGGAAAGGAGCAAGAGCCTTTGGTGAGTCTGATTCTATGACAATGGCACTGAACTCTGCTCAGAACCAATATGGTCTCATCAGGAGCATTGGACCACATGACCTGCTTTAGAACTCAGGACAAAATTGGCTGAGGGGCTTTGGATGCTGGAAGATTTGGGATAGAGTGATAGTAGAATAGTAGTAGTAGTAGAGTGATTAGGTATTTACTTTGCCCACGGCTACCCAGGTTTGATCTTTGGCATCCTATATGGTCCCTTGAGCACTGCCAGGAGTAATTTCTGAGTACAGAGCCAGGATCATTTCCTTGAGCATTGTCAGGTGTGTCCCAAGACAAAACCAAAAAAGGAAAAAGATTTCCTAGCAAGTTTATCTAGAAGGTGAATCTATGAAAAATCCTACATGTTCGTGGTTTGAAGAAAATCACCAGATGTAGGATGGTCCTAGAGAAAAATGGCTGTGTCCTTCTCTCAGGTCTTGCTGGAAATCTCTGGCTGTGGACTCAGTTTTTCCCTGGGTGTCTGTTAGCCTAGTTTATGTTAGAGTGTGTCAAGCAAGTAAAATGGGTGCTTGCATAAGCTGCCGAGGGATCCCAGAGAAAGGTGGGGATGGGTTGGGTTGGGGTACCTCCTCTCAGGTTGGAGCAGAAGATGGAAGAAGAGATATTTACACTGAGTTTCAGAGCAATAGGAGTTTGCGGATTAGAAAAGAAAAGAAAAATTTAAGATAACAACATGTGCAAAATCTTGTTTAAAAGCTATTAAGAGATTCAACTTGCTTGTCATCTAGGGAAGAATGGAACAAGAAAACCCTGGGAGCTGAGGGGCTAGAAGGCATACGGGCTAAGAAGCAAGAAGCACTGTCTTTACAGTTCCCAAGATCCTGGAAGAGAGGGATCATTTTCTTTCATCTTCAAACTTCTTTGTTTTGTCTTCCCTTTCGTTACTTTGATCACTAAATCAGAAACTCTTTTGAGAAAAAAAAAAACTGAACTAAAAACATGCACCAAACACTCAGACAACACAGAAACCAGGGGATGTCACTCTTCTAGGAGGAAAGGAAAGGGACATGCCCAGGCAAGAGCCCAGCTCTAGATAGGCAGGGTAGAAGTTGAGTGCTGATCAGAGAGGTTGGGGTTCCCTGGAGAGTCCAGCCCAGCCTCTTTTGGTGCTCGATTCTTCTTGCTGGGGAGAAAGGAATCTCAGCACAAATATTTGTCATGAAAGGGAAATCTTGGCTGGCCTTAGACATCACAGAGCTAAGAGATATGATTTATCACTGAAGATGTTTTCCAGGCATGGTCAGAATGTGAGTAAATGTTTTTCAGGCTGCCCGGGAAGGTTCCGCTCATGCATCAGAGGCTTCGCATGGACAGCGTTTGAGACAGCAGCATGGCCTGGACATGGTCTGGTGCCTCCGTAGCAACTCTTGCAGGGCCACCTGCCTTGCTCTGCCAGGGGGATGGTGGCAAGGGAGATGGGGGAATGAAGAGAAAGTAGCTTGGAGATAGGACAGACCTGGGATGAGCTCCAACCTCTGGTTGGAGATCATAGCTCATAGCACAGGCTTTGCATGCAGGAGACCACTGTTCCATCCCCGGCACTGCATAGTCCCAGAGAACTTCTGGGAGATCACAGAGCTGGAGGAGTCCCCAAACATTGATAGGTGTGGGCTCCCTGAACCTCAGAACCCTGGGGGACTTGCCTAGCTTTTTTGAGCCTGTTTCCTCATTCATAGAGTTCACCCATACATTTTTTGAATGGGGCAATTTTGCCCCCTATGAGACACTTAGCAATGTCTGATGACTGTTTTCAATGTCATAACTGAAGGGAGGGTTCAACTCGCAACTGGTGGGGAAAGGTCAGAGAGAAATTTCTACGTACCCTACTGGCCGACCCTCATGGAGCTGATAAAACCCCAATTGAGAGTGGGGCTGAGGGGAGGAGACCTGTGGACACTTGGTATTGATCTCCTGGGTATGAGAAGGTAAATGGGCTCTAATTACAGTGGAACAGTTCAAGGAAATGGAAGCCCCTTTCCCCAAAGGGTCAGGAGCCCACCATTAGCGTGGTTGTGTAGGTGCCTCCTTTCAACTGGGATGAGAGTGAGCTAACCATACCCACTTCTCTTTCTCCATCCTTCCTAGCTCTAGAAACTCCTGCTCCACAAAGAGAGGATAGGAAACAAATAGTAGTCAAGGGAATGAAAGCTCCCAGTCCTTCTAGAACTTTCATTCTAGCCAGTTTCTCTTTTCTTTTCTTTTCTTTTCTTTTCTTTTCTTTTCTTTTCTTTTCGTTTCCTTTATCTTTTCTCTTTTCTTTTCTCTTTCTTTCCTTCCTTTTCCTTTTCTTTTTAATTGAATCACTGTGAGATATAGTTACAAAGGATTCATGTTTGAATTTCAATCATACAATGATCAAACATCCATCTCTCCACCAGTGCACATTCTCCACCACCAATGTTCCCAGTATTACCACTCCCCCCAGCCCCACACCACCCCTCCCCTTTCCAGCCCTCTCCCTGCCTCTATGGCAGACAATTTTCCCCATATCCTCAATTTTTGGGCATTATGGTTTGCAATATAGATACTGAGAGGCTATCATATTTGGTCCTTTATCTACTTTCAGCACATCTCCCATCCCAAACGATTCCTCCAAGCATCATTGAATTAATGATCTCTTCTCTATTCCAGCTGCCTTCTCATCTAACTCACGAGACAGGCTTCCAACTATGGGGCAATATTCCTGGCCCTAGTGTCTACTGTTCTTGGGTGTCATATATTCCACAAATGAGTGCAGTCACTCTATGTCTTCCCCTCTCTTTCATTTCATTTAGCATGATACTTTGCGTGACCATCCACTTATAAGTAAATTTCATAACTTCATCTTTCCTAACAGTTGCATAGTATTCCATTGTGTAGATGTACCAAAGTTTCTTTTAACCAGTCATCTGTTCTTGAGATTCTTAAGCACTCAGGTTTTTTCCAGATTCTGGCTATTGCGAATAGTTCTAGCCAGTTTCTTGCCATGAACTTCTCATGAGCTGATAGTAAAAAATGTTCATATAGAAAGAACACAGCCCAGTGGAGGTGTGAGCTGTGTGCATCACTGTGAGAGAGGAAGGCAGCCTCCCAAATAAGGGGGGCAATTGAGTGACAGGGAGGAAGTGGCAGGCTGATGGAGTGTTGGAAGAATCAGCATTCTCCTGGAAGATGGACTCCTCTCCTCATTCCAAGGCTGCTGACAGCTCTTCTCAAGTGACCCAGCTGATGTGGAATGGAATGAGAGTGGCGAGCCCGGCTTCTGGACCCACTCCGTTCCATGTAGGGCCAGGTACAGGGCTCAAGGAGATGAGCTCTCCCTGCTGGTCCACTTGGGCTGGCCACCAAGGTGTTTGACAAGGTAGAGTGGCGGGGTTTAGTTGATGGGGGGTCTTTGTCTTCAGGTCTTGCTTCACAGGCAACCTGACTAGAGTTCTTTCAGAGTAAGCTGTAGGACTCCTTGGAGGCCTGATGGGCCTATCCATGCCCCATCCCCAACCCCTGGCAGCCAGCTTGGGGCTGCCTGCCACAGCAGCGGCCAGGCCAGCTTCCAAGTGCAGGAGGAAAGTGTCTACATGTGGGCCTTTGCCAGGGCTGGCAAGGGTGTGGCAACATCTTCGGCTCAGGAAGCTCCACCTCCGGGCTACTTTCTTCACAGGTTCCCAGGGCCTCCCCCAAGCAGCCTTGGGGCTCGAGGAAGGCTCTAGCACCAATAGGAACTAGGCGGGGCTTGCAGGGGAGGGGGCTGGGGAGAGACTTAGCTGGCCCAGCTCTCCAGCGCCAGCTCATGCACATTTGTTTTCACTTAACATATCTTGGCTGACTGTCTCTGGCATGGCCAAAATTGGATTACACCTCAGTGTGGACAACAGAGACTTCAAATTTAAAAAGGCCACTAGGGAAAGAGATGGACATTTCTTAAAGATCAAGGGATCAATACAAGCAGGAAGAACTCATCTTGCTAAATATATACTCATCTTGTGATGGTTCATTAAAATATGTAAAACAACTGTGAATAGACTTAAAGATATTGACAGTCACACAACAGTAGTAGGAGACAAGAAAATTTTATTTTATTATTTTTTTTGTGTACCATGGGCTGGAGCGATAGCACAGCGAGTGGGGCGTTTGCCTTGCATGCAGCCAACATGGCCGACCCAAGTTCGATTCCTCCGCCCCTCTCGGAGAGCCCGGCAAGCTACCGAGAGTATCTCGCCCGCACGGCAGAGCCTGGCAAGCTCCCCGTGATGTATTCGATATGCCAAAACACAGTAACAAGTCTCACAATGTTACTGGGCCCTCTCGAGCAAATTGATGAACAATGGGAGGACAGTGACAGTGACAGTGGTGTACCATACCTGGTGGTACCGCAGTATACCAGATCAATACATGGAGTGAATGGAGCAAGATCTTATTTCAACTTCTAGATCCAGAAATTCATTTATGTCCTCAGATAGAGAACATATCAAATATTAAACTGATAAGAAGAGATACTACCCTTGATCTTAGGCAAAAATTGAGAAGTGATTAGTAGTAGGAGACTTTAAGACTTTATGAGTTTCAAAGAAATGTGTGTGTGGCACACAGAAGCCATGCTTTGAGTGACTGAGAGCTGCATCCCTTGGTTGGTCAATGGTGACAGACGAAAGACTGGGGGACAGAGAAACAGGACCTGGGCCCCAGGCTGGTTGGTAGTCAGTTTATTTCTCTCTCTTCCCCAGTGTAGTTCAATCTCTCCCCTAACAGCCAAATCATAGTCATAGTTTTGGTTATAGTCCCAGTCATCATAGTTCTATCATCCTAGTCCCTGCCATAGTCTGTGTTGCTAGGGACAGTGAGGTGTGTGATCTTCCCACAGAGTCTCATCCTCTCCCTTCTGCACTGTGAGGAGGTGCTCTTCCTCAGGGCATGAAGAGGGACTGAGCCTGACATCTCAGTTCTGCCCAGATGGGACAGCAGAACAGAGCTGGAGACACAGCGTAGAAGGGACTAGGTCTTGCTGGCAGAAATAGTTGTCTTCCAAGGAACAGGACAGTAAAGGACAAGGGACCCCACCCCTCTGCCCTTTGAGATGAGCAGTGCCTTTTCCGTGGAAACTTGGACACTGCTCACAGCCAGCTCCACCTCCCCTGCCAGCCTCTAGACTGGCCAAAGAGGACAGTTAGCCTGGGGCATGTCTCTGCCTGTCAGGGCCTTCTCCTAGCTAGGGGTATCAGTGATGCTTGCTGAGAAGTGACCTGGTGACAGGTAGGGGTCTGGAGGGTTTCGGGGAGGCTCTTCCTATTAGTGATTTGCATTTTTAAATTTCTCTCTTTGATAGGACAGCTTCACAGTTGAGCTTTCTTTTTTGTTTTTTTCAGATTCTTTTTCTATTTTCTATTTTAATTGAATCACTATGAATCACAAAGTTACAAAGATATTTATGATTGAAGTTCAGGTATGCAATGTTCCAACACCAATCCCTTCATCCATATCCTCTACCCTTTGCCAATGTCCCCAGTTTCCCTATCAGTTCCCAGCCTGACAGGCACTTTTCCCCTGCCCCATTCTCCTTTGTTCCCTTTTCTAACTGATCAAGCCATCACCCCTGCAATTGGAGTTTCTTCAGCAGATCTTTCCTTATTCATGCTAATTCCTGGAGGGATCCCAGCATCAACCTGGAAGTGGATTAGACTGAGGTCTCTGGGACAGTGAGATAAGGACAGTGAGGGCTGGAGATGGGCAGTGAGAGCCGGTGACTTGGGGGTGTGAGACCTTGGGTTCTATCCCAGCACTGAGCACTGCTACATGTGGTCCCTACCACAACCTAAAAGACAAAACATGGAATGAGCAGCTTGTAGTTCAGCTAGCATCCCCTGTGTCAGGAAATTATCTTACTGGTATGAATAAAATATAAAAATGATATGTGTGCTTATAAAATATAGGCTGGTGCTCTCTTTCCATTTAAATTAGTACTTTCAATAAAGTCTGAGTGCTGGTCTAAAGAACTGAGCTGTCCGTGGTGGAGGAAGGTGGTGTTTGCTTGGGGAATAGATTGGGAGGGGGTGAACTCTCTGGTGTATAGGAACATTGACAAAATTTTATTATTAACAGTATTGTAAATCATGGTGCCTAAAATCACGGTCACAGTTCTCCCATTGTTCATCAATTTGCTTGAGCGGGCCCAATAACATTGTGAGACTTGTTACTGTGTTTGGCATATTGAATACATCATGGGGAGCTTGCCAGGCATTGCCGTTTGGGCGAGATACTCCGGTAGCTTGCTGGGCTCTCTGAGAGGGGCGGAGGAATCGAACTCAGATTGCCATGTTGGCTGCATGCAAGGCAAATTCCCTACTCTCTGTGCTATCGCTCCAGCCTGTGACTAAAATAAAAAATTAAAAATATTACATTAGTCTTTTAAACTCAACAACCATGGGGAATGTGATCTTACTTATTAGAGATGTGAGAAAATTAATCCCCAAATATCACCATTAATTCATCAGTCAGGTGTGACCCCTGAGCCAACACCTTCACCTCTGGGCTGTAGCACTGTCGTCCTGTTGTTCATAGATTTGCTCCAGTGGGTCCAGTAACATCTCCATTGTGAGACTTGTTACTGTGTTTGGCATATCACGAGTAGCTTTCCAGGCTTTGCTGTCTGGGCGAGATACTTTTAGTAGCTAGTGAGGCTCTCCGAGAGGGGCAAAGAAATCGAACCAGGGTCACCTGGGTCAGCCACATGCAAACGCCCTACCTGCTGTGCTATGGTTCCAATAACTACAATAAAATACGGGTCAGGCATAGAGTGAGGAGGGGCGGTGATGCCAGTGTCTCCCATCTGGAGCTTCATAAGAACTATGTAACTTGCGTGAGTCATGCAAGAGAGTACTTTGGTGGAACTGGCATGCCGACGACTTTGAGCCTCATCACAAAGGAGACCTGTGGCAGGGCAGATAGCTCTACGTGTGTGAAATCCCAGTGTCACTCAGGGAGCTGTTCTTTAATCTGCATTTGAGGGGGGCACACCTGGAAATGCTCAGTGACTATTTCTGACTCTCTGCTCAGAACTGTTTGTGGTTCTGGGGATCAAATGGATTGACTGAGTGTAAGACAAGTGCCTAATTGGCTGTACTATCTCTGACCCCTCCACTCTTTCTCACCTTTAGGACTATAAAACCCAGCTCCCGGAAGAGAACAGCGCAGAGTCTCCTGCCCCTACGCCTGGCTGTCCTCGCTGGGGCCCTTTGGAGGGGAGCGGGTTCAGTTTTCCTCCCCACCCCGACCAGGGCTCCAGCAGCCGAAAACCTCCAGAACCAGCCACCGCCATGCTGAGACCACTCTCCCCACGCATGAAGGTACAGGCAGAGGAACAAAAGCATGCAGGTCCCGGGGCTGAGATCTCCAAGCCTGCTTGGATCGGGGCTGAGCATCCTCCACCCAGATCCTCCATATTCCAGTAGGCAGGGGTCACACCCACCAACTGGCCCCCTGGCGCCGTGTAATCCCATCAACGGCCAAGACCCAGAGACTATAAAACCCAGCTCCTGGAAGCACACGGTCGCATTTGCGGCCACGCGACATCTTATTATCTCATTCTTACTTTGGACAAATTGGCAGGGTACCAAATGTAACCTGCCCACACAGCAGAGTCTGGCAAACTCCCTGTGGAGTATCCAATATGCCAAATACCAGTGACAATGATGGGTCTCATTCTCCCTAACCCTGAAAGAGCCTTGAATATAGAACTTTTTAAAAAAAATTCTCAGGGCTAGGATGAAGGAGATGTTACTGGGGCCTGCTCGAGGCAATCGACGAACAACAGGATGGTCGTGATCGTGGTCGTGATCGTGATCTCTGACCCCTCCACTCCTTCTTACCTTTCACGGAGGGTTGGTCTTGGCTGAATAATGGCTCTGAGGAGAGGTTTTCTAGAGTGTCAAGATCTAATGTCCTCTCTGAACTACAACCTTGCACATTGGGTGATTTGTCTTTGAAACCCCCTGAAAAGGGTTTTGAAGATACATCACACATCACCATTACCTGCTCCAAGCCTCCAAGCTCTGCTGTCCACCCTAACATGCCCATGCAGAAAAGAGTGCCCAGACCCTTCTGTGGTCAGGAAATTATCTGCATTTGAGGGGGGCACTTCTGTGGTGGTGATCAGCTAATCTCATGATCCCATCACTCTGCACAGTCCACACCTGTGAGCACTCCTCCCCCAGCAAACGAGTGAGTGTGTGAGAGTGCATGACTGCAGGGATGAACGAGGGCGTCTGCATCAGCTTTTTCCCTCTAGTCAGTACCCAACCTGACCAGCAGCATGCCTTCAGCCACCTGCAGGTTCAGCCTCTGGAAAGGTGGGGTAAAGAAGGAAGGTAGGGTAGTTCCTTTACCTGAAGTCTTTGTTTCCTTTTAGGAAGGTGAAAATTTGCATCTTGATTTATGGTTCACAAACCACACTAGCAGGTACCATCTCATTTCCCTTCATAAAGGAGAAAGCAGGTGAGATAAGATCTACAAGCACCAGACACATAGCCTTTGTGAGGTTTCTGTTCTTCTCAGTTTATGACACCCATAGGTGCGAGAGAGAGTCCAGAGCCAACAACCAGTCAAGTCCTGCAGCCCGTTTGACTGCTAATGTTCTGTCCTGCTTCAGCTTCCTCTTCTGTCAGAGACTAGAAAACTTGTGGGTTTCTGGAGCCTGGGGAGAAGAGGAGTAGAAGTTGGCTTGAAACACCGGGGGCCAGGTGTTTAGTACAATATCATGTAGTATTCAACACCATTCTGTGAAGAAAGGCTACTTTCATTTATTTATTTTATTTTATTTTTATAAAGTAGTTCACAATATTTGATTATATTTAATATTTGAACACCATTCTCACCACCATTACACCTTTCCACCACCGTATTTTGGATGTTTGGGTCCTGAGCTCCAACCCCTGCCCCAAAGCAGAATCAAAACAATTTATTTTGTATTGTTTGTTATAGTGGGTAGGCCATTTGCTTTGCACGAGGCCGATCTGGGTTCAATTCCTCCGCCCCTCTCAGAGAGCCCAGCAAGCTACTGAGAGAGTATCTCTCCTGCATGGCAAAGCCTGGCAAGCTACCTGTAACTTATTTGATATGCCAAAAACAGTATGCCAAGAAGTCTCACAATGGAGATGTTACTGGTGCCCGCTCGAGAAAATTGATGCACAATGAATGAGAGGACAGTGACAGTGACAATTGCTTTTTATGAATAAATCTCTTAAAATCCTCCAAAAAAGTTTCCTTAGAGAAAGTGTGTGAAGATGGTTGCATTTCACCCAGGGGCCATTAAGCCCTTCTGTAAGAGATTATTAACTTGCTGTTAAAGGTTGAGCCTTGTATTCTTATCTATCTATCTATCTATCTATCTATCTATCTATCTATCTCTCTATCTCATTAAAATGTATTTCTTTCTAAGATTGGTTACCTTCTACTTTAAACCCCATCAAATATGGTGCACTACTCTTGGAATGTGAGTAGTGTGAAGTATAAAATTTTGGTCCAGAAATAGGTTCACTCATGGGTGGGACTCAGCCTGAGCCTATGGAGAGTGACCATGAGCATGGTGGTAGTTGAGTTCTGGAGGTTTCCAGCTACTTGGGCTGGGTCCCTTGGGGTGGGAAAGGGCCTCAGTCACCCCCCTTCGGGTGCCCCAAATGAAACAGCCTGGTGCAAGGTGAAAGGCTGCTTTTAGTTGGTGCTTACTCCCCAAGGCAATGATCTAACATCTGTTTATGCATTAATATAAGTTTTAGAATTAATTCTAATATAACATTTTTTCTTCCTTTGGGTATAGAATTTTTTATTGAATGCAAGATCATCTTTACCTGATTATGAGTATGTAAAATATGGTTAAATAAAGTGTCTTAATTTGGGAAAATTTAATTTTGAGATTGTTATGGCAGTGGGGGTCCCCTACCTAGCAGTGTTTGGGGATACCATTACTCTGTGCTTGGGGATCACTCCTGGAAGTGCACAGGGAACTACGCAGTGCGAGGAATCAAACTGGGGTCAGGCACATGCAAGGCAAGTGCCCTAACCTCTATACTATTTTTCAGGGTTGGGGACAGTCTCTGTTTTGTATATAAAATGCAGTAAAACAATGAACTCTATGGAGTTTAGCTATGCCTCAAAGTCAAATATTGCCCCTCGAGCTATGTCACATGGTAAATATCCCAAGCTGTATTTCAGAGAGAATTTCTCTTTGAGTGAAAGGGGCATTTAATGGGTTAAACAGCTTGCTCAATGTCATTCAAGGTCACACTTTAGATTCAGATCTGAGTCAAAACTGCCTATACTTTCTTTTCTTTTTGAGTTTGGTTTGTTTGGGGGCCAGCAGTGCTCAGGAGTTACTCCTGGCTCTGCACTCAGGAATTACTCCTGGTGGTGCTTGGGAGACCATGTTGAGTGTTGAGGATCAAACCTGGGTTGGCTGTGTTCAAGGTAGATACCTACTGTCGTACTATCACTCTAGTCCCACGCCTTATCTTTTTACTACCTGATTCCCTTGGCTTCCACTATGATGGGCTAAATAGTGCCACCAATTCTCTGTTTCCACAAAAAGACGCATGTCATGTGGCTCACACTTTGTGTGCTGGTGAGTGGTAGATTGAGGAACAGTGGAGGAGAGATAGGCAAATAAATCATCACCCCGCAAAGGCATGTGGGAGATGTGGACAATGAGAGACATCATCTTTGCTTGTACTGTTGGTGTGAAGCCTCATGCAGGAGGTAACTCAGTATTGGGCCTTTTGAAGAAACTCAGTGATGCGTCACTTGGTGCTATCTAACGTAAAGTGATGCCCAGTGTTAATTTTAGGTGGGTTTTGTTCTGTGCTCTAAGACAGGGACTTTTTCTCCTGGTGTAGAGAAAAAGAAAAGGACACATATTGGGCATTGAGTGATCTTTGATTGGTGAGCCAGGGAAGCCTGGGGAAAACCTTAGATAACTCATTTTATTTATCTGGGTCTTGGTGGAGATGATAAGTCCAAAAAATGCCAAGAATGTGCTGGGAGGAGAAACAGAGTGAGAGCCCCACTTACAGGACATTCATTATTGATTCCTATTCATCTTGGTGGGTGGTGATTGGGTAAGCCTAGTCCTGTTGAGGTTTGGCCAGTGTGTTGGAGCTAGTTCTCTTTATGGAAAAGTTTTCTATCAGAAGTTTCTTGACAGTGATGTTTTAATGCTATAGTCATTCTGCATTTTCAAATATTTTTGTCTCTGTAATGAGATAATCTACTTAATGTCTTGGTGATGTCAAGGGCTATTACACCCATTTCCCAGATAATGGATGCCCCATTGGAGGTACTGTTGATTGGCAGGAGAAGTCTTGGCAGGAATTAGAACAGAGCCCAGCAGTCTGGACTCTGGCCTCAAAGTCATGGACCACCTCTAGGATAAGCTCCAATGTACCCAACTCCAAACACTAACCAGCTTCTCAAGCTCCTTTCTTTCTTGCAGTCATCATGGTGCAAAGAGCTGAAAAGCAAAAGTTCCAATGAATGTCCAGACTATTCTGCAAAAGAGATTTGTGTGAGATCAAAAGGGTTTTCGACTAGGACAAGCCTGTAAGCTTGGAGCACTTTTATTTTTTCCCAGCAGATGCTACAATAAATACCGATGTCAAATATTACATACCCTGTGTGTATTAGTGACCGATGCACAATTCATATGTTAATGCTATTAATTGCCGATTACCTAGGCTGCTTAATGAACATGACATATTTTTAAATGTGTGTAGTTATTATAATTGAGTCAAATTACATTTCTACTCTACCTCTGAAGTCAAAAGGATAGCTGTACGTCAGAGGGGCCAGGAGAAAGGAAACAGGTGTTTGCAGTGAGAACAACTCAAACTGAAACAGAGGAAAGGAGAAGCCAAGGGCCAGGGATGACGTGCTTGGCTGGACCCTTTGTGGGACGTGGGTAGTGATGCATGAAGCAGGGTAAACACAGGCAGTGTGTGAGAAAAACCAGGCACTCCCGCTGCCCTTCTGTGTGTACTGGGGACAGGGTGCAGGGCTGAGCCCTGGAGCCAGCATCACCCACACTGTAACAGGACACTTTCTTTCTGGCTGACCCAAGGCAGGATGGTGGTTGCATCACTTCCTCTGGCACCAGAGAGAGCACGTGGTGGTAGCATCTGGGCTTGCCAGGGATGCTGGCACAGAAGGTCCTGGGCCCAGCCCGACTTCTCCAGAGTCTGCATCAGAGTGGAACCACAGTGCTAGAGGCACTGTTCAGGACTCACTGTCTCCAGCAGGGGTAGCCCTGGGTAACTGAGGATAGGAAATGAAGAGGCTTAGCCTTATAGACTCTGATTTTCCTAGGAAAAGGCAGAGAAAAGGTGACTCAGAGAGGAGGCACCTGCCATGGGCTAGCCCTGCTGGGGTCACCCTTCTCAGTCTTCCCAGAGAAAGGGGGGTGTTCCCTCCATTTGATTGAGTGATCGAAAGCCTCCAGATGTTAAAAATTTTGTCAAACTCTCTCTCTCTCTCACACACACACACTCTTTCTCTCATGCAACACACACATGCATGCACACAAAAACACACACGCATAATAGTTGCAGGTTGGATCCGAAATTCAACCCAGGACCATCTTATTCCAGGGATTACAACTTCCAATGACTCTAGCTGCCTCCATGGCACTTTGTTAAAGTCTAATTGTTTGGAAAGTGAGGGTGGTGCTGGTGTTGAACACACCAGACAGTGCTCAGGGACTATTCCTGGCTCTGTGCTAAGAATGAGCCTGGTAGGGTTCATATATAGGACATAGGGTCAGCCACATGCAATGCATGTGTTTTACCTCCTATGCTTTCTCTCCAACCCCTCAAGTCCTATTTTCAAAGACCTTCCAGAAGTACATGCTTATGTGTTGGAAGAAAAACTTTGATGCAGAGAACACTGCAGAAAAAGAAAGGAAAGGAAGGGAAAGGAATGATAAAATCTCAGAGACAGAGAAATTCACTTTTCCAGTAAAACTTCATGCAAAGTATAGATTTGCATGCCTGCTCTCTGCCTTTCCACTCTCCTTGACCGCCAAATTTGCTAATGTTAGGCTGGCCAGGAATATACTTTCTATTTAGAAAGGGAAGGCAGCCAGAGCTGGGCCTGGGCCTGGGGACTGACTCAATTTTGCTGGGATGACACATTCACTGCGCATGTTTCACAATTTTCAGAAACACCAGATTTATTTCTGTCAATACCCGGAGTCTCACAGCGCTGTCCACCTAAGGCCACACACTGAGGTGTTGCTATTTTTTTCTCTGGGGCCGAGATGGATGGGAAGACATCCCATCCTGAAACATCACCCCTGTTTGTAAGAAGAGTTTGTCTGGCCAAGAATCCCAGTGTTTTTAACCAGAACTTGGCCGACTTTCAATAGTCTCCATGTCAAAGGGGGTACCAGTCAGAAGAATGGATGGGAGAGCAGGAGAGTGAGGCTTGAAAATAAAGGCAGAAGAAGAAAAATGCAGGCAGCAGAAAGACGCAGGGGTGGAAGTGGAGGTTGGTATTCCGTCTGGGGTGCAACGAAGGAAGTGTGAGAGAGGGGATTAATAAAGAGGACCGTTTAAAATTTTTAAAATTTATTTTAAAAAGTGAAGCACAGTGAGATAGACAGTTACAAAGTTGTTCATGATTAGGTTTCAGTCATGCAATGTTCCAACATCCCATTCCTTCACCACCACCAATGTCACCAGTTTCCCCCCCCCATCCCCCTCCCCTACCCCTTTCCCTGTCTCTTAAAGAGAAGGGGAACATTGAAGGGAAGATTAGGAACGCTGGAGGGGAAGAATGCTTCCTTTGAATCAATCAGTTATAATGTGAGCATCTGAGTGCCAAGCATTATTGGGGCGCTTCTCTGCATCATCTCAATTAATTCTCATAACCACCTTGTGGGTGCGCATGACTCATCGTCATTTTTTATTCATGAGGAAGTTGGGAACTCTGAGGGCAGGTTCGAGAGGGGAATTGAACCCTAGATCCCTGAAGCCTCAGAACCTGGAAGACTCTGCTGGTGATGAGCTGAGAGAGAGCTTGCTGGGAGGCCGGTGATCTGGATGGTTCAAGACAGCGCCGCTAATGGGCTTGTTTACACACTTAGACATTAAGTGCTTAAGACTCAAAGGGCTGCCGCAGACGCAAGGCTGGGGATTCAGAGCTATCTGGAAACTTTCTCCATGGTAAACAAAAACAACCACTTCAACTATTTTGCCAACAAATGTCTCTCCAAAAAAGAAAAGGAAAGGAAAAAGGAAAGTGATGCTATTTTTTCCCCTCTCCGAAGTAAAGGTTACAACAATATTTTCTTTGAGCTGAAGAGAGCACGGCCAGCAGACATTTCTCGGGTAACCATGTCCATGTGTCTGTGTGGAAAGTACCTTGCAGTGTGACTAAGCAGTACTTGAGGTGATTCACTTGTCACTGGGCTTGGGGACTTGGGTCTTGTTATGGCAGCCACAGTGTTTTCATCTGCTTCAGACTCTGTTTCCCTGCTCCCACACCCTTCACCCCACCTCCATCCCTTTAGTCACAGGTACCCTTTTCTCTACTCATGAGGTGATGGCCATGGGAGGAGGGGAACCACTCTCTGAATACCCCTTCCTGCTGTCTGGGAGAGCATAACTGCTGACTCCCCTAGTAGCTGGATGAAATGGGTTCTATTTAGGGATGGGAACAAAATGGTGTGCATCCACTATGTATCTGAGATATGTGGGGAGGTTTCTCTCAGGTGATCTTACTCTCACTTAATCAGGGAAACATTGATGATCTGCCTTTCACATTGAATATTTCATACTTGAGCAGTGCTAGCACCTAGGGCTAGAACAGCGCTGGGAAAACAGCAGAGAAATAAGAATACCTTTCATGGATTCTCTGAGTCCCTTCATGATCTCCTCTGTCTAGTAGCAATTCCAGGGGCATTTGGCTTCATCATTCTCTTAAAATTTAGACCTTTTATTAAAATTATATTGTCTGCTTAAATAATCTGGGTGGCTCTGGAGAAAGATATGACAGTGCTCATAGTAGAGTGACATATATATATATATATATATATATATACACACACACACACACGCACACACACACACACATTTAGGGTATTTGTCTTGCATATGGTTGACCTGGGTTCGATTCCTCCATCCCTCTTGGAGAGCCTGACAAGCTACTGAGAGTATCCTGCCCTCATGGCAGAGCCTGGCAAGATCCCCATGGCATATTCAATATGCCAAAAACAGTAACAACAAGTCTCACAATGGAGACATCACTGATGTCTGCTCAAGCAAATTGATGATCAACGGGAGGACAGTGCTACAGTGCTACAGTTCTTGAGAATGGAAATTCCAAGATAAAGACACTGGCAGAGGCATAGTCTGATGAAAGATCACATTCATGGTTGTCATGTTCTCAGTGGCAGGAAGGGGCAGGTTGCTGAGGGGAGGGGGAGGACACAAGTCCCAGTCATCTCTCAAAGCCTCCGCTTCCAAATATCATCTCATTGTGGAGCTGATTTCAACTGGTGAATTTGGGGTCCAATCAATAGTATAGTGGGAAGGGTGTTTGCCTATGCATTGATCCCTGGTATCCCATATGGTTCCCGAGCACCTGACTGCAGAGTTAGGAGTAACCCCTGAGTATCGACGGGTGTAATCCCCCCAAAACAAAAGCAAAACAAACAACCCCCCCAAAAAAACCCAGAACACAAACTTGTGAATTTGGGCATGGGGGTGTGGCACAGATGGCTTATTCAGTGTGTAGCTGAAAAAGGAATTTATCATGAGTGAACGGTTTGGCAAATTCTTACAAAATAAATCTAGTCCATAAGAAAGCCCCCAAAAGAGACCCAGAACACTTCTTTTGGGAACTTGTCTTCAGGATAGTGACAATCTATTGTTTTCAGTCAGCACCATGCTAGTCCTTTTTCTGAGAAGTGGAGTCTTTTCTTCCCTCGAATCTAAACTGGTTCTAAGTCATGTCTTTGACCAATAACACAAAAATAGAAATCAGGCTAAGTATACACATTTAGGGTATTTGTCTTGCATATGGTTGACCTGGGTTCGATTCCTCCATCCCTCTTGGAGAGCCTGGCAAGCCTTATAAGAAGACTTGCAGCTGTCTCCTAGGTCTTATGGAAATTCTCTCTTGGAGAATAAGAAGTCTAACTATGTAAGAAGCCTAACCACCCCGAGACTTGCATATTGGATAGGAGACTTGTCAGAATTTCTATTGTCAACAGTTTCAACAAGCCCAAACTTTGGGCGATCCCTGCCAAAGCATGAAATTTGTTAGGACAGCTTTCCTTGACCCTAGAGACCAACCATTTATCAACTCAAGACCAAAGGATTACCAACCTACACTAAATCAGTTAAAGCAAAGGAATAACCCAACTGAGCTCTGTCTGAATTCCTGACCCCAATGGGATATAAAGAAATGGGCATTGTTTTAAGTTTCTATGTTTAGGGATAATTTATTAGGCAGCAATAGCTAGTCAAACATTATTAATCTCTGCAGAAGTCCTGGGGGATTCTTTCTAGTTAACAACGTTCAATCCCCTAGCAACCCACCCTCTAACTTCCTATACTACAAGTTAGTTATGTTTGCTTTAAATTTCTATCAAAAAGATCATATTATATGTCCTCATCTTAGTGTCTTATTTCCTTGGCTCAAAACTATGTTTTTGACATTCTTCCCTGATGTTGCTTGTAGCTACAGATCATCATTCTCATTGCTCTATTCTACTATGTGAATGTGCTTATTAATCTATTCTACTGTTGATAGACATTTGTATGGTTTCCAGATTTGGCCTATAATGAATAGCATTGCTATGAATGTTCTCGTGTGTGCATTTCTGTTGGAGATAAACCAGAAAAGGAGCCCCTGTGGAATAAGGTGTTTTCAGTTTTCACTCACAGGTTTCCAAGGAGGTATATCAGTTTATACTCTTATCAGCAGTGATTAATGACAGCCCCGGCCCATAGTTTTTAGGATTTTCTATTTATGTAGTGTTTGATAATTATAGGAAATTTGCCATGCATAATAAATGCAAACTATTCACTTGACAACAGGGCACGGGAGACGGACGGGTAGGTAAATGCGGAGAAACCAAGTTCCTTGGCCCAGATGGAAATGAATATCCCAAAAGAAGTTGGACTCCACTTGCACTGCCTCATTGGAGAGTTTTTGCTTTGAAAGTTAGGTTCTCTGAAGACATGATGGAGGAAGTGTTTGGGATTCTGACGATTTTCATCATTCTTGGCCTTTGAGTCATTTCCGGATCATGGGGTATTCGGAAGAATGTGAAGTAGAGCATGGCAATTAGATTTATTTCAGGGCAATAAGATGGCTGGGTTATAAAAACCTGTTCAGTGAATTTGAAAAATCATCCAGGCAGACTCTCTATGACTCACAAGCTGCTGATTCTTGATTGATATGACAAGATATCTGGGTACTCTGAACTTAAAATTACAAGAAAAAGGGGGGGGGTGATTTGAACAGAATGGAAAAACTTAGGGCAACTGGAAAAAGTGTGGCTCTCCTGTACCTAACTTCTGCCAAACCAGTGGAATCATAGATTTTGAAAAACACCAGAAAGTAAGTTTGAGGGGTTGGTTTTTTTTTTTCCTGCGTGTCAATCTGGTTGGGCTGTATCCAGTTATTTAATCAAGTACTAATCTAGGTGTTGCTGCAAAGGCATCTTGTAGACATGGTTACAGTTATAATCAGTTGAGTTTTCATAAAGGAGACTGACATTAGTAACATGAGCATGCTTCATCCAATTCATTGAATGCCTTAAAAGAAAAAATTAAGAATTCCTGCAGAAGTTTTGACTCAAAAACGAAGTATCAACTTCTGCTTGACTTTCCAGCCTGATTTATGGATTTCAAATCTACTAGTCTCACTAATTATCCCTTTTCTATTTCCAGAAACTATTCACACACACACACACACACACACACACACACAAACTGGCTACTTTCTGTTTTGTTTTTCTGGAGAATATTGACTGAGACAAACATTCCAGAAGATATCTACAGACTTTGATCAGAGGTCACCCTATCCTAAGTTTCTATAACGTCTTTAGACTGAGAGAGTTGTGATGATAAAATACCTGTGCTACTCATTTTGACTCAACTGTGAGAGACAAGAGAAGAGACTGAAAACACATAGAGCTAAGCAGGGAAAGTTCTGGGGGATATCTTGAGATATCTTTTGAATCCTGGCAATTGTGCAGTATGGTGAGCTTCAGCTGCTTCCGTGAAAATTCATCTTCCTTCATGATTAGATTAGTTGAAAGTTATTCCTTAGCATTACTCCTTAGTAAGTAATTTGAAGTAAATGGAGAGGTCTTCTTCACTTTAAATTTTTTTTAATTGATTCACTGTGAGATAAACCCTTAAAAGCTGTTTATGATTGGGTTTAAGTCATACAGTGTTCTAACATCCATTCCAATGGAGAGGTCTTCTAATATCAGCCATCCCCCTAATCCATTCAGTTTATTCATTCTGAAAAGAACAACATTCTCACCAACTGTGAGCAGAGATCAGCACTGAACTTAAAATGAAGTCCTTACAATTTGCTTTTTCTAGAGCATCAAAAACCATTTTGTTAAATCAACTTTCATGGTAATGATAAAGGTAAAAGGTAAAGGCCCTCCCGTTGTTCATCGATTTGCTCGAGCGGGCCCAGTAACGTCTCCATTGGAGACTTTGTTGTTACTGTGTCTGGCATATGGAATACGTCACGGGGAGCTTGCCAGGCTCTGCCGGGCGGGCGAGATACTCTCGGTAGCTTGCCGGGCTCTCCGAGAGGGGCGGAGGAATCGAACTCGGGTCTGCCATGTTGGCTCGTGCAAGGCAAACGCCCTACCGCTGTGCTATCATGGTAATGATATGGTAATGATATAAAGAATGATCCTATAGCTGCATATTTAACTAGCTAGTTTCCTCATCGCTACAAATAAGGATTAACATTGTTCTATGGCTGGATTTTTTTTTGTAATTTTGGGACCAGACCTGGCAGTGCTAAGGCTTACTCTTGGCTTTGTATCAGGGGTCACTCCAGGCGGTACTTAGGCTACCATTTGGGATTCTGAAGATTGAATCCTGGTGGGCTAAGTTCAAGGCAAGCACCCTACCCACTGTATTATCACTCCAGCCCCTATACACAGATTTTTGAAAAGTGGCTCATAATGACATGGAAAAATGATCAGATTTGACCTCACTGTCTAGGGCTTCTGATAACCTTTTACACAGTATAGCCTTGAATGTGTCACTTAGACCTTTTACGTTTGAAAATTTTATATGCCAGAGCAAGGAGGAACTTATGTAGTCATCTGAAGTCTCAGGTATGTTTCCTCACAGAAATAGAAAGCATCAAACTTACACAAACTGATAAAAGATCTGAACGTCAGGCCCTCTGTGTTGACACTGAGTCATGGACCTCAACACTAATGTAGAAAAATAATGGATGTCATTAATAATTTTGATACTATCCTTTGGATGAACCCGTTTTACCTATTATATGCCTATTAAAATATTTTTAATGGAACCACAATGAGATACACAGTTACAAAGTTATTCATGATCAAGTTTCAGTTAAACAATGTTCCAACACCCATCCCTCCACCTGTGTACAGTTCCTACCACCAATGTCCCCAATATCTCTCCTACCACCATCGCCCTCAGCCTGCCTCTATGACAAGCACTTTTATTCTCTCTCTCTCCATCACTCTCTCTCTTTTTCTCTCTGTCTCTCACCTCTTTTGTTATATGTCTTTCTTAAAAAGATTTTCTACACAAAGCAACAGAAAATTAAATGCCTTAAACTCTTTGTAATACGCATATGTTTCTACAACCACACACATTGATCAGATATACCTATTGATATCAGAAGATGTTCTTGCTGGAGAAACAGAAGCAATACTTTTAAAAGAGACTGAGTCAGCTGTGTCTACTACAAAATTTAAGTCACAGATCTCATGCTTCTTGATGCTGCATTGTCAATAGATTCTTCTGCAGGCACAGTATTCTTAGGGATTCTTGCCGGAAATTCAATCACCCCTTTCCTGCAGAACCTACATAGACTCCCATGACTTTGTCTCTGGGACAAAGTCAGATTCCTTAGCATGGCAAACATCCTCCCTCATTCCCCTCTACCTCTGAGCCCCACTCCCCAGTTCTTCATGACAAGTCCCATTTCTCTTTCCATCTGCTCTCCCCATCCCAGTTAGAGATAGTTATCCAGCACAAGTCTCTTTCAACCCATGCTGGTTGAGGACCTTTTTTGTACTCTGTGTGAGCACCAATCCTGGAAAGAATACTCTCCTCAATGTGTGTTAGCAATCCAGGCACATAAATGAATGATTACAGTAGAGAATGACAGATGGCCTTTCTAAGGAGCATCTCTGCTGGGAAGGAGCCAGGAGAGAGAGATGGCTTTCTGAAGGAGGGAGCATGGGGCTGAGACCTGGAGCAGAAAGAGGAATTTTTTTGGATGTCTATTGAGAGGAGGAAGGTCCCACTAGCCAGATAACCCCAGCATGTGCAAAGGCACTATACTGTGTGACCACAGGACGTGCCAGGGAGGTCTGGTGTGATGGGGAGCAGGAGGCAGAGGAATTAGAAATTTGCAAGCAACCTGCAGCTTTCTGAATGTTGTGGGGGCCTGGATAATTTAGATAATTGCAACACATCTTCCTTTGGCTTCACATCAAAGTGACCCCTTCTCAGCAGCTCCTGAGGTTGCCGAAGACGCTGGCTCAGGGCCACTCTCCACCACTCCAGCTGGCCTGCACGGGGCAGGCTCTGACGACAGTGCCCCGGGGGTACTGAGAACATTCCTGCTGGGGCAGCTCAGAGCCTCTGAGCAGGAGTCTCCAGAGAGGCCTCCCCATGCAGGGATCAGCAGCAGTTTTACAGGAGAAGCTAATTGGTTTTGTTTGGCCAGACTTCTACGTGGAATATGCTACGCTAGTCTCTTGGAATATTATCTCATTCCACTCTCCCTGTCATCCCATAGCCTTTTGATTTCAGGAGAAACTTGGCTTCCTTTGAGTTTCTGAGGCTCCTCTTGGGTCACTGTCTTTTCCTGGCCTGGTCTGTGCCAATTTTAACGAGTCTGAAATTGAGAGCAGCTACCTGTGAAGTGGGTATTTAATAAATCCCTGAAGTTTCAAGAAATGAAGCACTGTCTCTGGTCTATATGTGGAGCTTGTTTCCCCATGCCCTACCTGTTCCTTTTGGGGGACCTGCCTGGCATGGCCTTCGGCAGCCTGTTTGCTGGCTCAGGCTACAACTACCTCTATGGCTCCTTCCCGGCTGAGAAACTCTGGCGACAGAAATGGTAACTCCTTTTTTTTTCTTTTTGGGTTACACCCAGGATGTTCAGGGGCTACTCTTGATTCTTCACTCAGGAATTACTCCTGGCAGTGCTTGGGGGACCATATGTGATGCCGGAGATTGAACCCGGGTGGACCGTGTGCAAGGCAAACACCTTAGCCGCTGTACTATCCCACTCCTTTTTATTTTCAATCTTAGCCTTTCACTCCAAGTTTAGTCACAACTGACTTTTGGAACAGGTTTCCCTAGAACAAAGGGAGGAGGGAGAGGGGTTTGTAAAGAGGAGCCCATGAACTCAACAGAGAGAGGAGGAAAGCTTTTCAGATAGGGAAGTGGTTGGACCAGGGAGTGCAGGGAGCAGGTTTCTAAGTTTCTAAGCACGCACAGCAATCTTGAGAGCCAGGCTGAAGGAGGACTCCATGGAGGATGAAGGAGCAGGGAGGAAGGCAGCAAGGTACAGGTAGATCCTCTGTGCAGACACTAGTTGCAGCTTCCGAGGGGATGGGGGGTGGAAGAGAAGATGGAGGGGCTGGAGGGCAGCGTTGGCCCTCCCAGGAGCAGGAAGTCAGCAAGGAGCGTGGCGGCTGGTCTGTTTTTTGTTCTGCTTTCAGAAGCACATCGGTGGTTTGACTGCAACATTCAAAAACCTGAAAATATGGAAGCAAGCTTTGGGAAGAGGAGCCCCGAGAATAGCAACAGTGAATACGGGAAGTGCTGAGCTACTGCGGAACCCAGGCCTCCTTCTAGAGCCGGTCAGTCTCCGAACAGAGGACATTCGGCCTCCAGGTGCTCCGACCCTGCTGGGATCACCCAGTTGCTTCTTTGTATTTCATGCCCAACAACTTCAGGCCATATGGGCCTGCCTCAGTTTACCAGACTTTGCAAGCCTTCAGAGAGCTCTCTAGTACTATGAATGGTATTGAGGATATACTCAAAAGGTAATCTGGGACCAAAGAGATCATACAATCCATAAGGCATTTATCTTGCATGCCTGCAACTAGGGTTCAGTCCCTGGTACCAGATATGGTCCTCTGAGCCCTGCCAGGAGTGATCCCTAAGTGCAGAGCCAGAAGTAAATCCTGAGTATTGCAAAATATGTTGTCCTGCCTGGAAATAAAGGAAGGAAGAAAGAAAGAAAGAAAGAAAGAAAGAAAGAAAGAAAGAAGGAAGGAAGGAAGGAAGGAGAAACAAAGAAGAAAAGAAATAAAGAAAAAGAAAGAGACTAAGCAAGCAAGCATACACACACACAAATAATCACACAACACCACAACACCCACCTTCATACCCAAACCTAATCTGTACCAACTCCGGGAGTTCAGATACAAACTAGAAGCCACTGGATGATGATGAAATAATATGGTATTGTGTGTCCAATAGTACATAGAGGCACAGACACAGAGCTTTGTGGTCTGTGTATGCTTGTACACACGGTGCCCTGGGTCCCCAATGGCGCAGCTGTGGTTCATTGTCCAGCTCTATTTTCCCTGCTCCCATCTACACACAACGGACTATCTAGCAACATGCAGGCTGTTGGTTTCCCTTCCCCCAAGAAGACCAGGGAAGGAGAGGTTGAAATGGGTCTTGAAAGAGTGAAATCCTTCCCAAAGGATTTGAAAAGATTTGCACATGAACTTGATACAGAGGAAAGCAGAGGTGGTCACGCAGAAGGGCTGTGTTACTGAAAGGAGAGAGTAGGGTGGACACACTTTGGGAGGAGCCCCCAAAGGTGAGACTGGTCGGGTCAGAGTTGGGGCTTCAATGACAGGCCTGGGAACTCTATCCTAGTCACTGGACACTAAAAAAAGATTTTTCTGCAGAAATTCAATGGAGCTTAGTGTTATAGTTCAGAATACCAAATTTATCATCATTTAATAACTCTTGAAAATGATGATGCTGATGGTCATACAAATATGCCATAGTGATGGAATGGGATCAGTGTCTGTTACTTGGAGCATCATCTATGGTTCTCTCTCCAGGACAAGAGAGGGATTAGCTGTGGATCGCAAGGAAGCGAACTGCCCATTGTGAACTGTCTATAAAAAAGACCATATGGTTGTGCCTTAGAATCTGAATTGGTCTCGCACAGATAGGAAACTGTGGGGTCTTCATTCATGTGTGTGTAAGGAAAGAGATTTTACCAAGAGCCTGGATGAGTGTGGAAGTAGCATCTTCTCCAGTGAAGCCTTGGAAGAGAAGTCAGCCTGGCCAGGACCTTGAGGCCAATCTTGGGAGACTCCAAGCTATGATAGATCATGTTGAGCCTCTTGATCCAAGAAAGGTGTTTTTTTTTCCCCCAAGCCCCTGTACTATGGTACAGAGCAATCAGTAACTACTGAAGATCCCTCCAAGACAAGGGTGGGGGAACTCCTATTCTGCCAAGGAAACATTTCAGTATTCATAACATCATTTGTAGGCCATACAATACAGAAATACAGGCTGTGAGCAGCAGACAAGGAGCTTATGTGTCTTTCCCATCATGTACCAGGGCCAGACCACGTGATTTTTGTGGGCATGATATGGCCCACAGACTGGATGTTTTTCACTCCTGCTGCATACAGGAATTGGCTATACATCTGACTATACAAAGGAATCTGCTATACAACTGCATAGAAATTTGGCTATACACAACTCCCTTCTGTTTTGGAGTCACACCCAGCGATGCTCAGAAGTCACTCCTGGCCCTGGTCTCAGGAATTACTCCTGGCAGTGCTCAGGGGACCACATGCCGGGGATCTAACCTAGATCAGCTATGTGCAAGGCAAGTGCCCTACCCACTGTACTATTTCTTTGGCCCTGAGACAACTTCATCCTGTAGAGTGATTGGACACAAAGCTTGACAGTAATACCACATTCATTCATTCATTAGCTGACCCATATTAATAAGTGACTGCTACATGCCCGGCACTGTCTATGCCACATAGGGTATCAGCGCATGCACCCATGTTCACAGTCTGTGGGTGAAACTGACCATGACTCTCTTTATTATCACTATCCTAGAGGAGAACCAATGAAAGATCTGTAGGAATCCTAGCAAGGAATCCCTAAGTCCCTCTTGGTGAACCAGGGGCAGCTACTTTCATAGGATCTCCCAGTGGCTTCATTGTGGGGATGACCCCGTGTTCTTACCCAGTGTCTTTCCACTGGGCTGTATCAGCTGTCTTAACAATTGGGTTCACTACAAGAGCTCACATTGTACAAGCCCATTAAGTTAGTGTTTTGTTTTTTATTTTTTTAAATTAGGAGTCAAGCACTATGTGAAACACTTGATATCAATTAATTTACTCATCACCTTTGCCTGATGAGAGACCTCCTCTCACCACCATTTGGCAGAGGAGAAAATAGAGACTCAAAAAGATGAAATACTGTATGCCTGAAACTCATCTAAGAATAACTATCTAAGTCATGATGACTTAGCATCTCTTTTCTTTTTTTTTCCTTTTCTTTCTTTTCTTTTTTAAGGAGAGACAATCATTCAAGAAGTGGAGAGATAGGTCAAGAGGGGGAAAATAGTGAAGTAAATCCAATAATGTCCTACAACTTGTCCAGGTAATAGAGCAGGATCTGGTTGAAGCTTCTGTGCTGGTTTTCACCTTTTGGTACTCAATATTATCTGCTGACAAGCAGAAACTATTAAAACTGCTAGATATTGAGGTTTGGGATATGGAGGGGAAGACTGGGTATTTGGAATCAGAAAACTGGAAAATTATTGCTCTAGAAATGGATTATTGAATGTCACTCTCTATCACCTTCATCTCAGCTTAATTGTTTGAAAACAATGAGCATGGTGACATGTGCAACTCATTCTAGGAAGTTTATATTAAGAAATAAATGATTTCTGACTTTTTAAAAAATGGCTTAAGACAGATAGGAGGCAAATATATTTTATATTTTTGGTCAGAGATAGCATCAGTATAAAAAATAAAAATAGTTATATTTGGGAAATATGAGACAGAGGAAATAAGGAAAACAGGAAGGAACCCTATAAAGTGAAAGACAGGAATGATGCAGGTGGTCAAAGGGAAGTTACTCGTAAGGATTTGTTGTTCTTTTCTTTAAAAAAGAATAAGAGCACTTTGAGCCATACCTTGCTATATATTAGCCCTTTGCTTAGGAGTTACTCCTGGCTATACTCAGAAACTGAACCAGTGTTAACTTCATGCAAGGCAAGTGCCTTAATTCCTCTTTTGCCTTTATTTTATAGATAAGGCAGAGGCATCACCCCTGGTCCTATAGGGATTGTTCAGTCCCAGGTCAAGTCCACAAATAGCTCATCTGATTGTTCAGGGATAGGATTGCTGGTGGGATTGGTAGAGGTGGAAAGGCAAGGAGAAAATAAGAAAAAATAAAGGTAAGAAGGGCAACATCATTTCTTAATAATCAGTAACTTTTAAGGAATACCGTTGCCTTAATAAATAAGGGGGGAAGCCCATGTGAGGTGCTTTTTGACAGCCTGGGTCATCCTTACCAAGATAAGCGAGAAGTGGCTGGGGACTGCATAGTTTTGGAGACTGAGCAACACTGATGCTACCTCTTATCAAACTATGATTTCCTCCCAAACCTGTTTTGTGATTAGGAACACTGAGGTCTCTCTCTCTCTCTCTCTCTCTCTCTCTCTCTCTATATATATATATATATATATATATATATATATGGGCTGGAGTGATAGCACAGTGGGTAGGGCATTTGCCTTGCACATGGCCGACCTGGGTTTGATTCCTCTGTCACTCTGGGAGAGCCTGGCAAGCTAGCGAGAGTATCCCACCCGCATGGCAGAGCCTGGCAAGCTACCACGGTGTATTCAATATGCCAAAAACAGTAACAAGTCTCACAATGGAGACATTACTGGTTCCCACTTGAGCAAATCGATGAACAGTGGGAGGACAGTGCTACAGTGCTATATATATATAGGCTGGAGCAATAGCACAACGGTAGGGCATTTACCTTGCATGCAGCCAACATGACTGACCCGAGTTCGATTCCTCCGCCCCCTTGGAGAGCCCGGCAAGCTACCTAGAGTATCTCGCCCGCACGGCAGAGCCTGGCAAGCTCCCCGTGATGTATTCGATATGTCAAACACAGTAACAACAAAGTCTCCAATGGAGACGTTACTGGACCGGCTCGAGCAAATCAATGAACAACGGGGAGGACAGTGACAGTGATATACATCGGCATATATATATATATATATATATATATATATATATATATATTCTTTTTGGGTCACACCTGGAGATCAGGGGGTCTTTCCTAGCTTTGAACTCAGAAATTACTCCTGGTGTTGCTAGGGGGACCATATGCGGTGCTGGGAATCGAACCTGGGTCAGCTGTGTGCAAGGCAAACACCCTTGCACTACGTGCTGTAGTATTACTCCAGCCCCCTGAGGTCCAGATTGTTGACAGGAATATTTTACCTTATTCTAAATCTGAAATGTATAAAATTTGGGACAAGTAAACAATGGACCTGAGCATAAAATTTCCAACTGTCAGTCCAGATGATCAACAAAAAGATTTAGCTGTGGGCACCATAGCAACAGAATCATACTTTTTCTCTGACATGTTATCTTGAGAGATAAATAGAGAATTAAAAAGTGATTGCTTGGGGGTGGAGGCAGAGAGATAGTACAGCATTTAAGGCATATGTATTGCATGTGGTCAACTTAGGTTTGATCTCTAGCTCCACATGTGGTCCCCCAAGCACTGCCAAGAGAGTTCCCTGAGCAAAGAGTTAGGAATAAACTCAAAACATTGTTGTTGTGATCCCAAATCAAAAAGTAGAGTAATTACCTGGGATCAGAGACAATGGAGTTAAGGAGCTTGCCTTGCATGTTGCTGGCCCTGGCTTAGTCCCTTGTACCACATGGTCCCCTGAGTATCTCTGGGTATGCCCCAGTATCCCCCAGTCTAGTATGGCATCTTTGGGCCCTGCCTGGTTAGCTGAGAATCATCAGGAGGGACTCCTATGCTACCCTGAAAATTCTTGGGTATTCTTCAAAATAATGATACTTTTTTTACTATATGTTTTTCTCTTAAGCCCATGATTCTTAAATTTATCTGATTTACTAAACCCATGATTTCTGTCACTGTCACTATCACTGTCCTCCTTGTTCATCGATTTGCTCAAGCGGGCCCAGTAATGTCTCCACTGTGACATTTGTTACTGTGTTTGGCATATCAAATATGTCATGGGTAGCTTGCCAGGCTTTGCTGTGAGGGCGAGATACTTTCGGTAGCTTGCCAGGCTCTCCTAGAGAGGTGGAGGAATCGAACTTGGATCGGCCGGGTCAGCCGCGTGCAAGGCAAATGCCCTACCAGCTGTGCTATCACTCCAGCCCAAATCCATGATTCCTATAATTCCTATATTTTTGTATGATCAAAAACACATTGGGAAGTACCAAAATAGTTGGATAATGAGATAGTCAATATTTGAGAGCTATTGATGTAAAATCCTTCAGTTCCTCCCATTTTGTAGATGGAAACTGTGGCTTAAAGAAGAGAAGAAATACTCAAAATCACATAGTGGGGCCATGAATGGGTTGGGGAGCACATGCCTTACATGATCAAAGCTTGAGTTTTATCTCTGATCTTACCAGGTCCCTAACCCCAGCACCCAGCATTCAGTTACCAGCAAGACTGGATATGGCTCTGGTGGCCATGGTCATGCTTTGAGTGGCCTCTGTTTAAAGAACAAACTGAAGAGTGAGTCAGTACCTGAGTTGGCATGTGATCCCAGAGTTTGAATCCTAGGTCACTGTGTTTTCTACTAAAGAACCAGCGGATCTCATAAGAAATGTCAGACCTGAAAGATAAACAAGATGAGCAAAGCCAAGCTCTGATCACCAAAACGTTTGCCTTGAAGAAATTACAGCTGCACTTTCCGATTTGTGGTTCTGTGTTTAGAAAAAGCATAAAACACAGCATGCATCCTTCAAAGAGCATAGATTTTGAATTATAGACTTCGAAATGGCCTATATTTAACCTTCAACATTCAACTGAGAGCAACCCTGATAAACCTACTTCATCCAATAGGTCTCCTGATCAGATTCTAACTCAGTAGCATTATCGCCTGTACTGGCACTTGATATTTGTGCATTTCCTCTAGAGTGTGTGCTCTCCAATGCTTTTGTGCACACTGGGTTATCACCCTCGTCATGCAAAAGAGGCATAACTCTTCATGTGTTCAGCTGGGTGTGCTAACAATGAGGAGCAGAGGCTACTAGGGGCATGTATGTAGGGAACAAGGGTCTGTAACTAAGACTCAGTGGTCAGAATTCTCATACTGAGTAGCCTCTTCTCTCCCTGACCACCTATTCCTGCCCTCACATATATGCCTTGAAGACAAGTACATTGGGAACAAAGGCTGAAGTACCTACGAGTTCAAAGGTGAGAGATTTTGTGCTGGAGGGCTTGATGGAAAAATCTGGGGAGAAAAAATGGGGGTGGGGGACATTCCGCAGTGGAAGACAAAAGACAACTGCTCTGCTGCAAAGCTCAGCTACAGGCTTCCAAGTGCTCAACGAGTACCACAACTTCCTCAGGAAAGCCTTGCTTGCCCCTCACATCAGTCCTGTTTCTGATTTATAGTTCCATTGTGTGCCCCCCCTTTTTCTTTTATAATTATCTAGGGAGTTAAAAATGATGACTTAAAGGATGTTTTCCTTAAAAGTCTGTCTCTCTTACTGGACAGAAAGCTTCCTGAGGAGGGCATAGGAAGGTTTGTGAATAGCTGCTGGATCTCAGTACCCCATGCTTTGTAAATATGTTCTGATGACATATTTACATAGAATGATATAGAGAGGGAAAATATTCTTACATGGAGTTTTAGCAGAGTCATGGAGTTTGTGGTGTGCAAATGTTTCTAAAGTGTGGTCTGGGGAATCCCAGGAGTCCCCAAAAGCCTTTCAGGGCATCCACAAGGTCAGAGATATTTTCCTAAGGAGACTAAGATGTCATTCGCTTTTGTCACTGTCTTCCTCTCTCAGACACGGGGTGGCATTTCCTAGAAGCTCCCTGGGTGATGGCACCATTATGTGAAGGTTGATGAAATCCATCTGTGGGTTGCTGGACTGGAAACATCTCTCCATTTTCTTTACCACTGTGGGGAATCAATATAGCCCCCCAGAACAAAATCTCTTTGGAATCCTCAGTTGTTTTGGAAACTGTTGAGGAGTTCTGAGACCAGTGTTGAACACTTGTGGTCCGTGGGAGGACTCCTTGAAGCCTTGAATTCAAATCCTGGATGTGTTTGGTCTTACATACACACTTGGTGCTTCATTTCCATTCCTGTAGAATAGGGTAAAACATGAAACCCATCTTCCTGATGCAAGGTGATGGAACGTTTTAAACATGAGGTTTGTCATCTGTACATCTCAGCTATTATGTAGGTGCAGAGAATAGGAGGGACCGGTTCTAGGACCCACTGGGAGTAGGTGGTAATGTCTCCCCAGGTTACTAGTGGGATAAAGGATCAGATTTTCCCTTCTCATCACCAGGAGATACAAAAAAACACTGGGAGGATCCTTCCTCCCTTAACTTCCCAAGGAAGCAGTTGCAGAGAGAAGGAAGATAAACAGGGTAGTTTCATGAGCAGCCTACAAGGGCACAGAGAAAGATGGGTGGGAGGAGAGAGAGCCCCAAGGATGGGGACTTGGCCAGCTGGCCTGGGAAGGCCTTGCGTGTCCAGGGTGCTGCCACCTGCCTCTGAGCAGTCAGCAGGCTGGCCTGGGCTGGGAGGCTGGGAGAAGCTCTGATTCCTGGAAATGTGCATCAGCACATTTATTACTGTCTTATCAGCAAAGTGCAGAGGAGGCCAGGGAGCGAGCGACGGATCCTGTTAGTCATGACAACATGTTCTTTTGCCTAAGTATGAAAAATGTCCTAGGAATGAGTTTCTACCATGGTGTGAAAACAGATGTTGAATTTATTTTTCTCTCCCCTCTGAGAGAGTTCAGGAAGACAGGACAGGAATCAGATGTTTCAAGTCTAACTGATCATATGAGTAAAAGGCTCTGACTGAAATCAGAGTAGAGGCTTCCCATCAAGGCTTCAAGGACTGGGACATTTTCACCACTTCACTTTGCTCTGCTATGGGAAACTGAGGCCCAGGAAAGAGGGACGGGATGCATCCATGCTGAGCCAAAGCTGACTCAGCTGTTTGCTTTCCTAATGTCCAAAGCAGGACTGGTTTGAGTCATGAACAGTATTGGAATGGGCTTGTCTAGAAGTGAGCTTGGGAGAAAAATTAAGTTGTATGCCAAGGGGCGAACTTTTACTAATCATTTAGATATTTTTGTCTTTTAAACGGTCAAGTAAGATAATTATTTTTTTCCAAAATAATTTATTTTTAAAAGACAATGGAAGCAATAATTGAGGCATTGAGCAAGCACATCTGTCAAGGTGTCAAGGTTGAAGATTTGATGAATGGAAAGAAGTCAGATGGCATGTACAAATAAGAACATGTTAGATGCCAAGTACAATTAAGAATAAGAATCCAGATGGGCTTTTGTATTATTAGGCAATATAGAGATTCTCTTCATGCTCCACTTCCTTTTATTTTTACAAAATGGGGAGAGTGCTGCTTTGCTGGCAGGGTTGTTGTGAGAAAGGTTAATTATGATACGCACCAAAACAAGTTGGGGACAGGGTTGGGGTGTTGACCCTAGAACAGTGGGAAATCTGAGTATCATGTAGAACTGACCTTCTGTATTAACAGTTTCATATCTGTGGATCCAACCAATCAACATCATGGATTGAATCCATGAATGAATGTGGAACCCTAAAATAGGAAAAAAAACAGCGACAAATATAAGTGGTCTTATTTACTTCAAAACCAAGTTGTTCAGGGACAAAAATAATAATAAGAACTAACTTCTTTGAGCATTTCCTCTGTACTGAGCACTGGGCCACATGCTTCTGCGGATTCTATACCTTCACCTTCCTGATAGAGCAAGGACCTATGTTGGGAGTTGCAATCTATAGATGAGTAATGGGGACTCAAGGAGGTCAAGTGCCATCACATGAAGGCCTCTGAGCCACAGTCTCTTACTCTGCTACCCCTATGAACCCCCAGATGGTGCTTAAGAGAGTAGCAGCACGTGTAAGAGCCATAGCATATGAAGGTGGCAGGCAGTAGTGGTATATTTAAATTCACCATAAGTGGCTGCCAGGGAGATAGTACAGGGGTTAAGGGCATGCCTAGCATGAGCCCAACTTGGATTCAATACCAAACATCAAATGATCACCTGAATTTTGTGGAGTGCAGCCCTGGGGGCTCCCTGAGCATTACTCCTTGGGTCCTCACATTGAATTGCTGGCCCAGATGGCTGAGAATTTCCAGGAGTGGCCCCTGCGTCTCCGAAGCATATTTTGGAAGCCATCCTCTCTGCCCCCGCAAAGAAACACCAAATAATCTGAAGTATATATATGTTGAATTTTCACAAATTCAACCAGTACAGCCAGCAGCCAGAACAGAAAATAAGATATTCTGGGTAATACTGAATCTCATCCTGTGCTATCTTACATTAACTCTTCTAATAGCTAACTTTGTCTATTTATACCTTTCAGTCATCAGACTGAACCCACTTTGATGGACTTCTCTGATGCATGCTTTTGTATTTGCTTTCTTTCATTCAATAATATGGTTAGGGTTTTGCTTCTTTGCACATAACTGTAAACCTTACATTGTCATTGCTATGAGTGCATACTTAGCTACTTTGAAAAATGCTGTTGTGAGTATTCAAATGTGTGTCTTTGGTGCATGAAAGTTCATATTTCTCTTGACTACTTACAGAACTGGAATTCCTAGAAAGTGCTCAGGCTGAGGATGAAATTATTTCTATACAAAGTTGGGTGAAATTCTTCCAGCAGAGCAAGGGTGCTTACACAGAAAAGCTTTAGGCACAGTAAGGGTCAATGTATAGGAAGGGCCCATTCACAGAATAAGTTAATGCACAGGACGGGCCTATGTATAGATGCACAAAGCATCTATACATTTGGGAACATTTGTAAACCAGAGGGCTGAACACACCCAAACCATAAAATCCAAGTGATCCTTTAAGGAAGTCTCAGTGTTCTGGGACAAATAACTGTCTCTTTTCAACACTTTGTTGAGGTTCTTCAATCATTTGAACCTCGGTTTTGAGTCATCATCTCCTGGGAACAATGGTCTCTAACTGGGTGATTATCTCTGCTGAGCTCCTGTAGTGTGCCAGATTCTCAGTTACACAGTCCTGTCTTGGCATCCTCCATCCACCTTGCCTTTCTTCTGTCTAGACTGGCAATTCCTTGAGAGAAAGAACACAATTGATTCCTGTCTTCTGTTGGTACCTTGGATCCACTATGCCCTTTCTCTGCCTTAGTTCTTGTCCCAGGAACTCTACATACTCATCAAGAGGCTTTTTGATCTTTTTCTTCTGGCTTTGACCAACTGGAAAATTCCATCAGAAGACTGAATGTAGATAAAAGAGTGAGCACAGATGATCTGTCCCCTTGCTCTGGCTTGGCAGGTTTATCTTGTGCTAGCTGCATTCCAAGCAGAATGCTGTTGTTTCTCTTCCTTCAGCCCTAGAGGTACCAAGAGTCCTAAAAAGTCTAAACTCTGAGCATTTTGACTTCCCTCTGATTCAGTCCTGTGTGAATCATCCTAGATTTTGTGTTCCATCTGTTGAAACTTTGACACATAAAACCCACACTATCTGTATATCCAGTTGGCATGATGTGGTCTGGTAATCAGTGAAGGGCTATTGACCACATAAATAGGTAAAGAACTGGGAAAGAATAAGGAAGGAGGAACCTGTTAGAATTCAAGAAAGAAGAACCTTGAATATCCTTCTGAAAAATTTTAGATTTTCATCTTTTAAACCTACTGCTATATTTGTAAAATTTTAAGTGAAGTATCTATATAGACTTAACTACTACAAGTAATAATTCTGGTAAACCAGAAGCCATTGTTGCCTATATTATCTCTCCAAAATTCAGCATTAGTCAGTCCCTTCATGCTCTGTAGGAATTTGGACCCAACAGGACCAGAATATTTTTTAGTCTTTTTTTAATTAAAAAAAATTTTTTTTATGAGTGAATCACCATGGGGTACAGTTACATACTTACAAACTTTCATGTTTCTGTTTCAGTCACACAATGACTGAATTCCTATCCCTCCACCAGTGCCCATTCTCCATCACCAGTGATCCCAGTATCCCTCCCATCACCCCCACTCCATCCCCCCACTCCACCCCACCTCTATGGCAGGGCATTCCCTTTTGTTCTCTCTCTCCTTTTGGTTGTTGTGGTTTGTAATAGAGGTATTGAGTGGCCATCGTGTTTGGTCTATAGTCTATTTTTTGGCATACATCTCCCAAACTGAGTGTGTCCTCCCAACATCTTTCACTTGGTGTTCCCTTCTATATCTGAGCTACCTTTTCCCCCAGCATGTTAGTCTGGCTTCCAAGTCATGGGGCAAACCTCCTAGGACCAGAATTTTAGCTTTTAGAAGAAGTCACATCCAATCCTAACTTCTAATTTGTTTCCCTGTGAAATTCGTGACAGTTAAATTTCTTATATCTGAGGTGAAATGCCACGTTTTCTATGTTGGTAATATTTCTAATTTCAGAACACTTTAAACTAGCAGACAAAGTAGGTTGCCAGTGTATAAGCTCTCTGCAGCCAGCAGGAAGCCATCAGGTGGTGTGAAGGCAGAAAGTGAGGTGTTCAGACAGCAAAGGGCACTAAGAAAGGGGTAGCTTCCATGAGTGAGCTGCAGAGACTGTGGGCCTTTTGATCTCTGTCACCAAACCAGTTCAAAGATGCTGAGAGAAGCTGAGACCGAGAACACTACTCTTTCTCTATTATGGGCATTTTAAATAAATCAGTTAGTTTGTAGTTCTAAAAATAGTATTTGATGGATTTCTCCACTTTAGTCAGGTTCCCAGCCACTTTCTCTATTTCTGCTTCGAGTTGGGAGCTCTGAGTTCTTTTGGGTTTTATCAAATTATACACTGTGCAAAGGCATCCATTTCGCCAACAGATGGACTTAATGTGCATGAAAATACATGCCTTTTAAAGAAACTAAATTAGTAGTTCCACTTCTTTCCCCTTTTATTAAAGACAGAGTTCTAGGAGAGCTCTTTGCTATAAAGTCAGACTTTACAGACATCAGCAAAATGAGATTTATTTGGATGGAAATCGGACAGAACATCAGACAAGTCCTTTGTAACACTGAACCTGTAGGTTTCAAGTTTGGATTTGGAGGATTTTGGTCCCCAATCCTAATGGGGATGCAAACAGAAGAAGATGAAGAACTTTGTAACTTCCCAACTATGAGAGTTGGATGTTTCTTTTGTTTTTTATTTTATTTTTTAAGCAACAGGTTGATGGTTCTCTCTCTCTCTGTCTCTCTCTTTCTTCCTCTCTCTGAGTGTGTTTTGTGGTTCATAGATCTAATTACATATGCAAAGTATGTACTATACCACTGAGCTCCATCCTTATCCCAGTGGCTTCATTTGCTTTTGTGAAAGACAATGTAAAGACTGCAGAAGCTGAATAATGCAGGGGTGGCAATCCATAGAGCCCTGGAATTGGAATAAACAGACCTAGATTCTCATCCTGACTTTGTCACTAGCCATCATAGTCCCCCCACCCCCAGTGAATTTTTCTCCCCTCACACTTTATAACTTTGTCTTTAGGAAGTGGAGGTCATAATCCTACCCTGTCCACAGAAGATGGTATTATTAAATGGAAAAGATAATGGAACATAATAAAAATACCTTATTTTGTTTGCTTTTATGTATTTACTTAACATACTTATATCAAGAAAATGAATGCATTCTGTGAAGTAAATAAAAACATGTCAAGGCAAAATCTCTTTTGCTCTCTTTTCCTCCATGTGTATATCTCCTTGGGTATTTTAAAATGAAATTATATGCATAAGGATATATAATATAGACATCATGGTACTTTTTTGGATCTCAAAAGTAGAATTATTTTACACATACACTACAGTTTTCTGGTTTTACTGAATAAAGTGTTCTTTGTCAAATTATACAAATGAGCCACATTATTTTGGAAAGTTTCCCAGATGGCAGAATTTGGACAAACCATGGCCCTTTTAACCATTCCCTACTAATGGCACATATGGAGCTACCAATGTTTTATTGCTAACAGAAAGTTCTGGGCATACCCCCCACATATACCTTTTTAAACCCATGTCAAAGGATTTCCCTGGGGTAGGTATCAAGAACTGAAATTGCTTGATCAAAGAGAATGCTCTTTTAAAATTTTTATAAATAGTGCCAAATTGCCTTTGAAACAATCCACTGATGTGCATTCTTACAAGCAATACTTGAGCACATGCTTTCCCCTCCCTCCCTATAAATATTATTAGTCTTTTCATTTTCGTCGACCTAACTAGATGAAATTGTGCTGCCATTGTAATTAGTACTCCCAGATAACTAGGCACCTTCAGCCACTTGTTCCAGCTTTCCAAACCCTTTCTAATTTTTTTTTTCTTTTTGGATCTACCTGGCAATGTTCAGGGTTTACTCCTGGCTCTGCGACTCAGAAATTTTACCTCTGGTGGTGCTCAGGAGACCATATTGGATGCTGGGGACCAAACCCAGGTAGACCCCTGCAAGGCAAACACCCTATTCACATACTATTGCTCCAGCCCCTCCAAACCCTTCCTAAAGAGGAAGTCCATGCTCTCTGTTAAAATAGCTAACTGTGAACAGTGGTGTGGTAGGAGAATGGAGACTGCAGGAGAGAGGTGGGCTCAGGTTTTCACTCTTGTCCTTACAAGCTTGGTGACTCTTGGCATGATTCGTTCCTTTTCCAAGTTTGTGTTTTTTTGTAAAGTGGAGGGCATGTTGCTGTTGACTAAATAACTGTGAGTGTCCTCCAACATGCATATGCTGAGGTGTGAATGCAGAGATGGTCTTTTTAGGTAGTAGTTGGGGCTCATTGAGGTCATGAGGGGATCAGTGCCCTTCTTAGAGGGACCCCCCCTGATTCTCTTTTTCCACTTCGGAGGATACTGGAGCTGTCAGAATGCCAGAAAGAAAGTTCCCACCAGGAACATCAAACAGGAAGAAATCCATGTTCCAGCTCAAAAGATGTAGGGATAAAAAGATACCTGGTAAGTGATCAAGACAAGGCCAAAGGCAACAGAACTGGGCTCACAGAATTAACTTTGGTGGAACGGAGTGGAGTTTAAGGAAGGAGCCTTTGGGACGTTGGTAGAGGGAAGTGGTAATTCTGCTGCCAGATGTGGTAGTATGCTAGAGGTATAAATCTATCATTAAAGGATACTTTCCTCTCTCTCTAGCTTGCTAACTTTCTCACTCATTTTCACACTGAAAGCTTCACCAAGTTTTCTAATTATTTTTTTTTTGCCTCCCCAAATAGTCTCCTATAACAAGTCTCCATCACTATTTTCCAAATGCTATGGAGATAGAGTTGGACTCCTACTGAAGTGGCTGCTGATATTTCCACTGGTCTAGCTGCATGTTCTTCCTCCTCTGGTCTTGGGCCAGAGCAATAGTAAGGGATACGACATTTGCCTTGCACACAGCCGACCTGGGTTGCATCCTCGGCATCCCATATGGTCTCTGAGCATTATCTGGAGTAATTCATGAGTACCTAGGAGTAACCCTTGAGCATCACCAGGTGTGACCCCAAAAGCAAACAACAACAACAAACAAACAAGCAAGCAAACAAAAAAACCCAAATGAGATCTTTGAGCACAGACTCTAAGCAGTTCCCCCAATTAGGGTTGTACAGAGAATCTCCTGGAGAGCTTTTAAAACTCCCTGTGCTCAGGATGCACCCCAGATCTAAGGAATCAGCATGGTGGGAGCTGGCCCCTGTTCTGGAAAGCTCCTCCATTCTTTCTCAGCCAGGACAGTGCCTCTGAGGTTGGGTTTATTTCTCTCCAGGCTTTGGGTGAGTCGCCTAGGGGGGATTTGGCATACCAAATTGTGGATCTAAAATATGTCGCTGTAATAATAGCCTTTGAAAGAAAAGTTGTTAATTTTATAAAGAGGAGTCCACTTAAAAGAGCCAGAGACTTTACTGCAGTGCAAAGGTCGAAAGTTATGTTTCAAGAAGTGAGGCCTCGCCTAAAGGAGCACAGTATTTGGCAGAACTAGGCTGTAAAAATTTACCAGTGAGCAAGCAAATAAAGGCTCTCAGCATTAGAGAGCACGTGGCAATAAAAGCATATCCACTCTTTTGCCTTCTACCAAATCTTTGTCCTCACACCAGCATCACTAATAATCCATCACTATCTGGGAAAGTTCCTCGTGGTGGCCGGTCACTGATTAGATTGTGGAAAAAAAAAAATAAAAGCCATTAGCCTGCTGTTGAGCCAGAAGGTAGGTAGACAAGGGTGGGGAGGAGGAAGAAGGAAGATTGTCCTGGTAAAATCCTGCTCTGCCTCTCTTGAAGGGATGGGTGTCTTCCAAGAGGGAAGTCAATGCTGTTATAGAAGTGGTAGAACTGTGTCCTGTTTTGGTAGCGTTTTTGAATTGTGCTTCTGTCCTCCAGACCTATGTAGCCTGTAATTTTTACTAGTCCAGTATTTTCATTCACTTTTTTTCCCTTTTTGGGTCACACCTGGCGATGCACAGGGGTTACGCCTGGCTCTGCACTCAAGAATTACTCCTGGCGGTGCTCAGGGGACCTTATGGGGTGCTGGGAATCGAACCTGGGTCAGCCGCGTGCAAGGCAAATGCCTTACCCACTGTGCTATTGCTCCAGCCCCTTCATTCACTTCTTGACATATGCACATTCTCCCAGTTCTCTCTTCTTGGCTTACTGTTCACTCAGACTGAAAGGCAACTGAACTGAATCTCATTAAAATAGGTGAGAAGGCTGGTTGGTCTTCCGAAGCAAGTTGTGTAGCCAAGAACAACGCCTCTGATCACTGAATAAAGACTGATCCTCTCTATCTCTGCAGCTTTCCGATTTTTAGAAATAATTCATTTGTCACTGAATCTTCATATTGTGAGTTTGTTGGAGTTGTGTGTTCATGAGTCCAACATCACAGAGCAGGTCCTTGAATAGCATCATTTTGTTCTTCCATTGTTCAAGGGTCCTGGTAAGCGCCACTGTGTGAGTTTTCACATTCTTGTGATGTCTGTGTAAGTTTTCTCTGTGTGGTGCAGTTTCCTCCCACATTCCAAAGATGTGCGTGTGAATTCATAGAGGTGTCTTAGTTGTCCCAGTCTGATTATGTGAGTGTGTGTGTGTGTGTGTGTGTGTGAGTGAGTGTGTGTGTATTTGGATGCACTCATGTGCATGCAGGTGTGCTCTGTTCTGGAAGGTGATACTTCCCAGGGCTAATTCCTACTTGTTACCCTAAACTGTTGGAAGAGGTTCTGTTTATCATGAGCCTAGTTGGAATGAACAAAGAGGTTGGAAAATGAATGTATGCATACTAATTCCTACTTAGAATTCTGTCCAATCTTTCTTTAGGATTTTGGTGTTGTTTTTATGACCAGAAGCTTGCCATAAGTCTTTACCAGCTAGCTAATAGCAAAATTGATTTCCTTTTAGGACATTTTACCAAAAGTCACAGTTTCCAAAAACCTATCAAGCACATTAAATGTGGACTCTGTATGTGAAAGGGCAGCACAATATGGAAGACACACATAAAGCATGTATTTCTTCTGTTCACCAGCCTTCTGCTGAGTTCCACAAACCTCACCTAACAAAGACAACATGATTAACTATCCGGAGAATGACAGAGCTTTAGAGATTCACTGAGCCCTGTGGAATGTGGGCTCTGTGCCCCTAACAGGCCATAGCCCCATGATGGCATCCAGGGCACACTGAGGGCAAATGTACAGTAAAGTAGACTAGCACAGCTATCTCCGAAAGCCAGACTCATCAAATTTTCTAGAAAGCTTTATTTACAAAACTGCTCATTATCGAATTAATTAGAGCAAAACACCTAGATACAATCTAAATACGTAGCACAAAAAGAATGATTAATTAATAGATTTTCTTCTTCATGGAGTTGTGTGCCCAGTAAAACCCACAAAGACTACTTCTACTATTATTATTTTTGTTTTGGGAACCACACCCAGCAGTTCCAGGACACTGGACTAGTCCAGTTAGTGCTGTAAGGGTACATACAGTGCCAGGCACCACATCTTCTACTACTGGCCCCAATCCTTGCTTACCATAAAGACTTTTTCATTGAGCGGAAACCTAAGATTAGGTGGAAATCCAAAAGGCATAATATTGTATGGTACACACTTTGATTATATCTTTCTCTTTGCATACATGTATATATGCCATGATTATATTTCTAGCTACTTATGTCTTATATCTCCAAATAAATAATAATTAAAAACAGTACTCAGTGGCACTCTTCCTTTTTTCAAGTTTTCATTCATCACAAACTTTTTGGACAAGCATTCTTCCTTCTTTAGTTTTTGCATATTTGTTGCAGAGGGACAACCTGACTTCGGGGCTTCAGAATAATGATGCAATAGCTATTAGCAATTTTGCATGTTTCAGATAGTCCTAACATGTGACATTTTTGGCCTTTTCCTCAAAAGAACATGGCTTCTATTAAGTGACGACTTGGCAGGGGAGACTGGGAAAGAAGCAATGAGGCTCTTACAGGCAGAAAGGCATCATTTTTTTTTTTTTAATCAAAATTTTCACAAGTGTGTGTTGAAGTAGTGGTTCATGAAGGTGCTCTCAGATGAGTGCTCTCAACAAAAGAGTACCTTGATCATGGCGTGAAGCTGGCAGGAGTAAGACGCAGAAGGATCTGGGTTTAAATCCAACACCACCTCTTCCCAGCTGTGTGATTTCTGTATTTCAGTAAGAGTTGTGGCATGAGAATGGAACTCCTTTTCCATAAGGGGGCAGCCAAGAAGATGCCATTGGAACATTCAAGCCAGGCTGTGTGCAGATCTGTCTTGAGAATATCATTCTGTGACATGTTGGCTCTGGGTTGCACCACAGACGCTTCGACTCCCTTTTCCTCTAGGGGATTAGCAGGCGAATGCATGTTTGGCAACCGAGATGGCAAATTAGTTTCCAAATATATTGTTTCCAGTAAAATTATGCTTTCAAAAGAGTGTATGGTGTTTCATGTCTCCCAAACCACAGAGTTTATTGTTCGTCACAAGAAGTGTTCGAAGTGTTCTTTTTGTTTTTAAAGCATTCCAAGAAAAACAAAAAGTTTCTATTAAGATAAACACAAATAAAAAGGGCCTCCTTTGAATTCTAGAGCTGGTCAAGCCTAATCTCCAGACAAAACCATCTAGGAAACTTTTATTAAAGATTTTAATAAGGGTAAGTCATCCTATTTGTGATCCGTTTCTTCATTTGTCTACTCGATGGGTAAATGGTGTCTGGGACTGGCTATTGGAGATAGGAAGATGAAGACCTTTTGAGTCCTTTTCCCAGGAAGCAGGGTTGTATACGAACAATGACTTTCTGATGTACCCAGGATATGAAAGCATAGCTCTGGCTGTGGGAGCGGAGATTGAGTCCCAAAGTTCTTCAAAGCTCTTCGCCTAGACTGTCCATTTAAAAGTAATCCACTTAGGGAATGTACCATTGGATATAAAGAAAAGACAATCCAGAGATACCCTTCTCCCTACTGTCAGCACTAAGGAACTAAGGGTTGGTGAAGAAGCAAAAGGAAATCATCAGCAAAGAAAAGATGAAAACTTCCAGCTCCCATTGTGCCCACTGTCTCTGATGAAAGCCTTTGATGAATGTGTTAATGGGTTCTCCAAGCTATAGAAATAAAACCCTTGGCTAGTGCATGGGCAACTTTCATAGATGAACTGAGTAAGAGAGGTAACCTTTGTCAAATTACCTGGATTAGAATCACCCTTGGATGGCTTTTCAAAATCAAATTTCTGTTACCTATACTAGAGGAAATAAGTCAGAATCTTTAGACACGAATCTGGTAATATGTGTTTGATTAATTTCCTGGATTTCCTTGTAGGCAACCTAATATTTTTCATGAATGCAAGAGAAAGAATATGGAGCTCAAGGTTGATAGTCTGAGTTCAATTGAATGAGCAAATTACAGGACCCCTTTGAGCTCTTGGTTTCAGTATCTTTGGAATGGGAAAGAAAAATAATATTTTCCTTGTGATATTGAAAACAAAATAATGCGGGTGATTTCACCTTCTATGATAAACTGTCTCACAGGGCTTAGTCTTTGGTAATGCCTTTCAAGACAGTGAATCCTGCTCTTTTCAAACATTTGTTAGAAAGTAAGTTAAATTTATTTTTATATCTTCTGTTCCAATCCTAAATTGGAGGGGTTGTCAATACAATAAAATTTCACTGAATAAAATATATTTTGAAAATGCAATGACAAAGAATACCTTGGACTTCTTTGAAAATTGAGTCTATGAAGAGAAATGCAAACAAGTAATTTTAATGCAATTTTAAAATGATGATAATGGTCTTAGTAAAAATATTCAAATTAATAATAATTGTCATAATTAGCATTTTTTGAGCACTACTGTTTCTATGAACTGGACTAAGTGTTTATATTGCCTCACTTAAGCCTTGTTACTATCCTATAAGATGAGCATTAGATCTTGAGTTTTACAGATGGTGAAACTGCAGCTCAAAGAGGTTAATGACTTGCCCAAAGGCATAGCAACAGTGAAGTTCAGATTCATCTCATTCTAATGTTTCTTCTTCCGATTGGTCTCCAAAAGCTTCAGGAAACAAGCAGGTTTGCATTAGCAAATTGTCAGACTTACCACTTTTCGAAGTCCCTTCTGAAAGATACCTTAAACCAAAAATTTCAAACTCTTGGTAGCAACCCACAGAGGCAAATTAATCTTTCATCATGCACACTTGTACTTGTATATGTACACAGAGACCAGGCCTCTACATATGGTATGCATGTATGTGTATCATAAAGTAATGCTTCTCTTCACTATGATGGCTTAAAACTTTTTCTTTTTGTGTCTCTTTTTAAAAGTGCTTGTGGTGACTGCTGATTTGATAATTGCTGATATACCTAACATAGGGTTTCAACCTTTCTCTTAAGGGTTAGTAAGACCAGTTGTTTGGGATTTTTTTTAAAAGATCTCACTTGTAATAATATATATATAAAAGGTAAAAGGTAAAGGCCCTCCCGTTGATCGTCGATTTGCTCGAGCGGGCCCAGTAACGTCTCCATTGGAGACTTTGTTGTTACTGTGTCTGGCATATCGAATACTCTCGGTAGCTTGCCGGGCTCTCCGAAATATATATATATAGAAATATATATATATATGGCTTACAACTCAGGCCACTAAACGGCTAGTCAGAGATTTTATGTTTTGTTGTTGTTGTTAATAGCCTGGCCATTTAAAAATACTAGTCCCACTAGTAGGAAGAGGTATCATTATCTTCTGGTCTGACTTGAGATGTGACTTCAGGTGTGACATCATGGCTCTAAGTCAATTTTTTCCTCTGGGAAAGGGTCGGGGCAGGTAATGCCTAGTAGGAGTAGAGTGAGGATGAACTTATATGAATACCTTGTACCTGGTGTATGTTAGAACTGGAGTGATAGCACAGTGGGTAGGGCGTTTGCCTTGCACGCAGCCAACGTGGCCGACCCGAGTTCAATTCCTCTGGCCCTCTGGAGAGTCCGGCAAGCTACCGAAAGTATCTCGCCCACTCGGCAAAGCCTGGCAAGCTACCCGTGATGTATTCGATATGCCAAACACAGTAACAACATGTCTCACAATTTGTTGTGAGATGTTACTGGTGCCCGCTTAAGCAAATTGATGAACAATGGGAGGACAGTGCAGTGCTACAGTGCTGGTGTATGTTAACTTCACAAAGTAGGTGTGACACTCCAGGTCTCTGGGGAAGACTGAAAGTGGGAGATAATGAAGGGCAGGAGTCACTGGTGGAAGGGACATTAATGTAAGCCCCAGGAATCCCAGAACCCAGTGGAGTCTGAGGTCATAACTGCTGCTCTATGTATCTTAGTATGATGTAGTTGATCTGAGTGGGGTTAGGTTTGTTGTCCTTGAAATCAAACAGATGTGGCTATGAAACTTCTCAAACAAGTCTGGAAACTTCAAATATTATAACCCTCAGTTTTTCTCATCTGTAAATGTGATATTGAAAACTTTTTCAAAAAGATCTTACAGAGTTTCACCAAGATGTTTTTCCAGGATTTTCTTCTTTCTTTGGCTTAGAAATTGTATGGGTATCCAGATTTTATTTAACATTTTTATCATGATAAATTTCAAACATGTACAAAGCATGCAGCTTTGTATAAGGTTCATGAGTTCATTACCAAATGTCCAGCCTTAGATAACAATACAGCCCCACCCAAAAGCTTGACTGCACCCTCATAAGGGTATATGAGTGGTCCCCAGCAAAGCCATATCCATATTCCTGACACAGAGAAACTGTGAGACAATAAATACTTATTGCTAAAGGCTGTTATATTTTGTTTGTAATTTGTTACTCAGCAACGAAAAAGTAATACAGGGATCAGAAAAATAATTAAGGCAGTTAGCTCAATGCTTAATTCATAGTAAACACTCAGTAGGTATTCACATGTATATGGGAATAGATACTTACTAGGAAACCTGGATTCACCACCGTTAATGCGACAGGGATGTTCATGTAATCTAGGAATATCAAGGAAAGCATGGGTCAGTTCTGGAGTCAGGGAAAAATTAACAGAAGAAATGAGTTTTGAGTAGGATGGAAAGGAAGAAAAGGTAAAGACTTACAATAAAGTAAGCTGTGTAAGAAATGCAGCAGCAGCAGCAGCAGCAAAGATTTAAGGGGTGAGCTTGCTGTCTGTCTGAAAAATAGCAAGAGCTTCAGCACTGATGACTACAGGGCTAGAGATAAAATTGAAGCCAAGCCCAGGGACCTTTTTACAGAACTTTTTTACATTTACTGAATTTAAAAAAAGCTTTCTATTGAAAAAATGCTTTCATTTCAGGATGCTCACTTGAATCACATACTCAGATAGGTAGAGAAGACTATGGAAATAAAGTCATTTAATTTTTTTCCACTTCCATTCTCTTTCTCAGGCAGCCCTTAGGAAAGAGGTTAGTTTAAGTATTTGCCTTGGTATATGGTCAATTATATCACTGTTAAGTAGACAAGACATGCAACCAAGAAGGTCTTATTTGGTCTAAGTGACCTAGTAAATAGTTCTGCACCACCCACATGCATTGTTGGCATTGCATCTGTTATATAAGAAAATCACGTTCCTCTTGAGCTGGCATTTCCTTTAACCTGTGAATCATGCTTCCTTACTAAAGGTTTCCTGCTTTACTTCAGTCTTTGGAAACTCATACCCTAATCTGTGCCCTAGCATTCTGCTATATAAGGTTGGGAATCGATCTTCTCGGGATTCATTCAACATCCTACTATTTCACCATCACCATTATTTCTTTGAATGTCATCATTGCAGTACAGTATAACTTTTCTAAAGACCATTTAGATCCCTTTTTTAGGGAGGAGGTTGTTATATAAACATACATATATATAAAAGATCATATTAATTCTGTAGAAATAAGAGATAATGATTTTCTAACTTATTTAGTAATTAAATAGATATTATAACAATTTATTAGAAAATACAACAGGGAATAAAAATGTTTTAGGAGAAGATGGTGAGTTGCTTTTGGTACTGGAAAATTTTGGAGGAGTTCGAATTTGAAATGAAAGGTGAGCAGTGAATTGGTTATATAAGCATGAAACTAAAGATCAGGGTGGATTTTAAAAAGACAGATTTATAAATCGTTAACTCAGTTGTTGAAGCTCTAGGAAAATGGTTCATCAGAGGATATGGCCAACCTTCAAATAAAATCAAAAGGAAAAGGAAAGTATGATCCCTTTTCGACAATGCAAAAATTATCCCACAAATAATAGTGTATTTATGTACATTACTCATTTGCAGGACACAAGTGAATTATATAACACTACCTCCTAAAAATAAATAATTGGAATAGACATTAAATGCCAATTTATACTCAGCTTTAGAAAAAAATTTCATAATATATACTATTTAAGGATTTATTTTATTTTTCTATTGAGTTTTTAGATAACTTATTTCCCTGTGGTTTAATAATAAAAAATGTAATATATTTGGATGAGGGATATTGTGCTATAAAAGTTATACGCACAGTGGTGGTGGGAAAATTTTAATTTGATTTGATTTAAGGTTTTTCCCCTGTCTGCCACATGTAAGATTAAATTATTTTATATTACATATTTTTTCAATTTTAATGATGTGTTTTAAAATTTGAGATTGGATCTAACTTGATAATATTTCTCAGGAAAAACACCATCAAGTACATTTCTTACAAAGAATCTCATAGTTTTTCTTTTTATTTGGAGAGGGGAGGTTGAGCCCCCCCTGATGGTGCTTAGGGCTTATTCCTGACTCTCTACTCAGGGGTCACTGTTGGTGGTGTGGAGGAGAGCATATGTGGTACCAGGGATTAAAATAGGGCTGGGTGCATGCAAGGCAAGTGTCCTATCCCTGTAATATTTCCCCTTTGCCTTTGAGTTATTATTTTTTTTAAATTTATTTATTTATATGGGGCTGGAGTGATAGCACAGCGGGTAGGGCGTCTGCCTTGCACGCAGCCAACATGGCCGACCCGAGTTCGATTCCTCCGCCCCTCTCGGAGAGCCCGGCAAGCTACCGAGAGTACTCGATATGCCAGACACAGTAACAACAAAGTCTCCAATGGAGACGTTACTGGGCCCGCTCGAGCAAATCGACGATCAACGGGAGGGCCTTTACTTTTTTTTTTTCCCTTTATTTTATTTTATTTTTTTTTTTAAAGTTGTAGATTTACAATTTTTTGTGCTTTGGTTTCAATTATACAATGATCAGATACCCATCCCTCCACCAGTGCCCATTTTCCACCACCATGGATAATATCCCTCCCACCCCCACCCCCCCATCCCCCCTGTCTCTGTGGCAGGGCAATCCCCTGTGTTCTCTCTGTCCTTTTGGGTGTTGTGGTTTGCAAAAGAGGGCCTTTACTTTTTACTTACTTTACTTATATAAAGTTGTTCATGATTCATTACATTCAGTATTACAACACCAATTCCACCACCACTGCATCTTTCTACCACCATTATTTCCAATTTTCCCAATCACCCCTCAAGTCTGCTCTTATAGCAGTCCCTGAATAATTAATTTTATATTGCTTGTTAAAATTCACCAAAAATGATCAAAAAATATTTCCTTAGATGAAAGTTCACTATCGAAATTAACCAGACAAATTGCTCTGCTCCACCAACTAAGAACGGCCATGCATCACCACCCACGGAATCGAGGAAGAGCTATCAATCTGCCAATCCTGTCTATGTCCAGGCTGGGTGAGATTTCCCGTGTTGAGTCAAATTAAGCCGCATGGGCTGGAGCGGTAGCACAGCAGGTAGGGCATTTGCTTTGCATGTGGCTGACGTGGCTGACCCAGGTTCAATTCCTCTGCCCCTCTCAGAGATCCGGGCAAGCTACCAAGTGTATATCACCTGCACAGCAAAGCCTGGCAAGCTACCCATGACATATTCAATATGCCAAAACACAGTAACTACTGTCCAATGGAGACATTACTGGGCCCGCTTGAGCAAAATCGATGAACAGTGACAGTGACAGATGAAAGTGTGTGGATATTGTTGTGTCTCACCATGGGGCCATGAAGCCCCTGTAGACGAGTTTATTAACATGTTGTTACAGGTTGTTCATGTGTTTATATTTTCTTAATCAAGATTGGTGGCCTTCTGCATTACATCCATCCAATGTGGTGTGCTATTCTTGGTTTATCAGTGGTGTAGACTGTGAGGTGTCACTCCAGGAATTAAAAATTTTTGAATGGGGTGATACAGCTGGAGTTAATTTTTTAACTGGGTGGTGACTTTAGGTGTCCTGGACAACAGAGCCTGGCATGGGGTCCAGAAGCATCTCTGCAACTTGTTGATCTCTTTTGAGATTTATTTATGAGTTTCTGGATCATGGTCAGTTATTGAGCTTATTTGGTGCCAGAGGCACCTTATGGGTGTGACTGCCAGGCTTCTGGAAGAACAGTGAGATGGGGTGAGGTCACCCATCCCTGAGTTGGTAAGAGTCTGGACATTTCAGTCACAAATATTCGCATACCTAAGTTTTTTTTAAGGTAAAGGGTAAAGGTAAAGGCCCTCCCGTTGATCGTCGATTTGCTCCAGTGGGCCCAGTAACGTCTCCATTGGAGACTTTGTTGTTACTGTGTCTGGCATATCGAATACTCTCGGTAGCTTGCCGGGCTCTCCGAGAGGGGCGGAGGAATCGAACTCGGGTCGGCCATGTTGGCCGCTTGTAAGGCGAACGCCCTACCCGCTGTTCTGGATGAGGCTCATCCTGAGCTATGGAGTCTAGCTGTGAGCATGGTGTGGATTGTGGAGTGTAGAGGTTTTCGGCTGCCAAGACTCTGTTTGAGTGGACGATAGGCCCACCTGTCCCCCTCTGGGGTGGCCCTGTATTTGAGTTATTCCTAACAGTTAAACATATTTACATGAAAAATAACTTTAAAGGTTTTATTCTTAATTTCCCCCACTCAGTGCTGTTAATAACTCAATTAAAAAGCAAAAATGTGCACTTCCAATTTTTGTGGTCTGAAAAAAAGATAGGAAATAATTAAATTTTAAACTATGAGAACTGGAAACAAGGATCAATAGAAAGAATGCATACTGCCTTTAACTGGCCAAACTTTACATAAAATGGGCAGGTTCAGAATGATACTGTTCACGCTGGTTGAATGACTACTGGGTGAGGAAGTAAAGGAAGCTCTTTAATTAAGAGTACATTGTTTACATGTTCTTTTTTCAACTTCATTAGATGAGAGGTTTTCAATGTGCCTTTTCACCTGTGTACCTCTCTATAGATATGTGAAACTCCCTGCCTTTTATTTTTGCTGCCTTCCACTCTCTTGAAAATAACCTGTTCTGTTATTCAGTCAAGCATCAACACTCGTTTCTGTAGATTTAGGCACAAAGTTACTGTAGGATTTGGTTGATCTGGGGATATGGATCCATTCTATTTGATCTATTTTGATGTATTGCAAGGTAGCAAAAAAGGACCAAAGGCAACACAGGTGAACTGATTCATATAACTGAGTTGAGGGGTAGGGAGTGAAAGGCAGGGGCATTGGGAAGCTTGTGGGGAGGGAGGTGGGTACACTGGTGATGGGCGTGGTGTTATAATTGTATAAAGGAAACCACCAGTCGCAATATTGTAATAAAAATATCTAAATTTTTAAACACTTTTTGGAGTCCATAGGAGAGCTGTCCTATAAACCATGGAAAAAGTGAAGATCATGGCTTTGGCTCAGAGATGATTGGAAAGATGCTCTTTTGTGATGAATCTTCAGAATCATATTGAGGAAATCAAGGGGAAGGCTTTTTGCAGTGATTGACAGAACTTGGTTTTGATCCTAGATATCTCTTTCTAGTCATATGATCTAGAACAAATAACTAAATACCTCAGGACCATTATTTCTACATTCAGAAATGGGGATGGGATATCTGCCATGATGGTTCCATGAGAGTCTAGTGATGAAGCTCTGAGCCCAGTATACTGCACACAGTGTCAAGAGTCCAATTAGAGTTTCTACTGCTTCTCTCCTATAGTTCACTGGTAAAGATAATGACAGCTGCTATAACAAATAAATCTGAAAGTGTATGTGGCTTCATGCTAATAAATTTGTTTCCTCATTCTCTCCACTGTCGATACAGATGTTACTGGTCTTCAAAAAACCTTCACACAGGGAGACAGAGACTCACCATTCTCCTTGTACCAATGGTTATTTTCTCTCCAGCACGAGTTAAGAGAGAGTGGAGAAGGAAGTCTTGGACCAAGAGGGAAATATTACTTCTGTTCATTGTTGATCATACGACACAAAAAGCAAGGGGTACATGAAATTGGGGTGACTGATATGCCAGCCACATTCCAGTGACGATGTCTTGCTATCAAAGTGGATAGTCCGCTCTGTTTGCACTAGGAGGGGGAACCACTGAATGGGATTGGGTGAGGGCACAGGAAGCAGGGTTGATAGTAGTGAAAACAACATGTCAGATTCACATTTCTTTCCTCTCAGTCTCCTTTGGAACGTCCATCTGGCAGATTCTACCCCATTTGGATTCTGGACATGAGCAAGAAAACATCTGTGGTCGGAAAGTGGGGGTGGTGATTCAGGCCTGTTTGGGACTTGGAGAGGAAGACCTAAAGTCCTTTGCTCAATAAACAGCTCCCTCCTGCTAGGAGGTGAGAGGTCATATGTCTCCTTTGACATTCTCACCCAGTGACCTTCAGAACGGTAGACACCTTCCCGGTAAAGCCAGAGAGAGCTCAGCACAAACTGTCCTTGGATTTGACCGTCACTGACTCACTAAAGGTTTGAGGGAGAGAAGAAAGCAAAAGCAGACAAACAGGCACTGAGGACTCTGCCATCCTAGACCTGTGTCATATAAACAGGCTGTCTGCTTCACAGCCAAGGAAAGAGCCCGGACGTGGGTCAGGATTGGAGCGCTGACAGCTAATCCCCAGCATTTAGGACTGTAGAGCACTGTGTTCAAATGGGGCATGTTGCCCACAGACAGCGCCCACGGCAGAGGCAAAGAATGTGGCTTTGGAGTCAGACACAACTGGCTCTTACCATTTACTCAGCTTTCCCACCTTGGACAGGATGGCTTATTCTTTCTAAGACTCAGTTTCCCCATTTGTACAATTGGCAAAGGACCTCAAAATACTTAGCAAAGTAATAGCATGTGTATGTACAAGTACTATATGCCTCCATCTTCCTTCTCCGTGGAAGAGACAGATCTGTCTTTCTGTGTGTTGACTAACCTAGAGACAATCTCTAGCCACTTATCACTCCAGAGCCACATGTTTTCACCTTTAATAATATTCAGTGACATTTATCAACCCAAATCTCATTGGTCTGGCTTACATTAGACAACTCCCTTTCTTCAATCACTGTGTCTAGAGATTCAGAGCACAGAGACTAACTTATTTGGCATCACATCACCAATCCTGGGCTCAGGCTGGAAGATGCGTTTGGCAGTTGGGCTGTGATTATTTGGAGAGTTCCCCGAAGCTGGAAGACATTGGGAAGACAAAGTCAGAGAAAATATACCCCCACCTGAAGTCCTTTAGAAGTAATGTTTTTTTTCTTCTCATTTTTCCTTAGTGTCTCCCTATGACTCAGTGCTTGTACCAAGACAAGTGTTTTTTAAAGTCAAAGTCACAAAAGTGAACTCGTTGCTTTAGAAATGCATGCAGCTACAAAGGAAAGAAAGATAACTCACAGAAGAGGAAGAGACATTGCTGGATTCTGTGACTCTGAACTGTCAGTAAAAATTTCAGTCTGTGACTTGGCTTAGAAGAAACAAACTGGGGGACAACTTCACTCCACTGTGTCTACAACTCTCTGCACTCACTATCAAACTTCTAGAGCCATCATATACCTCAAAATTTCACACAACCAGTTGGGGATCTTATTGTATTACCCCTGTTCTACATGCTCTTAGATCAAAGCTGTGTGCATCAGGAGAGATGGTGTATGTGAAGTTTCTCCATGTATTTTGAATATGTCGAATTCCTGAAGTACAGATCTTTCCAAGGCAATAATCTACAAATATCAAAATATAAGCTAATGTCACATCAATAGTTCTTTCTATCTTCTGGTTTTAAAGTTACCCATACTTTCTTGACGGACACTGTGTCTCAGCAGACACTGTCTACTGTGTCAGTGTAAGGTTGAGGAGGATATGGTTTGCTTTGGCAATGTCAAGAAAAAGTCTATATTGTCTCATTTTGACTTTTTCTTTTTTTTTTTTTTTTGCTTTTTGGTCACACCCTGTGATGCACAGAGGTTACTCCTGGTTTTGCACTCAAAAATTACTCCTGGAGGTGCTCAAGGGACCATATGGGATGCTGGGAATCGAACCTGAGTTGACCACATGCAAGCGGCTCTTGCCCCTCATTTTGACTCTTAACAGAACTTGGTGGTGGTGGAAATCATGATCTTCCTTCTGAGCTCTTTCCAATTAGGGTGTTACTTTCTTCACAAATACTTGATAAGCACCACTTATGAGACAAGATTTATCCATGTCAACCAAATATGATGTCCCTTATCCTCTGCATTTAATTATCCAAACCTCCTTGTATTTTCCCTTGTCATTCTGAAGAAGGCCTACAATATCTCTTTACTCAAGATCTCTAAAAGGCGATGGAGAAAGACCGCTTTGTTAATCTTGAAACAAACAAATTTTAACATCTTCCTACAATAGTTACTTTAAAAATGATTTTTTATAGGTTTATAATACTATAGTATATTAAGGATGTAGCTTCACTCCACTGTGTATATAACTCTCTGCCCTCACTACCAAACTCCTAGTGCCATTACACCCTGCAAAAGACCCCTCCATTCATTCCTCACCCCTACCTCTTTCCCTCTTCATGGAGACTGGGAGTTAGTTTTGGGTGGTATTTTTTGAATTTTGTTTGATTTGGTTACTCATATTTCACATGTTAATGAAACTGTTCAGTAATTGTCTAACTTTTTTGCTCATTTCTCTTAACACCATCACCTCAGTTTTCTAAAGACACCATTTGGTTCTTACATGCCACCATCATTTTTTTTTAATGGCAGAGTAGTACTCCTTTGAATACATAAACCACATTTTCCTATTCAGTTACTGGTCCATAGGTACTTATGTGGAATCTACAGTTTTTGTCTTTTGTTGGTGGGGACACACCCAGCAATGCTCAGGGCTTACTCTTGGATCTGTGCTCAGGGACTACTCCTGGTAGGGGTCCATATTGAGGTGTCATGGAGTAACCAGAGTAAGCCACATTCCATGCAAAAGTTTTACCCCTGTAGTTTGTTTCTGGTCTTCAGATTCTGTGTTTTGACCATGACTTCTAAAACATTTTAATTCCTCAAATTGGTTTGGGACACAGGTCAATGATTTTCTATTTTCCTCCTTTCCCACTCTGGTGGACATAGTTTTCTCTGCTCTAGTACTTCTCTCCTCCCTCCTTTTCATATACTCAGCTGTCTTTCTTCTGTGAAGTAAGACATTTCAATTTTGCCTCTGCTTTTATCTTTAATTTTATATCTGTAAACAGCATCATAATGCTTAGAAAATTTTCTTTAGCCTGCAGCATGAACACTCTTTAGAAGATGCTGTTAATCTCTAAGTTATCAAACCTCATTAAGAACCCAAGTATTATGGTAGTATTTTTTGAGTGTGAACTGGGAATTCCTGCTTCCAGTATACTTGCTATGAATGGAAATTCCCAGCCCCTATCCCAGTGAAACGCAATCAAAATTTCTTTGTAGAAAAGCAAGGGTTTCCAACTCTGTACTTAGAAATCACGTACAGAGCTTTTTAGTCAGTTTCAATGGGCCCTAAGAAGTTCAAATATAAAGTCAAGATTTCCCACCATCAAAGCAGAGGCACATGCATTGCTTACACACTAGGGCAACTTTAGTCACTGCTGCTGCTGAGGTTTGCTTTGTGAATTTAAAGGTGCAAATATAATTCTCCTCTAAAGACAGAAAGGGGGGGATGAGCAAGATGGAATTGGAGGGGGGGGATATTTAAGGTTTACTGGCATAAATAGGAACAGTTTAATCAGTAAAACACAAAGTGGCAGGACAGTTTAAATCACCTTTGCTTAAACTCCAGGTTATTGAAACCGCTAATTAATATTAAGCCGGATTCGAAAGCAGTTCCAAGTCTCAAGTGTCATTTGCACAAAGACCTTTGTAGCGCCTGCCCTGCCCCTCTGCAATTCCCCCTGCATCCCATACTCATAACTCCCCACTTTCAAAGATGAATAGTTTTTCATAGTCATATTCATTAAGAGTCATTGATTTACCTATATGTTCTGCTCCACTGATGCCAAAAATTTCAGAAATGTCAACAATTAAACATGCAAATCTCACCTTCAAGATTACCACTCACATTTGAGAATGGCATGCCAGTTGAAACATATTTTAAATGAGGGAGGCTTAAACTATAAAGACTTCTTTTTCCTAGGAGGCAAGTACCACTGGTTCCCATCAGAAAGGGCTGGGGTGGTAAAGCCCACCCAGTCTGCTCACGCCAAGACCAATAACTATTAGTCAACATGCAGATGGGCTACTGTGGTCCTTCATCAACCTAATGCTGTTTGTTTAACTAACACCCAGTGAGAGTTCTTATTAACGGCTGTTAACACTCCCAAACTCCACTGAGTCTGCCAATGTGATAAGTGATGCTTGTGTTTACTCTCTTCTTGTCAAGGCCTAAAAGCCAGTTTTGAAGTGGTTGGCCTTTAATGAGGAGACTAATCAGCTCTACAAATAAGCCAGTGGTTGGGGAACAGAATCACCAACAATGAATAAAGTCCACAAATGTTTATTGGCTCGTAATGAAGTTTCTTGATTGTAACCACACGCAGGCACAACCATAATATCTACTCAGAAACATATTTTATTTATATCAGAATGCACCTTTCAGATCTCTTATTCCCAAATCTGAGTTCACGATTTGAGTGTTTCATTTCCCAACAGCATGAGTGAATGGTTTATGCCTGTGTTCAACGAGGAAACAACAGATTGCACGAGGCATGAATGGGAGACTTAAGGCCACTTAACTGGAAAACAGACTTTCTTTAGTATGCTAGTGCGTGCTGACTGCTAATGTGTGTGCCCATAGAATGTCAGTTATTGGATGGAGTGACCTCTCCCCTAGTGATGTATCAAAACTTTAAACAAATGTCTGAGAGCTTCCTGCCTCACTCCACAGTGGCTCCACTAACATTTTTTTGAACTGACATTTAGAAAACTGATCTGTGGCTCCTTGTGGAATTCTAAGTCCCAACCCACAGATTTGCATGTTTTAAGAGTTTCAAAAAAGAAGCAGGAGAGATGATAATATAAGAGGTATAAAGCTAATTTGGGAGATACTAATCAATAGTTGCAAATTGTCCAATTTTCCAAAGTTGTAAAATATCCCTAGAAAAGGCATAATCTGAATCTTTTGAATATTAGGGTTTGGTTAATCAGTATGCCAGGTCTACAGGTGGAATATTTAGTCTCCCATAATAATTAAGACAATGAATTTTTAATTAAAAATTTTGTGTGTGATGGCCAGAATGATAGTACAGCTAGTAGGGAGCTTGCTTTGTATGCAGTCGATCTGGCTTCAATCCCTGGCAGCCCATATGGTCCCCTGAGCCCGCTAGGAGTGACCCAAGGTGCAGAACCAGGAGTCAGTTCATGAGCACTGCTGGGTATGGCTCCCCAATCAAAAAAACTTAAAAGAATATTTTTTTGTTGGTGTAGTTAAGGTAAATGGTTCGATGTTAATATTTATAGTCCTGATGTACAGTTACATTTCTCCACCATCAAAATGCCAAAGACCTTCCACCAATATTCTTATATTTCTTCTAGCTTGTCTCTTTATTACACCTGCTCACTCTCTTGCTTGTTAATTTAAGTTGTGTAGCACAGGGCCAAAGGTTTGTTAGAGTTTGTCAATAGCTCTATTGTTAGAAACAAAAGTACAAGAAGAGAGAAGAAAGGAAGAGGAGGAGGAGAAGAGAAAGAGACTACCAGGATTCTGGGTTTTGCAAAAGAGGGAGTGAGGTTGCTCCACTCTTGTTTTCAAGCAATGGATGGTGTGATGCTCTAGTATAAGAGGTGCTAAGTGAATACAGAGGTAAATTTACAGGCAACAACCAAAGTACAAAATAAGAGTCATTCTGGTTTTCTACAACTGTGATGACCTTACAAACTAACTTGTTTGGCACAGTTGGGATTTCAAGTCTGCTATTCTAGAGAAATTATTAATTGTACTCTTTCTCACCCTTAAGGGGTTCCCTATTTAAATAAGTAAATGCTATATTTATCATTAAATGTTTTATGTTGTGCTGGAACCTGAAGGATGGCTGGAACGGGGAGAACGCATTTGTCAATTAAAGGAAACAACCTTTCTAGTTTAAAATAATTTTAATGGGAATAAGACATAGTCATTAGAAGACATGTTCAGTTCATTCTAAGTCTAAGTTCTCTATAAAAATGTTTCTGTCTGTGGTTTTAGGATAACCTCCTTTATTCTCCCAAGGTCTTTGAAATTAAACCCATCTGCCAAGACATCAACCTTTTCTAAAACCTACTATTCTAATGTTTGGAGTTCATAACCATATGGGGTATTTTTATTGTCTTTTGTTCCATGTGCAACTCTTTCCAGTTTTTCTTATTGGATGATTTGGAGGAATCAGCCACAACTCTTTCACTGAATCTTCTTCTTCTCTCCCATCTTCCTTTATTTGGCCCATCTAGGTTGTATCCCCCACATTATGCTTATAGGAAACATTCTAGCACAAATCGATTGGACTTGAGTTTTTGTTAGTAAAAAAGAAATAGTGTTAAAAACATCTTTGCAGACAATAATATTTATGCCTATTTTTATTTTTAATGTAACAAGAATATGTATCTCTAGTTAAAGAAAGGAAGAAAAAACAAATGGGAAGTAAGTGAGAAAAAGACAAATATCTAGTTATGTCCTGAAAGATGAATTTCTGTATTTTTATCCATTGAATAACTGGATAAACACGTGATTTGGGACAACTCTTTATAATCTATTTATTGCCTACAACTGCGAAGAAAGAGAAAATGTGTGTGTATTTATATGCTCTTTGGCCACAGTGGAACTTGGCTGGTTCTCTGGGCACTGCCCCGAGAAAGCTCATTCTTCATAAGTGGTTCTGGATGTGGTTGGAAAGCCCAGAACATTCCTCTCTCAAGAGACTCCCTGAGCCTTGTAGTGATTCATTTGTAAATGCAGAAAACAGAATCCATACTGATTCTTTGAATGAAGATGGAACTAAATTAATCAAAACTGCTTTGAGTTATCAGGATTATGGCAAAAATTCTAGGCAAAGAATGTTTGCTTCTCTTTTGCATTATGGCTAAATTGTACCTTAACTTCTTATGCCCAGAACATGTGCATGATTATAAATATGCATATACATGTTTATTAAATACATGGATAGATAAATAGATTTAATGTCCAAGAGGGTTCCAGGAAAATATTAACAATTCCCTTGGGAAGGAAACGAAAATTACTGGATTTGAATCTGAAGATCTGGATTTGGGTCTTGATTTTATTACTTATAAAATGACTAACCCTTGAGCTCGTTCTCTATAAAAGAATTATACTTACCTCTTAGGATTATTACAAAAATTGAAAGAGATGATGCATGTGGTGATATGTTGTGAAACAGTATTATTAGCTATGAAAGAGTCCAATGTTTTTAAGAGAAAAATTGATTCATGGGGTCAATGTTATATCCAGGCTGTGAACACAAACCCTGAAAACAGATCCACACATAATAGGCTGAATCTGTTGCCCAGAGATAGAGACAACCAGAAAGTCATCTTTTAAGGCCAAAAGTCAAAGTTGATTACAGGAACCAGGGAGAGGTGCTACTTCTTTCCCAAATGGTACAGGTAGATATCCTGGAAAAATGAATATGTTCCTTTCATCAAAATGTGATTAGGAATGATAATAACAGTGTCTTGATACTTCTATAGGACTTTTAATAAGGAGTGTTAGGCAATTGACTTTTGCCCATTATACTGCAAGCTTTAAGTTGTGTTGTTACCAATGAGAATTAATGTTATTGCTTCCAGTGAAGTTATTGGTCCATGAAAGAAGGAAAAAACAATCATTTTAAAATGAAAAACCTCAGTATTACAGGGAAGTTCACTGTACTGGTGTATCCACAGGTGACTTTTCTCCTAAGAATAACTGAATATTGTTTCATGAGGACGTTCTTGCATATTCATGTGAAATCTGGTCTTCTTTGGTGCTCCCTGAGACAGGGGTCTTGTCTCATATCAGCTCAGCTTCTTGTACCTCTGGCCATTGGAACTTGAAACTAGATTTCATATTTTAAAGAAATCCAGAACTCCTGGAAATTAGAGACTTGGTTTACCTGAGTTCATCCATGAAGCCATGGTGAATTACTAAAGATTTCTAATTTTTTCAGATTCAATGTCCTGAAGTTCTGGAGCTATGGAGAGGGAAGAAATGGCAAAATTAGAGACCTGCTCTGCAAAATATCAGATCTGAGTGCTTCTCTTGGAGTGTGGCCTGAGGGTAAAGTAGAGAGCACTCTTCCCTTGGAGCCAGGGGACTCTGCTTTGACAGGGGACCGTCTGTCTCATAAACCCTCATTTCTTTAAAGCCCAGTATTTGTCACAGAGTGGTGCTCATTAAATATTGAGTGATTGAATGAAAGAAGGCATGTATTTCTGAACAGTCCTTCAAATTGAGATCTGGTGAGCCCAGGGTAGGGATAGAAAGCATTCATGTTATTAAGAATATGTACTATGTTTGCACTTCTGACACTTTATCCACTATGACCCAACTAAAGGGAGTATTGCACATGATTTCTGTTGAATGGATAAGAAGTTGAGATGTAGAGTAACTAGAATTCTGGTTCAACATCACAATGGGACAGATGGGCTTCAAGTTTAAGTTTGGAAAGCCAATATTCTCTTCAGTCCGTTATGTGGAATGATGTGGGCATAGTAGTGAGATAAAGAAGTCTGCATTCATGAAGATGGGAGAGGAGGACAGGTGTTACTAGATTACTGGTGCAGGTTTACTGAGCACCAGTGGAAGGGTGCTCAGCATTTTCTTATGGCTCTGAAATCCAGGCCCGTCCATATTAAAAATTCGGATTTGGTGGTGGTGGTGTTACAGGTGGGAGTCGTGGGGAAGGATGGACTTTACTTGGCAGTACTCGCAGGCTACTCCTGGTGCTATGTTTTGGGGTAACTTCTTGCAGTACTTGGAGGAACATATGCAGTGCTTGGGATCAAACTGGGGTCACCCGCATGAAGACAAGTACCCTAATTTCTGTAGTATCTCTTTGGCCCCTGGAATTTTTTGTTTTTGATAGTGTTGCGCTTGTTGATTAAGTTGGAGTATCCTAAAGTTCTGTTATTGGTGCTTTAGCAGATAGAAAAAAATTTCTTCTTCTTATTCCTTAGGATAAAAGCTGCTAGAATGACCTACGTAATTTCTTATTCAACCCTCACATGAGTTCAGTAATACCTTATGAATCTCGTTTTAGAGATGGGAAGTTTAGTTTCAAAAAGAATGTGATTTCATTGAGAAGATATAATATAATCAGCAATTAATGTAGAAATGCCTATAAGTTAAGTGTTCTTTTGACTTCTTATCTAATGACATTGAAATTAATTTTATAGGAAATATGTTTTTGTCATTCATATATTACAGAATCTACCCATTAAGGGTGTAATTCAGTAGGTTTTAGTATATTATAATGTGATTAAACTATCACCACTGTCAATTTCAAATGGATATCTTATTTGTCAGAAGTGACATGGCCTCTGAAAGTAAATGGAGTGAGAGCTAAGAGGTTGCTAGCTTATCTGGGTGGTCAGGAAAGGCTTGCAAATGAAGGGATAATTGAGAAGAAACCTGAATGAGGTGAGGGAGACGTGAATATCTGGGAAAGATTAGTGCATATAAAGGAAATAGTCAAAAGCTAGATGGGAACATGCCCAGGGATCACAGAAGAGAGAATTGATGAGAATAGTACAGAAGAGATAGTCTCCAAGGGATCTCAGAAATAGTGTGTGAAAGCATCAAGTATAGTCTGGGCACAACAGGTGCTACATACGTGATTGCTATGATCATGAGGATGGAATTCCTGTTCTACTCTTCAGATGCCCAGACACTTTGCTAAGGCACTCTTCACCTTTGCACCTCAAGAGACAAGACTAATTCTCTGCACTTAACGTAGAGTCATTAAACATCCAGTTAGGCAAAGAATGGTATTTGGCCTTTATATTAGTCATCTTTGTTTACTACTAGAATAGAATAAGTGCCCGGATGAACTGATAAACCACAAAGACAAATTAGTACAGTAAATACTGTTAGGAATTCCCTTGCTCCACCCCATATGCACAAAAGCATATTTTTCTTCAAGGTTTTCAAAATTTGTTTCCTTGAGAGGAGGGGTTGAGAGCTATTTTTCCCCCCTTCCCCTGCCCCCTGGCTGAAGGCAGCTTTGTGATGGGGTTTCTTTGTAATTGGGCAAAGGGGTGGCTGGGTCAAAGTGACAGCCAGCATGCATGCTATTACAACACATTACATAAATAACTCTATATAATTGCTACCATCCATCAATTTGGGGAGATCAGTGGTGAGAGACACTGCCAGTTTCTTGGAATGAAAACTAAAGCTCCAAATAACCCATACAGTCACACTCACTAATCAATGCCAGTGTTGTTGTGTAGGGAGGGTAAAATTGATCTAGCCACCAATTCAATTCGAAGGAGGACTCCCCTGTGTATACTATATACTTATTTGCAAGGTTTTGCCCAATGCTCACTTAAACTGCTTCTTCATCTCTTTCATCAAACTCTTTTTTTTTAAATCATAGTATTATTTCTCTGCTGTCCCCTGTACTACAGCAGAAAACTTTGCTGAGAAGTCTCAGCAGTGTTCAATTTGTGAGGGATTTCAATTAATCAGGTACTCTGGCAATTATGCAGATTTAGGGTCACCTTCTCTGTCTGTTCCTTTGACTCCCTCTCTCTCTCAGCTACTCACTTCATCAGGCTCATCAGAAGAACACCTATCTATTCCCAAAGAGGCAGAGACAAACAGGTTAGATGTGCAATATTCATAAAATGTAGCACTGTAGCACTGTCCTCCCATTGTTCATTGATTTTCTCAAGCCGGCACCAGTAACGCCTTCATTGTGAGACTTGTTGTTACTGTTTTTGGCATATTGAATTCGCCACAGGGAGCTTGCCAGGCTCTGCCGTGTGGGTGGGATACTCTTGATAGTTTGCCAGACTCTCTGAGAGGGATGGAGGAATCGAACCCGGGTCAGCTGCCTGCAAGGTAAACACCCTACCCGCTGTGCTATCACTCAAGCCCATTCATAAAATGTAGCAGTTAAAAATAGACATGCGTCTGCAGGATCAGCTCCTGTTCCTGAAACCAGCCAATATATGACACAAGGAGGTAGGTATAACCTGTGGATAGCCTGTTTTCTAAGGAACTAAGATGGAGTGACATCAGGAGGTAGGGTACTCAGTAGTCGGATGTTGGAGTCACGAAGTCACACTTGTGGGTTGAAAGTGAAATTGAACAGGAAGATATCCCATGGGAAGACTCTTGAGTGAAGATGAATATTCAGGAACATGTCTCGCAATAACCTTGAGAAACTCAGAGAACTTCAGAGTGAATGTGGGGACTTTGTTGGGTTTCTAGGTAAACGGATCATGGGATCTTTTCAGAGTGGTGGGATGTGTATATCCTCAACAAGAATATTAAAGACACAGATGGTAACTTTCCACTCTGGTACATAGCGGGCCTTTCTTTCCTCATGAAAAATTTTCCTCTTGTAAAAACAAAACAAAACAAAACAAAACAAAGGCTTCATTTGATCTCAATTTTCCTTTAGGTGAGAGCCCTACTCAAGGATGAGATGGGGTAGAGAAGCCCCTGTGAGATCCCTTTTGTGTTTTGTTTCTTGCTAGCCCTTGGTCCTCCAGAAATGTTTGTCTGAAAGAAAATGTTCTTCAGAATGTTATAACCTATTATATTAGTCAGAAGTACTTTTGTGGATAATTAGCAGGAAATGAAAGGATTCAAGGGTGATTTGGTGTTTCCAGAAATCCTTAGAAGTTCTTTAAGAGGGAAAAATAATTAAGTCTTGCTAAAAACCCTCAAGCCAAGGGGCATTGTTCTTTTTCGTGGAAAATTGCTACTTAGAAACATGCTATAAAATGTGTCATGCTTTTTGGGTCATTGGGCATCAGGCACTAATATTTTCTTGAGCCCAATAATATCTTGCAGCGGTTACTTTTTTTCTAGGTGAGGGTGAAAGGGCTGGATGTACACATCATTTAACTTCCTTTCCCGAGAGATAGCGGTAAGCAGCTTGTAATTCAAATAGTACTCTATATCTTCCGACACTTCTTTCATTTCCATTATTATACCTTTATTTCAAGCTTGCAAAGATGGTAAGGCAGGGTGTAACAAGATAAAAGAAGCCGAGGGCCACAGGGAAAGTGGAAAACCATTTACTAAATCTCTCGTATCTAAGCGGCAGTGTCAGAACCCAGGTCTTCTCCCTAATGGTATGACTAATACCTTTCCTGCTGGAAGGGGGCCTATGGATGGAAGTGGGGGATGATGAGCTTCCAATTTTAGCTTCTCTCGCAGTGGTTGAGTAAACCTAAAGGAAGATTTCCTTTGTTCTTGCTCTCAAGAGTATGCTATTATTTGTCAAACAAACAAACAAACAAATAGACAAACAAACAACCCAAACAACGTTGTGGTCAAAGCTTGGCAGGCTGGCTTCCTATTGGGCAAGAGGCAAACTGTACTAATTTCTTATGTTCCTGAAAATTCCCCAGAGGCAAACTCTGGCTACATCTGCATCACCCATCTCCACTCATGTCATTTTTTCCCTATGCTGTCATATGCTGTCAAGTTCCATGTCCCATGTTTCTGTCTCTGGGATCATCAACTTTAGAGTTTGATCCCTCCCATGTCTCCTCCTGCTCTGCTAATATCCTTAAAGAGATAGCATCTTTGCTGTGTTTCTAACTGATGATCCTTTTCTATGACAGTCCCTGTTTTACATGCAGGTTTGTGGCATCTTTCATCAGATAACTACTTCTCGGGAGATCTTTGCTCTTCTCAACTCTCCAACATTTTCCTAAACAGGCTTAGTGATCCTCATTAAGAGAAGTTCAAGTTGGTGGATGGTAGCATTGGAGGACCGAGGTGACCTGGACCCAAACACTTACCCTCAACACCGTGTCTTTCCTGATTGCCTTGAATAAGACTTGATCTCCAGGTTGGTCACAACCTTCATGCTCTGTGCCCTTAATGGCACGCTTCTACCTCTCTTACTTACATAATTCCACTTCCAAGTATAAAGCTCTAATCAAAAACCTTCAAGCACTATCACAGATACTGTCAGCTCTAAGACAATATTCAAGTCTAAGAAGCTGAAGCTCCTCAGCTGAATCTTTGGAACTAAATAGTAGGGCAATAATTGTCCCGGAGTGTAGAGATGTGATGAGTTGGAAGAAGCAGGAAGGAACATTGTTGGAGATGATGTTTTAATGTTTTTTTTTTTTTTTTTTGCTTTTTGGGTCACACCCAGCTATGCTCAGGGGTTACTCCTGGCTCATGCACTCAGGAATTGCTCCTGGCGGTGCTCGGGGGACCATATGGGATGCTGGGAATCGAACCTGTGTTGGCCATGTTGGCTGCGTGCAAGGCAAACGCCTTTCTCGCTGTGCTATCACTCCAGCCCCCGGAGATGATGTTTTAATTCTTCACTGATGTGTCTATCTCATGAGTCCCCATGTTTATAAAAACTCATCTAATGAGACCTTTAGGTTTATGGAAATGTCAAGGAAAAAATCTTGAGAAAAGTTGTGCAGACTCATATTAGATCAGACTTTGAAGTTTGCATGTGCCAGGGAGAATTAATTACCTTGTCAGTGAAAGCCTGGCAACAACTTCTCTGTGACTTAGTCATATCAAGTCTCCAAAAGGAGGAAACACTTGGGATATGCTATTAAAAAAGAGATGGAAGTCCACCAGATGGCCCTGGGGTAGAGTTTATTTTAGGAAGAGGGAGAGGAAAAGCAAAGAATGAAGGCGGGAAGTAATTAGCAATATTCAAACCTTACAGGGTGTGGGGGGGATATAGTGGAAGAGAGGGTCGGTGTGAGAGGTGGAAGATGTGGAGACAAAGGCAGTTTAAGTGACCAAAAAGATCAGCAGTCTCCACAAGGCAGGGAGAAGATAAAGACTGAAATTTAGTGATGTGTGGAGACAGAGCTTAGGGGGAGTGGTCAGCATAGACAGAGGTGAAAACATTCAGGCATGGACAGGCTGATCTAGAAAATTGGGAAAACATGCAATATGTTTGGTATGACAATGAATGAGGCTCTTGTTCTTATGCACAAGTATGGAGTGGTCACTTGACTCAGCTTGGCTAGACTGCAGCATGGTCTCAGAGCAGAGGATGGATATGCAGCTGAGTTCAGGTGCGGAGTGATGGAAAGAGATCTTTCTTCTATGAGTGTCCAGGCAAAACAAGCTTGGTGGCCTTTACTGACTGTGATGTTGACTTTATTCAAGGGGCCAGCATTGTTCAGACTGAATGGAATGAGATCATCTCTTAGCTCATGAGAAAAGAAGTCCCAGGAATGAACTAACACCATCAGCTGATCACAGTTTATGGGGCTATATGCCTCCTGGTGACTATTACCTGACTTTTCAAAATCTTGATTTTTCATTTGGCACAGAGTATGCTATCACCTATAACCATAACACAGGGATATTATGAGGACTCAATGAATTATATTTATAAAGCATCCAGAATGATTCTTGGCACAATATTAGTACTATGTAGAGGTCTTTCTAATAAATGTATGGTAGATGGTTAAATTAAAAGTGGGTTCATAATCTAAAGAGTTGTAGTGGAGAATTGGACTTTCCAAAAGTTTTGTTACCTGGCCAAAAATATAATTTTCAGATGACCAAATTAATTTTAAGGCTGACTTTATATTTTGGAATAAGTTTAGATTTACATGGAGGTTAAGTATAATACAGAGAGTTCTTTATCCAAATAATTTTTAAATATATGTCCTCAACGTCCAGAAAACTAGTCAGCAGGCTAAGGGTATGCCTTGATCCCCCGTACCACATGATCTTCCAAGCAGTGCTTGGAATGATTTCACGCACTGAATTTGGAGTAGCTCTTGTACACTGCCAGATGTGACTCAGAATATATATGTATGCCTAATACCAACCATATAAAATGTTCTAACCTGGGTTGGTATGAATGGATGGGGAAGGAAAGTGAAGCATATCTTCATGATTTATCTAATCCTTAATACAATCAGAAGGAAAAGATAAATTTGTAGTCATGCTACAAATTTGTTCAGTACATCCTGAGCTCCCATTTGGTGACTGGCATTGTAATGAATATGAAGATATTCCTACCCTCTGCATTCCTACATCGGCAAAGATTGTTGAGCACCAGCTGCGTTTCTTCAACAATGCTAGACTCCAGAGAAGCCAGAGGCATTACTGCCTATGCATGTTGTTTTTCTTTTATGAAGCATGAAGCATAAGATAAGGAGCTATGTGCATTTTAAGGAAGTAAGATCATGTAAGAGCACTTGTAAGGATGGAGGCATCTTTAAGAGAGAGATGAATAACTGGGCAATCTAATTTTTTTTTTACTTTTTTCCCCATTTTTTTAATAATTTTATTTATTGAATCACTGTGGTGAGAGCAGTCACAAAGCTTTCGGGTTTAAGTCCTGGTCATACAATGAAACACCAGTACCTTCACCAGTGCCCATTCTCCACCTCCCAAAATCCTCAGCATACCCCCATCCCACATCTTCCCCCTACCTGTGGGGCAGATGATTTCCACATTACTCTCTCTCTCTCTCTACTTTGATGACATTCAATATTTTGACACCAGACCTACCATTATTATTTGGGATTTTACCCCAACACTCAGATCTGCTGAAAAGGCAACAGTAGACAATTTGTTTTCTATTGCTGGTTAAGAATAACATATGATGTCGCGTGGCTGTGGCAGTGGCCATGCGATTTTGAAATTCTGAACTTTTAACAATTAAATCTGAAGGGATTTCTGCCAAAACCTGCTGGGTTTCAAAATTTGTTTCTGATATCATGGTCATTAAGCAGCTTGGTCAGGAGTCAGGCCGTTCGTGGGCGATGACTTGGGGTCTCGTTGGGATGGGGAGGAAAGGGCCGGCTCCACCCGCATCCTGTGAGGCTTCGCGTGTCTCGTCACTGCGGGCCCAAACCTGACTGTCCAGTGGCCTCCGAAGGATGGAGGCCACTGGGCCACTAGGAGGAACAGGCCAAGACACGAAACCTATTCCCACCTAGGGTGACCCAGCACCAGTAACCTACTGCAGGGACTGGATGCATTTCTGCCAAAAGCTGCTGGGTCCCGCAATTTGTTTCTGAGTCTCTGGGATCATGGCCATTAGGCAGCTTGATCAGGAGCCATAGAGGCTGTTTGTGGGCAGCGACTCAGGGTCTCGTTGGAACGGGGAGGAAAGGGTCGGCTCCACTCCCATCCCATGAGGCTCCACATGTCTCATCACTGCAGGCCCAAACCTGACTGTCCAATGGCTCTGGAGAATGGCTGCCACTGGGCCTCCGGGGGAACAGGCCAAGGCGCGAAACCTATTCCGACCTGGGGTGGCCCAGTGCCTGTAACCTACTGCAGGGACTGGACGCATTTCTCCAAAAGCCGTTGGGTTTTGAGATTTGTTTCTGAGTGTCTGGGATCATGGCTGTTAAGCAGGAACCAGAGAGGCCATGCTTCCAATTATATAGCTGAGCAGAAGGTGGTTTGTGGGTGTGTCTCCCACATACCTAACTTTTGGCCATTTACTTTCTTGGTAACTTTGTCCCAAGTTTTTGGGGTCTGGCCGAAGGTGCAGCAGCAATCTGGGGGTATCTGGAAGTCTGAAGGCGCCATCAGGCTGCTGATGCACTCACCTCACAGGTACAGATTGACCTGCTGGCAGCACCATATCCCCTCAATCTCGTTTCTTTCTAATAAAGGATTTGGGGGAAAGATATGCAGCATCTAACAACATGGCCTTTCACCTCAACCTTTGATGATATGATGTCACTCACTAAGGAGTAAAGGAATTAAATCAATGAAATTTATCAACTGCATTCCAGAGGTAGAGAGAGACGAGTGGAGAGGGGTAATTGGAGGAAGGGAAGAGAGATAGAGAAAGGAAGGGATGCAGGGAAGGGAAGGGATGCAGAGGAGTAGATAAGATTCTGTCCTTCATATAGGACAAAACTATGTCTAAGAGATTTCTAGAAACCTGGTTCAGGCTTTAAAATTTTGATGAGTTAAATCATTAAATCTATGACTTTTGATTTCCAAGGTCTTCTTGCAAGGGACTTGTTCCTTAAAATGACCCAAAGAATGTTGCAATATGCACAGATTTGAAACCAGTTTATTTTCGGCTACTTTCTCTCCTTCCTCCTGTGAGGGACTTCTGGTATCAGATGAAGGTAGCCCACAAATTCTGGGACCAGCTGGCCTCACAACCCCAGAGAGAGTGATTTCCCAGGAGTCAGTGACTCCCGCCAGCTCCTGCCCCCCTCCCCTGCCTTTTGAGAATAATAGGCCAAAGGGGCAACAGGTGAAAAATCATGTTAATGGAAGGGGTATTGGATGAAACAAGGAGATCAACCAATAGGATAAGGGGGACACAGGAAGAAAGCAATGTCAGAGGGGGTTATGATTGAATAAAAAAGAAGAAAACATTGTTAGGGGATAAAAAATTAGAAGAGTGTGAGAAATCACTGTAACCCAGCACATGCCTGGCAAAAAGCAGGTATTTAAATCCTCAGCAATGGCTGAAAGGATGGTGGGTACCTCAGCTTAGCCAGAAACGTGGAGTGAGCCATGCATAGTGCTACCTGAGAAATATTTGAAAATGCACCTGTTAGCCAGGGCTGATTCACCATGGGGCGAAAAAGGCCAGATATCATTCTGTTCCCTGAGAATTCTCAGCCCCTACTGTGTATGACTAAATTCACTACGTTCAACAATCTTCCTTAAAGCTGATTCTGTATTTTAAAAGCGGTTCCACCTTCCTTTCACTCAAATTTCACTCAACTTTCTTCTTATGTGGGTTGAGGGTTGGAGTTGAGGCCACACACAGCAGTGCTCAGGGCTCTGCACTTAAGTACCACTTCTGGTGAGACTTAGGGATCTATAAGTTAGGATGTTGAGGATCAAATCCAGATCTGCTGTGTGCAAAGCAAGTACCCTATCAACTGTACTATTTTTCAGCCCCAAGTGTTTTTCCTTCTCTCCTCCGTTGAATTGATTACCATCTCCAAACTCGGCAACTTTCAGATTTCTTCAAAGCACTCCAGACCTTCTCTAGCCTGAATAATTCTGGTGCCTCCTATTCAGTCCCTTGGCTCCAGTTTCACAGGGCATTTGCTATAAGATTGCAGAACCCGTAAGATTTCTTTCAGGCTGAAACCCCTCCGAGGTTAGTTTCTCATTCAAGCCGGAACACAACCCTTGACCCAACTAATAACAACCCTTGAATCAACTATAAGTCTTCATATCATTTGGTCCTCTTACCTCCATATTTCCATATGTTACCAGAAACTACTTTTTTGATTCCTGAAAACATCAACCTCTTTCTCATTCCTTGCTCTTTGCATCTTCACGAAGTTCGGTGAGAAGTTGACAAATGTACAAACTTGTCCCACTAGTTCCCCCACTGCAGCTACAAATGACTCAGAAAAACCCCAAATGGAAGAAACTCATTGCCATTAAAATGCCTTTGAGGTCACTGCCACAACTGGGTCATGTAAGCATAATATAGTAGGAAAATTTGTATCTCCACAAAACAAACAAACAAACAAAAACCCCAAACTTCAAATTAATCTTAGTCCTTACAGAATATCAAAGAGCCCAGGCTAAAGAAAGCTGATTGAAAGAAAACACACGCTGGAGATGTTTTATAGTATTTTGATGATGTCAGCTGTTCCTTTCACCAAATTTTAAGTACTCTGCTACCATTTTTTTCTTAACTCCCTCAAATAAAATGTAAAACGAAGGGATACAAAACATTAAGATCCTTTGTTACTCAGATGTCCTGCAAGAATCCTTTTTAGCTTGGGTGGAGAGGCCTGGGAATTCCAAGGCAATCTGGTCCATTGGTGGGCAGTTCACTCAGTTTCCTGCTTCTGGGGAAAAGTATAATAGGGCAAGATCCCTTCAGCAGTCAATCCAAAAGCTCTTTTGGGTTTTGGTGGAGGTCCTCCCAGATGTTGCCCAGGGGCCCTGGAGACCATTCCCAGAAAATCTCAGTTTGTTGTTTCAGTGTTAGGGCTCTAGGATATGATGCTGCTGCTCGGGTACCATGGTGTTGGGGAGAAGTGGATTCCCTCTGACAGTGCTGACAGTGCTCAGAGACCTCCAGGATCAAACATGGCTGTGCTTCAGGGGCTCCAGAGGTGTTTGCTGTCTCCAAGGTCATATCTGAAGATACTAGCAGACCACGTGGTATAAGGGATCACACTTCAATCAGGCTCAAACCTCTATACCATCTCCATGCCCACTGCCCCCTACCCCCAGCCCCACCACCACTAAAGTTAGAATTTTTTTTTTACTTCTGAGATATTAGTCTGTTTTGAGTTCAATCTTTAAAAAATTATATTGTCCACTGGTACTTAGTCCCTTAAATTTTTCATTTGAATTGACTGAACACCATATGGTTCAAGAGTTTGATGAAACCTTAAGCAGTTTTACAGTTTTATAGGGAAGGTATGTCTTTTACAAACATTTTTTTTTACTTAAATGAATCACCACGAGGTACATTTACAGACTTACGAACTTTCGTACTTACGTTTCAGTCACACAATGATTGAATACCCATCCCTTAACCAGTGCCCATTCTGCACCACCAACATCCCAGTATCCCTCCCACGACTCCCACCCTTTCTCCCTCTGCCTCTGTGGCAGGCACATTCCCTTTTACTCTCTCTCTCTCTCTCTCTCTCTCTCTCTCCTAGGTGTTATGGTTTGCAGTACAGGTATTAAGTGGCCATAATGTTCAGTCTATAGTCTGCTTTCAGCATGCATCTTCCATCCAGAGTGAGCCCTCCAAGCATCCTTTATTTGGTGGTCCCTTCTCTGTCTCAGCTGAGGAAAGGTGTGTCTTTAACTTTGAAAATTATACCTTAACAATGGTCTCCACATACATGATCTTTTGTCTTCCTAGCGGTAGGAACTTCTTTGTCTCTCTGTATCACATTCCTCCTATCTCATAACATATTGCCATCTCCTTTGTGGTTAAGACACTTGGAATAGGTCTTTCCTCTATTACTCTGACAGATTACTGATATCGTAACAGTCCTCATAGATTGAACTGTTATGTGTATTGATAATGGATGACAATACACTGTTATGTGTATTGACCCCAGCTGATAGAAAGATGAAGGAAATAGAGAACAACCTGTGCTATCAATCAAAACAACCACTGATTTATAAGCAGATATGTAAAAGTAAAGAAGAAAATAATTAAAAATAGATAAATAAAAACCAATCTGGCTGTGTAAGGAGGGCTGTCTAAATTAAAACGGATCGGTTAGAATGTTGATAAGATACCTTTGAAATAGAGTTTAGATTTGGGCATCAAGAAAGGGATGCTTTCTGGGCTCCACACTGTGGGACAGAAGTTTTCTCCAGGTTTTACTTACTGAGGGCTTCTGGGCTGCTTCAATAGAAGTGGCCTTTCCTTTTGGGAAACTGACAGCTCCAAAGAAAATATCCAGATTTACCTCCAATGCTGTCTGCCAAGTAGACTATCTCCTGAGACTCCAGGGTTGAGGTTTAGCCTCATCTAGTAGTGCTATACTTAGGGTAGCACTGTAGCACTGTCCTAACGTTGATCATCGATTTGATTGAGCGAGCCCAGTAACGTCTCTATTGTGAAACTTGTTGTTACTGTGTTTAGCATATCAAATATGTCATGGGTAGCTTTTCCGTGCAGGCGAGATACTCTTGGTAGCTTGCCAGGCTCTTTGAGAGGGGCAGAGGAATTGAACTCTGGTTGGCCTGTTAGGCCACATGCAAGGAAAATTTCCTATCTGCTGTACTATCACTTCAGCCCATACCTACGGTATACTTAAATATAGCATACTAGCTATGTATATGTATAATATAATATAATATAATATGTATAGCATACATATTATATCTAGGTATAATATAACATAATATGAATAATATGTGTAGCATACTAGCTATACGTAGGTATAGTGCTATACATAGTGTTATAACTCTAGGGTATACCTCTGGAGGTGCTTGGGGCAACATATGCATGAAAGTGTACTGAACCAGGGTCAACTGCATAATAAGTAAGTGCCTTAAAACCCTGAACTATCTCTTCACCCCCTTTGAATCTTCTTAAGTGGTTCATAACTAAACCACTTTTACAGCTAATTGAGTCATATATACTTATACTGTTGCTATGTGAATATTCTCCAATAAAATGATATAAAACGATATCAGGGCTGGAGCGATAGCACAGCGGTAGGGCGTTCGCCTTACAAGCGGCCAACATGGCCGACCCGAGTTCGATTCCTCTGCCCCTCTCGGAGAGCCCGGCAAGCTACCGAGAGTATTGGATATGTCAGACACAGTAACAACAAAGTCTCCAATGGAGACATTACTGGGCCTGCTCGAGCAAATCGACGATCAACGGGAGGGCCTTAAGGGCCTTAAAACGATATTGGGATTATATGCAATTAAGTTGTAAAAAACAAAACAAAAATCCTTTCATTTGTTGTGGAAGTTAGCACTTTTGGTATCTGAACATAAATATCACTGCTGGTGAAGTGCAAAGGGGAGTTGCAGAGAGGGAGGTGGCAGCCAGAACAGAAAGAACACTCCCTCACATCTGCTTGGCTTATGACCATGTTGCCTGTGAAGTGAGTCCTGGGGACCTCAGTGCCGAGAAGAGATGGTGAAAGCTTCTACACAGTGCAGACCCCAAGCTCTGGTCAACCTCACTAAGGGAGCTGCCAGATTGTACCCCAGATCGACTCGATCTATGAAGTGTGGAAGCTGATCCTTAGAATCTAAATTTTGGGGAACTACGGATCTCAGGCTGAGGTGAGGTTATACTCTTGGTAGGAAAAGAAAAAGTCAGTCTCAATTCCCACTTGAGTCTTCTAGGTTCCTTTGTCCGTCTCACAGAAATGAGCTTCAGGGAAGAAAAATAGTTTAATGACTTAGCCTTGCCCAGGGTCTGGGAGTCCAGTGCTTTTATAGCTATCTTTAGTATTTGTTTTAGTGAAGTTAGCTCAGTATATAATTATTACCTTAATTCTTAGGAAACTTCCAGCATTCCCAGTTGGAAATTCTCACTTGATTCTATCTGTAGCACTGTAGCGCTGTCCTCCCATTGTTTGTTGATTTGCTCAAGCGGGCCCAGTAACATGTCCTTTGTGTGACTTGTGTTACTGTGTTTGGCATATTGAATATGTCACGGGTAGCTTGCCAGGCTTTGCAGTGCAGGTGAGATACTCTTGGTTGCTTGCCGGCCTCTCCAAGAGGGGCAGAGGAATTGAACCCGAGTTGCCCTGGTCAGCTGCATGCAAGGTAAATGCCCTACCCACTGTGCTAGATTCTATCTATATCATCATATTTCCCCATTAGCACGAGGGCTCTAGAGTCTCGAGTTTTCAGGTCCCATGCTTGGCTTATTAGTTATCCTCAGCTCCCTACACAGAGTCTGACTAAAAAGGTATTCAGTGAAGATTTGTTGAATAAATGGAATGAAAACAAAGAACATGGGCACTGGGTGAGACCACACCTTTACTAAATGATTGTTTTCAAACAAAGATAACATCTTGATGATCACATCAATAGAGGGGGGAAAAGACACAGATTGAAGATTTTAATTTATTAATCAGTGAAGTAATCAGACATATTTTATGGCCAATTCATAAAATAATCTAAAGAACTTTTGCATGTGGTGATGAGGAGTACTGAAATGAATGTGCAAATGGAGACAAAACAAAATACCTTTCACAGCCCAAGGTCAACTCCCTCTTTGTGGATAGAACTACGTTTACATGTTAATAAACAAGAATGATTTTGTATCCCCTATCTACACCTTCCAGAGTTGTAAAAAAAAAATGAAAAGAAATGGCTCCCATAGAATTGTATAACCTGGAAGGTGTATTCTATACAATATAGTTTCTGTAAAAGCACAAGACCAAAACAAGATAAAGCAAAATTATCATCTACAGTTCAAACCTCACCTGTGTGGACCAGTCCTGGGGGCTGACCATTCCAGCTGAGACAACATCAGAATTAGCAAAAGCTTGGAATCCTAAAATCTTCTGTTTCTGATACAGGAAGGAAGTCTCTGGGAAGAAGAGTTTAGGGAGAGGTTATGGCCAGATTCCTTTTTTATTTTTTTCAGTTCTTTCCATTTTTATTTTTATTTTTTTAACTTTTTTTTAAAAATTGAATCACTGTGAGCTACAGTTACACAATTTTCATGTTTAAATTTCAGTTATACAACGATGAAACACCCATCCCTCCACCAGTGTACATTTTCCACCACCAATGTCCCCAGTATCCCTTCTTCCTCCCCACCCCATCCTAACCCTCCCCCTGCCTCTATGACAGACAATTTCCCTCTTACTCTCTCTACTTATGGGTATTATGGTTTGCAATACATATAATGAGAGGCCTGGCCAGATTCTATTTTTTTAAGTAATTTTTTTAAATTGTAGGAGTATTGCTATTTATTCAGCCACTGATTAGCTGATTAAATTGGGCATGAACTCCACCTTACTTTTATTTTCATGATTTTATTTATTTATTTTTCTTCTTATATTTATTAATTGAACCACTGTGGGAAAAGTTACAAAGTTTTCAGGTTTAAGTCTGGGTCATACAATGATCAAACACCTTTTTCTTCACCAGTAGTTATTTTTCACCACCAAGAACCCCAATATACTCCTCCCTCCCAACCCTCCCAATGCCTATGAGGCAGATGATTTCTACTTAACTTTTCTCTACATTGATTACATTCATTATTTTGACAAAAGATGCACTATTATTGTTTAGAATTTCTCCCCCAACAATCAAAATCGCTGAAAAGACATTGTGAAATACTTTGTTTTCTGCAGCTGGTTATGAGAATCATATAATAGTTTTGGATTTCTGCAAAGAGCCAGATAATTACGAGATTGATTTCTGTGGGTCTGGTATTATGGCTGTGCCAGAGAGCCACTCGTGGTCGGGCAACTTGTGACCTCAGTAGGGTGTGAAGTATGAGCCAGTACCGCCCCCCTTCTCATGAGACTGCAGTTGCCCCATCACTGCTGGCTCATACCTGACTTTTCAACAAGCTCTGAGGTGGCGGCCACCTTGTATGCAGTCCAGATGCATTTCTGCCAAAAACTGCTGGGTTTCAAGATTTGTTTCTGAGTCTCTGGGATCATGGCTGTTAATCAGCTTGATCAGGAGCCAGAGAAGCCATTTGTAGGCGGCAACTTGGGGTCTCGTTGGGATGGGGAGGAAGGCCCAGTTCCACCACCTGGTGAGTCCCCGTGTGTCTCGTCATTGCACCCAAACCTGACTGTCCAGTGGCCACTGGAGGATGGTGGTCACCAGGCTACCAGGGGGAACAGGTCAAGGCACGAAACCTGTTCCCACCTGGAGTCACCCAGCACCAGTAACCTACTGTAGGAACAGGACACATTTCTGCCGAAAGCCTTTGGGTTCCAAGATTCGTTTCTGAGTCTCTGGGATCATGGCCATTAAGCAGTTCTATCAGGAACCAGAGAGGCCATGCTTCCAATTATATAACTGAGCCGGAGGTGGTTTGTGGGTGGTTTGTGTCTCCCACAAACCTAACTTTGGCCGTTTACTTTCTTGGTAAATTTTGCCCAAGTTTTTAGGGTCTGGCCAAAGGCACAGCAGCAATTTTGGGGTATCTGAAAGTCTGACTGTGCCATCAGGCTGCTGATGCACTCACCTCACTTTAACCTGCTGGTGGCACCATACCGCCCGGATTCTAATAGAAGGCATAGTAAAGAAGGCCAGGATAAAGAATTTATATTCAATCCCCATTTTTATCTAATTGTGCAACCGAAGAATAAAAAAGATATTTTGAATATTCAGTCCAATTTGTTTTGTTGTTTTTGTTCTCAGACCATTCCCAGTGGTGCTTGAGGCTTACTCCTGGCTCTGAGCTCATTCCGCAACAGCTTGGGAGATCATATAAAGTACCAGGGATTGAACCCGGTTGGATACTGAATCCAATATGTGCATATTTACTTGGAAGTGATGCTAGAATCATCTAAAGAGCAGAAGCTTAACCATGTATGGACTGAGTACTCAAAGCTATGCCTTGATTTCCCCAGATTTACAACAGAGATGATAATCAAGGGTGGTTTTGATGATCCTACAAGTCAATAGAATGAACACAAGGTAATAAATCACATAGAGAGTTATCAAATACACTTGTATGAGCACCGCAGTGACCCTAGCAAGCACCACAACCATAACTTGTTTACCTAAACTAAGAGCCCATATCCCAGCACGTACATGTTCAAGCACCACAACTAAAGGAGTGCAAATTTCAGTGAGTCTCGTGGCTAAGTGGGCAAGCATGTCAATGTATTATACAATCTTAGGTGAGTGCCACAACTCAAAATTGTAAGTGCCACAATTAGGCATTTGTGCAGTCCCCAATCACTGCAAAAACAGTGAGAATGAAAAAACAGTGGTCAACCTATGTGAGCTCAAAATACATTAAAAAACACTCACAAATAAAAATTAAAACGAAAGCAATATAGGTAAGGTAAGGTAAAGCTAAAGGCCCTCCCATTGATCGTCGATTTGCTCGAGTGGGCCCAGTGACATCTCCATTGGAGACTTTGTTGTTACTGTGTTTGGCATATCGAATACTCTCGGTAGCTTGCCGGGCTTTCCGAGAGGGGCGGAGGAATCGAACTCGGGTCGGCCATGTTGGCCGCGTGTAAGGCGAATGCCCTATCCGCTGTGCTATCACTCCAGCACTGAAAGCAATATAGAGTATGTGTAAATAAAACTAAGTCCTTACAAGAACTTTCTGTACTCAACAGATCAGATTGACAACACATAGGGACCTATATACCCCATTTCAGCCTGGATTAGATCTATAGGCTCTACAGTGGTGATATATTGGTGTGCAGAGGATCTGAGGCAGGGACAGCAGAGAAGTGTGCCCAAAGGAAGAGATGAAGGCTATTCATGGGGAAGCATGAAGAAAGCAATGGCAGGGACTAATCTGATATCCTTGGGACTAGGACTTGGCACCGATGGAAAAATAAAGTCAAGGGAACAATTCTGCATAGGAGGAAGAACAAGCTTAGGAGTTAGAAAGGCAGGCAAGGCAGTGCAGGCAAAGGCCAGTATTGGATTGGAGAAACAGCTCAAAGGACTGAATACTCTGCAAGAGGGAATCTGGGTCCAAACCCCTGCATCATGTGGTCTCCCAAATGCTGACAGGAGTGGGCTCTGAGACCCTGACTACTTTCCAACTTTAGCCCTACTAGGTATGAACCGCCGCAAATAAAAATAATGCAGGCTTCCTGGACACTGCTTTCCTGTCGACCCTTCTGCTTTGAAAGACACTAGCAGCTCTGCTGCCACATGCTTGCATTGGTATTCAGGACTGAGTCTGTAAAAAGCCAAGATGTCCTCTTTTCTCTCTCCAGATGAAACCTTGATGGCCATTAGCTTCCAGAAGCAAAACCCAGGTATGCGGGTTCAAGAACTAAGACTCCAGGCCACAAGGCAGCAGTTGAGACGGACCATCCCTTCCTGTCTCCCCACCCACTTGGGGTCCTGGCTTTCATGCCCATGATCTGCCTCCAATGTTTAGATTCAGCTTTCTGGAACCGTGAGTTACCATGGATGGTCTTGGTCAACATGATGAACTCAGGCAGTCTCTCACCCTGTTCGTTCCATTCTAGGCTATGGGTCCCAATGTGGAGTTCTTTGGCTGATCTTCTTGGTCCTATCTTGGCATTAAATCACTGACAATGATCTTGTAGAAGGTGTGGTCGTCTTTATAGAACTTCTCCAGCTCCATGTAGAACTTCTCAATTTCTCCATCATAATTGGATGTTGGTGTGCAGACAACGAAGATAGAAACTGCTGGCAGTGAGCCACATCTATTCAAGTGTAATCATCCGATTCAGGTTGTTAGGCATTGGAATGAATCAATGGTTATGGCCAAGTTCGTGTTGACAAGGACATTGACATCACTGATGCCTCTTTATTCCACATGTTCTGAGGAACAGTCCTTCTCCAGTGTCAAAAACGGTGTGATGTGATTGATGCCTTCTTGTCTCAGTCAGACCAATGATGTCGTACTTGATCTTTCGCACTTGTACCATCAGGTCCTTGATGGATGCATCCGATGCCAGTGTAGGGGTCTATGATTCTACAAGTCAATAGAATGAACACAAGGTAATAAATCACATAGAGAGTTATCAAGTTATCAAGTGCATTGTAAGTACAGACAGTCATTTATGTCTTTCTTCGTTTTGCAGCCTAGTTCGGCCTTGATGTTTTATCAGCCTCTCCTCCTCATCCTTCTTAACGCTGCCATATTGGTGGCTCTTTCCAGGTCAGGAAAATGAGACCCATTGTATTTATTGGTTTTGGCATATCAAATATACCACAAACAGCTTGTCAGGCTCTGCCGTGCAGGTGGGATACTCTTGGTAGCTTGTCAGGCTCTCTGAGAGGGATAGAGGCTTGTAGGGCAACATCTAATAGTTCTTGCAGGTGTTCCCATGGTTCAAACCAAATTTAAACCGTATCAAATATGGTGCAGCAATCCTGAAAGGTTGGTATTAAGTGTCTTATGATGTGTTGTGTGACTGCTTTGTGGCCACGCAGTCTGGAAAGCATCCTGGAGCGTGGCGTTGGCTGGGTAGTGGAGGCAGTGGAGGTAGTGGAGGTCTGCCAGTGAAGCATTTATCTGGTTCTGGTAGGGTGGGTCTTCTGTGTGTAATCCTTGGGTGCAAGCAGTTGTTGGAAGCACACAAGGCAGGGTAGGGTGGGGCTCCTGATTTTAATCTCGTGGTTACCTGAGGTTGGTGGGAGCAGGCAGAGGATCTCTGTTCCTGGGTCTGTTGAGTCTGGAGTCCAAGGTCTCAGAGTTCCGCTTACCTAGTTCTGTGGGGCTTCACTCTTGTGTGAGTCTCAATGCGAATGCCCAGATAGCATCCTGAAGCATGGCGAGAGCTGAGTAGTGGAGATAGTGGAGGTAGTGGATAGTTCCACAACGGAATTGACCACATCATAGTCAATCGACAGTTTTGCCTAACCGATGTTGCTGCTGTCCCAAAATTCCAAATGGGATCGACCACTGTCTCCATGCAAAATTCTACTTCACAGAGTGGGGAGAAAGGGCTGCAAAGTTTAAGAAGAGAACTCCCAGAATGACCACCAACTGGGAGCTCTTTGGCACTATTGCTGCAACATGGCAACATGGGAAGATGCCGTCATTGACAACATTGACAAGGAATACGATCGACTGGTTCAGCACCTCCATGATTGTGCAAGGAAAGCCAAGAGAGAGATAGCCACCAAAAAAAGCTTGTCTTCCAAAATTCTTGAGCTTATTCACCAACATGCCTTGGCACAAGCGTCAGGCAACCACAAGCGAACATCCGAGCTCATAAAGTAGTGCAGAGAAGCGATGAAGGAAGACCTCAAAGAGAGAAGAGCAGCAGTGCTGGAAGATGCAGCAGAATCCAGAAAAAAACATTCGCAGCGCCCACCTGTCCTTCGGCAACTACAAGACCAAGATGACTGCCCTCCGACATCCTGATGGATCTATCACATCTTCCAGAAGGGCAATGGAGAAGATTATCCATGACTTCACGAATCTCTTTGATAGCCACGTCTACCTGCCCACATACCAAATTCCGCAGAATGGATATGTCGTTCCCAACATTCTCCCTTCCGAAACCTGACACACCATTTCATTAGTAAAGAAGTGAACAGCACCAGGCCCAGACAAGGTCAGGCCCCAACAACTGAAGAATCTGCCCTCAGTACTCATCAATACACTGGCTTGGCTCTTCACACACCTGTCTGAATGCAAGTTTCTGTCCCAATGGAAAACCAGCAGGACTGTACTATTGTACAAGAAGGGAGACATCCATGACATTGGCAACTATTGCCCGATCTGCTTATTGTCTCTCATCTATAAGCTGTTCACTTGAGTCATCCTGAATAGGATTGGCAGAACACTAGATGAAGGACAACCATGCAAGCAAGCCAGGTTCCAAAAAGGATTCAGCACGATCAAGCATATCCACATAATAATCAAGCTCACTGAGGTTTCTCGGGAGTTCAAGATGCCGCTCTGTCTAATGTTCATTGATTTCAAGAAGGCCTTTGATTTTGTTGAGACTGAAGCGGTCAGTGAAGCGCTAGCCAAACAGGGTGTTCAAACTCAATACACCAGGATCCTCTGTGAGCTGTATTATGGATTCACTACCAGGATCTCATCATTCTACAAAGAAGTGATCATCCATGTCAAGAGAGGGGTTTGGTAGGGTCATGCCTTTTCACCAAAACCTCAAGATATCATTTCACCAAAACCTCGAGAGCATCACATGATGACTGGAATGAGAAGAAATGGGAGTGAAGATAGACGGTCGGCAACTACACCACCTCTGCTTTGCTGATGACATTGTTCTAATAACACCAAACATTAACCAAGCGGCACAAATGCTGGCCGACTTCGTCCGTGAGTGTGGAAAGGTTGGACTACAGCTGAATCTCACAAAGATATATTTATAAGAAACAGTCTCATTCCTTATGCTCCATTTGCTCTCAATGGAATGAACATCTCTGAATGCAACGGTTATGTGTCCCTAGGTTGAGAAGTCAACATGACGAATGACCTGGCACCTGAGTTGGGCAGGAGAAAGAGAGCGGCTTAGAACGCCTTCAAGAGCGTCAAAGAAATAGCTAAGAGGATGAAGAACTTCTGGCTCCAGGCACATCTCTTCGATTCCATTGTTCTTCCTGAATTAACATATGCCTCAAAGATCTGGGCCCTAAGAAAACAGGATGAGAACACTATTCGGGTCTCCCAAAGAGGAATGGAAAGAGCTTTGCTTGGAGTGTCACATTTCACTCAAATGAGGAAAGAATCCGGAGTTCTGACCTCCGTCGACGGTCAAGAATCAGGGATGCTGTCTCGTTTGCCAAGGCATCGAAAATCAGATGGGCTAGACACATAAAGAGATTTGGAGATGACCGCTGGACTAGAGCTGTTACTGACTGGATTCCACGGGATGTCAAAAGATCGCGTGGCCACTCACCTATGAGATGGTCAGACTTCTTCATCAAGATCCTGAACGATCAGTTTGAGGCTCTTTGTGTTCCTAGAATGAGCAGACGCCATTGGGCTACATTAGCATGTGACAGGGATGAATGGAGATGTTACTGGCGTCCGCTCGAGCAAATTGATGGGTAACGGGATGTCAAGTGAAATGATCACGTGATCTGCCTCCAGGCTCCACCTCAGTGCATCAATGACCTTGACTTAGAGACTGCCAAATGAATCTCAAAATGGACCAGCTCCCTACAGAGATGTCTCTGTACCCCTACAATTTTAAAATTCAGAAGTGCGTGGCTGCTTTTGTGGCCATGCAATCTCTCAGAATATTCATAATAAGCAATAGTAAATAAACTACCAATCATCTGCCCCTGGCAAGCAGGCTTGAACTGTGGTGGGAAAATTTTAAAATAATGTGGTGGGAAGGTGTAATGGTGGTGGGATTGATGGTGAAGTATTGAATGTTATCAATTAATGTGAGCAACCTTCTGAAAATAAAATTTAAAAAAAAGCCAAGGTGCTCACCACTCAGTACAAGCACCACTATTCTGCAGAGCGTGAATTATCATTCCTCTTTTGTCATTTTCCAATAAGTTATCATTCCCATTTTACAGATGAAGAAGCTGATGTGCATGAATTGAAGTGGCTTGAACCTTGAAATGACAGACTCAGACAAATGCCCTCAATAGCTTCCCAAAGAGCTTGTGCTCCTTTTCTTCAGTCCTTCACGCCTCCCTGCTTAAAGCCTAGAAGACCTCTGCTGCTCTGTAAGTCCTGATGACCCTTCAGCCCCTTTTCAGGAGAAGCTTCTTTCTTGGGTACCAGTCCCAGTCTTGAAGAGCAAGAAACATTAGTGACTCGCTTACTAAAAACCTACTCCCAGCATAGCTTAGAAGATGATGGAGAGAGAAAGCCTTGTGTGGTATTCCTGACCAATATTGAAAAGGCATACATGCACCAGAGTCAGCATCATGAGTTGGGGTCAAGGGAAAGCTGGCAGACATCTCTTTACCTTTAAAAATATTTATTTGGTAGTGGATGTCTTATTTTCCTCTTTCCCTTTTCTCTGCTGATACTGTTGTAATGAATGGGTGGCACATAGATTTGATCCTGGTACTTGTTCCTTTGGTAGGGCTGGTTTCTGAGCCTTGCACATAAGTATGCTCACACACTCAAATACAGTGTTTGCCTCGGCTTGTATTTCTTTGGTTGCGGTTTTTGCACACATTTTACTAGGGAGTAACCCCCTTGACCTTGGTCATCACATATCTTTTTTAGTTACAATGGTCTCTCCCAGGTGGTGGTGGTGGGGTCACATCCTTTAGTTTTGCACACTCCTGCTTGCACACTCCTGGTTGTGGTTCAGTCAGAAATCACATGTGATTCTGACTGACTCAAACAACAAGGCTGCCAGGCTGACCCTAGGCCCTTGCATGATTCTGGGGATCTAACTTATGATCTCCTGCTTACAATGTAAGTACTTTTGCAACTATCTCCCTACCCTAGACTTTATTTTTCAAAACTATTCAACCCCTCAAAAGTCTGAAATGAGAGCTTCAGGAAAAGATTTATAAAATGAGCTACTATTCCCCTTTCTGTGATGGTCACAGCTTTTAAAATCCATTCCCTTCTTGGTAAATGAACAATCAACATGTAAAAAATCCATGTAAATGGTGCTTCTAATATTCTGGAGTGCTTCCTTATCTGAAGTGCAGTGTTTGTGCTTCTCAGTAAAAGGCACTCAAAGTTTGTTGAATGAACGACCAACAAAACCAATCACTATTTTCTCTCCCCCTTTTTACCAAAGGTCGGTTTAGGCCAAGCCCTTCTCTGAGTCATCCATAACCAACTCTTAAAATCTAATAAAAGGTGAACTCTTACCTTAGATGACATGTTTGCACATGGGTTAGAATTAGTTTGGGTTAGCAATTTTATTTAAAATTGGAGGCATGGTCTGTTCATTTTTTTACATTCTGGATCTTAAAGGTGACAATGACTCTAAGGATTGATCCTTTTTGCTAGACTGTGCATAATGGAAAACTCACATGTATCTCTCACAGAGGTTAGATCTCTCCTACAACCATCCTTTTGGTAAATAAGGCTTGGGTTCAGAAAGAATAGTGAGGAAGTTCAGAGATATTTAAAAGATTCTCACTAGCTTTATTTCATAGATTGTAAAGCAGTTGGGCAACTCCTAGACCAGCAGGCGTACGTCTCTTAAGACAAATGTTGATATTTCTGTTCATTAAAGAGCAGCTCAAGCTTGTTCCGGGTCAGAGGAAGAAATCTGCTTCAACTAAGGTTAAGGAAAGAGTAGAGAGGGCTCGTGTGAGATGCAAGTTTCTGAACTTTCATAGCGTATTCCTCTTCCTCTGGGCAAGGCACGTGGCATTATACCGAGTTCAAAATGCTTTAAATTCAGACAAATCGTTCATTTGAAACAGAACAAAAAATAATAAGGCAACTAAATCCGAGTGTTGCAAACTCTTTTAGCAAATAATTGTGAAATAGCATCGACTCTGCCAGTTCCTGTTTTCATTTTCCATAAATCTATTCTGGTATCATTTTATTCCCTTGAAGCTGATGAAGCAAGTCCTCAGTGATACCGAATCAAACAACAAGAGGATAATAAATAAGCCTGCTCTCCCTTAAACGATCATTGAACTCCAACTCAACACTCAATGGAGAGAAATGGCATTTTTCAGGACAAACAAAATATTTTTGAGAAGCTACAAAATGTCTTGAAACACACTTCTTCTCCCCTTCCTCCCACCCCACCCCCTATCCTGGACAAAATGTTAACTGATATTTACTGAGAGGTGAAGCCTAGGAGCTAGGATGGGAGTAACTAATGAGAATCACCAAGATTCTTGTAACTGATATTTGCTACAGAATGTCTGGTGGTGAAGGCAGTGTGCATGTGCGCACGCATGTGTGTGTGTGTGTGTGTGTGTGTGTGTGTGTGTGTGTGTGTGTCTGTCTGTCTGGCTGGCTGGCTGGCTTCATACTCCCAGTCCTGTGAACTTGACTGAGCAACTTGACTCCTGGTAACCTTCATGTTCTATTCTCAAGAGGATTCATGGTTCCTGAAGCAGGCAGATAGATGGAACTGGGGTTGGCAACGCGATCTTGGGAAGTAATAAAACCAAGATGTGATTCAAAGAATTTACTCAGTCCTACTGAGTAATGAAAGAGTAATGAAGAGCATGAATAATGAAGAGTAATGAACCAATGGAGCAAAGTAACAAGTAAAGTATAGTAAAGTAATGGAGTACTTTACCTAAATATAGTAAAGTAATGAGGTAAAGAGTAATGGAGAGTAATGAGGAACATGAAAACTGGACCCCCTTTCTGAAATCAGAAATTGAGATGGATAAGACTAATTGGCACCAGCACTGGCCCAGAGAAATGGACCTCCTTTAGAAAAGAGAACCTCCAGCAGAAATAAAAGGGTGTAAGAAGAACATGAACATGAACTACTAAATGTGCAATGTTCTTCCCATTGACAGCAGCCTAACAGCGAATTCTCATCTGCATAGAAAGATTCGAGTGGGAGCAGAATATAAAGATGCAAGTGAGAGAAAAGCTGTTAAACCAACCTTGCAAAGGCAAGCAGCATACCTTTCCATTCTGGGGATCATCTGCATCCTCAATTTGGGATACTTAATTTCTTTCTTTTACTTTGTGAGATACCCTTTTGGAGAAGCCTCTGTTATACATGTTATTCTCTCTCTTTCCCTGTTCACCAACTAAAGCTGGTTTACTTTACTCTTTGTTTCCTTCTGAAATTCTTTTCTGTGAGGAAAGGGAAGGGAGCTGAAAGAAGTTGGGCAGAGGTTAGGGTTTATTTTCCTTTTCCTGCAAAGAGGAGCTCCACACTCCATCTTGAGTTCCACAGCTCCCTGAGAAACTGGGTGATGGGATTAACTCCTTGACATAAAGATCCTCGAGAAATCCATCAGTATCTGATAATGGCCAAGCAGAGTTGGTGGGGCACAAGAATTAACCCCCTGCTGATGCCAGCAACAGGTTTTATGATTCCTGACCCTCCTCGCCACTTCCCTTATAACCAAGGTAGGCAAAGAAGAAGATTGACTGCCTTCCCAATGTCCCTAACCCTCTTCTCTCCACTTCACATAAGTTACCTGAAATACTTACAAACATGGAAGAGAAAAAAGATGAAGGAAAAGGAAATCAAAGCTTTGTTTCTATGGGCTTGAAGCAGGAGAGTTTTTAAAACCTGAGCGACATCTTCTCAGAAGCAGATTGCAATGTAAGAGAAATAACCCGTTATCTGAGTGAGGCTTTGGGATGAAAATCTGACACCCAAATTCTTTCCGTGTGCTCCTAATAGCAGTGCTGAGCAGAACAAATGGAAGGCATTTACCTTTCACCAACTCCCCCCAGACCAGCTTTTGACAGGGCGGTCAGATCAGAGCCAACTGCGGGCGGCCAGGCTGGAGCCTCCAATTTGTATCTTCTTCCTGGTCTGGGTTGCCTCACGCAGGCCCATCTGGCCGGGCCTGCTCTTGCCGCCTCCCCATCTTCCTGGTTTAAGTGGGAAGGATCCTGGCCAAGGCCTGTCGGGGGGAGGTCTATTTTTATTCTGCCCTCTTTCTCATTGTCCCAAGAATTTTGCTCTTTTGATGAATGAGAAGAAGACTAAAGAGCATTTTAAGGAAATTTCTCCCACTTTCTCTGCTGTGCTGTCCAAGCGAGGAGGGAGGTGGGGCACACTGTCATCCAGAAAAGGACTGAACCCTTGCATCTCGCTGGTTTCCTCTCGTGTAGAACTCTTTGAGCATAGAGAACAAAGCCTCTGAGTTGGTCAGGTTGGCAAGAAGAGAATAAGATCATGAAAAAATAAATATTTTTATTGAATCACTGTGGGCTGGAGTGATAGTGCAGTGTTTGCCTTGCAAGCGGCCAACATGGCCAACCCAAGTTCGATTCCTCCACCCCTCTCGGAGAGCCCGGCAAGCTACTGAGAGTATCTCGCCCGCACCGGAAAGCCTGGCAAGCTACCCGTGACGTATTCGATATGCCAAACACAGTCACAATGGTCACAATGGAGACGTTACTGGGCCCGTTTGAGCAAATCGATGAACAATGGGAGGACAGCGACAGTGACAGTGAATCACTGCGAGATAGACCCTTACAAAGCTGTTCAAGATTGGGTTTCAGCCACACATTCCAACACCCATCCCTCCACCAGTGTACATTTCCCAGCACCAGTGTCCCCAGTTTTCCTCCTATCACCCCCAACCTCCTCTCCCTGCCTGCTTCTATGGCAGAGGCTTTTCTTCTCTATGTCTGTGTCTGTATCTGTGTCTGTCTGTCTGTCTCTCTCTTTCTCTCTCACTCCTTTTGGGCATTGTGTTTTGCAATATTAGAAATACTGAAAGGTTGTCAAGAATACTCCTTACCTACTTTTAACCCTGGGTTGGAGTGATAGCACAGCTGTTAGGGTGTTTGCTCGTGGCTGACATGGCTGACCTGGTTCTTCCCTCAAGGAGAGCCCGGCAAGCTACTGAGAGTAACTCACCTGCACGGCAAAGCATGGAAAGCTACCTCTGAGGTATTCTATATGCCAAACACAGTAACAAATCTTACAATATTACTGGTCCTGCTTGAGCAAATCAATGAACAATGGGAAGACAGTGACAGTGACAGTGACTTTTAACCCTCAAATCTTGTCCAGAATGATCATTCCCAGCCATTATTGTCATACTGTTCTCTTCTCTATCATACCTACTCTCAGCCCCACACACACTTGTGGTTAGTTCCAAGCACTGGCCAGTCCTGCTAAGCCCTGTTTTTCCTGGCCATAGATATTATTCTTCTACTATACGTGTTTTTATATACCACAAATGAATGCAGTCATTCTATATCTGTCCCATTTCTTTTGACTCATTTCACTCAGCATGACTCATTTCAATCAGATCATTTTTTGACCTTTATGTTAAAAATATGATCTCCAGCTGTGCTCACTCAGGACACCTTGAAACTCCAGGTAAGTACTTATTGTTTTTTTCTATCCCTGTATTCATTCTTATTGGTAGTTAACTCTATTGTCATCTCCCATGGGAACCCCCATATTATTAACTCCTTTGTGAGGTTCCCTGATGTACATCACATTTGGCACCCATTGGTCACCCAGGTGTGAGCCTATGTTTCTGGGATGAAAGACTAGAATGCTGTTAACTAACTTTCTGTTACAGGACTTTTGCATCTCAATTCTTTCTCCATGAAGCTATTTCTTGAGGACCATGGAAATTTGCCTCATAAAAAGTTCAACTCTGGGGGCCAGAGCTCTAATGAATCTGCCTTGCATGCAACTCATCTGGGTTCGATCCCTGGTATCTTGTATGGTCCTCAAGCATTGCCAGGAGTGATTCCAAAGTGCAGAGAAAGCAGTAACCCCTGAACATCACTGGGTGTGATCCAAAAAGCATGTTCAACCTTGAGTTTGGTTCTCCCTGAATAAATGGTACAGAGAAAGGGGTTGGAAGTCTTGAGAAATCCAGTCTAGTCCTTTTGTGTCTATGCTGGGGATGTCTGAGAATAGCAAGAACCTAGAGGTGACATGCTCATCATCTCACCCTCAACAATAGGCAATTGGATAAGGAGATACGAGCCAAGCAACTAAAATTTATGGAAGCACTGGTCCCCACAGCTGAAAACTCTGAAGCACAATCGGGAGGCCGAGTACTTGCCCTGTCAAAGCTCTGGCAGCCACACACACACACCTCACTGCTGCAGCCATGCCAAGAGTTCAACATCACTTCATGAATATTCTCTGTAGAGTCTCTGAACTGTGACTAAGGTACCCTGGTTCCCACGCTGAAATCTCTGGTGTCTTCTTGAAGTCCGGGTGGGCAGCCTCCCCACCTCCCCCATATTTCTGGAAGTCCTGGAAGTCACACTCAACTCCTGTAGTCATTGCCATGTCAAGTCATTGACCCAGACAATAGATCTTAGAGTCTCTGGCCACACAGCAACTTCTAATTTCTCAAAACTAAAATTCTTATAGAAGCACACCAAATTAGATGGGCAATAACATGGAAGCCTTTCATCTTCAAACAGGGGATACTCTTGCCCTTGGAGCCCTGGGCTGATGTATAAGAAATCTTGGAGAAACCATGCTGTGGGGGTAGCCAGGCCATATTCAGAGGCCTTGAGCAACCTCTTTGGGTGACAATCTAGGCTGCTGACAGATACCTGAGTGAGGAGCCTTTCAGATGACCTTCACTGCTGAGTTACACTAAATATTTTTATTTTCCTAGCCACAGCTTCAGGCATTGGGGAACAGAATTACATTTATTCTCTTTCTACATATCTGACCCACAAGACCCTTACAAAGCTGTTCATGATTGGATTTCAGTCATGCAGTGTTCTAACACCCATCCTTCCACCAGTGTATATTTCTCAGCTTCAAAAAATTTAGACAGTCCCCTAAAATTGTTCTTTTAAACCTCTGAAGTGTTGGAATAATTTGTTATTGACTCATACTGATTAGAACACTGATCTCAGGAGTCTTTTTCAGGCTTCTCCAAACAGGCCATACTTTCTCTGGAGATGTAAGAGAAAGAAAGCCCACCTCTAGTCTAGTTAATATGATTTATATATTTTATAATATATATAAAATATATATTAGAATTTCCAATGATCAAAGCTGTTACAGCTGGAAAAGTTGCTGGCACCTTTGGTAATGCTTGCCAACATCTGACTATGACAGCTCTCTAGAGAGCCATCAGCAGAGATGAAGTCTTCTGTGCCTGCCTTGGATTATTTCAAAACCCCACGGCCATGGATCACAATGGCTGGTTCAGGATATTGTGACTAGGTAATACTAGAGTCATGTTAAATATACCTGGAGAAATAGTTTTCTGTGGAAGCATGAGAGAGATTCTTATTCTTTTTTTTTTTTTTACTTTTTATTGAATCACTGTGAGATAGACCCTTACAAAGCTGTTCATGATTGGATTTCAGTCATACAGTGTTCCAACACACATCCCTCCATCGGTGTACATTTCCAGCAAAGTGTCCCCAGGTTCACTCCCATTACCCACCGTCCCCACCCCCTGCCTCCCTCTATGGCAAGAGCTTTTCTTCTCTCTCTCTCTCTCTCTCTCTCTCTCTCTCTCTCTCTATTATTACTTTGGTTGACAAAGTGTTTCCTACATTTTCTAGCTTTTACTTGTCATCTTACTATCTGCTGTTTTCCTGGCATTCATTCTACAATGTCTATGTCTTTTTGTTTCGCCCTCACAATCAGGATGGGAAAGAGGGTGTCTCCCTCATTTTAGAGATATAAGAGATGAACCTGAAAGCATATGTGCTATATTAACAGTGCACTGTAACACTGTAGCACTGTCCTGCGGTTCATCAATTTGCTCGAGCAGGCACCAGTAACATCTTCATTGTGAGACTTGTTGTTACTGTTTTTGGCATATCGAATACGCCACAGGGAGCTTGCAAGGCTCTGGCATGCGGGCGGGATACTCTTGGTAGCTTGCCGAGCTCTCCTAGAGTGACCAAGGAATCAAACCCAGGTCAACTGCATACAAGGCAAACACCCTACCCGCTGTGCTACCACTCCAGCCCATATTAACAGTGAGACTAGACTAAACCCATGCCTTCTGGCTCCCACTTCAGGTCTCTTGTTAAAGCACTCTGCCAAGAATGTCTGTCTTGGGGCAAAGCAACAGGAACAACAAAAACAATGTTATCTAAGGTTGTCAGAAGGAAGCTTGTTGGGCTGGAGCTATAGTGCAGCAGGTAGAGCTCTCACTTTGCATGCAGCCAACTGGGGTTGACTCCCCAGCATCCCATATGGTCCCCCAAGCATCACCAGGAGTAGTTTCTGAGTGCAGAGCCAATAGAATTTCCTGAGAACCACAGAGTTTTGCCCAAAAACCAAAAAGCAAACCAATCAAACCAAGCCGAGAGAGAGAGAGAGAGAGAGAGAGAGAGAGAGAGAGAGAGAGAGAGAGAGAGCGCAGGTAGGTATTATTTCTTGCACTTCAACAGCACCTGAATTCAGCATGTTTTCTATGCTGGGAAGTTAGTTTTCTTCTCTGAGTGTTAACTTTGTGTGGTTATTCCTAGAATAAAAAGAAACCAGCAGTGGGTTGATAAGACAGGTCTATCAGTTCTACAAAAGAAAGAGACACATGAACAAACATGGTGTGAAGTGTTTGCCACTGTCCACAGCGTAAGTCCTCCCATCAGAGTTGACTGCAAGTCACCAAGTTGACAGTGCTAACAATGGGCCGAGAGGCTCATCTTCTGCCCTCCTAAGCCAGAATCCACTGACTCCAGCAAGGGAGGAAACCCAAGCCATCACAGGCTCTTTAGGCCTTTATTTTCACCAAGTCAATCAAATGCTCTCCATCTAAAAGTTACACGTTATCCCAGAGATTGAGTGAAACAATGCTGGTGTTCCTGATGTGGGGATAGGCATCTTTCTGAAAATGAGACTCACCTGAGAGAACGTCAGTCCTGGAAGCTCAGGCGGAAGCCTCAAGTTATTCCCTGTTCACCCAAGCCCAGTGACACCACAAGCACTGGATGCTGATGTCTTAGCATGGCATGACTGGCGGCTCTAACCAGGGTTCAATGGGGTGGGTGGGAAGACAGTTTTCAGGACCAAGACAACCCCCAGAGGGAGACCCAAGCACTTCAATTTGCTCATGCACACCATCAGCTCAGGTAACACCCTTAATTTCCACTCTTCCTGGGCCTGTCAATAAAGCTTAGAAGGGAAGAGCGGCTCCCTGGTAACTAAGAGGGCCTGTCTCATCAGGTGAAAACACACAGACCCTTCTGAACAAGATGGTCTCCCCAGTGCAGCTCTCATTTTGCTCCTAGAGGGTCGACCCAGCAGCAGGGGATCTGGTGATGAAGAGAGAGGATGGAAAGGTTCTGGGGGTGAAGACAGTGGGTCCCAGGACAGGAATGGCGCCCAGCTGCATGGTGGCAGGGTTTCTGCCACACTTTGAAGCCGGCAGTTGGCATAATGCAGACACATTGAATAGCTGTGAGAATCTCTGAATTGGCCCCTTTCCTTCTTTTTCAAACCCCACCCACACCTGCAGACAGTGAGATCTTCCTGCAATCTATAGAGCACTATGATTTCACTTTGGGACCCCTGATTTTCTCTTCCAGTATACTGACTAGCCCTGCCCACTCTGCCCTACTTTTGGAAAGTCCATTTTCCTATGGAGACAGAGCCTAGAAATCACCCTGGAGCCAAGCCTCTCACCTACACACACACACACACACACACACACACACACACACACACACACACACCCACACAAAATTCCCTTGTCTCCGAGTCTGGACCAGAAATGCAGCCTTTGATTCTCACCCCTGAGTTGTCATGGCCTGAGTGTCCTCAGTGAAGACCTTTCACCCTCTCACCTCCACCCCCATTTCCTCCTCCGCTGGTCTTCCCAGCTACTCTCCAGTTCTGAGGAAGTCTAGGTCACTAGTGTGTACCCACATGGGTGCCAAGCAACCAGCACAGCCTCTTTGCTCTATTCTCAGTGAAATGACCATTGGTCAAAGCTGATTCTCTGCAGTATTGGACAACGCAGGCTGGCTCACTGAGAACGCAATCCCAGCTGACATGCTCACTGGAGTCGACCTAATGGAGAAAAATAACTCTATTCCCTAAACAAGACACTTGAGTAGGGGCTGGGCTTGAGCAGTGGGAGAATTTTTATTTACACATCACATTTCTATAATTCGGAGGAATTTGAGCATGCTTTTGGTTTGGCTTTCCATTTCTTACCCATCTCATTAATAAAGATTAATGGAAACACACTGACCTATTGAGAAAAACAAATCAAAATGACAATTTTTAGTTCTTCTGCTTTGAAATATGGTATACCCAATTCGAGCACCTCATAAAATACCATCCAGTTAAATCTGTGGTTATTAGGCAATTAATACTTAGTTTTGGTTCTGCTTGCTCTCCGGAAAAGCTATTTTCCGAAAGCATAAATGTGTGACAGGAAATTTCTTCACTCCGTTTATTCCTAAGTAGTTTAAATATTATTTCATAATTGCAAGTGGGCTTTTCCCTTCTTATACAGGCAGGCTGTGGCTGACCTCCTTATCAGGGGAATGGGTGTGACAATGTGTTTATTCCCGGGGTGACAAAAAAGCAACAAATGAACTCATGAGTGGAATAAACTCTACCAACCCCCCCAAACTCAAATGCAAAGAATATTTATTTGACTTTTTTGAGGGGCCAAGAATAGAACCCAGGGCCTCACAAATGCAAGGTAGTTGTTTTATCACTGAGACACATCCCCAGCCATGCAATGCAGGGAGGAAACATGACTGAAGGCAGGCCTGGCCAGAATTTCTGCTCTAGAAGGTCAAGCCAGGCCTGAACAGTTTGGAGAACATGAAACCTGATTGTGGGATACAGATGCATCAGCACAGTTGAAGAATCTGAAATGGAAATGCTTACACAAGACGCAAATTTCTCCATGGTCATGATTTTGCCTTTCCTTTCACAACTCTCTCTCACAGATGCCCCTTTACCCTCTGCCACAGGAATCATGATTTTTGTGGGTCTAGTGTCTCAACCTCAACATATAAGCAATGTGCAATAGTTATCTCATGTGGCTCTGTGTGGATTCTGTGACCCCATGTCTAAAAGCTTGTTCTTGAAGGCCAACTCTCGTCGTCATTCTGTGCTTCAGAAAACTTGGAATGTCAATTCCAGCCTTTTTCATGGTCATTCTCAAGTGCAAATGTGCTTCTGAGAAAAACCGTCAGTAATTCCTCCTAGGTCAGGGATAGATTTGTAGAGATTTACAACGTGAGAGTTTGTGGTATAGATTTCGAGATTTGTATTTCTCCATCTTTCCATCAGATTAAAACCTAGGCTAGTGATTTACTGAGAAGAAATTAATACAAAAATATTTATATCTATATTCTCTCAGTCACATTGGAAATTGAGCTACAATGGTCTATCCCCATAATTTCTGTTGCCAGATTGAAGTATAGTTCTTCACGCTTTTCTCATGTATAGACAATCAGCACCAGAGAAGGACTGTTGATCAACTAAACTTCCCACGTAGAAGAACAACCCTCATGGAGTGTTTCAGAAAAAAAGGTGTCATTATTTAAAGCATAATAGAGGCAAAAAACTAAAAAAATATCAATTTTGGGCAAAGGATATTGCTTAGCAGTAGAGCATTTGCTCTGCATGTGTAAGGCTCTGGGTTTAATCCCTGCAACTGCAAATAAATTAAAAAAAAAAGCAATAACACAAAATATATCAACATTTATGTGTGTGCTAATGAATTTTTAAATTTGCTTGAGGGATCTATTCGCACTACTGACACCAAGCACTTGTTGATCAGTTAGCAGGCATTGATATTGGAGAACAAACACAGAGTTTATTAAAGCCTGAGACTGCTGGCAAAATGCAGAGTTTGACATCTGAATAGAGTTTTCCAGATCATTTGCGTATGTCCATCATTTCTAGATTTCTTTTCTCTTCCTGTGAGTCAAATATGTACATATTTTTTGTAGAAACCAAAGCGCAAAGACAAGTACTTGTCTTTTCTAGCGTATTTAGAGAGTTTGCCACTTTACTCCAAGTCAATGCCTATGGTTCCTAATTTATGTTTTTTCTCCAAGGTCATGGCTTACACTTTTTTCAAAGAAAGGTCTAGAATTCTTGGTGATGGCAAATGTTGACTTGAAAAGAAGAATAAGATTCAAGAGTATCTCAGCATGTGACAGTGAGAAAGAAGCATGACAAAATAATGGCCTGGGAAGAGGAAATATATTACAGCAAGCTCTGGGTATGTTCATCTTTAGCAGACAGGTCAGAGGGAGGTGATCTATGTGACTCCAGTTTTGTGATACATGCATACCAAATAAATATTCTTAGGCCATTCAAACATCTTCCCAGAAACCAAGAGCATCTTGTATATCTCATGAACTCACAACATATTAGTGGACCAAGGGGTCATTGAGGTTTCTGGTTCTAGAGTATGGTCTTGGTCTTGGCTGCTTGGAAGGCCCAGGATTTTTTTTTTTCTTCTTTCTTTAAATTTTATTGAATCACCATGCGATACAGTTATAATCTTTCATGTTTGAGTTACAATCACACAATGATCAAATACCCACCCCTCCACTAGTGCACAGTTCCCACCACCAATATCCCCAGTATACCCCCACTTTCCCATCATCCCCCCTACCTGCATGGCAGATGATATTCCTGATACTCTCTCTCTACTTTGGGACATTATGGTTTGTAATGCAGATACTGAGAGATTATCATGCTTGCTACTTTATCTACTTTCAGCACACATCTCCCACCCCAACTGATTTCTCTAACCATCATTTTCTTAGTGATCCCTTCTCTACTCCAGGTAAGGCCCAAGATTTGTCATAGTTCTTGTTGCCTAAACTGGTTTCACAGACACTGTGATCATCATCCAGTAGATAAACATTTAGAATCCATTACTAAGACTATCAGTTGACTTGTCAGAATTTGTCTGCTAGGTTTCAAGAAGAAGAATTCTAAAGGATTTCAGACAGAAAGATTATTCAGTAGGGGAAAAATACAACTCACGAACAGTGAAAACATTTCTATACATTATATACAAATTTATGTTTGTTCATGAAATGCCATCTTGGTTTTAGTAATTGTCTTCTCTATTTGAGTGCTGAGGAAATTGAGGCTCAGATAAATTATTATTTGGCTGATGAGTATGATGGTGGTAAAAAGTCTGTGCTTGTCCCATCACTAGGAGCAGACCCATGTCACTCAATGGAAACCTACTGAAGTCTTTTAACTAATTCTGTGATGCTTTACTAGAGAAAGAGAGAGTTCTGGGGATCACTAGTCTAATCTTTATTCAGCCATAGAAGTTATAATCATTTTCTACACAAAATTTCTTTGACTATAGCGTTTGTGTTATAGGATTGGACCATTTAAAAAGTACCAAAACTCACTAATTCAAAGCGAGTTAGCCTAACGTTTACCATGAACTCTAGATAATTTTTATATTCACTTCAAACTGGTATACTTGGAACTTTGGAATCAAGTTTTTAAATGACTATGTAACTGAAGCCCTGTCATTCATGGTCAACCGACCTGGGGCAATGAGAGGGCATTTGTGCCCCATTCGTTCCTCTGAATCTTTGTATGTCCATGGGAAAGCTGTTTCCTTTCTCTGACCTCAATTTCTTTCTCTGTAAAATAAAGACATTGGACTAGATGAGCTTACAGGCCAGACACTAAGGAAAATTTGCAGGTGGTGTGGGTATTGCTGTGGCCTAAAATAAAGGTAACCTGGTCAGAAGTAGACTAGGGGTTGCTAGATTTAGCAGGAAGAAATATAGGTCACACTATTAAATATGAATTTAACTTATGTGACAAATATTCTATAAAAATAAGTATGACCCATACAACTTTTAGTGCACAATTATAGTAAAGAATTGTTGTATCTCTGAAATTCACTCATTTTATTTGGTATATCTAGTCTGGAGATGTGTTGCTACATTTAACCCTTAGCAGCCTATAACTGAGGAGACAAAAGCTAGAAAACGAAAAAAACAAAAAGCTTGTTCATTTTAGTCTTGTTATCTTTGTAAAAATTTTACTTTTTGATCTTTTACTTTGTGATATAGAACTTGAAAATAGTAAATAGAAAAGGTAAAACAGTCTTGGCCCCTATTTTTCTTTTAATTTAAAATTTATTTATTTGTGTTTAGAAAACAAGATTCTGTATATATATATATATATATGTATATATGTCAGTATTGATATTTTGTGTTTGCCAAGATTTTTTCATAGTTATGAACTAACAAATGACTCTTAATTTATTTTTATTATTATTTTTTAAATTTTTATTAGTGAAACACCATGAGGTACAGTTTTAGACTTACAAATTTTTGTGCTTGGGTTTCAGTTATACAATGATTGAGTACCCTTCCCTCCACCAGTGTCCATTTCCCACCACCACTAATCCCAGTATCCCTCCCACCCCCCACCTTCCCATCCCACTCCGCCTCTGTGGCAGGGCATTCCCTTTTGTTCTCTCTATCCTTTTGGGTGCTGTGGTTTGCAAAAGAGGCATTGAGTGGCACTCATGTTCGGTCTAAATCTACTTTCAGCATGCTTCTCCCATCCTGGGAAGATCCTCCCAACACCCTATATTTGGTGCGCCCTTCTCTATCTGAGCTGCCTTTTTCCCCAGCATGTGTGACTGGCATCCAAGCCATGGAGTGAACCTCCTGGTACTTATCTCGGCTATTCTTGGGTGTTAGTGTCCTATTTTGTTACTTTATGTTCCCCAGATGAATGCAATCTTTCTATGTCTGTCCCTCTCTTACTGACTCATTTCACTTAGCATGATACTTTCCATGTATTACCAGTTGTATATAAATTTCATGACTTCCTCTTTTCTAACAGCTACATAGTACTTCATTGTGTAGATGTACCAAAGATTCTTTAACCAGTCATCTGTTCTCGGGCACTCAGTTTTTTTTCCAGATTCTGGCTATTGTAAAGAGTGCTGAAATGAACAAACAAGTGCAGATGTCATTTTGACTACACATTTTTGCCTCTCTGGGATATATTCCCAGAAGTGGTATTGCTGGGTCAAATGGGAGCTCAATTTCTAATTTTTTGAGAATCGTCCATACTGTTTTTCAAAATGGCTGAACCAGTCAACATTACTACCAGCAATGAAGGAGGGCCCCTTTCTCGCCACATCCGCACCAACACCGGTTGCTTTTGTTCTTTGGATATGAGCCAGTCTCTGTGGTGTGAAATGATATCTCCTTGTTGTTTTGATCTGCATCTCTCTGATGATTAGTGATGTAGAGCAATTTCTCATGTGCCTTTTAGCCATTCGAATTTCTATTTGAAAAAGTTTCTGTTCATTTCATCACCCCATTTTTTGGTGGGGTTGGATGTTTTCTTCTTGTGGAGTTCAACCAGTACTTTGTATATCTTTGATATCAACCCCTTGTCGTATGTGTATTGGGTGAATATCCTTTCCCATTCTGTAGACTGTCTTTGTATTTTGATCACTGTTTCTTTTGAGGTGCAGAAGCTTCTTAGTTTAGGATAGTCCCATTTGTCTATCTCTGTTTTCACTTATTTGGCCAGTGGTGTGACATATTTGAAGGTACCATTAGCTTCAATGTCATGAAGGGTTTTGCCAACTTTGTTTTCAGTGTACCTTAAGGATTCCGGTCTAATGTTGAGGTCTTTAATCCATTTTTATTTTACTTTTGTATATGGAGTTAGGCAGAGATCTGAGCCCATTTTTTTTGCATGTAGCTATCCAGTTTTGCCAGCACAATTTGTTAAAGAGGTTTTCCTTGCTCCACTTCACATTTCTTGCTCCCTAATCAAAGATTAGATAATCATATGTTTGAGGGGGAGATGTCAGTATATTCAACCCTGTTCCATTGGTCTGAAGCTCTGCCTTTGTTCCAGTACCATGCTGTTTTGATTATTACTGCTTTTTAGTAGAGTTTGAATTTAGGAAGGTTGATTCCTTCCATTTTCTTTTTCCCAAGAATTGCTTTAGATATTCGTGGGGGCTTATTGTTGTTCCATATGAATTCCAGGAGTGTTTGCTCCATTTCTTTGAAGAATGTTAAGAATGTCACAATGTTATAGTGATCGCATTGAATTTGTACAATCCTTAGGGAAGTATTGCCATTTTGATAATGTTAATTCTCCTGATCCATGAATAGGGGATTTCTTTCCATTTCCTTGTGTCCTCTTTTATTTTTTAATTAGCATTTTGTAGTTTTCTTTGTACAGGTCCTTTACTTCCTTAGTTAGCTAATTTCTAGGTAGTTGATTCTCTGGGTCACAACTGTGAATGGGATTTTTTTTTATGCCACTTTCTTCTCTCTCACTATTTGCATATAGGAAAGCCATGGACTTTTGGGTATTGATTTTTTTTTTTTTTTGGGGGGGGTTTTTTTTTTTTCCCTTTATTTTATTTTATTTTTTTTTAAAGTTGTAGATTTACAATTTTTTGTGCTTTGGTTTCAATTATACAATGATCAGATACCCATCCCTCCACCAGTGCCCATTTTCCACCACCATGGATAATATCCCTCCCACCCCCATCCCCCCATCCCCCCGTCTCTGTGGCAGGGCAATCCCCTGTGTTCTCTCTCTCCTTTTGGGTGTTTTGGTCTGCAAAAGAGGCATTGAGTGGCAAACATGTTCAGTCCATAGTCTACTTTCGACATGCATCTCCCCTCCTGGGAGGATCCTCCAAACATCCTTTATTTGGTGCTCCCTTCTCTATCTGAATAGCCCTTTCCTCTAGGATACCCGGCTGGCCTCTAAGTTATGGAGTAATCCTCCTGGTGCTGATCTCAGCTATTCTTGGGTATTAATCTCATACTTTGTTACTTTATATCCCCCAGATGAATGCAATCTTTCTATGTCTATCCCTCTCTTTCTGACTCATTTCGCTTAGCATGATACTTTCCATATTGTACCACTTGTATGTAAATTTCATGACTTCATCTTTTCTAAGAGCTACATAGTACTCCATTGTGTAGATGTACCAAAGTTTCTTTAACCAGTCATCTGTTCTTGGGCATTCAGGTTGATTTTATAGCCTGCCACTTTACTATACAAGTCTATTGTTTCTAGGAGTTTCTTGGTAAAGGTTTTTTTTTTCTTTTCCATTCACTTATTATTTTATTTATTTTTTGCGAGGGAGAGAAGGTTTACATCACACTAGACTGTGCTCAGGGATCAATCCCAGCAGTGTTCAAAGGATGATATACATTTCCAAAGGCAAAATCAGGGTCTGTTGCATACAAGGCAAGTGTTTTAACCCCTATCTCTTTTGCTCCTACTTTTCATTACTTTTACACCAATTGGATTTTATTATATTCTCTCGGTCACCAAATTCTGTAATGTGAAAACAATTTTTTCCTTATTTTTTGTACTTTTACAAAAGTTCTTGACAGCTTTCTCTGATATATTCATAGAAAATGTTTCAGTAGGGTTGCCAACTGTCCTAATGCGTTTTTTTTTTCTTATTAGTGAAACACCATGAGGTACAGTTATAGGCTTACAAATTTTGTGCTTGGGTTTCAGTTATACAATGATCAGGTGCCCATCCCTCCACCAGTGCCCGTCATCCATCACCACGGGTCCCAGCATCCCCCCACCCCCCATCCCCCCCGTCCCATCCTGCCTCTGTGGCAGGGTATTCCCCCTTGTTCTCTCTTCTTTTGGGTACTGTGTTTTGCAAGAGAGGCATTGAGTGGCAATCATGTTTGGTCTATAGACTACTTTTAACATGGTTCTCCCACCCTGGGAGGGTCCTTACAACACCCTTCATTTGGTGCTCTCTTCTCTATCTGAGCTTCCTTTTCACCTAGAACGTGTGGCTGGCCTTCCATTCATGGAGCAAAATTCCTGGTACTAATCTCAGCCATTCCTGGGTGTTAGTCTCCCTTTTTGTTGCTTTATGTTCCCCAGATGAATGCAATCTTTCTGTGTCTATCCCGCTCTTTCTGACTCATTTCGCTTAACATGATACTTTCCATGTAGTACCACTTGTATGTAAATGTCATAACTTCATCTTTTCTAACAGCTACATAGTACTCCATTGTGTAAATGTACCAAAGTTTCTTTAACCAGTCATCTGTTCTTGGGCACTCAGGTTTTTTCCAGATTCTGGCTATTGTAAAGAGTGCTGCAAAGGTTTTAGGGTTCTCTAAGCATAGTATCACATCATCTGCAAATAGTGAGAGCTTGATTTCTTCCTTTCCTACCTGGATGCCCTTAATATCTTTTTCTTGCAAATCACTATTGCATGTACTTCCAGTACTATATTGAACAGTAGTGGAGAGAGTGGGAATCCTTGTCTCATCCCTGATCTTAGGGGGAAGGCTCTCCATTTTTCCCCATTGAGGATGATGCTTCCTGTAGGCTTGTGGTAGATGGCTTTAACTATATTGAGGAAGGTCCCCTCTATCCCCATTTTGGAAAGAGTTTTAATCATAAACTGGTGCTGGATCTTGTCAACTGCTTTCTCTGCATCTATTGACATGATCATATGGTTTTACCTTTTCTTTAGTTTATATGATGGATTATGTTGATTGATTTCCAAATGTTAAACCGTCCTTGCATCCCTGGGATGAATCCCACTTGGTCATGTATGATCTTTTTTGATGATTTGTTGAATTCTATTTGCTAGAATTTGTTGAGAATGTTTGCATCTGTGTTCATCAGGGAAATTGGCCTGTAGGTTTCTTTTCTTGTGGTGTCTTTGTTTCCTTTTGGTATGAGAGAGATATGGGCTTCATAGAAACTGTTTGGAAGAGTTTCTGTTTCTTCAATTTTCTGGAAAAGCTTGAGAAGAAATGACAATAGATCCTCTTTAATGTTTGAAAAAATTCGCTAGTGAATCCACCGGGACCTAGGCTTTTGTTTTTGGGAAGATTTTTGATTCAATTTCAATTTCCTTGATGTAATAGGTCTATCCTGGTACTCTAGATCTTGATTCAGCCTTGGGAGATTATAGGAATCCAGGAATTTATCCATTTGTTCTAGGTTCTCTTGTTTTGTGGCAAACAGACTTTCAAAGTAGTCTCTGATGATCTTTTGAATTTCTGTTGTGATATCCCCCTTCTCATTTCTGATTCGGTTTATTACAGTTCTCTCTCTCTCTCTCTCTTTCTTTGTGAGTGTTGTTAGTGGTTTATCTATTTTATTTATTTTCTCGAAGAACCAGCTCTTGGTTTCATTGATCTATCGGATTGTTTTTTTGGTTTCCATGTCGTTGATTTCTGCTCTAAGTTTTATGATTTCTTTCCTTCTGCCTATTTGGTCTCCTTTGTTGATCCTTTTCTAAGATCTTGAGCTTTGAATTCAAGTTGTTTATGTGGGCTCTTTCTTCCTTCCTGAGAAATGCTTGCAGAGCTATAAATTTTCCCTTTAACATGGCTTTAACTGCATCCCATAGGTTCTGGTAGCTCGTGTCTTCATTTTCATTTGCTTCCAGCTATCTTTTGATTTCATCTTTGACTTCCTTCCTGACCCACTCATTGTTCAACATTGAGTTGTTTAATTTCCAGGTGTTTGATTTGGTTCTCTGTGTCTGTGTGTGATTCACTTCTATTCTCAGCACATCTCAGAAAAGATTGTTGATACTAATTTATCTTCCTGATTCTATTGAAGTACATTTTGTGTCCTAGCACATGGTCTATTTTGGAAAATGTTCCATGTGCACTGGAGAAGAATGTGTATTCTTTCTTTTTGGGGTGTAAAACCCTGGATAGGTCTATAAGCCCTTCCTCTTCTATTTCTTCCTTAAAGCCAATGTTTCCTTGCTGAGTTTTGTTCTTATTGATCTATCCAGAGGTGATAAGGTGATATTAATGTCTCTGGCTACTATTGTGTTGCTAGCAATGTCTTTCTTAAAATCTGTTAGCAGTTGTTTTAAATATTTAGCTGTTCCCTCATTAGGTGCGTATACATTTAATAGTGTGATTTCTTCCTGTTGTATGTATTCCTTGATGAAGAGAAAATAAGCCTCACTGTCCCTTCTAATCTTTTTCAACCTGAAATTGATGTTGTAGGATACTAGTATGGCCACCCCAGCTTTTTTTGAGGGAGCTGTTTGCTTTCAGGATTGTTTTCCATCCTTTAACTTTGAGTCTGTGTTTGCTCTGACTGTTGAGATGAGTTTCTTATAGGCAGAAGAATGTTGGATTCTGTCTCTGAATCCATTTTGCCACTCTGTGTCTCTTAATTGGTGAATTTACATCATTGATGTTGAGAGAGATTATTGTTATGGAGTATTGTGTCACCTTTCTGTAAAGATCTGTTGTGCTTGTAGGGTTTGTCTTGTCTTATAGTAGCCCCTTTAGCCCTTGTTTTAGGTTTGGTTTTGAGTCTATGAAGTTCCTGAGTTGCTGTTTATCTAGAAAATGTCTACTGTTCCTGCGAGTTTGAGTGAGAGTTTAGCCAGATAGAATATTCTGGTGAAGCATTCATTTCAGTGAGTTTTTTTCACTATATCCCACCATTGCCATTGGGCTTGGATGGTTTCCTATGATAGGTCTGCTGTGAATCTAAGAGGTGCTCCTTTGTATGTGATTTCCTTCTTTGACCTTGCTGCTTGCAGTATTGTGTCTCTATCCACCGCATCGATCATTCTATGATATGTCTTGGAGTGTTTTTGTTAGGGTCTCTTTTAGTTGGCAACCTTCGGGCTTCTTGAATCTGAATGGCTGCATTGTAGAGCTCTGGCAAATTTTCATCAATGATATGTTTAACCGTGGCTTTTTCATTGGGATTGTTTCCCTGAGCTTCTGGTGCTCCAATGATTCTAACGTTGTTTCTCTTGGAATCATCTCCTAGGACTCTGATTCGCTCTAGAGCTATTTTGAGGTCTCTTTACACTGTTTGTTGTTGTCTGTTGGCTTGGTGCAGCTGATCTTCCAGCTCACTGATTCTGTCTTCAGCTCTGGTCATCCTACTGTTGAGTGCACAGACTGAGTTTTATATTTCATCTATGGAATCTTTTATTCGTGACATTTCTGCTCTCATTTCTTCCCATAATTTCTCGATTGTTTCTTTCATGCTACTGGATATATGTCTGACTGTTTCATTGAGTTCATTGAAATCTTCATGACTTCATATCCAAATTCTTTCTCAGAAAGGTCCTTTAGGTGAGTAGCACCTACTGAGGCTTCTGGACTCTTTTCATCTTTGTCCCCATGTGGTGGGAATTTGCGTTGTTTCTTCATGTTTGTGTGTAGGTATGAAAACTGAGATTTTACACTAGATTTCTTGGTATGAGTAAACTACCTGAGGCCTAAAAATAGGCCACGCCCACTTCTACAAAAGCCACACCCGCTTCTGAAGAGGCCATGCCCCCAGAGGAACATGGTGTGTGGGGAGGGTACTAGCTGGGAGGGAAAGAAGACCGGCACAGCGTTGGGGACGAAGAGGAAGAGACTCAGGGCTGCTTTTGTCCCAGGGTCCTAGAGGACACCTGGGGCACTTGCACGGAGAAAGCCAAGTCTCAGGTTCAAATACTGGCAGGTTAACTGACCTGGGAGGGGAAGAAGACTGGCACAGTGTCGGTGACAAAGAGCATGACTCTTAATTTAAATGTCTCCTTTTGGGATGGGTATTTGATCATTGTATAATCAAAACCCAAGCACAAAAAATTGTAAATCTACAACTGTACCTCATGGTGTTTCACTAATAAAAAAAAAATGTAAAAAAAAAGTCTCCTTTTTCCTTTCTTTTCTTCTTCTGCCATAAACCCATACACTTATTAGAAGAAATTCTTTGTAACTTACAAGAGTCTTTCAATTGTTACTTGTGTTTTAATGCACATACACACACACACACACACACGCACACCAAACTTGCACATTTTGCTTTTTAGTCAGTGATTGCAGAGGTTTGCTAATTGTGAAACCGTCTTGAAATATCAGTGAGGAAAGTGTTCCTCCTGCTCTTGTGGCCCAACTCCTCTCAGGAACTTCAGGTTTCTTTCTGCCTTTCGGTCAGGAGGAAGCTCCTACTTGGGGCAGCCTCAAATCAGGAAAGGCTGCAGCCATTCACTCCTTCATTGGTACAGATGCTTCTGATTCTTTTCTTTTTTCAGAGGTTTTTTGCCAAAGTTATTTGGTTCTAATGAAAAATCATATGCACCCTGAATAGAAGTGACAGCACACCTGAACGCTGCCAGGCTCAGAAAATCAAAGACAGGGAGGAACTGAGCTCTATACTGGAGCAGAAGGTTCACCAAGGACAAGGGCTCAGAATTTTGTAGGAGGTGAGCTTTTCTAGGAAGGAGGTGAAGTTGATTCTGGGAGTCATCAGAGGAGCATGCAGTGAGCTGGAATCAGTGACGGGCAGGTTCCATTCAATAATTCCTTCCTTCCCCCCAGCCCCCACCACACACACACAAAGGTTGGATGATAGTACAGAGGGTAGGGCACTTACCTTGTGTGCTGTTCACCAAGGTTTGATCCCTGCACTCTCTCTGGTTCCCTAAGTCCCACCGGAAGGTATCTTTGATCACAGAGTCAGAAGTAAGCCGTAAGTACAGCTGGATGTGACTCTTTGTGTCCACAAAAACATTTGAAAAAATGACTTCCCCCTAAAGGAAAAGTTATATGCTAGGTAGACTTAGTCCTCTTGGCATGGCTGAATGCTCTGGGGACAAGAGTTTGTTGAGATTTTCCTCCTTGACCTTGCTTTTCAGACTATTTGTTCATAGTGGGTTGGCTGAACTGCTCTTCAAGAACTTACTGTGATTCATTCACTCACACATTGTGCTATAGTTTGCTTATTGACATACAGCTCTGGAAATGGGCAAGTCTATAGCTGGAAGATAGCAACAGACTCTAGGGAATGGTCCCCTTCCCCCATTTCTATTTATGCACAGAGACTTAAATGACAAGTGAAGGTAAGCTCATAACGCAGAGGCCAACCAACTGTCATTTCATTCTATTCATGCCATAAGTACTTGCATGCATTATTCACTAGGTGCTGCTTAGGGAGCAGGGAAAGCAGGGTGAGTCTGCTTATTTGTCACCCCTGGGACAGAGACACAGGAACTTCAGCAATGGCATGGCTTTGCAGGGGTGGACAGAAGAACAGAACTCTCGGGGGAGAACTGAGGGAATACATAGTTCACTTTATCTCTGCTTATTTCTCTTTTGGAAGTGACATGTTGTGGGAAGGAGGGGTTGGACCATTGGGGTAGCAAATAGAGGAAGTATCTTCAATCAAAAATAGAGGAGCGAGGAGGAAATAAAAGTTCTAATCTAATAGAAACATGAGGGGCCAGAGCAGCATCAGGGATGATCATTTTCTCCTGGTGCTTTTGAATCTGGGATAATTTTTCTACAAAGAACTAGGCCTGGGAAAGGACACCTACTCCCCAGTCAAGAAGTGACACTTGCCAGGTGTCAAAAGTCAAAGCTTCAAGGCTCTTCTGTTCTCTGGGAAAAAGCTCGGGGCTTCCCAAGGAAGGATGGGGAGGATCTCTCAGAGGTTTTGGGTTCCTCTTCAGGCCACCTGGCCTGGCCACTGACACAGATGGGAACAGGCTGTGCCTATGAAGACCTTAAATTCCCAGAATCTTCACTGAGCTGTGGGAATTCCACACTTCCCACTCATTTCCAGGCTGCAGGAGACTACTCACAGGGGCAAGGTTGACCAGAATTGAGAGATCCACTGCTTAGGTGGCTCAGGGCTTCCAGATTGTTTCCTGCTTAGGGTCACTAAGCTCTCCAGTTGTCCACCATTCTTTATTCACATGATGAAACTGCTATCCAAGAAGTCACAGACCCACCCAACTGCCCGTCTATTGCCTGTTGCTTACAGTCCTTGCACATGACACAATGTCAGCAGTCAATAAATATTCTGTGATGACTGAATGACGAGTGGATTTAATAAATGAAGGGAGGAACCAGAAAAATATAACAAGCTCATGGAGTGGGCACTGACTGAGCTGGGAATTGAGAAACTCGGGACCTCAGAATCTCCTTTCTCTAGGTCAGCATAGAAGTTCAAATGGCATCCCAATGAGAAGAGAAGAAGAAAGTAGTATAAGTCAGGGGGGTGCCAAGTCAGACGTTCTATTTAGAAAGTATCATGTTTGGACCTGGACTTGTGTAAAACAGGCTATGGAAGTTGTTTGAGGGGAACTCATAAGGGCATACAACAGTGAATGGACTTCATCCTATCAATAAAGGAAAACTACACCAATTATAGCGCAGAAAATTCATTTTAACTGGAGCTCAAGAATCTGTTTCTAGAAGCTTTTTACAAGAGCAAAGTTTTATCTAGAACATTTTAAATCACTGCTAATATTTATTGAATTCGAATGACTACTAAACTATCCTAAACTATTCTGTATTTCTGCCGATGCTGAATACATACATGCCTTCCAAGTTTTACGATGCCTCCCATTTCCACTTTTTTTTATTCTCTTGATACTAGGTGACATTGTATCCATGCCTTCTTGCCTTTTTTCCCCTTTTTGGGTCACACAGGGTGATGCAGAGGGGTTACTCCTGAATTTGCACTCAGGAATTACTCCTGGAGTTGCTCAGGGGACCATATGGGATGCTGGGAATTGAACCCTGGTCAGCCATGTGCAAGGCACTGTACTATCACTCCAGCACCTACCTTCTTGCCTTTTGCCCCACATCCTGACACCCTAAGCCCCCAAAGCTAAGAGATACAGAAATCAGTAGCCATAAGTCTTAGGTGTCATTCAAGTTAACCTTATGTAAATGTTATTGAGGCCAGAGATATGAAAGACAGATAGACATGGCCTAGAAATCATTCTAACCTCCAAACCAGAGAGTGCCTATAAAAGTTTTAGTTGAAGTCATCGCTTAAGACAGTGCTTGGTCCCCTCTCCAAAGCAATTCTTGTAAGTAATATCTAGTAAGCAGTCAATCGAGGTTATTGGCATGAAATTTCTTTTTGTTGTCTTACCTGTGTCATATTGGTGGCAGAAATGAGAAAATTGAAGGAATAAGACTTAGAACATTTGTTTTTCAAATGGAATAGGTCAGATTTGAGAGTTTATGGACTTAAGACACTAAAATGGTCTCCCCAAAGATATATAAAACCCTTACTCACAATCCCTCAGAGAATATATCTTTATTTGGTAATAGGGTCATTTAACTAAGTTAGAAACTTAGTTTTCATTTGCCTCCACTTAGTTAAGATGCAATTAGGCTGGGCCCTTAATCCAATGTGCTCCAGCCTGCCCTTGTCACAGATAATATTACTCTCCCAGAGGGAAGATCAAGTGGGGACAGGGGCAGAGGTTGGAGCAAATATATGCAAATAAAGAATTGTCAACTTTCCCCACAAGTAAAGAAGAGGCAGGGTTTCGACTCAAGGTAGAAGATAGGAGGAGGGGTTCTACACCATATCCAGAGATTCCCGGTCTTGTGGACACCTTGATTTTAACCATCTAGCCTTGAAATTGTCTGACAGGATTTCCATTACGAAAGTTAGCCACTTTGTGGCATGCTGTTAGATCCAATCAAGGAAATTTAATTATGAGGAGGGACTGAAAACCTTTCCACCGTCTATTCTGCCCCACAAGCAATGAAATAATGATCAGATCTGTGGATTGCATCTTTGGCGTAGTGAGATATGGTGGCGTTTAGAGCCATCTGCTAGCATTTTGGTATCTTGTGGATGTCTTATGGATGCTTAGAAGTGTCTTACTTAGATCATCAGATTTTAAGATTTTTAACTTAGAGCCCGCAAGCTACCGAGAGTATTCGATATGCCAGACACAGTAACAACAAAGTCTCCAATGGAGATGTTACTGGGCCCGCTCGAGCAAATCGACGATCAACGGGAGGGCCTTTACCTTTACCTTACCTTAACTTATGGCTTAAGTTTGACTTAAGATGACTAGAAGGAATTCAAAATGTGGAGAATATTTATCACATTTCTTTGTAAAGCTAAAGAAGAAATACACCTGCCATTTCACAAGCCTGCATAAAGGTAGGTGTGCATGTTATGTGCTTTACATTTGCAGACCTGCTCACGTACTATGTGTGTTCATGTGAGTGTGTGCACACTTGCAAATTCAGTTGACCTTTGTCCCTGTGAACTGCTCTTTTTCCCACTTCAAACTGCTGTTACATAATCTTATAAAATCTGTCTAATATCCTATCCGGTCGTTACACCACAATAATTTCACTACTTCATACTTGTTAATCATTCCTTTCATTTTTCTTTCTGTTCTTTCCCTCTTTCTCCCTGCCCTTTCTGCTTCTTCCTTCCTTCCTTCCTTCCTTCCTTCCTTCCTTCCTTCCTTCCTTCCTTCCTTCCTTCTTTCCTCCCTCTCTTTTTTCCTCTTTTTTCTCTCTTTCTCCCTGTTTTTTTTTTTAATCATTTGCTATTTTGCCAAGAGTATCTTTGTGCATATTAAGTTTTATTCTTTCGGGTAATATTATTTAAATACATTTTAAAGATTGATTTACTGGATCAGAGTCATAAAATAGTGCTCGTGATTTTGTTCTCTTTTTTTTGTTTCTATACATATATGTAAATATAAATTTAATTGCTTTCTAAAAGAATAAAACTAAAATGAATTCAGCTTCATAAGAAGATATATATTAATGACTTATTACATTTTTATTTTTAGAAATTGAAGGTGAATTTTGTTCTGTATGATTGGCCTTGTGTTAATTGAACTTTACCTACTACTTTATTATATCCTAACTGTACTGCTGTCTGTATACTTTATAAATATTAAATCAAACCATCTGTGCCATATTTTTAGGAATAGCTTTCCCTTTATTTCAAAAGCATTTGTTTCTATTAAAAAGAGTTATATTTTATTGGAGAAAAGTTGGTATATAGTGGATTTTTTTGTTCCTTTAAAAGTACTTGAATTTATTTGCTGTTTATAAAATAAACAGTCCTCATAATTTATGATTAAATGTTCTGTTATTCTTGTTACTTCAGTGGCCATTTCAATTTTATTTTTTAATTCATTGGGGATGAATTTTTCACATATATATCTGAATTGTGACCCAGTTATATAAAAATAATTATTAAATAAGCATTGAATTTTTATTAGTTTTGATGCTTACTTGGTTATAATACTACAGCATTCTGTCTGCATTTTCCTCTTAAAAAATTCATAGGCTTTATTGTTTGAGTACTGTAAAATTTCATTCTTGCTGTTTCATGATTTAGTTTAATTCTTAAGTCAGATTGGATTATTGCTTGTTTTTCAGCATTTTCTTTTTCTAATGAACATTTCTTGTGCACTTACTTTCCCCACAAGCTTTAGATTGATTTTCCAAGTTAAAAAAATGAAGCCATTTGATTTGGGGTTAGTGTTCATTTAAGATAAACATCCGTAATTGGGTGAGTCAGGGTGAATGACTTGACTCATTTTTTTCTAAGTGGTAATGTTAGGCAGGGAGAACTAGATTTTACTAGGGAACATGTATCCTAGTCATGAGTCCTGTTCTATTACCTGCTCCCTTGTCCAGGTTATTTCCCACGTGGAGCCTTACACCCCTCTTAACAGCAAGAGAATAAGAAGGTCAGGCTTGGAGGGATGTCATTCTAATTAAATAAGTGAAAGGATGTGAAACACATAGCACAAAACTGGCCAGAATAGGACACTTAACTTTCATTTCCTTTTTACTTTCTCCCACTTATAATTTGTAGCTTCATGTGGCCTTCTTAAACTCACCTCCAATTTTTATGTTATAAATGAACTCTGCCTTTTTACAATACTCTTAAGACTGCTTCTTACTAACTCCCAAGGGAGCTTTGTCTTCTGCCTTGCTCGCTTAGTCAATGGTTTGTAGATGGTTCTTTTGAGGTTCTTGAAGTTTTAGGTAGAATAGTGCTACTTTCTGGAAGCCATAGCTATTTTCCTAAAGAGGTGCTAGAATATTCCAGTTTCCTTGGTCAAGAGTTGCTCGCTGTGATCAAGTGAGGACCATAATTTGGGTTTCCACTCTCTGAACCTTTTACCAACAAACTAAGTTCTTCTAAAGGAATATTCCAGCTTTCAGTTCCACCTCTGCATTTCTTAGGATTTGAATTCTCATGTTGAACTTGCAACTGCCTGGCCATTTTTTTCATCTTCTTCTCTGTATTTCTCTGTCATTCAAAAAAGAAATTATAAGATTACTTTATACTATATGAAAATGCAGAAATTAGTTATCATCATCGGAAGAGAGAGAAAATAGGAAAGTAATAGAAAAGAAGGGGCAGAAAAAAATGGAGATAAGATGAACAAGACAAGTAATGTTTAGCTCTTGTTTGTGTACTTGTATTTGAGCAAATTTAACACAGAGCATTCTGACATCAGAAGAAGAGAAATACTTTGGGTAAGTTACCTTATCTCCAAATATTACTTTTATTGCAATTAAAATGCCTATGTCATAAGATTTTTTTTGTCTGAACATGAAATGAAATAAGAGATGGGATGTTTAAGTATAATTGTTAACACATAGTAGAGACTCAGCAAATGTTAGTTTTATTGCTACTATCATTTTTTTCAAGAGTTTTTACTTTGATGTGAGAAATCAACTAACTCAGGAACTATATCTGGTACTTAAGTTACCTGAGCTCCAAAGTGTTGTTCATTTTCAACAATGCAATAAAAACTCTGGTGAACTCCACTGCTGATCTGGAGGGCAGTGGGGCATTCATCTGTCTGACACAACAATGATGCAGGTAAAAATAAGGATGTTCCTTAATGATGGTTCCTTCTCTCCTCCCATTTTCCAAAAGAACTTGGTCTCAACATAGCAGAATGTTGGACCGTCAAGGGAGCCTCAACAGCTCATCAGAACCCTCTCTTTTCCAAAAGGGGAGAGTTGGATTTCCAGTATTACTCAGAGTACAATGGTCTGATTGCAAGATCCCAGTGGTTTCTCTTGAAGGTCCTTTCGGTGGCAGGGGCCTCATGCAATTGAAGTAAAGAAAAAAGAAGCTGATTTATTTTTAATTTCTGGAAGTGAAAGTCAGTTTGAGTTTGGACGGTTCATTGTTTCATTGTTATTACTTTCAGCCACTGGTAGCTTTGTCCACCCTTTTTGCTTGCCTGAAGAGTCAGGTTGGAGAGGCTCATGAGCTCAGGTCCTCTGCACACGTTGTGCAATTGCTATTGGGTGTTAAGGAATGCAGATATTAATATGCCTGTGCTTTTCTATATGCTTTATGCTTTAGCAGAGAATATCACTGAAGCACATCGCTGGGCTATTGGAATTAAAGAGAGGCGCCCCTTCTGAGTGTGCGCAGGTGCTCTGGAATCCCAGGGGTACTTCTGGTTATTTTGGGTGGCTGTATTTGAGTCCTGATCCCAGTTCCTCCTGCAAGTCTGGAGCACAAGACTGAAGCCACAAACTGGAGCACTTCCTGCCAGTTCCTACCAATGAAAGCCCATCTGAAGAGATGAAAAGTCAATAGAAATGGTTAGAACAGGCACCAGGGCAAGAGAACCCAGTTGCAGCTCCTAGCTAACTGCTCTTGACCCAGGCTGCTCTGTGCCAAACATGTGACTGACACTTTCGCAGTTCCCCTCATCTTTACCCTCAAGACAATACAAAGAGGTGGGTGGTATTACCTGCCTCACCTTTATTCACAAGGTTACTCAGAAAAAAAATGGGCTGACACACTCAAGGTCACAAACCAATTGCCATGTCAGCTTCCAGGCTTAGCTCTCTATCGCCCAGGCCATAGCCATCTGCTTTTGCTCTAGTCTATGGGGTGACCATTTGCTTTCTCTTTTGTTGTCACCATTGATTTGATGTCTCCTTTGTTGTCACCTTTGATATCAGTAAATGATGTACCTGTAATAGGAGTGCTGGCCATCTTGGGTGTGGTGATATATAACCCCATGTTTTAAAATAATTTATTTCTGAGATCCATACCAGTGGAGCACGTCTGGTGAGTTGTACTTCCTCTCTTCCTGTTCCTATTTCCCTTTCTGAACCGGTCACTCAGGATCCTAGTCTCCATGTGCATCTGTGCACACTTGAGATCTGAAACCAGACCGGTGCCACTGCCAGCTGCAGAAGCACGCACTCGCCGTCATTTTTGGAAACCAAAAATGACTGGTCCTATAACTGTGATTGGACGAAGCTTATAATTTGTGTTTGCTGTAGTCAGCGACATGGTATTTTGGGACAAACAGCCGCTCTCTGCTACATATAGCTAGGAATTTGCGGCTTTTATGCAACCTGCCATTGTATATGATCTAGGAGGTAAAGGAGAAGAGCGGGAAAGGAAAGGGATGAGGGGAAAGAGGTCAGGAAGCATCCTCTCTGCAGACAACAAGGGACGCTTCATAGCTCAGCAGGCCCGGAGGAAAGATGTATTGACTTGCCCTCCAGAGGGACAGGCAGATGTTGTTAAGCTCTCAGACAGCACAACCCTCTTCTCTTTGCAGCCAGAACCCTGGGCCTCCCAGGAAGAAGTTCAGCCCTACCCAGGCTCAGGAAGGAATCCTCATCTGAGTCAGAGCGTGATTTAAGAAGCCCAAGTCCAATTCTCCGGTGACTAAGCAATTTAGTGTGGCAGAATCTATTCACTGCTTCCGTGCTAAAAGGCCAAATGCTTCTCTTGTGTTTGCCTGTCTTCTGAGTCTCAGTTTGATAAAACCTTCATTCCTTATTAAACATTGACATAGGACTGTGTCACACCAGGCCAGGTTGGAAATTGGTGATATATAAATATTCTAAGCTGGAGGCCAAGAATATGGGTCCATAGGTCAAGCACATGCTTTACATATAGTAGGCTCTGGGTTTGAACCCTGGGATATAGAGCATTGTCAGACTTCCAATATGAACTTCCAGCATTGTTAGAGGTGGCCATGGTGCCCACCACTTCCCAGGGCATTGTTGAGTGTGATCACTGAACAGCAAAACAAAACAAAACAAAACTGAGAAATAATTTAGGTAGAAATAATTCAGCCTTAATTCCAGCCCTACAGTTTCTTGCAGCACAGAGAACAGAAACCTAGGAACCTGTCCATCTTGCTCTAACCAGACTCCCACATGACAGAAAAGTTATGAACCAACACCTCACCAAAATCACCTAACTGGAGCTGGCATATTTCCCCCATGATGCCCTGGTGCTGTAATGAAATGCAAGGTGTTGGCTTTTGATATTCTCCGATTTGTTGTTGCTTTTTTAAAATTGAACAGCTTAGAACAAAGACCCTGATTGCCAAACTTTAGTAATCCCATTTCTGAGATGATGAGAACCTTCATTTCAATGATCAATATTAGGTCAATGCTTGATAACTAGAGATCAATTTGTATTTCAGTGGGAATTTTCGAGGACTCGAGCCGTTTTGAAATATGAGCAGCAACAGTGTTGTTTGGAAGGAGAAATGTTACTTAGGAAATCATCCCTGAATATAGGAAGCAGTGCTTTCTCTTCTCTTGGCTGGGGCACAGTGTTGTGTAATCTCTGTGCTTTGTGCCTTGAAGAGGATGACTGTATCTCCCTTGGAAGCATGTCTCTCTTGTGGCCAGTAAGTGGCCATATCTGCAGGGGAAGACACTGTCTCTCCCATTGTGTAGTTCCTCTTGAATTTTAAAACATACATGAGCTAGAGGCTAAGGACGCTCTTGTTTGATCCCCAGAATTCCTAGGTGTGGTCTTTGGTGGCCCTCTAACATCACCCAAGTGAAGTTGGTGGTCCTTGAGCATCACTGAGTGGTTGTATTGGTTCCAAGAATCGCATCCTGAAGAGAATGGCACCTGAAACCCAAACATTCAACAGTTTAATCTGATTCGGTAGTTATTTTTAGAAGTATCCCTTGGGGTCCCAGAGTATTGCTTGGAAGGCACTCTCTTAAAATTAAAAGATAAAAACACATTATTTTTGGAGGTAAGAAAGGCTGTTATTTTGTTCAAAATGATTATTACTGTATTTTGTTTTAAAAATATATCTTAGGTAACATGGTTACATGGTTTTGTCATACAAGATTACTGTACCTTCATGACTCCAAAATGCCCAAGACCCTCTACCACTGTCTTAAATGCCACTTCTAGTCTGTTTTCTTTCTGAAAATTGCTCAATCTTTTTCCAGAGACTGTATCTGTTTTGGGTCTAGAGATCGCAGGGAATGGTATCTTTGATCAAGAGGGGAAAAGAACAATTGGTTCTGGTATATTGAAGAAAAAAGGCACCTTTTTATGAACAAAAAAGTTATATCCAAAATGAATCATGTATCTCTAGCTCAGAAGAAGAAAAATGTTGATAGAACTGCCTTCCAGATCTTCTATGACTTAATTCTGATTTAGCAGCTATCCTGCTACCCCAATTGCAAAGACCCTGCCTATTTTCAAATGAGGTTTTTAAGACTTAGAATGGGTGGGAAACTTGTCTTTTAGACATAGAGCTAGGAGATGGTGGATCCAGTGAGAAATGCAGATAAACTATCTCCTAATCCAGAGCTCCTTCCCTGCCCCCTGTAGCCACATACAGACTATAGCCACAAGTCATAAATTGAAATTGTCACATTTAGTGAATATTATGTTTTGCTTTTGGCTATACTTGTTAGTGCTTAGGACTTCTACCTCCCTCTGTGCTCAAGGATCATTCTAGTGCTTTCCAGGGAACTACATGCAGTGTTGGGGAATCAAATTGGGGTCTGCTCCATGCAAGTCAAGCTCTTTAATCCTGAAATATCTTTTTCACTTCACATTTAGTCAACATTTTACATTTGTCATTTTCTTCCTGGGACACAATATATTGCAAGATGGATGCTACCTTGAAAGGACTTCCCACAAATAGGATGAGAGAGTGGAGAACTTGGTGGTTCTGGATGGCATGAGGCCACTTTAGATAGGGAGAAGGTTTTTGAGTTGACTCTTGAAAGGATTTGGACATTGAATAAATTGAGAGAAGAGGGTAGAAGTTCATGTTCAACTCAGCTTGGGGGTGGCATAGCTAGGATTCTGGAATTGAAAAGATGAACTGAATAAAAATTGGGAGAAGAAACTTCAGAGCACAGTTCATGCGTAAGAAGTTGAAAAGTGCCTCTTATGTCTAGGAATGGTGTTGGTTTTCAGAAGAGCTGGGAGAGATTGAAGAGACAGAAGTTCCGCATATACTTGTGTGCAGCCAGCAGAAAGCATACTACCCAGGATGCCCTTGGGACTGGCTGAATTTCATGACGACATATCTCAACTAGAGCTCTTTACTCCTCTCTCATCTCGAGGCATCCTTAAGTGGACAGTAAGCAGGTCAAAGTTTCTACCCTGCCTCTATTTTTCCTGAATTTACAACTCAACCAAAGTTCTGTTTCCATGATACTAAATATCTTAATAAAATGTGACAAAGAATCAGACTTGTTTGGGTTATATTAGGCGGAACATCTGGATATTTAGAAATATCTAGACAGTTTGCCAAAAAAAAAAAGATATAATAGTTTGTAGTTGAGTGTTTGCTGTTACGGGATATGGCCAATGAATCACCCTTGTGTCTTTTAGAGTTTGGAAAATGCATTCCTTGGAAGAGAGAAGGAACTTGTCACTTGAAGTTCCATTTCTATCTCTTTTTCACTTTTGTCTTCACTTTTTGTTGCAAAAGACAAGTGATTCCACTTGAAATGTCACAGAATGGAACGGTTCACCTCTTGGTGCTGTATCACTAGGCAAAAAAGAAAATTAGGATAGCGTCCTTGTCTCTTTTAAAAAAACTTAATTCAACTCATTCATTAAGTTTTTAAAATATTTGCTAAGACCCTTTTTTAAAAAAAAATTTATTAGTGAAACACCATGAGGTAGAGTTGTAGATTTACAAATTTTTGTGCTTGGGTTTCGATATACAATGATCAAATACCCATCCCTCCACCAGTGCCCATTTTCTACCACCATGGATCCCAGTATCCTTCCCACACCCATCCCCTCCTATCCCATCCTGCCTTTGTGGCAGGGTATTCCCTTTTGTTCTCTCTCTCCTTTTGGGTGCTGTGGTCTTCAAAAGAGGCATTGAGTGGCAAACATGTTCAGTCCATAGTCTACTTTCGACATGCATCTCCCCTCCTGGGAGGATCCTCCAAACACCCTTTATTTGGTGCTCCCTTCTCTATCTGAGCTGCCCTTTCCTCTAGAATGCCCGACTGGCCTCTAAGACATGGAGTAATCCTTCTGGTACTGATCTCGGCTATTCTTGGGTATTAATCTCCTATTTTGTTACTTTATGTCCCCCAGATGAATGCAATCTTTTTACATCTGTCCCTCTCACGGACTCATTTCGCTTAGCATGATACTTTCCATGTAGTACCACTTGTATGTAAATTTCATGACTTCATCTTTTCTAACAGCTACATAGTACTCCATTGTGTAGATGTACCAAAGTTTCTTTAAGCAGTCATCTGTTCTTGGGCACTCAGGTTTTTTCCAGATTCTGGCTATTGTAAAAAGTGCTGCAATGAACAAACAAGTGCAGATGTCACTTCGACTATACATTTTTGCCTCTCTGGGATATATTTCCAGGAGTGAAGACCCCTTTTTATTTGAAATTTTGTGCTGATTTGAGGAAAGAAATGACCAGGACACAGGCTTTGCGTTGGAGGAGGTGATTGTTTTTAACTGAGTAACCTCAGTAGTGAGTGATTGAGCCAGTAGAGGTACATGCCAACGCTTCAGAGCACTGATGAAAATGCTACTGATTGAAAAGGAGAGAAAAGATCATAGAAAGATTAGCTGAAGGGATAATTTTACTTAGAATATTAAGGGGGGGAATAGCAGGTTTCCAATGAGAAGGGGGGAAAGTACCACCGTTATAAAGGCAAGAGTGCAGACCTGGAGGCATGAGACCATTAAGCATTCAGATGGTCACTGGGCATGTGCAAGAGAGTAACAGTGAGAGGTCAGAAAAATGGACAAGGGAAATAGAGGAAGACACCAAGTTCTGGCCTCTAGCCTTATCCTATAGGTTATGGAGAAGTCCCAAACTTTAATACCAGGGGCTGGAGCAATAGTACGGCAGGTAGGGTATTTCCCTTGCATGCAGCTGATCCGGGTTCGATGAAACCATGGTGTTTCTTTCTTTGGACAAACCTGGAAGGCTACCAAATATAACCTGCCCACACGGCAGAATCTGGCAAACTCCCCGTGGTGTACCCAATATGCCAAATACCAGTAACAATGATGGGTCTCATTCTCCTAACCCTGAAAGAGCCTTGAATATGGCACTTTTTAAAAAAATCTCAGTGCTAGGACAAAGGAGACGTTACTGGGGCCTGCTCGAGGCAATCGACGAACAACAGGATGGTCGTGATCGTGATCAAACTGACACTTATCTAGTACTTATCTGCCCCATTCCAGGACATGCTACTGACAGACAAAATATGTCTGTCTCTCACAGACAGTTTTTAGCATGCTCATAGTGCCTTTATTCATAGAATCCCAAAGAGAAGCATCCAGATGTCTATTAATAGAAGGAAGGATGGCCACATAACTTGCAATATAGTAACAAAATAAAGCAATAAAAAATGAACAAAATAATGAATCTACTACTTAGATGAACCTCACAGATATTATGCTGATAAAAAGTAAAAGTTTGGTAAATTTCATTTTTTTATTGAGTTCAGGAACAGGAGTCTTCATCTGTTGCCTCTAAGGTCTTTACTGCTTATAGGAATGGGGGATTAAACTGAAGGCATCAAAATCTTCCCAGAAGGTTGTGTATGTGTGTGTGTGTGTGTGTGTGTGTGTGTGTGTGTGTGTGTCTAGGATTTCAACAGGTTCCACATGGATGTCTTACTTAATGTATACTTTAATTCAATACAATTTTAAAAGCAGATAAAATTAACCATTATTTAAAAAGCTATTTTAAATAAAATTTGATAAATTTGGTTGTAATATTTACCACTTTGATTCAGTCTTTTTTCCTTGTCTTTTTTTCTTTCTTGGTTTTTGGAGACACACTAGGCTGGACTCTGGGTTTACTCCTGGCTTTGTGCTAGTGGGGCTTGGAGACCTTTGTGGTGCTGGGGGTCAAACCTGGGTCGGCTGCATGCAAAGTGAATGCCATAACTCACATATTCTCTCTGTTCCCTGATCTAGTTCTCTTTGAAGGGTTTCCTTCTTCTGAGAGGCCCTCATATGACCCAATAGCATGTAAATTATTTGGGACCATGTTAGGAACAAAGTTCTTTTCTTGTTGATTAAAAAAAAAGCAAAACAATAAGCACAAAAGCAACTGAAAGGAAAATCAGTAAAGTGAAGCAAAGTTTCATAAATTTCACTTAAAACCACAACCTCTCTATGAGTGAAAATACACTAAACAAATAAACACCTTTTTTTAGCCCTATATTTCTTCCAATTCTTTCTTTCTTTCTTTCTTTCTTTCTTTCTTTCTTTCTTTCTTTCTTTCTTTCTTCCTTCCTTCCTTCCTTCCTTCCTTCCTTTCTTCCTTCCCTTCCTTTGCTCTCTCTCTCTTTCTTATTCTTCTTTCTTTTTTTTCAGTCATTTCCTTCTTCCCCTCTTGAACCAAATTTCAAGAGCTTTTCACACTTCCTATATTCTTTTTTCTCATGACATTTCTTCTTCAAAGCAAAGTATTTTTTTCACTCCTGTCCTTTAAGGAGGTCTTATCTTCTGAATCCCTCACTTGCATGGGTAATCACTTCCTCTATTTTTTAAAAAATTTTTATTTGGTAATCACTTCCTCTAACCTAAAATGTTCTTTTCCTTAATTTTGTCAAGAGCCAACACCTCTGGCAAGCAGAAATTATTATCGCGGACCCTCTGTGCCTACTGAGATGGAAAGAACAACTTGAACAGAAAGGAACTGAACAGAGGGCAGCTGGACCTCTTCCCAGGGCCACTGATCCTTTGTAGACCACACTTCCGGGAATGAACAGGAAATACGTACTAGTTTATTTAGCAACACTGTGTAACACATTACATAAATGATAAAATGAACATGGATCCTGCCCTGACCTAAGTACAAAATGCCTTTACTTCGAAGATTTTAAAAGATGCTTTGCTAGCAGCTGCATACTGAGTATTTTGTGACATGTAATAGCAATAAGCTGTCCGTTAAGGTTGAAACAGAAGGGAATCTTGATATGGCATGCTTAAGTTAGTGATTTTTTTTTAATGTCTAAATGTAAACCCTTTATCAGTTCTCCTAAAAAGTTGGTCTGATTTAGAAAATAACCAAAAACAAAAGAGAGTTCCAGAGCCATCAGAAAGAGAGTTCCAGAACCACTGAAAAATGAGGAATGTCTGTGCATATGAAGCCAGAAAAATAACTCAACAGGTTGGAGTGCATGCTTTGCATGTAGAAGACCTGGGTTTGATCCTGGCATATATGACTCACCTGAGCATTGCCAGGACTGATCCCCAAACACCGAACAATACAATACTACTACAGTAGTGACTCCTGAGTACTTCTGGGTGTAACCCCAAAAAACAAGAAACAAAAACAAAAACAAAAGAAAAAAATAAAATAAAATAAAATAAAATTAAATTAAAAAAATAAAAATTAAATTCCTTTGAACAAGGGAACAAATTATCAGAGAACATAATCCTTAACATAATTTGTATTAGAATTGTATACAAGCCCCACAAAATAAATGTTGACTAAGTATTTATAAAATATTATAATATTGTTTGTCCTCTTTTGAGAATTGGACATTTGGGGGGTCATGGGGGTGAATTTGTCCTCTCAAAAGAGGATAAGATAGAAGACAAATGCATGCATTTCCAAAAACTTTGTAAAATGTGGAGAGAAATGCTTAAGCCTTATTGTTCATAGATAAAAAAAATAGTAAACAAAATTCATTAAAAACAAAACAATGTACCATCAATTGCCTCTATCTCCTTCCCAGGCAGGCCCTAGGATGTTCCTGTTGGGCATTGGTTACATATCAGACATAATCTAAGATCTGGATATGTGTTCACCTGATTAATCCTCATAACAAACCTATTAAATGAACTGGGGGACTTGATCATACCCTCACTTGGCTCTTTCTGCCTGTTACTTTTGGAAGATGATAAGTCTTCTGTCTTTTTTTCATTGTCTTCTAATTACTCTACTTGAGGAGGGTTGGCTTGACATTAGACATATGGGGGGAAATTATAATTTCTCTGTCATGGACTAAATTGTGTCGTCCAAATAAGTAGTAAAATTCTTTTTTTTTTAAATTTTATTGAATCAATGTGAGATAGTTACAAGCTTTCATGTTTGGGTTACAATCACACAATGATCAAACACCCATCCCTCCACCAGTTTACATTCCCCACCACCAATATCCCTGGCATACCACCCCCCCTTCACCACCCTCTCCCTGCCTTCATGGCAGACAATTTTCCCCATATGAGTAGTAAAATTCTAACTCCCCAATACCTCAAACTATAATTGCACTTGGAGAGTTTTTAAAGAGACTCTTTAAAAGATAAACATAAAGCCCAATTCAATAATACTTGTGTCCCTAGAAGAAGAGAAATTGAGAACTCAAAAAGATCCAGAGGGGATACCAGGGAGACCAGAAAAGATAGGCATCCATAAGCCAATGAGAACAACCTCAGAAGACCCCAGTTGACATCAGGGACTGCAACTCCACACCCTGGAAAAGAAGACATTTCTGGGATGCATGCCACCCCTTCTGTCCTTTGTTGTGTCTGCCTTAGAAAATGACCACAACTTTCTGTGTCTTTATCTGAGGTGACATCCACCAGTGCCCGGATGTGCACTCTGATTAGAATATTGCGGGGGCATATTATTTTGTGCCTCAAGCCCTCTCACCAGTGCCAGTTTCCATCGCCAATAGGTACTCTACCACAAGTGCCACAATGATGGGGGTGAGAAAAGGGGGTAGTTATGCATCTCCTACCTGATCTTTCTAGCCTCCATGTTTTCTGCCTCATTCCACTCTAGTCAAGGGCCTGTCTTATCTTGGCCTGAAGCTCTGTCATCGTCACCTTTCCTTCCTACTTTCAGCAAAGATTTCCAATTACTCTTCTAGAAACCTGACTGGTCATATTGGTGTGATCCTCAGGCTCTCTTGGCTTCTCATTTCTGGAAACATCTCAGCTTGCTCCCAAGTGATCCCCACCAGCACTCTGTGGGACCTGTGCCTTTATCCTTTTCCATAGTCATTGGGTCAGCCATGTTGGCTGCGTGCAAGGCAAACGCCCTACCGCTGTGCTTTTGCTTCAGGGTGGAGCGATAGCACAGCGGTAGGGTGTTTGCCTTGCACGCAGCCAACATGGCCAACCCGAGTTCGATTCCTCCGCCCCTCTCGGAGAACCTGGCAAGCTACAGAGAGTATCTTGCCCGCATGGCAGAGCCTGGCAAGCTCCCCGTGACGTATTCGATATGCCAAACACAGTAACAACAAAGTCTCCAACGGAGACGTTACTGGGCCCGCTCGAGCAAATCAATGATCAACGGGAGGGCCTTTACTTTACTTTACTTATAGTCATTGGGATCCCTGGAATCTAAGGAAAATAACCCCCATCACCGCCACCACCCTATATTCCTCTCATTCCTACACCTGTGTTCTCAGCCTAGAATGCCCTTCTCATCCTTCACTGATTCAGGTTCTTCCAAATTTCCCAGAACACCTCAGAAATTAATGCTGCATTCCACTCACTGCTGTTCCTTACTTTTTGTAAATGACACTACTCTGTCTCTTCTGTCTTCAAAGCTCTCCGAATCTTATTTTCTAGCTAGGTACGCCTGTGTGCCCCTGTTCCCTTCCATATATGCAGATCTCTTAGAGGATTCCTGCAAGCGAAGCAACAAAGTGACCTGGGAGAGTGAAGGAATTAGAACTCCCCCCCCCCGCCCCCCGCCCGAGCCACAGTGAGAGGGGAGCCTCTGCTCTCTGGACTGAGTTCTCAGCACCGAGGAGTACAAGCACCATGAGTGAGCAAGTGGACAAGTGCACTCATTTTTTGCGCCTTTACCTCATCAATAAATGGAGAATCAAAATCATAATGGTGATCATCACATAAGCTTCTGGCATAATATTGGTGAGAAGTATTGTATAGTGAAGTAATTTCTTTATCAATATTGTTCTATTCTGAGAGCCCGGCAAGTTACCAAGAGTATCCCACACCACAGAGCCTGGCAAGCTTCCTGTTGGCGTATTAGATATGCCAAAAACAGTAACAATAAAGGGTCTCATTCCCCTGACCCTGAAAGAGCCTCTAATATGGCAGTGTTGAGAAAGACGAGTAAGGAGAGGCTGCTAAAATCTCAGGACTGGGACGAATGGAGACATTACTGCCACCCACTTGAGTAAATCGATCAACAATGGGATGACAGTGATACAGTTGCTCTCCTAGGAAACAGGTATATACTTGGTGAGGAAGCTGGTCATTTCTTAAATATTCCACTAAGTTTTTTAAAACTGGTTTGATAATAAATGCGTATATCTGCTCCAAGGACTCAGAGCTAGTTTCTTCACCCTACCTCCCACACCCAATATTTAATTATTCCCCTGGTACTAGGAGAGAGGGACAGATATTGTTCCACATTAGGGAAAACTGAGGCTCTTGCCTGAGCTGGGTATGAGTTTTCTCTGGAGGGTCTCAGAGAAGCATCTCAGCTTATGAGATTGGACTGGATGGAGGGAGGAGGAAAAGGAAACCCAGCCTTGAGGGGTTAAGCGGGATGGTGCCTCCAGTTGAGTCTTCTGATAGATTTCCAGGATTTATTGGGACCATCGTTCCCAGCGGGGTTGGACCCAATCTTGCCTGTTGGCCTTCACGGGCCTGAGCAGTGACTGGGCGGATTTGGAATTTCTGGGGCTGATCTGGCAGCTGTCCCTCTGAGCCAAGAGTAGGGTAGCACTGATGAGTGGATAATTAGGATGCTTCTTTCAGCCGGAGATAAAGTCCAGAGACTCACTCCAGCCATTATCCTGCCAGCTCTAATAGAGCCAGATTGATGGATACAGCACGGAGGGAATTTGGAACATTCTTGCACACACTATATCACACTCAATAACTGCCCATGCACAATGTGGGACTTTTATAAGCCATTACAAAATCCATTTTGAAACATCTCTGGGTGCGACAGCCAGCTGCAAAGCATCTGAAGTATCCCTGACATTTGGGCTCTGGTGGAACTTATGAGAATGCAAGGACCCCAGAGCAATCGCGTGCACACACACTTATGAGCCAAGAGAACGCCATCGTAAGGGAAACAGATGCTAGCATTACAGCCCACTGTACATCTTATACTGTATTTCGGCAAACGCACTAATCCTTCTTGTTAGACAAGAACAGAAAACCCTCAAATGCTTTCCATATGTCCTATTGTCTTTCTGGTTCTTTAATTCTATCTCAAAAGCCCCCAACATAGCAACCTTTATATTAATGCTAAACATATTACATCAGTTCCAACATTGATATGTTTAATATGAATACAATTAAAGTTGCTTCAACATAATCCAGGCAAGATAAACAGTATTGCTATTATTATAAACATCTCTGCAAGTTCTCTTGTAAAATATTAAAAATACTAATAGAAGCCCCTTCCCCCTGCCTACACCCAAATACTCATACCAAACAATGCCACTGACTCTCTGCTAATAACAAATATGTCCAGTGATTTAAACATCAGTACATCCAATGTAAACACCATTATAGCTAATGTAAAACAGTTACCAGGCCCAGAAAATCTTCCACCAGAAAGTTGCTGAAGAAAAAGAACAGTTTCCTCAGCAAGAATGCATTACAGCCTGCTGGTGACATTTGCAATAGATTACTTAAGCCCATAAAGAAATGAAAATTGCTGTCCCATTTTGAGCCAGAAATGATGAAATTGGAGAACACAGGCTAAGTACAGTATGGCACAGGCCGGCTTCTACCCGAGGTGTGCAGGCCCTGTGTGGGCTGGGGTACATTCTTCTCAAGTCTTCATACAGGCAATGCGTCAAACATTTTGTCCTTTTGGTCCTGTTTTCAACCTGTGATCTCCATCCATGAAGGCACAAAGCGTAGCATCAGTCTTCTCCCACCGAATGTGTTCTCAAAAACTGTACTGGCACCAGCCTGTGGAATTCTTTCCCCCTTTCCTGACCTTACTGGCCAGCTTTGAATGGAGAAGGGCTAGGGCTTCTACCTTGATACATAGAGCTTTTCCTTCTTAAAGGAGTCAGAGAAGGCCAAGTCTTCAGGGAGGCAACCTAGATTTTTGTCCAAAGTCAAGGCAGGCTTATATTCTGCTTGGCTTCTCTGGAACCCCTAAAATAAGCAGACAGATCCTCAAACAAGCCCTGATTGTGTTCACATGTTCTTGCTTCATTCTTGCCTGTTTCCCTTGGTCTGTTCTCTTCCATGATTTATTTATCTCCTGACTTCACCCTTGGATCTCCCATTTCTAAAAATTTCTTGGGTGTGGTTCCAGTGATTCCAATCTATTCCCCTCTTCTTATTTATTTTCAACTTGTCAATCTTGCTCCTGAGAACCCCCCCCCCCCAACTCATTCAACTGACACTGGGGGCTTCTGAAGTGTGATCCTGATGAGAAACAGTTCCAGACTCCACTCTTCACACAATTTCAGGAGATTGTACCATGTGACTGTACCATGTGTCTGGTATGCTCATTTCCCAGTGTTCCTCAGCCATATGTCTTCCTGGAAAATCTCTAAAAGGAAGCTAGGCCTTTGGGTCAAGGATCTTGGTCTTCTACTACAAAGGCCCTACAATTTTAAGGGCCCATCATGAATCAGAGAAAGGAAGGAAAATTGCCAAAGTAGTTCTCCCCACAAATGTTTTATTTGAAATCAATCATTGTCCCTCAAGTAATTTCAGTGGGGAAAAAAAAGTATTCCCACAGTGTATTCTTTTATATTGAAGACAGAAATTGTGTACTATCAAGGAACTCCTATTTTCTCAGTGTGATGTGAGAAGAGAATTGATATTTATTCTTCAAAACTGACATGCTTTGGCACTCACCTGGCATTTGAGTTCAATTCAGGGTTCCCAATCCAGTACACCTGATATTAGGAGCCAGAGTATACTTCAGGGATGGGGCTGTTAAGTGCATTGTAGGATTTTAAGCTGTATTTCTCGTCTCTACCCATTAAATGCCAATAGTATTTTCCTGTTGTGATAATGAAAAATGTCTCCAGATATGACAAAATATTCCCTGGGAAGAAAAAACACACACAAAAACAAACACACGGCAGAATGTCCTGATGTCATGCCAGGCTGTATTCACAGGGGCACCTCAGAGAGGGCTGGTTGAGTGTCCCTCTGCACCCCAAGCAGAACCCTGGCAGCCAAAATCCTCCAGAACACAACTGCCACCATGCTGAAAGTCTCCACATGCTAGATTGAGCCTCACTCAAGAGGGAATGAACCTCACCCAAGACGGGATAAACCTCACTCAAGAGAAAACCAGCAGGAAAACCCAGGTATGCAGCAACCCGTGACTGAGATCTCCAAGCCCACTTGAATCGGGACTGGGCCTTCTCCTCCCAGTTCCCTAGTTTTCCAGTAACTTGGCAATCACATCCACAAAATGCCTCTGATGCCATGTAATCTCATCAAAGGCCAAGACCCAGAGACTATAAACTAAAGCTCCCGGAAGAGAGCACCACGGAATTTCCTGGAGCGGCCACATGACTTCTTACATCCTATTTCACTTACTTTTTAAAAGTAGCACACATCTGTTTGTTTTTAACATACATGTTTGTATACTATTATATTCAGGCTCAAATGGCTCCAGAATGAAATACAGCAATCTTCCCACACTTCCTTCTTATTGTAGTGGGAAGATGCTCGGTGGTGGGATTGGTGTTTGAATGTTATCTGTAATGAACTGTTGTGAATTACTTTTATGAAAATAAAATATATATATAATAAAAAATAAACACATACTCAAAAACACACACACACGTGCACACACACAGGATTTCTGTGTCAGTTGGATAAATCAAGGCATTTGACATGAAAGAAGCCAAACAGATATAAATTCTTTCTTCTCCACTTTGTTGGCAAGAATTTAACCCACTTGAACCTTAGTTTCCTCAATTGTGTGATGAATCTTGTATATGTAAACCCATGTCAAGGCCATGGTGGTGGAGCTTCTCATTTGTGTCCTCCATCAAACATCCCCTCCCTCCCTGAACATGAGGAGACTATGGACAGGTATTCTCATGTCCCTCAGGGTCTGTAAAGACAGGGCTAGAGTTCCATTCCAGCTAAACATCATGATTATTAATGTTGGGCAACTCTTTCCTAATAAATCCCTGAACCAAGTAAACACCAGTATAGTTTTCAATTTGTACTCAGATTAGATGCCAGGGGTGTTTGGTTCCATTTTATTTTATTTTAGAGTGAACTCTTTACAGTGGATATGAAAGCAAGCTATTTCCTGCCTCTCTGGATAAGTGTCAGTTTTGGAAAGTTAATTCCCATGGAATGTTTCCACTTCAATCAGAATGGATGGGGTAAAGAAGGCTGGTTAAGTCACATGATAGAATTTCTGGATCCTGATTCATCAACTCGTTTATGATGTGCCCTGTGATGTGAAATAAGTGCAGAGAGGAGACTTTGTGTCACTCTAAAAGCTATTTTATATCTTTGGATAAGCAGGTGTTGGTAGCCATACTCTTATTGTGTGTGTGTGTGTGTGTGTGTGTGTGTGTGTGTGTGTTGTATTTTAAGCATCACATCCTTAAACTGTGGAATCTCCAAAGTCACTCCAGAAAAAATAAGCCTCATAGGAGAGGGAGTAAAATTCACTCCCCTCAGGCTCAGGTGGTTGAAGTAGAGAATTTGCCCGTTACCTATCCTCTGTTTCCAGGAGCCAAGAGTCTCAATCCCACATTTACTGACCTCTGGGGATCCAAAATGGGATTTTTAAGGCCCAAGGTTAAGAGGTCAATTTTCACACTCTCAGGGACAGGCAGGAGGACCAAAACCCCAGGGAGAACAAACCTTGAGAGGGACACAGCTTGATCTTCCACTTTCCTAGAAACAAGGAATCAATCTCAGGGGGGATTTTTGAAATGAAGCACAGTTCTCCTTCCTGAAGCCCTGAAGAGGTTGAGCTCTGAGTCCCACTGAGAGCCCAGGGACCAGGTCACAGAGGAAACCAAGGCTGACTTCTCTGCGTGCTTGTTAATGGTGAGGGATCTGAAAAAGGGAGTGAAAGAGATCATGAACTGATTCGTTGTGAGAATTGGTTCAGAGTCATTGAAACAATCCAGAAGGGGCAGCCTGGGTCAACAGGCCCCTTCCTGCCCCTTGTGTAGGTCTCTCTAAAAGCAGTGAAATACCCAAAAGGACCTCAACCTCCTCTGGGAGTTTGATCTTTGGGGATCCAAAATTGGATGCCAGACCTAACTCCTCCTTCATCCATTCTCAGGCTTGCTGACCATATGTCCACAGAGATCTCCCGAGTGCCACTCATTCTTCCAATTCCTGTCATCTGGGCATCCAGGGATGTGATTATTATCTCCATCCAGACCTCCTGGTTCAGCAGACTGCTGCTCCATTCACCTGCCTCTTGAAAATCTGCTTGATAGCACCTCAGGTACCTTAGCCTCCCCCTGGAAATTTCCTCTGTGCTCACAGAAGAGACAGGGGCTCCACTTAGCCTCATCTTACTGGGCACCCCCTTCCATCACCCAGTATTTCTCTGGAGTATCTACAGAAGCAGGTGCAGTGATGTCTTATTTATTCTGCTTCCTTAGGCTTGACTAAGTAGTTTCTGGGTGAATTCTTCTGAGTTAAGTATTTCCCTAAATTTGTGCTTTGAGAGGAAGATAGTGCCATGGGAGGGATCTTATATTCACAAAGGAGCACATACCCCTGCATGAACTTTAAGGCATTTGTTAAAGTGTCATAGGTAAAGCCTCAGAGATATAAAGTGCAGAAGACCCAGATCTGTTCCCTCCATTTCCCTGCCATCTGCCACCAAGTCACAGAAGATGCTGGTCAAAGATGTAAAGAGTGCAGAGCAGGACAGTGCCTCTAATTTCACATTCATTCCAGCTTGACCACCTCTGTGTTTTCCCATAGAACCTAAGGTAGAACAGAGGAAGGGTCTCAGCGAGCATCTGTGTTGTTTGGAAAGACCACTACCCATCCCTGAGAGGGTGACAAAGGGTGTCATCAAAGAGGATGGCAAAGAAAAAGTGAAAACAAATTTCTCCAAATGGGAACAACCCTTCCATTCTATATGGTATAATTGAGGAAGCTATTTGATTCAGTTTCCCAGGGCAAGTGGCTAAGGTATGAACTTTAGTGGGAACCAAGAAATAACAATTTTTTTTTCAGAAACAAGAGAAGAGGTCTTTGTGGGTGTTGGACGTCAAACTAAAGGTTTCACACATTTTAGGCAGGTGCTCTTCTACTATGCTATATTTGAGGTAAAAGAAATAGTCTTTTACATCAGGGATTGAAGGAATACCCAGAAAATTTGAAAAGACGTGCTATGTCCACTTAAAAAATAATTCCAATGGTGAATGGTCTTGGGCATTTTATGGTGATGAAGTACAAAATTTTGTGCAATACCACAAATGTTAACACTAATATAATTGTGTTGCCTAAACTTTTATCAAATATGTTATAAATCCAGGTTTGAGCTGGGGGCAGGGGGCGGCAGGGGCCTCATGGGAAGAGGGGTGTTCTGGGCCGTCCTTCACGCCCGACCGAGGTCACCAGCTGCCCCCCATGAGTGGCTCTCCGGCACAGCCACGGCCCCGGAGGCACAAGGACTTAGCACAGAGAGCCACCCGCTTGGAGCAGAAAAGCAAATGGACTATGTGTTAAACCACTCCAGCATGCCTGCCCGGAGGGGAAAGGGTGTTGACCCACTCGCCCGCTCCTCTCTGGAAAGAAAGATGGTGGCCGCACCGGAGCCTTGTGGACAGCAGGTTTGAGCCGGGGGTGGTGGGAGCGGCAGGGACCTCAAGGGAAGGGGGGCGTTCTGGGCCGTCCTTCACGCCCGACCGAGGTCACCAGCTGCCCCCCACGAGTGGCTCTCTGGCATGGCCACGATTCCAGAGCACAGAAACCAATCTCTTAACTATCTAACTTTTCATAGAAATACTTCCAGGGTTAATAAGTAAAACAGCAGAAATCCAAAACCGAATTAAACCAGCATCATTTAATTCTTAAACCCAGCTGTAGAAAGCAAATCATTTCACAACGCTGTTTCAGCATATCTGATTGGGGAGGGGGGTCGTAAACTCTAAACAATAATTGTTCATCTTCTATTGAAACAATGTATCTAGTCAAAGTAGATAGAGTATTAACTAGAACTCATCTGCCTCACAGGAATTGGGAGGGGTGGGAGGTGGGGTTCTATTGGGGTTCCCGGTTAAAAATAAGTATTGGTAAAGGGAAATGTGTTTGATACTTACATGACTGAGACCTAAACCCGAAAGCTCTGTAACTTTTCCCACAGTGATTCAATAAAGAAATAAATTATTAAAAAAATATGTTATAAGTCTTTTAAATGGAATTTCATTTCTCATCAGGCAGACAAGCAGAACCCCCAACAAAACTTACAACCAAGGAAGTCTAGGAAAGCTGAATTTTGCTGGAGTGGTCTCACCTTGCTTGCTCACTTTCAGTCATGTTTTGTTGGATCAATTGCAGAAGGAATTACCTAGTTCTAACAAATCTGAGGTATTTGGAGGAGGGTAGAATCTCCATCTGCTAGAACTAGAAAAATAGAAAAAAAATTTTTGACTAAGGAGGTTGAATTTGCATTTTTGAGTGAAAAATAAGTAAATTTTTCTATAATAAAAACCCATATAACATTTGGTATAGGTTGAGAGCTCTTCTAAAAGTACTTAGAAATTTGTATTCACATATATCGATTCATTTAGTCATCAAACCTTCACAAAAATAGTACATTTAAAATATAGCACTAATTGGTATGTGCTACTATTACCTAACTTAACTGTAAGTGGAAGAAACTATGGAACAGAGAGTTTGAGTTCATCCAACTCGAAAGCGACAGGGACAGGATTTCAACACAAAAAATTTGCCCACAAGTCCCTACAGTTAATCACCACACCAGTCTTCCTCATAGCCACATAGTCTCACGTCCACAAATGCATGTATGACAATATTTAACATAGTTCAAATTCCTCCTCAGTAAGATATTGAGGATATGACATTTCCAAGTAAAGACAGGTGTTTAGATTTAGATAGGTTGTGTTTGGGTTTTCCTCCTTCCTGTACAAAGTGAATTGATTCTTTTCTGTATATTTCACACTTTTGATTAACTGGAGTCTTTATAACATTCATTGTCAAGGTCTTTATCATTCACTTTTAAAAAATGGCAGTCTGGAAACACATAAAAGAATCTCAGAACTGAGCAGCCTCTGGATTTTAATACAGGCCAATTTTCTTGGGATGCCTCAGACGGGAGCAGGTGTCATCCCTCCAACTGCCCCCTAGGAATCCCGGCAACCACCAACTTCCAGAACCCAATGAGAATTGCAGGTGGCCAGGTTCAGTGATGGCAAACTCCAGGCCTCAAGGGATAGGGGATGGGCCGGTCCTTCTCATCTCCTCATCCTAAGGGACCCTGGAGGTCACGCCCACAAACTTCCTCCAGCTACTGTTTAAGCTCCTTAACGGCCATGATCCAGAGACACACAAGAGAATCTCAGAACTGAGCAGCTCTCTGCAGAGATTTCTCCAGACCCTAGTTATCAAAAATTTTAGAATTCCGGAGTGTGCGGCCACTTTTGCAGTTGTGCCATTTTATGCTACTCATAACAAGCAATATAAAATAAATTATCTAGCATCTGCCTTTTCAGCAGTTTTGAGTGGTGGTGGGAAAATTCACAGCAATGATGGTAGGAAGGTGTAATGGTGGTGAGACTGGTGCCAAAATATTGAATGTAATCCATTACTGTCAACAACTTTATGAAAATAAATTAAAAAAAAATTTTTTTTTGCTTTTTGGGTCACACCCAGCGATGCACAGGGGTTACTCCTGGAGCTCTTCACTCAGGAATTACTCCTGGAGGTGCTTGGGGGACCATATGGGATGCTGGGAATCAAACCCGGGTTGGTAGTCTGCAAGGCAAATGCCCTACCCGCTGTGCTATCACTTCAGCCCCTAAAATTTATTTTTTAAATGGCAGTCTGCCTGTCCATATCACAGGTCACTCTAAAATGATTTCTTTTTTCTTTCTTAATTAATTTTTATTAGGAGCAAAGGCTGCTCCAGGAAAAGGTTGTTATTTATCTTGCAACTTTTCTTTAATTAATTTAACTAATTTGGGGGGGTGTTAAAATACTATTGGTTTCTTATGAGCGTACTTCCAACCCATATCCATCGCATCTATAAAATATAGGAATAGAACTTCCATATAATCCAACAATACCACTTCTTGGCATCTATACCTCAAACACAAAAACATGAATTCAAAAGGATATATGCATTCTTCTGTTTATTGCTACACTTAGTACGATAGCCAAGAAATTAAAACAACCAAAATGCCCAACTACCGATGAAAGGATCAAGAGGTTGTGGTATTATATATACAATGGAATGCTACGCATCTCTAAGAAAGAACAAAACCATGCAATTTTTAGTGACACGAATGGAACTAGAGGATCTCATCCTAAGTGAAGTCAGTCAGAATGAGAGGGATGGTACAACATACTGGATCCAATTCAACAATAGTCCTAAAATCTATTTTCTCTAATTACTTGGAAAATATCTATGCTGCAAGTTAATAAAGCTTAGTTGCTTTTCTGTTTTTGGACCACACCTGGAAGTGCTCAGGTGGGCTATTCCTGGAAGGGCTTGGGGACCGTTTGTGGTGCTGGAGATAAAATCAGTGTCAGTCACATGGAAGACAAGTGCTTTATCCCTCATACTGTCTCTCTGGCCCTAGCATGATTTTTTCTTTCTGTGTTTTCATAACCTTGGAAATGAACTCTTTTTCTCCAGTTATGAAATTCTGTGTCTCTGGCTCACTCTGTCTCCCATGTGCTGTGGGTGTGGAGTGGTGCATTCGGGATGACGTGGACATGGCCTCTGTGGGTCCACCACTTCTGCGGAGCTGCAGCCAAGTATCGGTGGGAAGTCTGGGGTCACAGAATACAGAGAAGTGGATGTAATGGAGAGCCAAGGAGAGTTGAGGACTTGTGGGAACCCCTGGGGCATCTATATCCACAATCATAAGTAAGTTCTGACAGTCCTGCTACTGCTTCATCTTGGCTTTGCACTTTGCCTGCAAATTCCTCTGTTGGCCAGGTTTCTCCTGGAACCATACCGTGAAGGACCTCTTGAGACATCTAGCTCTAACGCGCCTGAGTTAACAGAGCAGAATTAAGCACACTGTAGTGCACTTGTGAGCTTTTTCTGCTGGCCATATTGGTGACTGCTGCTTTGGAATGAGGCACTGCTCGTGCCCAACACTTGGTGAGCATGGAACCTGAGCAAGTGTGGTTGGGTGCATGATTTAAGATATAGTCTTTGATTCAGAGAGCTTAAAAAATTTCTTCCCCCCTCTCCCCATGTGGCTCATATTGAGAGTGGGGCCGTAATGCTTCAGAGCCATTGGCAAACATACTTAGTTCTGAGAAATGCTGAAATCAACATTGCCAATATCCTATTCCCTGAATCCAATCAACTGAGACTTTTAAAATCTTGAGCCTCTTAGCACTGAATCAATGCTTTTAGCAAGTCATCATCCCAATGTATCTTCTGAAGGTATATTCCAGCTCATATTTGGTCATGGACTCTGTTTTGCATTAAATCAGAATCAGCAGTGACTTGTTCACAGGATCATGGCTGCAGTATAGTAATTATGGACCTCATCCCCTTAAAATTGGGTTTCTTCCAGGGCCTTTACATGCTGCTACAATAACTGTGAAAGAAGGACTCTTTAGTCTCTGGGCTGAGAACTAAGGAGAGCATCAGTGATCTCTAGGTCTTAGAACCCACGTTATCCATGAAGAAAAAGCTAACAGAGTTTAAAGGACAAAGGGCTCAATACATGTGCCCAGAATGTGAAGCTGTGTGTGATTTCTACCATTGTAAAAATAATGACTGAAATCCCTTTCCTAGTGCCAGAATGACATGGTCACAATTCATGTCGATTCCCACTGTAGGAATTCACTTGGGAGGAATAACTGCAGGCCAGAAAAAGGGAAAACTTTTTTTTTTAATACTGGATGTGACTATAATGCAATTGTTCTTGGAACTTTTTAATTATTAAAAAGGAAACATTCTTGTGGGTCCAGTTCATTGCAAGAGTTGCTGCCCCAAATTCCTGAGAAGGTTATGGGATTGATCTGAGTATACCCTAACATCCCTCTATCAGTGCCCCCCTCCCCTTCCCTCAGCCAACTTAGAGGGCAGTGAAAGAAGACCTTTGATTTTTGTTTGTCTTTTCTGTTTCTTTGATTTTTTTGTTTGTTTCACAATGTTTTTGAAGTACCCTGGTTTATAACACTGTTAATTATATTTTTCATGCGCACATCATTCCAACACCATACCAGAGATCCTGATTCTCTCCACCAGAGTCTCAAGCCCCAGCCCTCCCAGATAAGCTCAGTTCTAGAAACAAAATTTCCAGTTCTAATGTCTTTGGTCATTTGTTGTTTCCTTACTATGTTTGTTTATAGTCCACAAAGGAGAGGGAAATCCTTTTTTAAAATTGTGTACGTAGTGACATCTACATACACATAGATGAACAAAGTTAAACCCCTGAAATCCCACAAAACTGTAAATAAATGTTAATTTCTTCCCCAAAATTGTGTATCTGGAGTAAGAGAATAGTACCTGGCTTAAAGCACTTTCCTTGCACACTTCTGACTCTAGTTCCAACCTTGACACCACACATGGTTCTCTGAGTACCACCTGGAGTGATCCCAAGGCACAGAGCCAGAAGTCAGTCCTAGAGCATTGCTAGGAAAGGCCCCCTTCAGACAAAATTTATACATTTTTAATAGTTATGAGTCCGACAAATACATTAGTAAGAATGATGGGAGGAGATTTTAAGCAAAATCTGAATAGGGAAAAGTTCTTGTTATGGGGAAGATGTGGAAAAGCATAAAGTTTCTTTTTTTCCAGCACCCTTGAGGATCTGCTCATCAGGTAAAAACAGTTACACAGGACAACTTTGTTTCCCTGAGAGCAAGATACCGGGGGCATTTCATTTAATGTGACTGTGTACCATCTGGGCAAGAAATTTGAACTCTCTGAGTCTTCATTTCTCATGGAAGTATAGATGACAGCAGCGAGTATGTTCACGGAGCTTCTGTGTGTTTTAGATAAGTGCCAGCACTTATTAAGGCCCATAAAATGAAGGGCCTGACACGTAGCTTTATGGCCTGGCAGAAGTAAAGGGGAGCCTCAGTTTGGAAAAAAAAATATGACTAATTAAGTTCAGTGCCTAAGCCAGGAAAAAACATGGTGATGACCACTGCTTGTCAAGTCGACTGAAAAGCACTTGACAGCTCAGCTCTAAATTAAAACAAGAATCCCACACCTCTGGCTCACTTACAGGGCTTTCTCACTGGGTCTGCACGAAACAGAAGTAGTGCTCCTTGCTACTCACCTGCTTAGGATTTGGGGTGAGCTTTGGTGGGAACAGCTTTACTTATCCTTTTGATGCTTCATCCACAGAGGATCCTTTGCACCTGCTTTGTGGCAGGGCCATGTGGTCTGAAGGCCAGGGGGGTCGCGCGTTGGACCCAATAGTTGGGCTCTTGAGATATGCCCCTCTCAGCTGGGAATTAAGACTTGTCTTGGTTCCATGTTCTGTCAAAATACTTGGCAGGCTGCATTTTGGAGTGACACTAGTGTGCAACGAATTCCAGCCACTTGGTTCATGACACTTGGTTGTGCTGTGTGATTTTTTAATAGGGACTTCACCTTTATGTGTGGACTTTCTCAACCATGGGACCACGGTACAGAATGAGAGAGTGGAAGGAAGCCTCTCAGGGGTGATTCTTCTCTGTCTCCATTCTCTCTCTGTTTTCCTTCTCAAGTTTTTATTTTTATAGTTTCTTTGAGCTTCCTCAAAGAATTCTTTTTTTCCTCATTTGCTCCTAATTTGGGCTCCTCTTGATCTTTTGCTTGCTGATTTGGTTTTGGGGTCACACACAGCAGTGCTCAGGGCTTACTGCTGGCTGTGCACTCAGGGATCACTTTTATGGGGCTCCAGGGACGGTATAAGGTCCCGGAGATCAAACCCAGGTCAACAACATATAAGTCAAGTGTCCAACTTACTGTATTATCTTTCCAGCCCTGTGTTATCTTGATTTTCATGACTCACCTAGTCTGGTCAGTCACTTGAACCCTGTATGGTTGGACTCCTTGTTTTTTCTCTTTTTCCATCACTTTCTCACTCCTCATATTGCTTTCCCTTTTTTTATTTCCTTCCTCCTCTTTTTCCCTTTGTTGTTCTGGTGCCCCTGTTTCTGCTTTCACAGGTCTGTAAACATTTGCATAAAGGTGTTTTCTGTAGGGTGCTGGAGGTCCTTGCTTTCCTTGGCCACCTGGCTGCTTCTGTCTGCCACCTGCCAGCTGTCTGTGGAGGAGCAGAGATGAAGACAGGAGGGAGAGCCAGGCGAGGCCATGGACCTGCCAGTAATGTCATGGCATTCTCCCCACCCTTCTGGAAAGAAAACGTCTGTCTTGGGCACTTGATCATTAATTCAGCCATACATATGCACACAAAACACCATATATATTTTTTTAAAGCAGAGCTTTGACATCTGAATCCTCCTGGCTGGGAAAGCTTTCTTTAGGTTGTAGCTTCTCTTTCTTTCCGCTTTCTGGGTCTCTGAGTTCCCTGAGAAGAGAGAGCCGCCTTTGGGGGGAGGATGAGCCAGGAACTGGTTGTTTATGGGAACTAGAGGCAGAGCTTCTGTTTCCAATCCTCTGTCTGGCAATTTTCACTGAAACTAGCCTTGCTAATGTTGATGGTGCAGTCTCTGTGTGTATATGGTGGGGGAAGTTGTGGTGTAGTGAGATCTTCTATAGTATAGCAAGGTGACAACTGAATGTTGCTCTGGTTCAATGTAAATATGAGAAAGGGCTGACGCAATCATTGGCACAGAACAAGGCTTCAGAAATATTTGTTTCCTGAGTGCTGGAAGAAGGTAAAGGGACAAATATGATGGTCTTTCAGTACCTGTATTGCAAACCATAATACCCAGAAGGAAATGAAAGAGAGAGACAGAAAGACAGAGATAGACAGAGAGAGAGAGAGAGAGAGAGAGAGATAATGTGCCTGCCATAGAGGCAGGGAGGTGGCGAGAGGGAAAATGGGGACATTGGTATACTGGTGAAGTGATGGAAGATTATATGACTGAAATTCAAAGATGAACAACTTTGTAACTGTGCATTTCATGGTGATTCAATTAAATATATTTGCAAATATATATATAATATATGGGCTGAAGAGATAGCACAGCGGTAGGGCGTTTGCCTTGCACGCAGCCAACATGGCCAACCCGAGTTCAATTCCTCTGCCCCTCTCGGAGAGCCCGGCAAGCTACCAAGAGTATCTCGCCCACATGGCAGAGCCTGGCAAGCTACCCCTGGCAAGCTGGTGTATTCAATATGTCAAACACAGTAACAAGAAGTCTCACGATGGAGATGTTACTGGGCCCGCTCGAGCAAATTGATGAACAATGGTAGGACCGGGACTATGATATAATATATATCTTTTGTGAGATATATATTATATGTGGAATTGAAATATAAACAACAAAGGAAGAAAGAATGAAAAAACATATGAACAAAAGAAAGAAAGATAGGAAGGAAGGAAGAAAGAAAGATAGGAAGGAAGGAAGGAAGGAAGGAAGGAAGGAAGGAAGGAAGGAAGGAAGAAAGGTTTGTTTCCTTTCTCCAAAATTATAAAAATAACTAGAAATCACAGCTCCCAAGCACAGGGCATCTTTTTATTTTTATTAATTTTATTTAATCACTGAGAGATAGCTATAAGCTTTTATGTTTGGGTTACAATCACACAATGATCATCTCTCCACTAGTGTACATTCCCTATCACCAATATCCCTAGTATAACCCCCCTTCCCACCCTCCCTCTGCCTGACTGGCAGACATGATTCCTGATGAATCACAATCAATCACAACCATCCTGTTATTCGTCGATTGCTTTGAGCAGGCCCCAGTAATGTCTCTTCGTCCTAGCCCTGAGATTTTTTTTTTAAAGTGCCATATTCAAAGGCTCTTTCAGAGTTAGGAGAATGAGACCCTTCTTTGTTACTGGTATTTGGCATATTGGGTACGCCACGGGGAGTTTGCCAGACTCTGCCGTGTGGGCAGGCTACATTCGGTAGCCTGACGGTTTGTCTAAAGTAGGAATGAGATGATAGGATGTCGCGCGGCCGCACGCTTCCGGGAGCTGGGTTTTATAGTCTCTGAATCTTGGCCGCTGATGGGATTACACGGCGCCAGGGGGCCAGTTGGTGGGTGTGACCCTACCTACTGGAATTTGGAGGATCTGGGTGGAGGATGCTCGGCCCCACCGAATAGGCTTGGAGATCTCGGCCTCGGAACCCGCGTGGCTTTTTTTTTTATTTTTTTATTTTATTTTTTTTTTATTTTTTATTTATTTATTTTATTTTTTATTTATTTATTTTTTTTACAGTTGTAGATTTACAATTTTTTGTGCTTGGGTTTCAATTATACAATGATCAGATACCCATCCCTACACCAGTGCCCGTTTTTCACCACCATGGATAATATCCCTCCCACCCCCATCCCCCCATCCCCCCCTGCCTCTGTGGCAGGGCAATCCGCTGTGTTCTCTCTCTCCGTTTGGGTGTTGTAGTCTGCAAAAGAGGCATTGAGTGGCAAACATGTTCAGTCCATAGTCTACTTTCGACATGCATCTCCCCTCCTGGGAGGATCCTCCAAACATCCTTTATTTGGTGCTCCCTTCTCTATCTGAACTGCCCTTTCCTCTAGGATACCCGGCTGGCCTCTAAGTTATGGAGTAATCCTCCTGGTGCTGATCTCAGCTATTCTTGGGTATTAATCTCATACTTTGTTACTTTATATCCCCCAGATGAATGCAATCTTTCTATGTCTATCCCTCTCTTTCTGACTCATTTCGCTTAGCATGATACTTTCCATATTGTACCACTTGTATGTAAAATTCATGACTTCATCTTTTCTAACAGCTACATAGTACTCCATTGTGTAGATGTACCAAAGTTTCTTTAACCAGTCATCTGTTCTTGGGCATTCAGGTTTCTTCCAGTTTCTGGCTATTGTAAAGAGTGCTGCAATGAACAAACAAGTGCAGATGTCACTTCGACTATACATTTTTGCCTCTCTGGGATATATTCCCAGGAGTGGTATTGCTGGGTCAAATGGGAGCTCAATTTGTAATTTTTTGAGAATCGTCCATACTGTTGTCCAGAAGGGCTGAACCAGTGGACATTCCCACCAACAGTGAAGGAGTGTCCCTTTCTCGGCACATCCACGCCAGCATCGGTTGCTTTTGTTCTTTTGAATGTGGGCCAGTCTCTGAGGTGTGAGATGGTATCTCATTGTGGTTTTGATCTGCATCTCTCTGATGATTAATGATGTAGAGCATTTTCTCATGTGCTTTTTTGCCATTCGGATTTCTTCTTTGAGAAAGTTTCTGTTCATTTCATTGCCCCATTTTTGGATGGGGTTGGATGTTTTCTTCTTGTGGAGTTTAACCGGTATTTTGTATATCCTGGATATCAACCCCTTGTCAGATGTGTATTCGGCGAATATCCTTTCCCATTCTGTAGACTGTCTTTGTATTTTGGTCACTGTTTCTTTGGAGGTGCAGAAGCTTCTTAGTTTAAGATAGTCCCATTTATCTATCTCTGTTTTCACTTGCTTGGCCAGTGGCGTGGCATCTTTGAAGATACCATTAGCTTCAATATCATGGAGGGTTTTGCCAACTTTATCTTCAATGTACCTTATGGTTTCTGGTCTGATGTTGAGGTCTTTAATCCATTTTGATCTTACTTTTGTACATGGTGTTAGGCAGAGTTCTGAGCCTATTTTTTTGCATGTAGCCATCCAGTGATGCCAACACAATTTATTAAAGAGGCTTTCCTTACTCCACTTCACATTACTTGCACCTTTATCAAAGATTAGATGAGCATATGATTGAGGGGTGATGTCAGTGTATTCAACCCTGTTCCATTGGTCTGCAGTTCTGCCTTTGTTCCAGTACCATGCTGTTTTAATTATTACTGCTTTGTAGTACAGTTTGAAGTTCGGGAGGTTGATTCCTCCCATTTACTTTTTCCCAAGAATTGCTTTAGCTATTCGTGGGGGCTTATTGTTCCATATAAATTTCAGGAGTGTTTGCTCCATTTCTTTGAAGAATGTCATGGGTATCCTTATAGGGATTGCATTGAATTTATACAATGCTTTCGGTAGTATTGCCATTTTGACAATGTTAAGTCTCCCGACCCGTGAGCAGGGGATATCTTTCCATTTCCTCATGTCCTCTTTTATTTCCTGAAGTAGCGTTTTGTAGTTTTCTTCGTACAGGTCCTTTACTTCCTTAGTTAAGCTGATTCCTAGGTACTTGATTTTCTGGGGCACAATTGTGAACGGGATTGTTTTTTTCATGTTGCTTTCTTCTCTCTCACTGTTTGCGTATAGGAAAGCCATGGACTTTTGGGTATTGATTTTATAACCTGCAACTTTACTATACGAGTCTATTGTTTCTAGGAGTTTTTTGGTGGAGGTTATTGGTGAACCCGCGTGGCTTTGTCCCTCTGCCGGTACCTTCATGTGTGCAGAGAGTGGTCTCAGCATGGTGGTGGCTGGTCCTGGAGGTCTTCGGCTGCTGGAGCCCTGGTCGGGGCGGGGAGGAAAACTCAACCCGCTCCCCTCCAAGGGGCCCTGGTGAGGACAGCCAGGCGCAGGGGCAGGAGACTCTGCACTGTTCTCTTCCGGGAGCTGGGTTTTATGATTCCTGATAATCTCTCTCTAATTTTGGGCGTTATGATTTGCAATACGGACACTGAGAGGTTGTCATGTTTTGTTCTTTTTCTACTTTCTGCACACACCTCCCATTGACCAATTCCTCCAGCCATCATTTTTTTAGTGATCCCTTCTCTATTCCAGCTGCCTTCTCCCCTTGGCTCATGAGGCAGGCTTTCAGCTATGGTGCAATCTATCTGTCCTCTATATCTACTGTCCTTAGGAGTCAGCCTCATGTTATGTTGTTTTATGTTCCACAAATGAGTGCAGTCCTTTCTATGTCTGCCCCTCGCTTTATGACTCATTTCTCTTAGCATGATACTCTCCATGTCTATCTATTCATAAGCAAAGTTCATGACTTCATCTCTCCTGACAGCTTCATAATATTTCACTGTGTAGATGTACCAAAATTTCTTTAACCAGTCATCTGTTCTAGGGCACTTGGGTTGTTTCCAGATTTTGGCTATTGTGAACAGTGCTGCAATGAACATATAGGTACAGATGTCATTTCTACTGTGCTTTTTTGCATCCTTGGGGTATATTCCCAGAAGTGGTATTGCAGGGTCATAGGGAAGCTCAATTTCTAGTTTTTGAAGGACTGTTCATATTGTTTTCCAAAAAGGCTAGACTAGTGGGCATGCCCACCAACAGTGAAAGAGTGTCCCTTTTCCCTCCCACATCCATGCCAGCACTGGTCACTTTTGCTCTTTTGAATATGTGCCTGTCTCTGTGGTGTGAGATGATATCTCATTGTTGTTTTGATTTGCATCTCACACAGTGCATCTTTGAGGAGGGAGAAGCCTAAAAATTGTTTTTCTCTCTCCCTCCCTTGGCTTCTCCATATTATCAGGAAATTTTCAATCTTCCCTCCCCCCACCCCCCACCGAGCTCGAAAGAATTGTGCTTATTTGTGTTGAGAGCACTTACAAAACCTGAGGTCCTTTGCTGTGAATTTTCTGTGTCCCTTCTCCAGAGTAGATCTCCCCACTGTATTGATTGATGTCCTAAAAGATGTGTTTCCCCAAGGCCTCCCTTTCTTAGTGTCTGAGAGATAACTGAAGCCAGGGAGCAGGAGAGACTTGCTGTGTGGGCAAAACCCGTATGACTCTGACCAAGTCAGTATGATGGCTCTCTGTTTTTGAATCTATGCAGTGGGGGAGATTAATGGGAAAAGTTGATAGCTGAACCCCATTCCTGGCTATGGGAATTTAATGAAGATTGTTTTGTTGACAGTGCTCTCCAGGACAGGGGTGATTATTCAAGGGTGACCTGTAAGTGAAAGTGGTCCTTTGTGGGACCAAACTGTGGACACCACTTGCCTCTGTTATTTTGGAAATACAACTCCAACAATAAGCAACACAAGACACATTGCTTTACAGCCTTTTATAATTCCCTATCACAGCCCCCAGCCGGGGTGTGGAGCATAGGTGATCTTTGAAGGATTTGGTTGAAATAGTAGTGTTCCTTTAATTAAACTACATTCTGTTCTCCTAGGAACAGACCATTGCAAACCATTCCCTTCTTCCTTTCTGAAGCAGCTGGCTGGGACAGGGGAATCACCAATATTTGAATGGCACCGATTTCTGGAAGGCAGAGAGGTTGTGTAGTCATGCTCCACTTCTGAGAGGGCCATCCATTCAAAGGACAAATTCCAGATGTGATGATATTATCAACAGGCAATAGAAAATCACAGCCAGAGGAAAATACAGAACTTCCCGCAGCCGTGCAACCCCTTTACCTAAGTTTTCTTTCCTAGAAATTATATTTTTCTACTTAGCACTTTGTGAACTCTTCCAGCTGGAACTCGAGAGCTCTTTCAGCTGGAAGGAGGTTAAGAAAGAAACAAATCACGGAAAATTTTTGAATGGCGAAGACTGCATTGTTTCTTGAGGTGGTGGGAAGGGGCCAGGGACTCAAGTGCCATTCCTCAGCATGTTGGCTTTTTAGAAAAATGAAGACTTTAGCGTCAGAGGGTTCTGTTCAGGATTTTCCAGGCAGAAATGCTTAACAGTCTTTTGTTTGGCCCATACCCAGCAATGCTCAGGGGTTACTTCTGGCTCTGCATTCAAGAATTACACCTGGCAGTGCTCATGGGACTGTACGGGATGACCGAGATTGAGTCCTAGTTGGCTGCATGCAAGGCAAATACCCTACCCCCTGTACTATCTCTCTGACCCCAGTTTAGCAGTCTTAAGAATAAGTGCCAATCTTCTAATCCTGACAATTTCCCTCTTTAAATATAGTCTCCTTTTAAAAAAAATTTTTCTGGGTCACACCTGGTGATGCACAGCGGTTACTCCTGGCTCTGCACTCAGGAATTACCCCTGGCGGTGCTCAGGGGACCATATGGGATGCTGGGAATCCAACCCGGGTTGGCCGGGTGCAAGGCAAATGCCCTACCTGCTGTGCCTTATAGTCTCCTTTTGAGTTGACCAACATTGGCATGTGGTAATGTGAGGTAGCACAGAATTTTCAGATTTCCATATTTATTGTTTTATTTAGCATCATATCATTATGAACTCTTTGTATTATTAGAAGATGTTGATGATGATCATTTAAAACTACTTATATTCCAGAACCCTGTCACTGCCAGTCTCAAGGCCGATCACAGGCTCCAAACAAATTCATAAATCCAAACATTTCATAAATTCCCTTGGTGGGATTCCTAGGTCAAAAGTATGGACATCTTTCCAATTTTAGATTTAGCATTTATTCCTCCTCCAAAGCATTGTACCTTATGTATTACTACTGGTTTAATTAAACTTAATAGACATATTTTTACCTTTTCCTCAGCTGTGTATTAACAGATATTTTAAAAAGAATCAAAGAATATTCTATTAATCAGATATTTTTTGTTTTCAGGATAAATTATATACACTCACTGAATAAACAAACTTGAAGACAGGGACTTCCATTGTCCCTTATCCCACAGTGCTTCTTCCCAAGCACATGCTCAAGGAGATTGTGGTATGCTGGATTCTGTGTGTGGCAGCTGTGTCAAGTGGTTGGATACATTTCCTATTAACTTTGCATCAGTATTGTCAGGCTGGTATCTTAAATCAACCAAGGAATTGTATTTATAGAATAAGTATTGAAGAACACCATAAAATTATGTTCTTAGATTTTTACCTTGAGAGTCATTAGTTTATAGGTGATAAACATGTCCTTTTGGTTTTGTAGCTGTCGTTGGGTTCTAGAAGCCGATTTTTGTTTTGAAAGCAGATTTTTGAGTATACAGTTTTAGAAAGAATAAGAGAGTCTGAGAGAAAGGATGGTCCTTTCAGCGAGCAGGGAAGACAATTCTTTCAGCCTGCTATAAAGGAGCTAATACAGATCTGGGAATGAGATAAATCTGGTTTCAATAGTAGTTGCACAAAATTGTTAACTTTGAAACTTGAGGCAAGTTGCCAAACATCTCGAATTTGCAGTGCATTTACCTGAAACACTAGGAAATTGATTCCTAACTAATCAGGTGAAAAGTTAGGCATCAGTTTGAAGAAATTATATGAAAAATTAATATAATCAATGCAAAAGGTATACAGATAGCAAGCATAAGTGATAAAAACAGAAATCCCTGAAGTGGTTACCAACTCATTCCTATGTTAACTAAATGAGCAACTCTATTAGATTTGATTACTATTATATTTTATTACAAATGCAATTATTTGTTATTATATATGTATTCCTGGATTGCATTTCAAACAGTCAGAGAAGAAATGGTTAATGCAGTCACCAAGAATAAGAATTATAATTCCCACTTTTTTCTTTTAAAATTTCAGGGAGAGTCATAAATTGAGAATAAGGATGCATGCCTAATATACATCCAGACCCTAGGCGCGGCTTGAGTTAGTGTTCTATATTTCACAAGCTGTCATTTATCTGACAAGTATTTATTGAGCTGTTGCCTTTCTGGTAAAAATAATAACCCCTTTCATTCCCATAGCACTCAAGATTTTATAAAGCCAGGTTGTCCCGTAATTTTATTAGGACCACATAGCAATGAAATGTATTAGATATTGTTTAGTCCCATTTCACAGAGGAGGAAACTGGAGCTCAGAGAAGTCACTTTCCCAAGGCAGCCCAACCAGTAAAAAGCTGTGACATCAATCATTTCCCCATGGTGAGTCACAACCACTCTGCCCATCCACCATGTGAAAACAAAGCCCCCTCCTTGGCAAGCCCAGTTATGTCAATTAATTTGCAATGATGCTTTACACTAGCATGTAATAATTACTATTCATTAAATTCACAAAATATGTTTTCATATATTGCGCCTCATAAAAATTTATAAGGAAAAGAAAAACATATGCCGCTAAGAGGACATTAAATGAGAACCTACTATGTACCCAGCTCACTTCAAATTGACAACATTTTCTAGAATGGCAAAGCTTGCATGATGATATTTGATTAGGAAGTAGATTCCAGGGTAACAAATCTTAATCACTTAATCTTAATCACTTAATCCCCGTTATTCATCGATTTATTCGAGCGGGTGCCAGCAACGTCTCCATTCATCCCGGTTGCATGCTAGTGTAGCCCAATGGTATCTGTTCATTTTAGGAACATGTAGAGCCTCAAACCGATCATTTAGGGTCTTGACGAAGAAGTCTGACCATCTTATAGGTGAGCGTCCACGTGATCTTTTGATGTCTCGTGGAATCCAATCAGTAATGGCTCTAGTCCAGCGGTTGTCTGTAAACCTCATTACGTGTCCAGCCCATCTGATTTTTGATGTCTTGGCAAATGAGACAGCGTCCCTGATTCTTGAGCGTTGACGAAGATCAGAACTCCGGATTCTATCTCTCATTTGAGTGAATTGTGATATTCCAAGCATAGTTCTTTCGATTCCTCTTTGAGAGACCCGAATAGCGTTCTCATCCTGTTTTCGTAGGGTCCAGGTCTCTGAGGCATATGTTAATGCAGGGAGAATAGTGGAATCAAAGAGATGTGCTCGTAGCTGGAGGTTCTTTGTCCTTTTAGTTATTTCTTCAATGCTCTTGAAGGCATTCCAAGCCGCTCTCTTCCTCCTGCGCAACTCAGGTGCCAGGTCATTCATCATGTTGATTTCTCGACCTAGGTATATATAACTGTTGCATTCGGAGATGGTGGTTCCGTTGAGAGCGAATGGAGCGTCAGGAACAAGGCTGTTTCTCATAAACATTGTCTTCGTAAGATTCAGCTGTAGTCCGACCTTTCCACATTCACGGTCAAAGTCGTTCAGCATTTGTGCCGCTCGGTTGATGTTTGGTGTTATTAGAACGATGTCATCAGCAAAGCGGAGGTGGTGTAGTTGCCGACCATCTATCTTCACTCCCATGTTTTCCCATTCCAGTCGTTGCATGATGCTCTCGAGGGTGGCAGTGAAGAGTTTTGGTGAAATGGTATCACCCTGCCGAACCCCTCTCTTGATATGGATGATTACTTCTTTGTAGAATGGTGAGATCTTGGTAGTGAATTCGCAATACAGCTCACGGAGGATCCTGATGTATTGGGCTTGAATGCCCTGATTGGCTAGGGCTTCCATGACCGCTTCCGTCTCAACAGAATCAAAGGCCTTCTTTAAATCAATGAACGTTAGACAGAGTGGCATCTTGAATCCCGAGTTCTGTAATGTGAGGGAAAAAAAAAAAGAAAGAAAATGAGGCACATAAGGAGTGAAAACAAATGTAAGGAGGTATTTAATTGAGCTAGAGCGATAGCACAGCGGGTAGGGCGTTCGCCTTGCACGCAGCCAACATGGCCAACCCGAGTTCGATTCTTCCGCCCCTCTCGGAGAGCCCGGCAAGCTACCGAGAGTATTCGATATGCCAGACACAGTAACAATAAAGTCTCCAATGGAGACGTTACTGGGCCCGCTCGAGCAAATCGATGATCAACGGGAGGGCCTTTACTTTACTTACTTTACTTATTTAATTGAGTTGGCTACTACTTCTCAAGGAAACATGGGAGGCTGCTTGGCCATGTGGAAATCTCAGACAGCCTCTGAAACCACTGTGACTTAATCCATTCTTTCCTGTCTCCTGACTCTGATGACAACAACAGAGTAAATCCATCCCAGTGGCTTTTGCCAGTCTCTGTTTCTAGGTGATGCTTCTCAAGCTCTTGAGAAGTCATTAGTGGAGTCTGAGCCTTCTTGGATAAGTTAGGTCAGTTGTAGACATGGCAGTGATGTGCAAAAATTAGAAGTCAGGCTGGAGCATGGCCCTTGTTATGGAGAGGACATTAAGGCAACTGGCAGTTTGGTGGGAGAGTAGTAATGTGATAGTAGCAGTCTGGGGTGTGTAGTCATGCCATAGCTTTAACTGGGGGACATGAAGGGAGCTGAGCAGACCTAGGTTGGCACATAGCAGAGGTCTGAAATACAAGCTGTTTCATTTCAGCAGTACCACACTCCTGATACATAGATGACATAATATGAAATTCATTCATGGTGAGATTCCTGAGTTTTGGACCATACATCTGCAAAATCTGTAATCTTTCCATTATTTTAACAAAGTCTTATTTCTATTCATCACTATTCCAATTTTTATATCTTTTTGCAAAAGACAAACATTTTGGAATTGAGTACTTTTATTTCATCCACTTATCAAAATCTCTGTAGCACTGTAGCACTGTCCTCCCGTTGTTCATCAATTTGCTCGAGCGGGCCCAATAACATTGTGAGACTTGTTACTATGTTTGGCATATCGAATATGATATACCTCACGGGGAGCTTGCCAGACTTTGCCATGCGGGCGAGATACTCTCGGTAGCTTGCTGGGCAATCCGAGAGGGGCGGAAGAATCGAACCTGGGCTGACTGGGTCAGCCGCATGCAAGGTAAATGCCTTACCTGCTGTGCTATCGCTCCAGCCCTATAAAAATCTCATGAAAATAAAATGTGATGGACCATTTTTATTTTCATCAAAATCTCATGAAAATAAAAATGGTCCATCAATTTAGTTTCTTTAAGTAGAAAAGAAATCTATGAGCTGCTGGCTTGCTTTTCAACCCTTCATGGAACTCTGAACTTCAATGTGGATGAGCATTTTTTTGGGGGGGGTCACACCCGGCGATACACAGGGGTTACTCCTGGCTCTGCACTTAGGAATTACTCCTGGTGGTGCTTGGAGGACCATAAGGGATGCTGGAAATTGAATCCAGGTCGGCCACATGCAAGGCAAACACTCTACCCACTGTGCTATTGCTCCAACCGCCTGAGTCTTTTTTGAAAGGGTCTCAAGTGCCCTTTGCAATGAGTATGGTGGACCCAAACTTCTGCCTGAAGATCATCCTGCTTCTTTTCCCTCTATAAGCGATTTCTTCTCTATGTGCTTCCTAATGCAGTTGTCAGTCTTCTCCTTGTCATGCTTGCTTCTTTATCTTTCCCAGATGTGAGTATTCTTCTGAGATGTTTATCTGGCTGTCACTCTTCTACCGAGAAACTTCCCACTGCTCCAGAAATGAGACACTAGCTACTCTGTTTCTGTGATCAAATGTCTGTCTCCTCTTATCATGTCATCTTTCAGAAAACTTCCTCCATGACCTACTTTTGCATCCAGAGACACTTTCATGTCTCTGTGAACTTTTCATATGGTTTCTCCTTTTCAAAATATCTTTTGTCCTTTTCCTTTGAGAATGTCTACTGCTTTATCAAACTTTCCTCAGAACCGTTCTTGGCATGTTCAATCAAAGCAGAAGTTTCATGTTAGTGTTTCCTAAAATTTTACTAGTACTCTAACTAGAAATTATTTGGCACAGCATCTAATTTTATGTTATAATTTTAGGTATATTTTTCTCCCTCTAGCCAGAGCAGGCCCTTATTTAATTCAGTATTTACGATGTCTAGAAACTGGATAATATCAGGAAGAATAACTCAGTGACTAATAATTACATAGTTTAGGTCTCTAGATTCATCCTTGAGCAGTCAAGAATGAGTCCCCAACTTAAAGCAAGTACAAGTTAGTTGTTTTATATTTTGCGTCCTGTAACTCAATATAAATACTAGAAGAGAAGAAAACAAATAGACACACACACAAAAAAAAAACCAGAAAGAGAGAGAGATTTTGTAGACTCCAAATGATCATGCTACCAATCTCTATTAATTGATGTGTTTTTTCGCCCTAAAAACCCTCAAGTCCACTGCATATTTAATTTTTCTTATCAAGCAATCATTCCTCCACCCTAAGACTACATTGATGTATCTTTGTGTGTCTTACTAGATACAAATCTGCATGTATAAAGGGTTAAACTATATGAAGTGAGGCAAAGAAAAAATACTCAAGAGCAAAAGGAAAGAAAATCTCAGAGCTTACCCAGAAATGGATTGGACATTCCATTTCTACCCAGTCAGAGTAGAGAGAGACCTCTCAGAGTACTATTAGCACTTAGGAGAGACTCCAGAAGGGTCACTTCTTAGTTTTGGATACCATTGATTGGAAAGGAGAAATCGAAATATGCATTTTAATATTACTGCATTAGCTAACAATGATGTATTTTAATATATTGACTGAATTAAGGAAAAGATTTGCTCGGGCGGTCCCAGTAACTTCTCCATTGTGACAATTGTTACTGTGTTTGGCATATTGAATATGTCACTGGGAGCTTCCCAGGCTTTGCCGTGCAGGCGAGATACTCTCGGTAACTTGCTAGGCTCTCCAAGAGGAGTGGAGGAATCGAACTCGGGTTGACTGTGTGCAAGGCAAATGCCCTACCCACTGTGCTACCACTCCAGCCCAAAGAAAAGATGTAAACTAAATCTAAGAACCACTGTAGCACTGTAGCACTGTCCTCCCGTTATTCATTGATTTGCTAGAGCAGGCCCAGTAATGTCTCCATTGTGAGACTTGTTGTTACTGTGTCTGGCATATCGAATACGTCACGGGTAGCTTGCCAGGCCTTGCCGTGCAGGCGAGATACTCTCAGCAGCTTGCCAGGCTCTCCGAGAGGTGCAGAGGAATCGGACCTGGGTCGGCTGGGCAGGCCACATGGGAGGCAAATGTCCTACCACTGTGCTATCTCTCCAGCCCCTTAGAACCACTAAAATTAATAAAATGGAAAACATAAAATATTGTTGATGTAATATCTTAAACAAAATACGCTCTAGATATAGAACTGAAATACTGTTAACCCAAAGGAGGGCAGTAAAGAGATGAAGAGAGTGACAGAGCAAATGAGACATATCATAACTAATAATTTCACATACAATAGCAAGATAATAGATTTATATAGATTTAACACAACCATCTCAATGGTTTATTCCTTGTAAGTGATCTAGATACACCAATTATGAAACACAGATTGCCATGCCATGTCAACAATATGTTACTTTCAAGAGGCACACTGTTAGCATAATAGCACTTGAAGTTAAAAAATAATAGAAATGACAAAATATATACAATGAAAACTCTAAGGTTTTAATACAATAAATACTATTAGAGATAGAAAAATCCATAGCAACAAAAGGCTGTTGAAAGATCTAAAATTTGGAAGAATATACATCTAGTTATAGAGTTTCATGAAGTAAAAAATGAAGGAATTTAAAAAAAGACAGTTTGTAGTAGTACATAACTCTAACTGATAACTGATAGCATATATTTAAATAAATTAGTTATACTATAAAATGCCAACCAGTACTATCAACTAGCTTTATATAATTGAAAGTAATAGGACAGTACATCTAATGGTGGAATAGACAGATGGAATATACAATGACATAGGCTGTATTATGGGCACAAGTAAGCCTCAATAAATATAATGGAATTTGAGTCAAAACAAACACTCTCTGCCTCTACAAAATTAAATTAGGAACCAGTAACAGGGTGATATCCGGAAAGTTTTCCAGTTCAAAAGTAATTAGACAGTAAAGTTATTGACAATTGATGTGTCAATCAAAAAACTTAAAGGAAATTAGAAAATACACTGAATTATACAATTTCAAGATCCAATGTTTGTGGTATGCAGCTAAAGTAATATTTACAAGAGCATTGATAGCTATATTTTAAAGGAAGAAAAGCTTATAGATGTTGGCTAAGGTCTGAGGTGTTTCCTTACTTGCAAGCTAACCAAATGGTTACCAGAGTTTCATGAATGCTCACAGAAGATAGGAATGTTCCTGATCTGAGACCAAGAGTTAGGTTATATACAACATTAGAAATAGCTAGTGTCTTTGTGATGACTCCAAGTCCCACTTCTCACAGAAGGATGAACAAAGGGATAAATGAGAGAAGCAGTTAGTTGATCACAAAGCAAGGAACCCAAGTTTAAGATAGATGGACATTACAGAAAGGATAATAGATTATGTGACCTTTGTCCAAGAGGGAGACATTTATTATATTGTACAGTAAACATACTTGACTTTTGTCTTTTAACAGGATACACTATATTCCCCATGACTGTTTGCCAAACAAATATCCTGGAAAAAGTCATCAGAACCAAGGTAATAAGTGTTTCTGCTTGCAAGATGTGCAGACACATGAAAAATACACAGAGAAAGATCTCCAATCTGTTCTAAACTTTTCTTTAAACTTCCCTTTTAATAAAATAGTAAGAGGATATTTAATCTAAAAGAAGATAACACTGTCCTGTAGCACTGTTCTTCTGTTGTTCATCGATTTGCTCGAGTGGGCACCAGTAACGCCTCTATTGTGAGACTTGTTGTTACTGTTTTTTGGCAAATTGAATATGCCATGGGGAGCTTGCCAGGCTCTGCTGTGCAAGCAGGATACTCTTGGTAGCTTGCCGGGCTCTAAGAGAGGGACGGAGGAACTGAACCCAGGTGAGCCGCATGCAAGGCAAATGCCCTACCCAAAAGGCAATAACATAAACTGCATAGAAAAAGTCTAAAAGCAGCAAAAACATGCAAAGTGTATTTTAAAAATTATCTGTATAATTAATGAATCTCAAATATAAATGATCTAGATAAAATGTGATATGTTGAGACAGAGAGATAGTACAGTGGGTAGGGAGCTTTCCTTGCATGCAGTTAGCCAGATTTGATCTTTGGCACTCTATGGTTCTTCCAGTTTGCCAGGAATGATAGCTGAGCACAGATTTAGGAGAAATCCCTGAGCACTGCTGGGTGTCATCACCCGAACAAAACAAAACAAAAAATAAATGAGATGTCAATTATTCATATGTTATATAAGAGGGGCAGTATATAGAACTCATGGACCTCAAAATAAAAATTAGTTTATAACATAAAAAATTTGTGGAAATAAATTTGACATCCTGGGTAAAACAGACAAATTAATAGCACACTTTATCAGTATTTTTATTGGTATTGTTGCAAATTACTGGCTTAAAGCAATGCACAAATTTATTAGCTTAAAATTCCAGAGGCTGGAAGTCTAAAATGTATCATGTTGGGCCAAAATAAAGGTATCAGCAGTGTTGAATTTATCCTGGAAGTCATAAAGAAACGTTATAGAAAACAGCTCTTAGAAAAGGTCACCAAATATCTATCACACAGCCCAGTTCTTCCCACCTTTGAAACCAGCAACATTTGACTGAGGCTGCTTTTTTGCTACTATCTGTTTTTTTCCCTCTCTTCTGCTTCCTCTTCATATGAAGTACTTTTATTATTGGAACAAATCCACATAGATAATTCAAGGTCATTTTCCATGGCCTGGTCAATTATTTAGCAGCTTTAATCCCAATAGAAATGTTACTGCTTTGAGCTGGGTGATGTATCTTCAAAGGTACTGGGATTAAGGTGCTAATATCTTTGGGAGGCAATTGTTTTACCTACCATACATAGGGAGCAAAATGAGATATGATAAAAAGAAATGTAAAGTATAATTAGCTCTGCATATATTTCAAAAATGAGCTAGATATTGAAAAACCTGTCCAGAAAGAAAACTTTGGGTATAATCGACATTCTCTAGTGAATTCTACATATGAACCAGTTAAGGGAGGGGTGGGAGGGGAAAAGCAAACCTAATTTTATAAACCTTGGGCTTAAAAAATGTTATAATGCTTCTTATTTATGACTCTATTATTAGTTTGGTGCAATTACTAGACAAAAAGAGTAAGAAAAAAGGGATGAGGATCTAGACTAATATCTAGGGTGACTAATGATGTGGCTTTGCCTGGGACTGTCCCAGTAGTATTGAAAATTTCATGTTCCAGGAAATCCCTGTGTCAGTCATAATTTCCCTAATAAACATAGAGACAAAAATACTTAGAAATAGTATGATAACAAATTTGGCAATAGATCATAGACTTAGTATAGTTAATCCCAGTAGGGTTTATTTCAGGAATACTAGATTTGTTTAACATTTAAAAAAAAATCGGTCAATTATGTCTAACATATGAGGAACAAATGAGAAAAAAACATTATTTTCTCAATAGATGACCAAAATTCAACACTTACTGATTTAAAAATTCTCAGCAAATTAGGAACAGATAGTAACTTCCTCAATTTGATAATGATCACGCATAAACTCTACAATTTACATCATAATCCTTGATGAAAGATTAGATGTGTTCTCCTCTATGACTGGAAACAAGGAAAGGCTATCACCAGGAATTTCAAGCTTTTTACTGACAGTGTTTTATAAATATATAGCAAAGACTACAATAACAAAGAAAAATACATATGACGGTAAATATAACAAAATGCGCACATGGCTTCCACATTGTAAGCCAGAATATTTGTTGATAGGAACTACAGATGAGCTGAAAAGATTAAGATATATTCTATATTATTTGATTGGAGGAATTCATACAAGATTTCTTAAAACTAATCTATTTAAGATGTACTTGCAATGTAGGCATCAGATTCATTTTTATTCAACTCTACGGCTTCCTTGAGATCCCCAAACTTAAATTAGCCAAAATAATTTTGAAAAAGGACAATTAAGGAACACAAATGACAAATTTTAAGTATAAATGTATAGCTATAATCAAGATAATTTGCCATTGGGCATGAGGATGTGGCAATAATTTTATAAGATAAAATAGTGTAGATTGTGGAGCGATAGCACAGCGTAGTGCGTTTGCCTTGCACGCAGCCAATATGGCCGACCCGAGTTCGATTCCTCCGCCCCTCTTGGAGAGCCCGGAAAGCTACCGAGAGTATCTCACCCGCACAGCAGAGCCTGGCAAGCTCCCCATGACGTATTCGATATGCCAGACACAGTAACAACAAAGTCTCCAATGGATACGTTACTGGGCCCGCTCAAGCAAATCAATGATCAACGGGAGGGCCTTGACTTGACTTTACTCAATTTCCAACTATGGCCCTTTCCAACGTTTTTTCTTCCATGTGTTTCTTTTATACTATTGGTTGTCTCCCAGTCTTTTATTGTAGCCACCTATTCACAAGATTTTCATCTGTGATTCCTCTGGAATATTCTGAGGGTTCACAGGAGGTCATGGCCTGTAGATAATTTAAAACAGAGGGATAAAAAGTTTGAGTAAGTAACGAACATTCTTATCATTGAATGGTACTGAAGTAATTAGTCAAATTTAAAAAATGAATTTTGATTTGCATTTCAGACACAATAAAAGATTAATTAAAACAGAAAAAACATGGAATCTTCTAGAAATACAAGAAAACATTTCAAACTTGGTTTCACCAAAGATTTATTTGGACATACAATGAAACATCAACCCTAAAGAAAAAAACTAATGAAAAATTGTACTTTATTAAAAGAATTTTTTTAATTCTTCATAGAAAGACAATGAAAATTTAAAAGTAAGTTACACACTCAAGGGAAATATGAAAAAGATTTTGAGACAATTTAAAAAAATAAGATGCAGAGATGATTACAAGCAGCTAAAAATTAATTATCAGAGTAATACAAGTCAAAAAATCAATGAGATACTATTACAAATCTATTAAAATGACTAAAATAAAAAATACCAACAAAAGTTAAGTGTCAGTGATATGTTGGATTAACTGGTAATTCTTGTTTGTTTCAACCGCATTCAGCTGTATTCAGGGCTTATTCCTGGCTCTGTGCTCATGGGTCATTTGATGCGGCTCAGGGAACCTTATGTGGTATCAAAAACTTAACCAGTGTCTATTGCATACAAGGAAAGTACTTTAACACCGATACTATCTCTGTATCCCTTAAATGGTAATTTGGTAATTCTTTCATAGTGCTGAATAAGAATGTAAAATGGTAAAACAAAATTGGAGAACTTTGAGAAATTTTTGCAAAGTTAATCATTTATTTGCTATACAACTTGGCAATTCCATTTCTAGTTATTTTCCCAAAAGAAACAAATATGTATATATATATATATATATATATATATACATATATGTGTGTGTGTGTGTTTAAACTTAGGTTTGCCAATGAATGCTCATAGCAGCTAAAGACAAAATAAGCCAGTAAAACTAGAAATAATACCAATATAAATCAATTGTCAATGAAGGGATTCTGTCATTGTGCCAGGTTCACAGATAGCATCTGTCTGCAGACACTTACTGTGATCCATTGATTCTGGTCAAAAGTTTCTCACCTGTCTCCCTAGTCCTGCTTCTCTAACGTTCACATCTGTGGGTAAAGGATTGTTTCTAGAGGGATATGACTACACTGAAAGTGTACTATCCATTAGAGTAAGCATCAAAGCCATTAGTAATCAGTGACAATTAGCAGAGAACTGTTTTCTTCTAAGCTAGCAACCATCAAAAAGAGATCAAGGTCTTAAGAAATGAATCCAAGATAATTTTGAAGGTAAAGAGAGAAAACAGTCTACTTTTGGCACACATCTCAACACAATGACTGCTCAATATCTCTATTGCAAACCACAACACCCAAAGCACAGAGAATAAAAGGTAATTCCCTGCTGCTGAGGCGGTGTGGAGTGGTGGGGGATGGGGTGAGGGTGGTGGGAGGGATGCTGGGAACACTGGTGGGGAGAATGGGCACTGGTGGAGGGATGGGCAAATGATCATTGTATGACTGTAATGCAAACAAGAAAATTCGTAACTTTGAAACTGTACCCCACAGTGATTCACTAATAAAAAAAAGGAAAGAAAATAAAGTGAAAAACAAAAATAAATAAATAGAGAAAACAAAATGAGCTTATTTGAGATTCTAAGAGTAGGAGGAGTTTCAGTTAGGGAATACTGAACATGCTGGAGAGCATTTAATAAAGAGCATAACTACAAAATCCTCGTGGAAGCATTATTTTGAATGAGAAAAATAGAAACACCCTAGACCCATCAATAGTGGATACATTATTGTGCATTTATATTATGAGCTACCCATAATCAGTAAAGGATAAACTTCTGTAAATTGCATAGGGTATGCTCATCCTATAATAATATATATATATAAATCAGCATTAATCCTGACTTCAATGATTTCAGGAGAATATACTCCAACTGAAATCAGTTTAGGAAATGGGATTAACTAGAAATTATACCATTTGTGCTATAGAATATTTTATATATTGGTTTTAACTATAGATTAGTTATTGGTATTAAGTGTGTATTACTTGTGCAAGACTGAAAAATAATGCAGAAATTATTAGTTCTCTTGGGGCAAAAAGGTATCACCTACCTGTACAATGGAATTCAGTTTCATAATTAAAAGAAACAAACAATTACTGCAAGCAAAAGCATGGTATATTTTACAAAACATTATGTTTATTAAAAGACCTTGTACAATAGACTATGTTCTACATGTCATTTAACATAACTTCTAGAGCATCTCAAAGTAATCAAGAACATTAGGAAGCAGGGCAGCAATAACCAGGGATTGGGACCCAAACAGAAACTGGTAGTGAAGACAAGGGAGCTTTGTAGGTTGATTTGTGGGGGGTAGGTGTGTTTATCTTGATTAGCATTGTATCTATGCCTAATAGATAAAGGCCTGGTAAGACTTCACCTGGTGCCAAAAAACCCAGAGAGGGCTGGACCCACCTCTGAGAAAAACTCCAGCAGGAACAAAGGCCAGGAAAGGAATTTCCAAGATCATCAACCACTCCCAACTCTATTCCTTGGTAAACCACCATAGCAATGGGCTCTTAGGAAGAAGTCCCACATGCGGCCACTTCGGAAAAACCCCCGTATAAGTCAGCTTGAACACAGGAAGTGCATGTTATATGCAGCTCAAGCCCATGTGCTGCTTGTGAACATGTGGACGAGCACATGAGGTGCCCGAACACATGTCGTTGCCTGCATCTTCCCTCTTGAGATATGTACTGGGGCTCTCTCCATCTTTGGAGAAGCCCATGTTTTTATCTTGAAGGGGCTGCTTTCTCCCCTTTTCTCTCCCTCCTTCCACTTCCTAAAAGCCTCCAAATAAAATATGTTTTTACTTCCCCACTCTGTCTCTTCCTGAAATTCTTTTCTGTGAGAAAAGACAAAGACCTGGAAGGCTTGGGTAAGGCCTAGGACTGGGTTTCTTTTCCTGCGATGAGCAATTCCTTGCTTCAGTCTGAGTCTGCGGCTCCCTGAGAAATCGGGTGATGGGGATCAACTTCCACGCCAAGAAGACCAAGCAGATGTCAGGTGTGACTTGACAGTCACCTGGTGGAGCTGAAAGGGCTCTGGTCTTTGCCATGCAGGGGGTCATCAGCAACTTTATCAGTCCTAGCCTTCCCAGTCAATCCTGGGAGGCAGAGGTGGACCAGGAGAAAGTGATCACCTCTCTCCTGTTCGCCTCACATAAGCCACTGTGGGGGCCCACTAGCTAGATCAGAGGTGATCTGAGTACTTCAGGCCAGTTCGTGATCTAACCTCTTGTTTCTGCAACCTTAAACAAACCCATTTTGAATCATATTTGGGGACGCAATTTCCTCCTTTCTAAAAAATATAGTTGGGAGATTAGAGATAGAATTAAGTAGTACAGCATATCTCCTGTGCTGGGGGTCCTGGGTCTGATCCTTGACACTAGAAATAAATAATACATGTTGATAGGTTTTGATGAAAAAAAAAATATACACACATATGTGTATTTGCTGCTTTTATACTGCAATAGTAGAATTAAGTTGTTATAGCAAAAATTGTCTAATGCCAATTGAATTAGCCTCTTCAACCTTTGTCTAGTGGGGGTTGGTGTCAGAGAATGACACAAACAAAAATATAAGAAGACCAAATGAACACAGACTACCCAAGATTTAGGATTGTTTGGGAACCTCATTAGCTCATTAACTCACAAACTGGCCAATTATTCACTACCATATATCTCCCCACCTCGGGCTCCCAAAACGTGAGCCACCGAGTCATTAAATTGACAGAGATATTAAGAACAGTTAGTAAGCACATTAGTATTCAATAGGTACAGGAAGAACAGAGGCTGGGATATTTCTAATAATTAGGGGTTTTGTTGGGAGGGGTGTTTGTTAGGGGGATGGTTTCCCACAAAGATTCCTGAATCTGCATAGTTACAACTCACAAGTCTACACTGTAGTAATCCTGATATTTGAAAACAGTGAAAACTGAAGTCTTTATTCCAAAGCCATCTTTACAAGTTCCTGCCTCATTCCAAGAGGTCCACCCCAAGTTAGTTTCCTGTACCCAGTTATACTATTGTCCTGCTCAGTGTTTTTCCATTGGTTCTAGCACATCACTTGGCTCACATACACACACACACACACACACATACAAACACACACACACATACACACATTCCACTGGTCTCCCAGGGAAACCACCTGCTGCCTTTGTTGCTCTGGGCATTTTCAATCTTTTTTTCACCAGGCCTGACCCTGCCTGGCTTGTAAAATCTGATGGGATTCCTGCCCAAGGAAGGATGGCTGCAGGCAGGTGGAAATGCCACTTAAGAGAGGTGGTAACCTCTGAGCAGAGCACAGGCTGTGGGGAGATGGGTAACACCTTGCTCCTAGGCACCTGGGCTCTGATCCCTTTCCTCCTGGGTTTCCTGAATGTTTGATTTGCACAAAGCTTAAAACAACTTACTAGTTTGCAAGGAAAGTTGAACAGTTCAGGCTACTCAAGAGTCCAGTGTTTTCCTAAGAAGGAATTTGCAGGGGAGAAAGTGAGACTGGAGGTGAAAGGTTCCTTGCGTGAGCAAGAGCATTGCATTAGAAACCTTGGCAGAAGCAGAGCTAGGTAAACATTGCATTACACATAAACCAAATGAGGAGTATCAGAGCTAGGCTTGAATGGAGGCTACCAGTCGATCTTTGGACTTGCAGAAAGGCGGCTGAGATACACTGCAAAGAATATCGATTGTGCTGGATGCCAGAAGGATATACAAGTCACCAGCTTTGTCATTCGGGACAATGTACACTACCTCCCTGAGCTTTTTCTGGGAATCTTTTAGCTCAGAGGGTGATGGAAGGATCCCAGTCAATAAAGAAATGAAGAGTTCTGTCAACTGCAAAGCCCAGTGCAAATGTGAAGGGTTATTACCAGACAACTTGGGAGAAAGATTCTTTTCAGTTTCTTGCATGGACTGGGGAGGAACTCTATGGTTAGAAGTGGGCCTCACATTCTAATTAATTTTTTCCCAGTTTTAAAAAATTTTATTTATTATTATTTTTGAATGGAATAATGTTGCATTGTATCACTACATAGGTGAGAATGAACATGTGCACAGATGTGCGTACACTAGTGAAAATACAGTTTTCTGACCTTTACTTCCTTTTTGTCTCCTCAGTGCTGATGAACTCACCCTCCCTTTCCCCTTTCCTTCTGGTAGCCAGATTGGTCCTATAGACCAAACACTTCTTTTGTTTTAGTTTGATTGTTGTTATTTCTATTATTCTTATACCCTACATATGACAAAGTCTTAATTTTATGAAAATCCATTTAGGTTTTCCTTAAGACCTAAAGGCAGAGGCACTAAGGTATAAAGGCCTCTTTAGTCAGAAGCTCAGTTGAAAGGGATATTAAAGCCAGTTAGATATCTTGTCCCCCCTTACATTCTCTTTCTCTGCTTCTAGATTACCTCTTCACAGTGTCCTCACTAAATAGTTTAATAGACTCTGCTTAGATTCTTCTAGCAATGGGGAACTCACTCCTTATCACTTTTGCCATGGCTTAACTTAGGGTGCTAGAAGATTATTGGGTTGAGAGTCTGTTGTTGGGCTTTTAATTAAGGATCTTGCTTACATATTTGAGACCCACTTAGAACAAACCAAAAAGTGAGCTCCCAGCCCCACAAGAACCGATACAATTTTACTTGTAGAGTTCTAAGCCCTTTCATAATTTATCACCCTTTTTGTGTTTCTGACATGGGTTTCAATGGAGCTTATCAATTTCCAAACCTCTTTGTACTATTAACTTATCATTGAGCCCTAAAAACCTTGGGCAAATTATGTCTCTTCCCTGAACCTGTTTTCTTATCTATAAGTTGAAGATAATTTAAATGTTGTAAGAGTCATATAAAGGTGAAATTTGTCAAAACTGTAAGGAATCAACTTTGGACTCAGTAATTTTCTAAATGGTGGCAATTATTACTATGAAATGCTGCTATGAGGTCATTGTTGAAGTTACATAAATCTCAATGAGTTTGAGGGATTGTCAACAATAGTTTCCTTCACCCTGGTATCACAAAAGCACAAAGACATTGGCAGTGTTGCTCTCTAGAGCAGATCTAATATAGAAGTAGGCAAACTCAGTGTTCCAGAAGCTTGGCACCAGGGGAGGAACTCTCTCTCTCTCTCTCTCTCTCTCTCTCTCTCTCTCTCTCTCTCTCGCTCTCTCTTTCTCTCTCTGCCATCTGAAGGCTTTGAATTAGTATTCTTAGAGAAGCAGGTAGGTTATTTGATCCAGGGTGGTGTTCATATCATAGATTCATGGTATGCTTTTGCAAACTTTTGTATTACTTAATGAAGCTAGGTTATGCTGCTGTAACAAAGATTCCTAAAACCTCAATGACCTAAAACCAGGAATGTATTTCTTGCTTATGAGAAGTTTACTTAAGATCTAAGAGATTTCATGCATGAGCCATATAAAGTGTCCCCCACTGTCTTATAGCTATACTATTTGGAAAATACAAACTTTCCAACAGAGTGGCAAAAGGAGAGGTTATGGACATTACTGCACTGGCAGGAAGTGAAAACCACTTTTGCACACAATGCATTAGTCAAATCATCTTGTGGAATTTTAGGTTAGTAGGCAAGTAAGGTCTTTTCTAGTGTGCACAAGAAAGCTAGATACATGTGAGTACTAGAAGGTTCTGCCATACTCAGATCTTCACCCACGCGCCACCACCATAGGTCAACTTTCATGCCCAATTCAAAAGAACAAAAGCAACCTGTGTTGGTGCGGATGTGGCGAGAAAGGGACCCTCCTTCACTGCTGGCGGGAATGCCGACTGGTTCAACCCTTTTGGAAAACTGGATGAATGATTCTCAAAAAATTAGAAATTGAGCTCCCATTTGACCCAGCAATACCACTCCCGGGAATATACCCCGGAGAGGCCAAAAAGTATAGTCAAAGTGACATCTGCACTTGTTCGTTCATTGCAGCACTCTTTACAATAGCTAGAATCTGGAAAAAACCTGAGTGCCCGAGAACAGATGACTGGTTAAAGAAACTTTGGTACATCTACACAATGGAGTACTATGTAGCAGTTAGAAAAAAATGAAGTCATGAAATTCACATACAAGTGGTACTACATGGAAAATATTATGCTAAGCGAAATGAGTCAGAAAGGGAGGGACAGACATAGAAAGATGGCATTAATCTGGGTAACATAAAGTAACAAAATAAGAGACTAACACCCGAGAACAGCTGTGATAAATACCAGGTTGTTCACTCCATGGCTTAGAGGCCAGCCGCACACTCCAGGGGGTAAAGTCAGCTCAGATAGAAAAGGGAGCACCAAATAAAGGCTACTGGGAAGATCTGCCCAGGATGGGAGATGCCTGCTGAAAGTAATCTATGGACCGAACATGATTGCCACCCAATGTCTCTTCTGCAGACCACAGCACCCAAAAGGAGAGATAGAACAAAAGGGAGTGCCCTGACACATGGGATGGGGGATGGGGGGGGTGGGAGGGATACTGGGATTGGTGGGGGTGGAGAATGGGCACCGGTGGTGGGATGGGTACTCGATCATTGTATAACTGAAACCCAAGCACAACAACTTGTAAGTCTACAACTGTACCTCACGGTGTTTCACTAATAAAAAAAAAAAGATTCAATAATGAAATTTTTCTGAATGAAATCATTCTAAACCAAAAAAAAAGAGAATAAAAATAGAGTATCATGCTAAGTGAAATAAATCAGAAAGAGAGGGACAGATATAGAAGGACTGCACTCATTTATGGAGTATAAAACAACATAACATGAGGCTGACACCTAAGGAGAGTAGATACACGGGACAGATAGATTGCTCCATAGCTGGAAGCCTGCCTCATGAGCAAAGGGAAGAAGGCAGCTGGAATAGAAAAGGGATCACTAAGAAAAAGATGGCTGGAGGAATTGGTCAGGACGGGAGATGTGTGCAGAAAGTAGATAAAGGACCAAACACGATGACCTCTCAGGGTCTGCATTGCAAACCATAATGCCCAAAAGTAGGGAGAGATTATGGGGAATCATGTCTGACATGGAGGCAGGGGGAGGGTGGGAAAGGGGGGCTATATCTGGGATATTGGTGGTGGGGAATGTCCACGGGTGGAGCGATGGGTGTTTGATCATTGTGTGATTGTAACCCACACATGAAAGCTTGTAACTATTGCACAGTGATTCAATCACAGTCACGGTCCTCCTGTTGTTCATTGATTTGCTCGAGCGGGCCCAGTAATGTCTTCATTATAGGACTTGTTGTTACTGTGTTTGGCATATCGAGTACGTCATGGGTAGCTTGCCAGGCTCTGCCGTGCAGGCGGGATAATCTCGGTAGCTTGCCGGGCTCTCTGAGAGGGGCAGAGGAATCGAACTTGAGTCAGCCATGTTGGCTGCATGCAAGGCAAACGCCTTTCCGCTGTGCTATCGCTCCAGCCCACAGTGATTCAATAAAATTTTAAAAAATGTTTTTTAATGATACACACACAAAACATGAACTGTTATCACACACACACAAAGAATACAAATAGAATGCTGTGTGTAGAGTATACTAAATAATACAAATACATCAAACTCCCTACCCTTTAAGGTTTTTTTGTGTTCTAGTTCTGTGTCTTTGTTGATGTTGCCCTAGAATATGGTTATCTTCTATATTTAAACTTCCAATTCTGCCTATGTGTCAAGATTGTATCTGACACATATCCTCCTCATTCCCCACCTCTTCCTAGGCTTGGTTTTTCTGTCCTTTCTCCCACATCACAGTAGCATTTTCTAGATTTCCGTAGTCCATTTGTTTTCACTCTGCAATTTTTTGTTCAAATATTCGAATGAGCCAAGCTCACAAGACGAAAAGGTACACCTGGAACTTGGACTCAGAATGAAGCCTTAAGTCTAAAGATTAGGAAGTAAAATTGTGTTCTTTGCATGTTCTTCCTAAGGTTGAGCTAAATTGGCTGGAAACAAAAATGAGTATGAGCAGAGAAACAAGGATGGATTCCCAGAGGAAACTTTTTGCTGGCCTAATGAATGTGTCCCTATTCTGAGTGAGTCAATTCATCTGGCTGGATGTCTGCTTTATTCCTAGGACCAGAGATATTGGCAGCTAGTTACAACCATCCAATCTATGAGACCCAATTCTGCATCAACCTCACAGTTTTTGGCAAACATGAACTTTTGAACTTTCTTTTGGGCTGGAGTGATAGCACAGCGGTAGGGCGTTTGCCTTGCACGCAGCCAACATGGCCGACCAGAGTTCGGTTCCTCCGCCCCTCTCGGAGAGCCCGGCAAGCTACCGAGAGTATCTCGCCCGCACGGCAGAGCCTGGCAAGCTCCCCATGAAGTATTCGATATGCCAGACACAGTAACAACAAAGTCTCCAATGGAGACGTTACTGGGCCCGCTCAAGCAAATCAAAGAACAATGGGAAGACCTTTACCTTTACCTTTACCTTTTGGAAAGTACCATTCTTTAATCATTGAAATAAAAGTTGGTTATTAAGATCTGGTGACAAAGTTATTTACTAAAGATGGTGTATTCTTGTTCCCCCCCCCCCCCCCAAATATTTGGGAAAGGTCTTGGGGTCACACCTGAAGGTGATCAGATACTATTTATGATTATGTGCTCAGAAATTATCCCAGACATGAGTGGAGATCCTCTGCCCATTTTTCTCAGGCTCTGGAGACCCAGGAGTCACACCCATAAGCCACCTCCTGCCAGCACCAGATAATCTCCACATCGGCCACCCCCCAGAATGCACAGCTGCTTCTCCGTAAAGGGAGCATAAAATGAGGCCCCCATAATCATGCCACTGGACTCCTCACCAGGCTGTTTTCACTCAGGGCACCCTGGGGGTGGGTGAGTGAGAACCCTCCCCACCCCAAGGGGCCCAGCCCCAGCAGCTGACCTCCACTACTCAACTACTACTACGCTCCAGGCTGCTTTCTACACGTTCTGGCTGAATCTCACATAAAGTAAGTAAAGTAAAGGCCCTCCCGTTGATCATCGATTTGCTTGAGCGGGCCCAGTAACGTCTCCATTGCAGACTTTGTTGTTACTGTGTTTGGCATATTGAATACATCACGGGGAGCTTGCCAGGCTCTGCCGTGTAGGCAAGATACTCTTGGTAGCTTGCCGGGCTCTCCGAGAGGGGTGGAGGAATCGAACTCGGGTTGGCCATGTTGGCTGCATGCAAGGCAAACGCCCTACCGCTGTGCTATTGAACATATTCTTTATGTTCATGTTCTGGAGTGAACATATTCCTGGACCACGCAGCCACTTTCATGACTGCATGAAATATCATAAGACGCTTCCTACCCATTCTCCATAATTACCACACCATATCTGATGGGCTGGAGCGATAGCACAGCGGGTAGGGCGTTCGCCTTACAAGCGGCCAACATGGCCGACCCGAGTTCGATTCCTCCGCCCCTCTCGGAGAGCCCGGCAAGCGACCGAGAGTATTTGATATGCCAGACACAGTAACAACAAAGTCTCCAATGGAGACGTTACTGGGCCCGCTCGAGCAAATCGACGATCAACGGGAGGGGTTCAGATAGTAGGCAACAAATCATAGAGGTAGATACATATATATATATGCATATATACATGTTTTCAGACATATATACCAAAGCTTACATCATCCAAACTTTAACATATTAGTGATATCCTATACAATGTCTTAATGGCTCCTATCAAAATAGAACAATCTCACATTATTTCCTATATGAACACTTTTTTGTAAGCATGTTCAGCACTTCTTCATAACCGACAATATAAAATATATTCTTTCATTTGTGTTTTGGGACAAGGCTTGGGGCTTGGAATGGAAACATCCCAAATTTGATGGTGGGAAGGTGTAATGGTCATGGGATTGGTATTTGATTAAATGTAATCAAATATTGTGGAGTGACTTATAAAATTAAAAAAAATTAAAAGAAAAAAAGAAATGATCCCAGACATGCATGAGGTGCTCTCACAGAGTTGAGAATGGGTGAACTTTCCCCATCTCCCCTTTGTTTTGGGAGCCTGTGGTCACACCCACAAACTGACTCTGACACCATATAAGTTCATTAATGGCCATGATCCAGAGACTCACAAATAAATATTGGAAGAGAGAGAGAAAGGGAGAGAGAGCAACATGCTGCAGAGATGCCTCCAAGACCCTGTGTCAGGCTGTTTCATCCAGGGCACCCCAGAGGGGGGTAGGTAAGTCCCTCCACCTACCCCAACAGAGTCCTGGAAGCAAAAATACCCAATCTTCACCATGCTCATGGCTGATCTCCACCATCTCAGAACGAGCCTCATCCATAAGAATGAAGCTGCTGAAAACTCAGGTATGTGGGTTTTGTGACTAAAATCTCCAGGCTCTCATGGAGTTGGGAATGAACAACCTCTCCCCCATCTCCCCTTTTTTCTGAAAGCCTGGTGGTCACAGCCATGAACTGCCTCTGGATCCATTAATGTCCATGATCCAGAGACTCACAAAGAAGTCTCAGAAGAGAGAGAGAGTAACATGCCACAGAGATGCCTCCACACCCCAAAGTCACCATTCAGTTAAAAATTTACCTACAGCTGTATCACTGTATTTAAAATTTTAGAATTCCTGGAGTGACATCTCATACTCTATCCCACTGTTTTACCAAGAGTAGCACACAACATTTGATGTAAAGTAGAAGGCAACCTATTTCAATTAATCAATCTCTCTCTCTCTCTCTTTCTCTCTCTCTCTCTCTCTCTGTGTGTGTGTGTGTGTGTGTGTGTGTGTGTGTGTGTATTAGCACACAAGGAGCAACCCCTAACAACATATTAGTAATGTCTTATACAATGGATAATGGCTTCAGGTGAGATGCAACAATATTCACTCACTTTCCTCTAAGGAAATTCTTTTGGATCATTTTTAGAGGATTATTCATAACAAGCTATCGCTCCAGCGATAGCACAGTGGTAGGGCGTTTGTCTTGCATGCAGCCAACATGGCCAACCCGAGTTCGATTCCTCCGCCCCTCTCGGAGAACCCGGGAAGCTACCGAGAGTATCTTGCCCGCACGGCAGAGCCTGGCAAGCTCCCTGTGACGTATTTGATATGCCAAACACAGTAACAACAAAGTCTCCAATGGAGATGTTACTGGGCCCGCTCGAGCAAATTCATAACAAACAATGCAAATTAACTTATTTAGTGCCTACTTTTGGGGCAGGTTTGGGTGGTGATGGGAAAATTTGAAACAATGGTGGTGGGATGGTGTAATGATGTGGGGATTGGTATATTGGATGTAATAAATTATTATGAAAATTAAAAAAATTAAATTAAATTAAAAAAGGAAATGCTTGAAGGACCATATGTGGTGCTGGGGATTTCACTGGAATCACCTGCATGTAAGGTTAAGTGCCTTGCTTCCTATACTATCTCTGGTTTTGTTTTTCTTGTTTTATTTTTATTTTATTCTATTTTTTTTACTCTCTGGAGGTCAGGCACAGGATACCTACTATTGGCTGATCCCTAAAAACCTTTCTTAGAAATAGTTCTTCCTTTTTAGCAACACTTTTGTTGAGAGTTCCCCACAGATCTACACACCGCACAAAAGAAGTCCTTCTTGATCTCTGTCTCCATTCTGATAGTGCTTTCAGAACAGCAATTGAATGCTACATGCAAGTCTAACCAAGTTCCTAAGACTGATACATGAAGGTAAGAACTTCCATTGAACGTCCCTCAAATTCTGGGCACTATGCCAGTGTATTCACATAATTTCTCTTTACATCAGTCCTATACAAGGTAAGGTACTAGCTCCTAGCTTTATGTGAGAAAAGAAACTGAGGTCCAAAGGACTAACACTCCAAATCATGGAGTTAAAAATTACACTAAGTAGATGGGTTCAAGAGGTTTCTAGTAGAGTTTCTGGAATCAAACTGGTCTATAAAATCCTTGAATTCCACTTGGACTGCATTAGAAAGAGGACAGGGCCAGGCTGAACTCCAGAAACTAGTTCACACATTGGTACAATCATCAGCGTCTCACTGGACATCATCAGGAAGTTGCCTGTTTCTTTCAGAAGGTGACCATGGGTCTGCATAAAGAGCTTAGGGCATTCTCACTGACAATAACCATCCCAGACACTTAACGCCAAGCGCTGGGAAGAGATACACACAAACCCATGTTGCACACAGGCAATAGTCAAACAGGATAGAGCTGCGGCTCAGAGCTAGTTAAGTTGAACATCTAGGACCACACTGTTGTTTGGAATGGTACCGAGGCTAGAAGCTTTCTCGTCGGATTAGGGTGTCTGTTTTCATTAGCCACAGTTCTAGCAAGGCCGGAACAAATGTTGAAGACCAGATGATGATGTCTGAGCATGGGCAAAGAGTATCACTGTCTTCTCTCCTCAGTGGCTATGAACAGGGAACGATTCCAACTTGCCGGGTGATTGTGAAGATAAAATATAGACCATATTACATGACGGCCCCCAGCACAGTAGAGAGGATAGAATATACATACCCTTGATGTGGGTGATAATCATTTTGAGAAGGTTAGAAAGAGACAGCCGTAGGCCTACTCTGTGGAGTCTGATTGGTCTTTGTATGTGCCTTGGTGGGGTGTGTGGAGGATGGAAAAAGAAAGGCTTGAGAAAGAAGAGATAAGCTATTTTTGGGTGCTGCTCACTTTATATTTATTCCAGGTATAGTGGTTTGTAGGTCAGTCAAGTATGGAGAAGAGAACTTATCCATGATCTTCTTGGAGTTTCTGCCAGTCTCAGAGGAGTGGATTTGCAGGAAACATAAGCAGCAGAATGCTATGCTCTCTGGGTAATGACTACATTAAATGCTATCTAGTTTTTCACAGCCAGCTGACTGATAAAGGAATCTGGACAGGAACCTACCCCAGAAACAGGTAGTTAATGGCACTTTCGACTGAGCTCATTTCTGGCATGAGGAGCTGAGGATCATAAACTAGAACTCTAACCTCAAGACAGATTCGATTTTCTAGATAGGGATGTTGGTTTCTAAGCCTTGAGCAATGCTGAAGCGTCTTGTTTTCAGAAGTCCTGTTTTGCACGGTGCTTCCCCGTCTGCTGAGCAGGCTTCTTCACAGCACCTCTTGGCTCGCTCCTCCTGCAGCTTTTCCGAGCAGAGGAGCTTCTGATCATTGAGTTGCTTTTCACCCTCCCAGAGAGAGGTGCAGGTGGGCCCGTGCATGTACAGCCAGCCAGGCCTCTTCCTCTGCTCAAAGGATTTCCATTGTGATCCTTTTCCCTTCTGATTTTGTGTGTAGAGAAGAATTCCAAGAAGGGTTCTTCCCTTTAATCAACATAGTCAGCAAGAAGAAGGAAATGGGAGCTTCAGACACGATCTGGCTATGCCCCAAATGGCACAGTTATAGATCTAAGCCAGGATTAAATCCTGATTTCTCCACAGGACTTCTTAGTTTCTATGGTTTTTCCCTCTCAGATAAGGATTGAAACATGGTTTCTTCCCAAGAAGTCCATGGTTATATGGTTTCAATATTTTTGCTGTTTTTTTTATTATGGGATTTATGATATTTTCATATTACATTAAAGTGATTTTAAGGGGCTGTAGAAATTACCCCTCAAAGGGCCATCTCTAGGGCGCAAAAGATTGGAGCACAGTCTTTGCATGCAAAAGCCTAGGTTTAATCCCTGGAACTGCTTATTTCCCAAAGCACTAGAGCTGAGAGTAGTCCCCAAGCATCACATGGGTAGACAAAAGCAAAACAAAACAACATAAAACAAAACAAACAAAGCAAAACAAAACAGGACAAAAACAACTTTAAGGTCCAGAAAAATAACACAGTAACTTCAGTGTATGTAAACTGGAGCCTGCTGGCCCTTATGAGGCCGCAGGATATGCCAAGGGAATCACAGGTGAAAAACTGAGCGAGAGAGGTCTCCATAATGAGACACTGGTAGTCCAAGAAGTAGAATTTAGGGAAAGAAAAAAATGCTGGATGGGAAAATGGTTGAGAGAGAGTGACTTAGATAATCTGTCTTCTAGTGTTGCAACTGTATGGTCATGGATTCAATTCCATGAAGTCACATGTGCACTGAATTCTATCCTGACAGCCTGAGTGTTTGAATCTGGAAACTCTCTTGTCTGCATTCAAGCAACGCAAATTGTTTCTGGCCACACCATATTCAGGTAATTGTGAGCACCACAAAAGGGAGTGCAATATCCACAGGCAGCACAATTAAAGGTACATGAATACTATGGTCAGGAAGTGCAACCTTTGGCAAGTACATGTAAGAGGCCTGCAGCTAAAGGAGTACAAGCACAGCCAAATGTGACTTCTGGCAAGACCTACAGTAAAAACAACAGTGAGCACAACAGTTAAAAGTGTATGCAACACCATCGATGCAACAATAATATCAACAACATAAGTAAAGAAAAGGGGAAGAGAGAAGGGTGAAGGACTTAAAGAAGTAAATAAGTAAGAAGCTCTAGAAATTCTTTATAAAGCAATTAAAATTACTATGAGCAATACTAATAGTCGTTTGGAATGGAGGAACTCCTTTTTATTTGATAAAGTAAGACACTCATTGCTTTGGCTTAGAGTTCACAAATGAAGTCTATGTCCCACATTTGAGGTTACTTTCTTAAGGTTCTTTGAGGTTTCCTCTCAGAGGAAAAAAATTTTTAGTGACCAAATTTAGGAGTTCCAATTCCTGAGCTTCCTGTTGAGTTACAGAAACATTTCCACTTTCTGCACTTGAAATAGGTGAGGGAGTGATTTTCACCATCACTTTGCCAATGAGGACTCAGAAGAGGGGATAAGATTTGCACCTAAGGTTACACACTTAAGATTGAACAGATTTGTGTCCTAATCTCTGACCCTAAACCCCTTTGGAGTATCTCCTAAGAAAATGAAAAAAATTCAGTGTTCTAGCCAGAGAATGACGAAACAGCTCCAATTTCTCCCTAACAGATCAAGCGGAGCATGGATTCAAAGTAGGTGAGGTTGGAAATGAGGAGTGTGGCTAACTTCTAAGGTCTGGACAGCTCCTCTAAGACAATGAAATTTGTTCCACTTGCTTTTGTCATTCACCTGCCCCAGAACAGAGGCAAGTCCCTCCCACCTTCCTCTCCTGCTTTCAATGGGTGACTAGGTCCCACAAGCACCAGGGAATGGACAGTTCTGCAGGCAAGCTTCCCACTTAGTTCAGCAGTAAGCAAAGGATTGCAAATGTTTGCATCCACTTTCTTATCTGGACCGGTTCTCCCACGTCTTTTACATGTGGTTTTCATCTGTCTTTTATGAATGCCCGAAGTCTGTTCCAGCTTGTTCTAATGTTGCAGTGTTTTAACTGCCATAACACAGTGGTATCAACAGATAAATCAACTAGATATCCTGAAAAAATTATGGGCAAGAATCCTGTTCTCTTCACCCGGCCTAATTCATCCCCAAGAAGCATCTGCCTTGGGAGTTGCAGGGAGAAGAGATATGTGGAATATGGACCAGAACAAAAAGCCATCCCCCGATCCTATTATTTCTAAACTTCTGAACTATTTTCACTCAAATCAATGGCAATTTTCTGTAGAATTGCCCCTTCTCTGAACCTCGTGATTCCTCCTCATTGAGTTTTACTGAGCTGCTTCTCATATTCCTTTGTCTCCTCTTTTCCTGTTGGTGATTTCTTTTGCTTAATGGGAATTTTTGCTGTGAATCATGGTAGTTCAGGTTGCCTACCCATAATATTTTTGTGTCGCTAAGGATGTCCTCATCCAGACTTTACCTCCTCTCACTTCCCAAAAGGAGAAAGTTTCTAAACAATTGTTTGAGCACACAAGATAAAGGTCTCTTTTCCTTCCCTCCACATTCCAACATCCAGTGTTTTCGATTTTGCCTCAAGCTGCGCATCTTATTTAAAGCCTGATGTAGAATTGGGGAACATTTGCTTTGGGGAAATAGGCTCTGTAATCCTTGGTCCCTGAAGTGATTTTCAATAGGAAATATGAATTCCTGTTCCATGTAAAATGGGTCTCAGATGCTAAGAATTGAGTACTTGAGGGTAATTTATGATTTGCTTTCCATAAATCAGTATGATTTTGACTACAAATCATTTTGAGAACTGTATACGGTTTTGTTAAAAACGAATTTGGGAGAGAACACTAATTGGGAATAGATGGTTATAGGTTGATCCTTGGTTCTGTCACCCATTAGTTATTTGACTGGCAAGTTGCCCCAAGTTTTTGAGTTTCATAGGGAGTTGTAAAATTATTAAATTACATTATTTGACAATTAATTCATTATTTTAACAAGCATTTATTGACTGACAATTCTGCCAGTTATCATACTGGTCCTTTCCTATTCCTGCATGTAATAAAAATCTACCTCCATGATTGGTTACAATCTTTACAATCTTTTAAAATGGAATTAATGAGAAGGAAAAACCATTGCTCAGCATTTACTAGGAGTCTCAGAAATTATTTTGTTTGATCTTTTAACTAATTCTCAAACAGGTTGGTATATTTAGGAGCTGACAAACTGACATAGAAAGAGACTGAACATGCACATTTGCATTTCTTCCAAGTGGGGAATGGGCTGGAACTCAGGTATGACTAGTCACTTATCAGAGACTTGCTCACCCCCCCCAAGACAAACAAACATTGATTTCCATTCTTGATATGTTCATGTATTTCAAGAAACTCAAGATACCACTCTGTTTTCAGGGACAAAATGGACACTGAGTTGCTTTATCTGATTGATTTTACTGTTTCAACCTAGTAGGGCAGATTCTTGCCCTAAACTAAAAGTGGAGTTGTACTGAGTTCTATACATTGGCAGAAGAACTGGCTACTGAGTCCTTTGTGGTGAAGGTGTTCTATCAGAAAGAGAATAATTGCACAGGTCAGGAGAGCTGTACCCAGGATGTAAGTTAGCTCTGGGGCCAAATAACTCATTCTATTTGCATTTAAGTAAAAGACATTGGAAAGTTAATGGTTTTGGATTCCAAAGAAAAGGCCATAAAACTGTGGACTTTAGGTGAAAAGATATGTTTAAAGAAAGGAAACAGAAATTGCTAAAGGTATTTTAAAGAATATAGGTTTTAACACAATCAATTTCAGACTAGTTGTAAAAGCTGAAGAAAAAGGTTCTAGACTATACTTTTTGGTGCAGGAGAGCTAACACTTAAAGGACACCACTGGAATTGAGTACATCTTGGGTTGGAGTAACCATCCTTTCATTGTAGCAACTACTATACAAACAGGAGCAGAATGACAACCTAAGCCTGCAACCCGGGGATCAAAAAATCAGGTAAAAATCAGGTGGCCATACAAGTAACTATTTGTCACAGCTCAGAATATTGTTGAATAGACCCTGTAAACTGCTTTCAGAAAATCACAACCTCTCTAAGCAGTAGTGATAACAAGAAACCAAAAAAATGACTTTTACTTAATTTTTTCTTCTATAACATAAATTGTACTGGTTTTTCAAACTCTTCAAATTGAGAAGAGTGACATGGAAGCTGAATTGTCAATTCATGTGCTCACCATAAGGGAGAGGGTCATTCTTAAAAGAAATTCTTTCTAGCAATACTTAAAGTCAAAAAAGGAGAATTTCCTTTTAAAAAGAAAATAAAAGAAAGATAAAGGAAGAGCCAAGCTAAGTCAAATCAAACCACTTAGATAGTCAACATTTATTCTTCTGAGAGTAAAAGCCATCTAATAATAAGGCATTCCATGAAGTATTTACGTTCTTGTCCCACGTGGAAAGGTCAAATCAACTCAGGTCAGTTTTTTGCAAAGCAAATGCCCTACTCACTGTATTATCACTCCATCCCTCCAGCCCCTAGGTTATTGTTTAATGTACTGAGTTGAGAAACCCTGGAATAGAATTTGATTATTCTTTCTCTACTATGCTGTAGTCTCAGAATCCAGAATCCAGATAATTCCTTTGATTTTATTCCAGATACTTATAATGAATCAACAATCACTATGCCTGCCCACAAACTCAAGTTTTCATCCTCATTGGATAACCTGAATCCATGACATTGACTTCTCCAATGAGAGTTCTTAAATGTCACTACTTATAGATGGAAGCTCAGTTGGTTGCTTTTCATCCTCTGCCTCTCCCAAACATCATCTTTCTGGGACTAGCAGGGTACACAGACATGAATCAATCTACCAAAGTCCAGGTCTTTCAGCAAAAGATGTGTTTTCATTTAGCTCCATACATGGTGGTCTCAATCAGGTCCACTGAGAACATTGTTGGCAGTTTAAGGCTAAGACAAATTTTTCCAGAACACAATGTATTTAAGCTTTCTTGGAGACACCGGCAAGCAAATATTAAAATGTGAAGAACAAAAAGTAAATGTATTAAAAAACACTTGCGCCAACAATTTTTCTGTTTGTGATGAGCAAAATCATCATTGTTGCTTTGTCAGTTCCTCTTATGTCTGCTGAGAGAATTGACTATGAGAAAAAAGACTCTGATGATAACTTCACCGACTGGCTGGTGACAGGGACAACATGCTCTGCAGTGAGTCACTTTTGGGGAGAAAGAGAGTTAATGAACCCAAGTGGAAGATGTTAAAACAAGGCACTTTTTTTTTGGCTTGGGAAATGCTTTATTGGGAGATGTTTTCAATGAATTGGTGCTTTGTTTTTATTGTCCCTTCCTAATAATACAAAGACGAACACTATGAAACTGGGGAAGGTCTAATCTATGCTCTGTGGTTTTCTCATATTCTTCTTCCCTGTCAGATGGCTGCTCCTCATTATTTGCCCTCATTTGTTAAACTCAAGGTCCAAAAAGTGGAACATAAGAAATGTTCCGCTCTGTGTCACAATTTGTACTAATACAGACCCTCAGTTCTGAGTCTATGCAACTTTTTCCACCTTGGGATGCCAAAGAGGATGCTGAAAAGGTTCCTTCATCTTTTTTTCTGTTATTTCAGGTTTTTCTTTTCGGTTTAATAAACATGAAAATCAAACACATTGAAAGACATCAAACTAATAGAGAGGTGCAGAGAACCAATTCTCAGGTTTTGGAGTGAAACAGATGAGTAGATAAAGAGAGGCAGATCAGATTCAGTGATTTTAGGATGAGATAGATATGTGGATAAAAAGAGGCAGATCAGGATCAGTGATAACTAGAGAGTAGAGAGATTGGGGATGTCCTCCTAGAGGGGATGACTTGTGAGTAGAGGATGAATCTTGCTGGTTATTATTGAATATTCTTAGAGAATGATTACATTCTGACAACTTTGATTAAAATCACACTTATATACATGCAAACAAAATATTGAAAACTATTTCTGATGAGCACTTTAAGGTTTATAAGAAAATTAAGAGGAAGGTACAGAAATTCTCAAATAGATTATTAAGCCAACTGGGAATTCATAGAATAGTAAAAGTCCCATGAATATACAAGGGGATAATATTCAGAACTTTTCTGCAGCAATACTTATATTGGCAAAAGCACCTGGAAAATAAGAATTACCAGTAAGGAAGTATGCATCATCTTACAGTACATTTTGTAGCAATTTCAAAAGGAAAAATAAAGAGAATGAGTGCAATGCTACAGATGGCTAGGAGGGTTTGCTTGTGAGCTATTGTTGAATTAGAAAAGCAAGATAAGTCAAAGTATGTAATATGCAATATGATTCTACGTGTAAAACTGTCACTGTCACGGTCCTCCTGTTGTTCATTGATTTGCTCGAGCGGGCCCAGTAACGTCTCCATTGGAGACTTTACTGTTACTGTGTTTGGCATATCGAATACATCACGGGTAGCTTGCCAGGCTCTGCTTGCCAGGCTCTCCGAGAGGGGCGGAGGAATCGAACTCGGGTTGGCCATGTTGGCTGTGTGCAAGGCAAACGCCCTACCGCTGTGCTATCACTCCAGCCCTCATGTGTAAAACACAATGACAAAACTCTCATGTGTGAAGCATAGTAATATAAGGTTATCATGCTGGCAAAGAAGCCTGCTGAAGAATGCACATGAGGTGGTTATGCTAGATAACTAGCTGTGCTCTGAAGCTTAGCCTTTATAAACTATGTCTATACTTTAGCAAACTCCTTGTCTTCTGGTAGAAAAATGAAAAGTACCACAAAAGATGAGAATGAGGGAGGAAACTCAGGTAAGGGTATATTCCCCTGTCTCTTTCCTGCAAGTGGTATTGAATGTAGGAAGTGTTGACTGAAGATCACAGTAGAAAATAGGAAACCTCCATAAGACCCTTATCTCTGCTTATTGTTTGATTTTTGTTTTTATGCCATAGCTGGTGGTACTCAGGTGGTATTCCAGCCCAGTGCTCATAAACACAGTTTTTGGGGTTCAGCGGACCATGTAATACTGGGGATTATGCACTCAGGCCTTTAGCATGCAAAACATGTACTCCAAACTGTTGGGTTTTTCCTCTACTTTCTTCTCTCTGTTTTGCAATTAATTTATTAGGTCCTTCAAGGTTAGAACTCTATTTGCCCTGGTTTAACTATCTTTGCTATCTTCTCTTAACCCTACATATACCTTTAAAGTGGTCCTTGTACCTTTAAAATTAGATTCTCCTTGAATACTCTGCATGATTATGCCATTTGGTTCTTGCATGAACCCCACTGCTATGGTTGTGAACAAGAAGAATCTGGGAGAAGGAATAGAAGAGGTGAAAGGTAGTTAAGAAAAGAGGTGAGGTGAAGTCTGGGTGCGGAGGAGACTTGGAGTTGAGCGCAGTTATAGATCCAATACATTTATGCCTACATATGAGCACGCAATTGACCCTGGAGCAGTATAGGCTTGGGTTTGTACTACCTGGATCCACTTATACTTATCCTTTTGCCTGTTTGAGCTGCATTCAGCATCCGAAAATGTAATCAATTCCAACATGAGACCTGGCTATGGAGAGCTAACCATGAGAAACTAATGTTGGATGATTTTAATATCCTTGGAAGTTGGGGTGAGTCCTGAAAACAATCTTCCCCTATACCAAGAGACATTTGTTGTCTGAGAGGGATTGAAAGTTCCACATTGATTTTTGACCTTTGACGTGAAGGAAAAATGATATCTCTAACCCTTATGTTGTTTGAGGGTCAACTATATAAACAATAATTAGACAATATAGGAGAAGATAAAAAAATAATACCACCTTCTTAGCTGTGGTATGCTTGCTTTTTCTTGAGTAATTGCTACAAAAGTGGTAAGGTCACCATAGGAACACATGAGACAAGATAGAAGGATCATGCCCTAAAGTTTGGAAGCCTTCTCACATCCTTGGCCTCTAATGAGGTTTTCTCTCTGATGTCCAAAGCTCAGCACTTCTCTCCTTGTAAGCTTTATTCATACAGGCTATTACGTTTGGACCTTCAAAGGCAAGTTCACAGATTTCATTCCCCCAAAATATCTTCTCAGACCTCCCTTCTTTTTAAACAGCACTAATAATTCTTTTGATCCTTCTTTCTTCCCTTTTCCATATATATATATATATATATATATATTGTGACTTTTAAAAATGTATGCAATTATTTCTAAGCCAAATACACTTAAATGGAGATCTTTGAGATCTTTGAGGACCTATACTGGGTATACTAGCACTGCAAAACTCTAGCACTCAGCCCAGGAACCAGCATTCAGGAGTAGTCACTGATTTTGCATTGAATTGAATTAAAAATAGGCTTCCCCGTGGTATATAAGTCAAGCAGTTCATATTGTCTTATGTATGAAGATTCTGGACCTAACGAGGGAGAGGAACTAGCATTAGTTGACCCAGAGCCCCTAAGCCAGTGCCTGGGTCATCCTGTTGACCCAGAGTCCCTAAGCCAGTGCCTGTTTTGAGGACATCCATGGATTCTTATGGCCTAAAAACTCTCACTCTTTTCCCATCCATATTCATCTTCAGGTTATCTGACAGGAGAGGTTAGAAACTGGAAGTCTTTCTCCTGCCATGCCATGCTTCTCATTGTCTCGGACTTCCTTTTCAGTGCCTGATAGTCTTCACTCCAGGATGGCTTCTTGTGACCAGTCTTACAGGCAGAGGCCATGGAAAGGGGGGTTGAATCTCCAGGCCCCTGACATGTTATGCTTTCCAGAAACCTAGAGTGAAGAATATGAAGTTGACATCCCTGTTTTATTTCAGAAAGGAGAGGGGCTATACACTCTGCATGAATAACCAAAAAAAAAAAATGCTTATTCATCTTCTTTAGACTTCCAGAAAATTTACATTCCTTCTAAACCAAGGCTTATTGCAAATGTCTCCCTAAAGAAATGATGACCCTGATGATTTATGGCCCCAAACTGATTCTCATCCAAAAGGATTATTATACACTTGAAGCCTAAAAAGAAAGTTTGTGGCATACACACACACAAACACTATATATATATATTATGTCTATATGTATGTATATGCATACACACATACACAGATAAACATTATCTCTCTTTTCTCTCTCCTCAACCCGTCCCAGATATAAGCTCCCCTGTTAGGCTATAGACTTTGAGGGGCTCCTGATGATGCCAGTGGGGTATTAGGTTCATTTCATTTCACTATCACTTAAAAAGATTATCAAAGACAACAAGAGAACTGATCCACAAAAATGTGTGTGTGTGTGTGTGTGTGTGTGTGTGTGTGTGTGAAAGGGAGGGGCAATGGCATGCCAGAGAGGTAGATGGGTACACTGGTGATAGGTGTGGTTTTGGAACTATGTACAAAGTAAATCATCACTAATAGTATTGTAAAACACATGCATGTGCACATGCACGTGTATGCATGTGTGCGTACGTACACACACACACATGCAATGAAATATGGGAAAAATAAAGGAAGACTAACACCATGGATGTTCTGGAATGATGAGCAAGAGTTGCTCTGGATGGCTTCTATAGCAGCATCTTGATTTACATCACACATTAAAAAGTACTGACTTGCAATCATCTTGTTCTCATTGGTTTATCTTCTCCTTCCAGTCTGTTACTTGTGTCCTATCCACCACCTGCTATCAGAATAATTATTCTAGGGCAGAAATAAATGTGGAAATCTTTTTTCTGACATGTTAGGATGTTTGTATCAGGGCTAGCCAATTGGAAACCTTATTTTTTCTCAATTATGTACTATAACTTGCTTAAATGAAAGGATTTAGACCAGGGGCATATTTGATGAGTCATTATTTTATTTATCACAATTTCTGGAATGGTTAGGATATGCTCTCACACAATACAAATATTCAGCAGAACCAGCAATTTAATACAACAAAGGATTTGTTTCATGGGCAGATATAGGAGAGTTCCAAAATTCAGATAATTCTTCAGGGTAGCTCTCTTCTTTAGAGTGATATTGTTCTAGATTATTTTTATTTGTGATTCTCTCATTTCAACAAAAGACCTCCAAGTTATTTCAGCGAGGAAAGTAAAAGTACAAAATATCTGTAATATTATTTTAGTGATTTTATTTTAGGTGGTTAGGAAGAGATCCAAGAACATTTTGCTTACCATCCATTAGTCAGAACTAATCACATGGACTCAAATAATTTTTAAAGGAAGTTGGGAAATGGAGTCTGCACTTATATTTAGGAAAAGGAATATGAGATATTATCGAGCATCATTGTCCTTGCCATAATTTTTTAGAAGAGATGACAGCTGAATTGAAACTTAAAAAGTAGTGGAAATCAGATAGTAGGAGAGGTAAAGGTATTCAGATAATATGAAGAAAGACATGGTGTCACATTTTTGCTTCTTGTTAAAGAAAACTACACATAGTTAAGACAATTGGAGTTGATAGAAAAAAAAAAGACATGGAAAAGAAATGAATGTAAAAGTTCTTTTCTGACTAATTAGGATGTTTAAATTAAGTTTTGAATTTTATGGGAGTTATTAATGGGTATTTTATTGCCAATGTTTTTAATCCCAAGTATGTTTATAGAGTATGGATTATTGGGAACAAGGGCAATTTTTCTGTGGATAAAAATATGTGTGTATGCTCACATGTGTATGTCAATTTCAGTGTTGCTAATTCCCTAGAATATGCATGGCATGTATTCAGAAAATACCCATATACTTAAATTATTATAGAAAATGCATTAAGCTGGGACATGGATAAACTAGAAATTCACTTAGAAGTGGATTGGTCTGATTCTGGCAAAAATGAGGGCCTGGACTTTAGCATGGGTAGATAAAATGTGAAGAGGTAACAGATTATAGATATGTTTCTGAAAAAAGAAATAAATAAGTTCATAAATGATTGGTTAAAATACTGGAAAAGCATCCAGGGGAAAAAAGGGGCGTCAAGTATGACTCCTAGAATTTGGCTTAAGAAAGTGGGTGGTTGGATTATATTAATGGAGAATGAAATCACAAAGGAACAGGTCTTGAGAAATCATGAGAAGCTTAATATAAAACATATGAAAGTTGAGGTGTTTTGTAGGGTATCTGGAGCTCATGTGAGTGGTTTTGGGGTAGAAATAAATGACTATAAGTTCTTAGCAGGTATGTGATGAGAGAAATTTATAGAGGGCATGAGTTAATTTTATGAGATTATATAGCAAGAGGAGGAAAAGTATACAACCAAAGAGCTCAAGAGTTATGAGGCAATCACTAAAAGAAAGAACCAGAATGGTTTGCAGAAAGAACTAGCATAATACAAGCCAATGGAAGAAAGGGGTCAAAATTTTTGCCTGCAATAATTTTGTTCGAGAGAACATGACATTTGGGGGCTACACACATCTGTAATCTGGGTTTATTTATGACTCTGTGATCATGATCTTATATGAGTCAAAGCTGTAGAACAGTGGTCATAAGAACTTGATGCTAGAAATAGAGTCACCAAATCCTTCAAATTCTGTGATGACTAAATTAATTATCCCCAATTTATGAAGCCATTTACTTGATGAAATGAAGTACAAATGTGTTTAGCACCAGGTCTGGGACATAAAAAAAGGCTCATCAAATAATAATTCCCCTCTATCACTAACTCGCTTCATTATTTTGTCATTGAAGTCAATTTATATGTGTTACTGAAAAACTTTGATTTACATAATGTAACTGAAAAAATGAGAGGAGAGAGGGATAGAGAAAGAGGAAAGAAATGCAACATTGCTTTTTGTAAGGAAAGATCAGACCATGTAGGTTCTAATCCTTATTCTGACACTTACAAGGCATCATAAATACTATCTTGATCTTGCCTCATCATCCATCACTGAATGTCAGGTTTAATTTTTTTAGTATTATTACCTTGAGCAGGTCTCATCACTTCTCCATTCCCTCACTTTCTGATAAAATGAGATTATTATGAGATAAGAGAAAATACTTTGAAAATTGTCAGGAACTCTACAAATATGTGATATTAATTATAGTTAAGATGACTATCCAGGTAATTCAGATGGGAAATTTTCTTGCCTCAATTGAATAACTTAAAAGAAAACATTTTGACTTGAATCACTGAGATGGTTACTTCAATTCTCTCACTTCTATTGTTTGTGTTGACATAGCTTTTGAAATTTGGAATGGAATTCTGCCAAGAACATGAATTTGGAAACTTCTCTTTCCTGGATGTGACTTTTTGAAGTATCTTTAAAAGCTTTTCAGACTCTTCAAACTGGTCTCCTATGACAAGGAATCTCAGGTTAGCCTGGGGCAAACCCAGCCCCCTCCCTACCTCCCCAGTTCTTCCTTTTTTTTTTTTTTAATTTTATTGAATTACCATGAGGTAGTTTCAAGCTTTCATGTTTGGGTTACAATCACACAATGATCAAACACCCATTCCTCCACCAGTGCACATTCTCCAGCACCAAAGTTCTTTGGCAGTACCTCTAAGTAACCTAGTCTTGCTTCTCTTTGCCTGGAGGGCAGTGCACATAGGCATGCAATGCCTTTATTCTTTTTTGTTTGTGTTTTTGGCCACATCTGGTGGTGCTCAGGGTTTATTCCTGTTTCTGTGCTTAGGGATGATGCTTGGCAGGTCTGAGGGGACTATATATATATATATATGGTGTGGGGGATCGAACCTGGGTCTGCCACATGTAAGGCAGGCCCCTTACCCACTGTTTCAGTCCCAGAATGCAGTACCTTTAAACTCATAGGGTGGTGACTGTTTTATTTACCATCTAGAAAAGAGAGTTATCTGCTGAGCAATGAGACAAAATTGCATTGTGATTTCTGGTTTTCCAAAGCGGAAGAGGTAATGCAATTCCTACCCAAGAACTCTTTGGTTTGGCAGTGGTAATTGTTTGAGTTGTGATAAAGGCTAATATTTATCCAGTCAGCTTCCCAAATCTGACCTATTACTTGTATCTGCTCAGTGGTGACCAAGTATTAGTTATCTCAGAGTCTTGTTTGTTATCAGAGTCCATATGCTAGGCCAGTACCAAACATTAAATTATCATTCATCCAGAACTAGCTTGTTGAATCATATGACATGACCAAGGGTGGGCTTTCCAGTTTAATTCATTCTAGCTGATAGAAAATAATGCACAAAGTAGTGTAATCTTGAAGGTTTTTGAGGGATTAAAAATCCAGACCAAGTATTGGTCTTGAAATACTTTAAATTAAAAATCAGAGATGCAAGGAGGATCAATGACTAGATTCTGCTTAGCTATTCTGGTTGCTGAGTCAGGGTTAGAGTTCGCTTGGCTGGAATTTTTGTTTATTAAGTAACAACAATATGCCACACATTGGGAACTTTGGTTTCTTAATAATAGAAGGTCTTCAACTAGTGTAGGTTATGGAAACATATTGCTTATGTAACAAATATGGTCCCAGTACAGTTGGATTCAAAGTTTGATTAAATAGCTCAACTGAGTGGTTAGCCTTGAATCTGGCTCCTCTCCTTTCTCAGCTTTTCCCCCCCTTCATCAGCTAGTAGGATGTTTTTATTATGGTAATATTATACTTACAGCTTGGAGAAGTATGGACTCTGGAATTTAAATTCAATAGGTCCTAGAAGGGCTGGAGCGATAGCACAGTAGGTAGGGCATTTGCCTTACAAGCGGCCAACATGGCCTACCCGAGTTTGATTCCTCCGCCTCTCTCAGAGAGCCCGGCAAGCTACCGAGAGTATCTTGCCCAGACGGTAAAGCCTGGCAAGCTCCCCATGGTGTATTCGATATGCCAAACACAGTAACAATTGTCACAATGGAGACGTTACTGGGCCCACTTGAGCAAATCTATGAATAACAGGAGGACAGTGACAGTGACAGGTCCTAGAAAATCTGCTTTGCATATTGTGCAGTGGTAAGTCTTCATTGGTCCACTATGGTCTAATTTGTTTTTTGTGCCCATTGTTGGACCAACAACAGAAACCAGTTAAGCCATTTGAGTCAACTGGTTAAACTCCTAGGAATGTACTCAGAATTGACTGCATCTATTACCACACACATTACTCGTCACACTAACTACTCTTGTTTGCTCTAATATGACTCTAATGTCCTACTGTCTTTATCAATGATACAACTTTTTTCTTTCAGGGAACCCAGAAAGATTAGAAGAGGTAGATTACTTCACTGGTAGTTTTATAAAGTTCCTTTCTCTTACCAAAATAAGCAAACACTATTCAAAATGAACATAAACTTCGAATTTTCAATCAACAGTTTTAAGCAACTATCAATTTTTGAAGCTGCCCCAAATCAGGTTTGCAATTTCGACCACATAGTGTATGTGTAGTGATATTATACTATTTCTCCATTTGTGAGGGAAATAATTTATCCTGTTTTAATTTCCAGCTGTCTAATATAAAAAGCAAAGTAGTTAGAGCAGTCACGAAGCACAATATCTCAGGAACATTTTTTGGATGCTAATTTTGGATGCTACTTAGTCCAATTTACATGCATGTGAAATGCAGCCAATTCGCATGATGGTTGTAAACATTGTATAAATGGTAGTTTATTAAACAGGTGGCTGACTTTTAATCTGATATTTAGGTAACATTCTGTCTGATATTTTTGTATCAGAATTATACTTTTGTGCTTTATCGTCTCAGATACTAGAAACCCCCAGAGAAAAGAGATATGCCAGAGAGTGTATTGTATTGTGTCATTGTGAAGGTAATTGATTACAGCAACAAGAGCTTTTGTAATTCTGAGGATGAGACATCCTGTGACAGTTGCACAGATAATTACTATCCCTTATAATTGCAGGTATTTCTGGATATGACATTTCCTCGTACTCTGGAAATCTCACAAAGTGGCAGTGGTTGGGACATCTTTTGTACATTTGCATTTCATGGGATAATTTTATGTAGTGAAGATTTCACAATGATACATGTTTCTTCCTCCCATATAAGAATCATAATAAAATGTCCCTTCCTGTAGTGACTGTAAACCTTATATTCCTTTAGCAGACTGCTTAGAGATGGACAATAATGTTCTTTAAAGGTGGAGACAATTTGATTCTGTCTATACAGTTAGCAGGTTATAGCTCTGAGTGTATGGCTAGCATGGCTTATTTTTAAATTGTTTTTTTAAATTTTAATGAATCGCCGTGAGATGCAGTTACAGACTTACAAACTTTCATTATTGCATTCCAGTAAAACAATGTTCAAGTACCCATCCCTCCACCAGTGCCCATTCTCCACCACCAATGTTCCCATTATCCCTCCCCCCATCCCTACCCTTTCCCACTCCCTGCCTCTATGGCAGGCACATTCTCTCTTACTCTCTCTGTCCTTTTGAGTGTTATGGTGTGCCATACAGGTATTGAGAGGCCATCATGTTCGGTCCATAGTCTACTTTCAGCATAGCGTGGATTATTTAACATGGTAGCTTAGATTTTTTTTGTAGAACAAATTAAAAATTACATTAAACTCATTAAAATATAGGAACCAGAGAAAAATATTACTTTTCTAGAAATTCTGTGTTCTTTCATACAAGTGGAGAGAGAGCCAGGGAAATGGAATCTTACAATTTTCTGGTTCACATGGGTAAATTCAACATAGCCAGTGTGTGGCAAAAGACCTTCTGATGATAATTAATTGCTGGTCAAGACACAGGATGGAATTGTCTGTTGGTGACAGTAATGAGGAAGGGGTACAAATGCCATGCATTGAAATACCCAGGTAATGAATGAAGGGAAGAGAATGAAAAAGGTGTGAAAAAAGCAATAATGTCTGAATAGGTTTTTATTTTTATTTGTTGAATGCCTCTAAATCCTTGTATTGATTTCTTTAAGAAAATCTAGGGTACAGATCTGTGTTAATTCTCAAGGCATTTAGAGCTTAAAACACTTACTGAATACAATTTCATGTACAAATTGGCTCATGTAAGGGTATTGCCAAGTTTTTAGTTATGGGAGTTAAGAGTTTACCATAATTATGATAGTTTTTGACGCTAGAATGACAGATTGACTAATGACAGTTAGATAAGCAGGTTTTCCCAAGTTGGTGAGTGAATAGTGAATCCCAGAGGAAAAGGTTTTAATGCTAAGATGGCATTTTTCTTTGTGAACTAATAATGTATGAATTGACCAGCCTTTCCTGCCACCCCCACCTCCTTGCTTCCACACATGCTTTTCTTCAGAATATCATGCAAAACCTTTCTATTCTCTTTGATAACATGGACAGAAATGAGACTCTATGTTACAAAATATAAGCCTATCTCTCTGAAATCATCCATAAACCTGAATAATAATTATCATTTTGTATCTTTTATATACCAATTATTTATCAAACTCTTTCCATAAATTTTTCTATAATCTTTCCAACACTACCTTATTCTATAATCTAATTATTTTTATATTCCTCTACCCTGGTCTTGGTGGGCTATATTCAACGTGATTTTTTTTAGAATAATTTTCCAGTTCATTAATTCTCTCTTCAGTTCAGTTCAATTTGATGTTCAAATCCAAATTAAGCTACTAACATTATTAATTATATTGTTATTCCTTGAAATTCTATTTGATTATTTTATTAGATTTACTTGATTATATTAGATTTCATAATATCACTGGGACAATTTTAGTATTGGTAATTGACAATTTTAAGATTTTGTCTAGTCATTTCATTATACTTTTCTTGTTTTTTGGGTAACACCCAGTGATGCTCAGGATTTACTCCAGACTCTAGGCTCAGGTATCACTGCTGAAGGGACTCTAGAGACCATATGGATACCAGGGATTTAACCTGGGTTGGCTATGTGCAAGGCAAGTGTTCTACCTACTCGGTTATTGTTTCAGTACTCATTATACTTTTAATAACTTTATCCCCCTGGAAATGACTTTTTGAAATGTGTTTTTAAAATCAAAATGCAACATGTAGCCATATTAAAAAATTGAACTATTAAAAATATGCTGACTCGGCCTCACATGCTGGGGTAAAAGGCAGCTCAGATAGAGAAGGGACCACCAAGTAAAGGGTTCTAGGAGGACCCTCTTGGGATGGGAGATGCGGGTTGAAAATAGACTAGACTGAACATGATGGCCACTTAATACCTCTATTGCAAACCACAACACCGAGAGAGAGAGAGAGAGAGAGAGAAAGAGAATACCCTGCAACAGAGGTGGGGTAGGGTGGAGGGGACGGGGTGGGAGTGGTAGGAGGGATGCTGGGACCATTGGTGGTGGAAAATGGGCATCGGTGGAGGGATGGGTACTCGATCATTGTATGACTAAAATGTAAGCACCAAAGTTTGTAAGTCTGTAACTATACCTCACGGAGATTCACTAATAAAAAATTAAAATAAAATAAAAATACGCTGGCTCAATATAGCAATACCTAGATAAACAATATTTTCACTTTTACAGGAGTTAAGAATGTCTCATTCTTGGGCAATCTTATAGATGATATAAAACACTTATGAGGTGCTTATTATGTATCAAAAAATTAAACACATAAAGTTTATTAGTTTATTTAGTTTACATGATGACTTTATGGTTTGGAAATTAGGTATCCTGGTTTTAATAATTACTCAAGATTTAATATTTAACTTTATAAATTATAAACTTAATATCTTCTCTTTCCTTCTAAGTAGCACAAAGGCAGCATGGACATTCTTTTGAAGGTTCCAAGTAACTATACAAAATACATTTTGATGTTCTGGTGCCCAGGCTGAGAGTCTGGTAGTTCTCAGAGTTCGAGTGAATAGCTTTCCTCATCCCCCATACTTCTGGGAACCCTCGTAGCCATGCCCAAATCCCACAACTACTGTCATATCAACTCATTGGCCCAGACCATAGATCCTAAAGTCTCTGGACATCTCCTAATTATTCAGTACTGAAATTCCAGTAGGAACATACAAAATTAGGTGGTTAACACAGAAGTCAACTAAACTCAACAAAAAAACCCCACAACACTGAAAGCTCAATGAGCAACAAACAGCTTAGCAAATTCTTAGACAAAAACTTAACAACCCCATGATAAGATATAATTATTTTCACATAAAAATAGATTTTTTAATACTTATTGATTTTAATATCGGAGCTTTGTTATCTAATCAATTTCTACTCTAGAACTATCAACCGTTGTGGCTTTTGTCTATATTAAAACAAAATTTAAGATAAACTAATAAATATATCCTGAGAGGATATATTTTAAGAGTATAGAAAGTCTCAAGTAATTTAAGAATATAGAGATATACAGAGTGAGTGCTCTGGACACAATTAAATCAAAGTATAAACAAATAACAAAAGGTTAAGAGTGAAGCCTTCAAAAGCTTGGCAACTAAACAACATAGTTCTGAATAATCCATGTGTCAAAAGAAGAATTCCCCAGGACATTACAAACAAATGTGTTGAACTTAATGCTAATGGAAGTGTAACAAATCAAAGTTGGAAGGATGTAGCTAAAACAGTGCTGAAATGGAAATTTATGGCACTGGTACATAAATTTAAAGCGAGTTCAAATCAATAATCCAAGCAAGCTTCCACTTAAAGAACAAAATAAATCAATGCAAGCACAAGGAAACAAATAAGAAATGCAAGTGTAAAAATCAGCGAAATCAAACATAGAAAAATGATATATAAAATCAAAGTAAAACTGGTTCTTTGAAAATTCCAGTAAAAGTGACAAATTTCTAGTAAGACTGACAAAATAAAAGAGTGAGGGGAGAATGTCCAAATTACTGATATGAGGAATTAAATGTTAGGCATAGGTATTGCACTATTGCACTGTAGCAGTCATCGTTGTTCATCGATTTGCTTGAGCGGGCATCAGTAAGGTCTCCATTGTGAGACTTGTTACTGTTTTTGGCCTATCAAATACGCCATGGGGAGGGTGCCAGGCAATGCCGTGCGGGCAGGATACTCTCAGTAGCTTGCCGGGCTCTCTGAGAGGAACAGAGGAATCGAACCTGGGTCGGCCGTGTGCAAGGCAAAAGCCCTACCTTCTGTGCTATCACTCCAGCCTGGCATAGATATCTAGGAAGTAATATAACTGATATTGAAAATCACCAAAGAACATACACTACAACAAGCTACACACAAATATATAATAACGGTGGTGAAATGGAAAGTTTCCTTTAAAAATAAAAAGTGCACAACTCGCCCTCTATGAAAAGACATCTTGTCTTCTCTTTTTTTTGGGGGGGGGTCATACCAGGCAATGCACAGGGTTTACTCCTGGCTCATGCGCTCAAGTATTACTCCTGGCGGTGCTCGGACGACCATATGGGATGCTGGGAATTGAACCCAGGGTGGCCACGTGCAAGGCAAATGCCCTGCCCATTGTGCTATTGCTCCAGCCCAAAAATACATCATTTTAATAGACTTCTTACAAAATGAAATAACATTTGTCATTTAAAATCATAAAATAAACCTTCCAGATATTAATGGTTTCACTAGAGAATTTTAGCAGATATTTAAAGAATTAACATTAGTTGGCACACTATCTTCCAAAAAAATAAGAAAAAGGGGAAATGCTTTGTTATTTTAATTGAATCACCATGAGATACAGTTACAAAGCTTTCATGTTTGAGTTTAGTCATACAAAGATCAAACACTCATCCCTCCACCAGTGCACATTTTCCACCACCAATGTCCCAAATATCAACCCCCTTCCCCATCCCTCCCCCTACCTCTATGGCAGACAATTTGCCCCATACTCTCTACTTTTGGGCATTATGGTTTGCAATATAGATACTGAGAGGCTGTAACGTTTGGTTCTTTATCTACTTTCAGCACTCATCTTCCATCACGATTGATCCCTCCAACCATCATTGACTTAGTGATCCCTTCTCTATTCCAGCTGCCTTTTCCTCCAGCTCATAAGGCAGGCTTCCAACCATGGAGCAATATCCCTGGCCATTTTTCAGGCTGTACTTGATTGTCAGTCTCATATAATGTTATTTTATATTCCACAATTGAGTGCAGTCCTTCTATGTCTGTCCCTCTCTTTCTGACTCACTTCACTTAGCATGATACTCTCCATGACCAGAGGAATTGCTTCTTAATTAATTTTTACAACAAATTCTAGTTAATAAAATAAAGAAAATTAAACAAAGGTTAAAATATATTCATATAGAATATATGGAAAAACAGATATTTTGCCAATGGGAATAAAATGGTACAGATACCCTCAAGAAAACTTAGCAGTTTCTTGAAAATATAATATGCAAATATTATATAATCCAACTGTTGATTGTTGGACATTTTTTCCATAAGAAGACATATGTTCACATAAAAACTACAAATAAATATTTATCAAAGATATTTTTTTCTTAATAGCACTGAATTAGAAGCAATCCTTTAACAGATATGGTATATCCATACAAAGAACACTGCAAAGCAATGTAGAGGGAAGAGTTTAGGAATCCCCAGAATATTATACTGAATGAAAAGGCCAGTTTGAAAAGTTTATATACAACTTGATCTCATTTACGCAGCATTCCTGAAATGACAAAATTGAAAGAAAGAACAGAATAGTGATTGAGGGAATTAAGGTGAGAGGGGTGCATACAAAGAGAAAGTGAGTGATTTTATAAATGGGCAACAGGAGGATCCTGAGTGGAGAAAGAAACGTTATCTAATTTGACTATACTAATGCCAGTATCCTCACTGGGATAGTAACATCACTGTACATAGCTCCAAGATGCTACCACTGGGAAAATTAGGAAAAAATTGCCTTGGACCTTTCTTTGTGTTACTTCTTTCATATGAAGCATTATGTATTTCCTGCATATGAATCTAGTCACTAAAAATGAAAAATGTTAAATTAAAACATCTAATTAATCAAAACACTCATGTTCATGCAATAAAATGGTTTGACAGCTGCTGCTTGAAAACAAGCACACAGACGAAGCTGACCATGGCAGCAGTGACAACACAGTGTCATTTGTGCAGTCTGTTTGGTAATTACACCTCATGGGTTCCATAGTAATTACAGTGGGATTCACACTATATTTCCCATGCCGGAAATCATCACATTCCCTTAGTAATTACTCAGGGCCAAACACTTTTGACAGTACCGGGCTTGCAATTGGTGACTGACAAAATGTTAAGAAACAAAGAAAACTTAATTTGGAGCAAGGGCTGGGAAAGTGGTCTACATTTTTTTTATGGCTCCTAAAACCATTAACAAAATTTCTGGGGTGGGGAGGAAGTGTAAAGAAGATTCTAACAATAAGTTGTATGGTTTGTTTTCTTTCTTTTGTGTGTTTGTGTGTGTGTGTGTGTGTGTGTGTGTTTGGTTTTTGTTTTGTTTTGTGTTTTTGATCACACCCGGAGATGCACAAGGGTTACTCCAGGTTTATGCACTCAGGAGTTACTCCTGGCGGCACTTAGTGGACCATAAGGGATGCTGGGAATCAAACCTGGGTCAGTCTCATGCAAGGCAAATGCCCTACCAGCTGTGCCCTGGATAGTTTATTTTCAAGAGTGATAGGACCCAAATAATATTCATTTCCTCATTTACTGCAATAAAGAATATTCATCGTTTTTTAAGAAGGCTATTGGGCCAATTCCTAGCACATGATCATTTTTTGAGCTTCACTTGTATCTCCTGATGGAACTTTGGCAGGAATTACTTGGTAGAATTCTCCAGAATGTCTATTGACGATCCCTTTGCTGCATTCTGGGAACTGCACTAAGTGAAGGGAAGACAGCAGTGAGGAAACTTAGCAAGAATGTCTTCCATCTTGGGTCCTATTCTTTTGATGAAAGGAAGAAATGGGGAACAGCACAAATAAAGGAATTCATTATATATCAGAAGTGAGAAAAGTTGGAGAAACTGTCGGCATTGATACTTGGGGGTGAGGGGACAGTGGATAGGTACAGGGATAAAGGTTTTGGCGAGAAAAGAAGCCACTGAGAAGGTGATAATAGAACAAAGAATTGAAGCTGCTAAAGAGAGGAGTCATTTGGATCCCTCTGATAAAGCATTTTGAGACAGAGGGAAGAGCAACTCCAAATTTCTTGCAGCTATAAATGTGCAATATAAATGTGCGATTAAAAAGAAAAGAATGAATTAAATTAAATTGAAAAAGTCAGGTCTGGTCAAATGTCCAAGTTCATTCAATGAAAAAGTTTAGGCAATAAGATAAAGGCGGAAATAGGGGCAAGGAGGTAGACAGAGGCAGCTGTCATTTAAGTGTTTTTTGATGCAAGGACAGAACAGATCAGACTTGAGTTTTAAGACTTTTCTGATTGCTCCTATGAAGGATACTTCAGAAAAACAAGTGAAAAAAAAGGTCATTTAGCAGGTAACTACTGTAGGTAGCACTGTAACACTGTAGCACTGTCCTCCCCTTGTTCATCACTAACGTCTCCATTGTGAGACTTGTTGTTACTGTTTTTGGCATATCCAATAGGCCACGAGGAGCTTGCCAGGCTCTGCCATGTGGGCGGGATACTCTCGGTACCTTTCCCAGCTCTCCGAGAGGGGTGGAGGAATCGAAGGAATCGAACCTGGGTCAGCCACATGCAAGGCAAACACCCTACCTGCTGTGCTATCACTCAAGGTAGACTTGGAAATAATCTGTGTAAAGTGGACTTGTCCACAAAGGTGCCTAGCAGGGAATGGGCTATCAATGTTAGTGTGCCTAGTGTTGTGCTAGCCAGAAGCCCCATACTGGTGTCCATGACCCAGATGACATACACTTATTGACAGGACCATCACTTTGCCACAACCATGTGAACTCAAAGTTCTTGGTGGAGGAATTCTTTCCTTTGTAAGAGGCCAAGTAGTAAACTAAATCCATGGTTTCTGCTGTTAGACAAGCGAATCATAGAATTATTATTTTAAATTTCATTTTCATAAAGTTGTTCATAACAATGGATTACGTTCAATATTTCAACAACAATCCCACCACCATTACTCCTTCCCACCATCATTATTTTGAATTTTCCCGCCACCACTCGAGTCTCCCCAACAGGCAGATGCTAGATAATTTATTTTGCATTGCTTGTTAGGAATAGCATGCAATGTCATGCGATACTTGAATTCTTACTACAAAACATCTTGATAAATTTGGGAAAATTTGTTCCTATCTCTCTGAGCCATAATTTTCTCACTGATAAACTGAATAATAACAATTCCCTTCATACAGAGTTATTGTGAATACTTATTATAATGATACAGTATCTGGAAGTTGTATGCTTTCAGAAATACTAGTTCTTTACATCATTCCTTTTGCCCACTCATGCTTTGTCTCATTTATTGCCTCTTTCTCTGAATAGTGTTTATTTCTTTTACATACTTTATGATTAAATCCTTCTGAACTAATAAAAAAGGTCTTTAATGTTTACTAAACTTTTATGCTTAATAAAAGTCTCTTTAGTTTAAAAGGGACTAACATTGGATATTGTACTAATTACTCTTGGCCAAAAAAATGGTGGAAGGCTGTTTTTCTTTTTTTCAGATTATAAGGCTGAGCCAGCACCTGAATACTGGACGTATATTCGGTACTCAATAAATGTTTGTTGAATGAATGTATAAGACTATAATCAAGGACCCACTATTCATGTAACCTATTACATCTTACCTTAATGATAGGCAAAAAAAATAATAATGGTGTGTATAATGCTTTATACCTCTAGAAGTATTCAATGCATTAACTAGACTGATTCTCACATGGTAAAAATTGGTCTTTTAAAGGATGGTTCCCTCACTATATTGAAAAAATATTTGCACTTTCATGTTCTTTGCAGCATCATTCACAATTGCTAAGACTTGGAAGCAACCTAAATGTTCAACAACAAATAAATGGATAACATAATGGAATATCACTTAGCTATAAGGGAGGATGAAATAATACAATAGATCACTACACAGATAAATCTAGATAGTGTCATGCTGAGTGAAATGAGAGGGAGAAGAACAATCACTGAATAATCTTTTTATGTAGAATATAAATAACATGAGCTGGAGCAATAGAACAGCGGATAGGGCCTTGCAAGCAGCCAATATGGCAGACCCGAGTTCAATTTTTCCGCCCCTCTGGGAGAGCCTGGCAAGCTGCTGAGAGTATCTCGCCCGCACGGCAAAGCCAGGCAAGCTCCCCGTGATGTATTCGATATGCCAAACACAGTAACAATTGTCACAAAGGAGACGTTACTGGGTCCACTCAAGCAAATCGATGAACAACGGGAGGACAGTGACAGTGATACATAGCATAGCAAAGGAATACCAAAAGACTAACAGTCATTGACCCTGAAAGTCAGCATACAGATCTGAGTTTACCAAATAGTTGCATGGAGGGTGGGTGGGAAGGTACCTTGAGACATTGGTGAAGAGACAGACACTCTGATGGTGACAGGGCATTGGAATAAAGTATGCCTGAAGCTCTGTATTAACAGTATTATAAATTACAGTGCCTAAATAAAATTTAGTAGAAAATGCAAAAGATGAATAAATAATAGTTCTCGAAATGGGGGAATAAGGAGTCCAAAGATCTGGACTGACATTTAAACTTCTCTCTCAGTGTCCAGTGTGACCAGATTTGTGATCTGCATTTGTTTGGAAAATAATAATGAAAATTTAATTGACGCTATGTGATACTGAGGCTGAATAGTCTCAGAAACGGGTGGACTTGGAAACCCTTCAAGGATTCATAGCATGGTGAGAAAAACCATTCTTTTTAATTTGTCATCATGTAGAGTCAGGTAAAGTGCATATAAGTGAGTGAAAAATATTTATTATATATAATTTCCTTCATTTGGTGATTTCATATTATGAAAAAAAGTTCATCATAACAAGACCTTTAATGCAAAGATATATAAACCAAAGACCTTTTTGCCCCACCTCCTTCTCCCTTGTCCTGTCCCAGGTAGCCAAGGTCAACAGACCAATAGAAATTCTTACAACACTTTATCATTTATTAGATAGTACAGCAAGTAGGGTGTTTGCCTTGCAAGCAGCCAACTTGGCCGAGCCGGGTTCGATCCCTCCACCCCTCTCAGAGAGCCTGGAAAGCTACCGAAAGTATCGCACCCGCATGGCAAAGCCTGGCAAGCTACCCGTGACGTATTCAATATGTCAAACACAGTAACAAGTCTCACAATGCAGACATTACTGGGCCTGCTTGAGCAAATCGATGAACAATGGGAGGACACAACTACAGTGCTACATAAGGGCATAAACATATTGGATCAGTTTGATGCTAGTTACTACTCTCCACGAGCAGAAACATAAATATGTACAAATGTAAACAAATGTGGGGTCAGGTAGCATTTATCTGTATCTGTTTTTTCTCACTTAACATGACCTCATAAAAATTCCTTCCTAAGTCCACTGGTTGAATAGTTTTATTTATTCTTACTGATGGCTTTAATTAATTATAAAGAGGAAACATTATTTCCTCAACCATATCCTTATCAGTGGTCATTCTCTGTAGTTGTAAGGTAAAGGTAAAGGTAAAGGCCCTCCCGTTGTTCATCGATTTGCTCGAGCGGGCCCAGTAACGTCTCCATTGGAGACTTTGTTGTTACTGTGTCTGGCATATCGAATACGTCACGGGGAGCTTGCCAGGATCTGCCGTGCGGGCGAGATAGTCTTGGTAGCTTGCGGGGCTCTCCGAGAGGGGCGGAGGAATCGAACTCAGGTCGGCCATGTTGACTGCGTGCAAGGCAAACGCCCTACCGTTGTGCTATTGCTCCAGCAGTAAGGCAACTTATTTTATTTTTATAAGCGTTTATTTTTCTTAAGATTGAGGTTACTAGTGGAACCCATTTCATAAGTCTGTTATACAGATTAAAAAAGAATATGCATAAAATATAACAGAAACTTCTGGTACATAAAAGCATTCAATAAAGATTTGCTCATACTAATATTTTTTATTAAATGATTTCCTGATATGGCAATTCTTTTTATTTTCCTAGATCCAAACAGGTCACTACTTTGTTATTTTATATCTCTTCAATTTTTCACATCTCATTACAAGTTTTCTTTCCTTATTCGTTCTCCCCAACCCTTTAATGAAGCTACATTAGGCCTATAGAGATAACTCAATGGCCTGAACACATGATTTGAAAATGGAAGACCCAGGTTCAATTCCCAGCACCGCATTGTGTTCAGTGCACCACAGGAAGTGATCCTCAAGCATTAGCAAGAGGAACTCATTGTTGAGAGGAGCTCTTGAGCACCAATGGCTGTGGGCTCAAAACCAAAATTTAAAAAACAAAAAGAAAAACTCCACTAAAGTGGTTATTTTAATCCCTCCCTTCCCTGTTACCTTGGATCCTCACTGAGGTATGTCAGATCTTCGATTCAAAGCTTTCTCTTTGTTTTAGTTGAGGAAAATTTCTTTGGGAAGAAAGAGAACTCTTAACCTGGGCAGATGCCAAAGGGAAACTTACCTTCCCAACTGGAGAAAACATCTGAAGGAGTATAGCTTACTGTCTGAAGTGACATGGTAATCCAGGAAGGAAGTTCTATTCAGCATTTGGAAAAGGAGGACTAAAGTGCTCAGATAGGCTGCTTTATTGTGTGCACAATCTTATGAAACCAAAGTATAGGAGATTTTACAATATCCATTGAGAGGTTACTGGTTTCTTACTTGTGACAAACAGAACCTCACCTGCCACTGGGGCTCTCTGGAACAAGTCTATTTCTGGACAAAAAAAAATGTGTTTGGCAGGAATAAACTAGATTTAGAAGACCTACGCAGCGTACTAGAATACATGGAAATAGTGACATGACATGAATTACCTTAATAGGAAATCTGAGATAGAGACCTAATCTTTATGAACTGAACTAATGTATCAGAGAGGAGGCAGAGGATTGATAGGCAGTGAGCACTGGTGTACGTGCCCTTCCTCAGGGTTCTGTGAGAATAGATCTAAGAATCACTTTATGCTAGGCTGGGCTCAGAGACAAGAGGGCACAAGCCACTCCACCTGGGTGGGTCTGGAGAAAGAGGAAATGGTTCCATTATCCTAACCAAACATTCCACCTGGCTGTCACCAGGCTGCACCTTTCAGACAGGTAAACAAATGATACCCAGAAAAGTACTTGCTGTAATAGATGTGCATAAATGATGGGAACACAGTGAGGTCTTTAGATTAGACCCTTAGTAAATGAATGCAGATTGGAGAGTGGACAAAGCTTCTATGCCTAGGGAATACAGAAGAGAATATTCACTTTTTCCTAGAGGAATTAAGATGTCTTCAAGGATAGTGAAGGTAAAGAGGAATAAGAGAATTTTGTATATTTATGGATAAAGATGTAAAAATGTGCATGTGTACTTTGAAAAAGCCAGAATTTGATGGGGTTGTCTCAGAGGGTAATTAAAACAATGAGAGTTAGAGAACTGAATCAAATCATGACAAACCAGGTTCCATTGAAATGCTGAAGAATGTTAATCTTAAGCCAAAGAGCCAGAGGAGGCACTAAGAAAATCAATGCCATGACCAAATATATAACACATGTAATTCTTAGAAGCTATATAAAAGTTGGATAGAGACATATCACATTATTTTTCCATTCTGCTGTGCTACAATGTTTTTATCTTCATAGTTATCTCTTATTTTAATAAGGTGGGTATCAAACCCAATGCCTCACACATGGAGGATAAGTGCTCTATCAACAAGCTATTTCTCTACCCACCTCAAATATTACCAAAATATTAAGTCATCACTTCATATAAGCAAGTCTGCCAATATGGCCACCAGAAACAAAAATAAAAGCCATCAGAATTTTCTTACCTGAACTAGGGGCTCCTGAAGGACCTAGTGATTGTGCATCTACTCCAATGTTACATAAAGGCAGTAATATATACCCCCTATGTTACATCAAGAAAGGTTATGTAAGGTTTCTTGAGGGCGAGTTTTGACAAAGAGGCAGGAAAATAGTAACGATACCAGATAGAAAGTCAGAACACTAGAATTAACTCTGCTCAAACAAAAGTAACACGGGACTAGGACTCCCTATGTTAAGATACAACATCCTGAGAATTTTTATTGACTCCTAAAGGTTTCTTCTAGAAATTTGCAGAGCTCCCCTGTTTTCTGAGCAGAGTTGATCTCTGGAATACAATGACAATAAAGCTATACCTGTAGCTGCCTCCCACCACACCTGGGCCTGGCAGTTCCTATGATGATGATATTGCAGCTATGGGTCCAGGTTCCTATTGCGTCCCTTATGGTCATGTGATTTCCTCAAGCAACAAAAGTTGCTCAGTTCTCTTCCATCTGCAAAGATCATTAAGATTTCATCGTCATTTATTTTTCTGTTTGTTGTTTGTATTTTTTTTTTTTAAACTAGATCCTTTACTATTTGAAAGTAGCTATCCAGAATAGGAAGTAATGAGTAGAGAGAAAAGAGGAAAAACATTTGCATTCTTTCCAAACTAGCGGTGAGAGTTGTTGACATTTTGCAGTATTTTCTTGCGTACTCTCCATATAATTTTCATAGAGCTGAGCTTCTAATTCCCAGAAGCAACAAGAACACTTAAACATAAAGAATAAGGGGCCAGAGCTGTAGTAAGGGTAAGACATTTGCTTTGCACAACCCTGGTTCCACCCCCCTGTGTCCCATCTCAGGTCCCCTGAGCACCTCTAGGAATAGTTTTTGTGTGCAGAGCCAGGAGTAAATCCTGAGCACTGCATGGTGTGACTCAATAATCATAAATAAATAAATAAAAACTCAATGTGAAAACATAATAATAGCTTATCTTTCCAAACTATGAAAACTTGTCAATAATAGGTGCATCCTCTAATAAAAATTGATAGAAACAAAACACTTTTCTTAATATTCATTATCCCAGTTCTAGAAATTTAACCTAATGTAGTAACTATTATTGTTATCATTTTCCAGTGAGGATCAGTGATGTAAGGTAACTTAAGACCAAACAGCTGATCAGTCAGAACTAAGATTCAAATCTTTTGAAATCCACCTTATCACACTGTCCAGTCTTTACGTTATGTGGTTGTTTATTGTCTCTAAAATTAAACATACTGTCTTAGGGGGATTATTAAAATTATCACAATCTATAACATTTTCTTTTGATTTTCTACGATTTCAAAATATAAAGTTTTCAAAATTCAAATCCAATAATAGACTTTGAATTTCTATAGTAGTTTTGAGGTTCACAACCATACCAAGAGAAGATACAGAGATTTCCCAATTATGTCCTCTCCCTTTCCACATAAGTATAGCCTTTCCTATTATCAATGTCCCCCACTAAACTGGTACATTTATCATAACAGATGAATTGCCACATCCCAATTACCCCAAGGTCCATAGTTTGTTTACTATAGCGTTCACTCTTAGTGTTGTCACTTCTTTGGGTTTGGACATCCATCATGATAATAACACCCACACCTCACAATGATTTTGGAGGGAGTACGTTCACTGTCCTAAAGATCCCCTGTATTTCCCGTCTTCATCCCTCCCTCCTTCATATCTTCTGGGTTTCTCTAGAGAAATTCTCCTGATTTCCCATGTAGTGACTGAAATTCCAGTTTTCAATATTCTTTGCAGCTAGGTCTCATCGTATGCACTCCCTTCTCTTAATCAGATAATCCATGCAACATTTTAAACTGGCAGTAAATATCTGGGGGAAAGGAATGAACTTTTCTGAAGCTGCCAATGTGTTTATTTTGGTGGTAGCAGAGATGTGAGCTTTAGAAGAGTCAGTGGATACTTAGAGGAGTTCCTTAGACAGGGATTGCCTCAGGGATCCTGAACATGGAAGTTACATTGCAGTTGAGTTATTGGATTTCCTGTTTAGTATTGGCAGCAGTGACAATAATAACCCTCTTTTCATTGGTCTTTCTGTGGTGTGTGTTTATTAATGGCTTTATTGAGATATATCCACATACCACACAATTCACTCATTTCAAATGCACAATTGCATGTTTGTTTTGTGTGTTCATAGAGTCATATATCCATCATTACAATGGACTTTAAAACATTTTTATTACCCACCTCCAAACCACATAACTCTTCTCTGTCATTTCCAACTTTTCATCAACCCCACCCCATCGAAAGAAGCTACAAATCAGGTTTCTGTCTATTTGCCTATTCTGAACATTGAATATAAGTGGAATCGCACAATATGTGGTCCTCTGGGATTAAGCTCTTTCACTTAACATAATGTTTTCAAGATTCATTAATGTAGTGCCAGTGCCTCTTTCTTATCAGTATCTCATTTCTTATCATTACCAAACACTAATCCATTATATTGTGGTTTTTTAATCCAGTTCCTGGAAGCATAGCCTCAAAAAAAAAAATTTCTCAGTATTTCCTAAGAATTCTCTGATATCATTTTAATACCTTTTTAAAAAGGTATTTTTCTGCTGAAATTAGCCAAATGGATTCTATTGTTCATCACTAAAAATGCCACTGACTCACTTGGACTATATCAGTTACAAAAGTTACTTAAACCAAGCCAAATATAAGTTAGATATAATTTAGTATTACCATATCCTATACTCTCTAATAGTCATTCAAGTTCACTCACGTTCATTTCTTCTCTGAGCCCATAAATATGAGATGACAGAAAATAGCAGCTGACCTTTGATAATGAGCTTTCAAATCTGTTGGATTAGGGATAAGATTTTCTCTTTCCATTGTTCTGACTACTGCTTCTCATCCCTCTTCCTAGGAGATCTTATTCCCATATACATATTCACAGGTATCCCCAGTTTTTACCTGACCAGCACTTTCTTCTAAGCCCTTCCTTTCAATCTCAATCCCCACTCTCCCCTTCACCCCATCCCATCTTATTTTTTCCCTCCACTCTCACCCTCCATCTTTTCCTCTGTTACGAGCATTCCCTCAGCCAGTTTTTTGCCTTTCGTCACACTCACTCTTGCCTATTCTCTTTTCTCTATTCACTTGATCTTCAAGCCCAAACATGACCTTTTATCTTACATAATAGACTTTTTTTTAATACTCCTTCCCTTTTGTCCCCACTGAATTGATTATTCTGTGGATTTCACTATTGCTTTCTTTTGTTCTCTGTGCTAAAGACAGCAATCTTCATGTTATAGCTCTGGCCCCATTGGATCCCCTACAAGTCCTCAGAGATTCTGGGTGAAGATGCATTTCTAATCTTCTCTTAACCTTATTTCCTAAGTATTGGGATATCATCCTCTTCCAACTTTCTCTCAAAATGGTGGTACTTGGTTGGATGGACTGGTTTCTTTGAATGAGTTGAAGGTAGAACATTAAGGCTTCTCCCAGACTTCACTTCTGCTCCTGCTCTTTCACTCTGGAAAGCCATCCCTACACACCTACACTTGAGCCAGGTGCACTGAGCTTCACTTACCAGAGCACAAAAGCCTATAATAACATAGCACCAAGTATCTGATGAGTTTTAATAAAAATGTCTCAAATTCAAACTTTCAAGAATCAAATGATTTTACATGTGCAATACATTTACATGTCTCAGATCTTAAATTGCTGAGGTGGTTGTTGTTTTCATCTTTTTTCCCAAAAAGAAAATTGATTTCACAAAAATTGAGAGAATTACCCAAAGCCACATGACTATTGAAACCAGGTTAGAACCCACTATCCTTGTATGTGGTTCCAGAACTCATGCATTTCCCAACATCCATAGTTCCTTTAGTAGAATAACAAAGAAAGGAAAAAAGGAATTATTCTGTTTAGCTCAGTCCTTGGCCTCTTCCCTCCCTGCGCTAGTCACTGCCTTCAGTCCCCTTTCTCCTTCAATCCAAGGCTCCCAAGTGAGGATAAGACATTTACCTCTACCCACTTCACAAGGCTACTGGAAGGATTAATGAGCTAATGTTTGCAAAATACTTTGAGCTTCAAGAAAAGCCAGGCGCCAAGGAACTACAAAGGGTTATTAACATTGTAGACTTTAAATCCCCTTAACAAGCTCCCTCCCCTCAAAGCTAATCTGGTGTGGATCCTTTTTTTTTCCATGCTCCAGTTTTGGATAGTTGTTCAACTCTGTAGCTCGAGGGTGAGAGTGATGTCTCCTCTGCTTTTTGCTTTTCTCCATTTCTAGAACTGAACCATTTATAAATCATAGCTCACCTAGAAGTTATATGTATTTTCAAATAACCTATAGAATTTTTTATGATCTTCAGCTGGAGCAATAGCACAGCGGGTAGGTCGTGTGCCTTGCACTGGGCTGACCCTGCTGACCTGGGTTCAATTTCTCCACCCCTCTAGGAGAGCCCAGCAAGCTACTGAGAGTATCTCTCCCTCACAGCAAATCCTGGCAAACTTCCCGTGACATATTCGGTATGCCAAACACAGTAACAACAAGTCTCACAATGGAGATGTTTCTGGGCCCGCTCGAGCAAATCTATGAACAATGGGAGGAGACAGTGCTACAGTACTACAGCATCCTACTATGATAAGGAAGCTTCAAGAGAATTAAGTTCAGCTCTTTAACAGGGGAAGTTAAAAGGCTTGGGGAGGAATAGGAAACATGCTCAGAGAGTAGTGGTAAGGAAGGCTTAGAATCAAGGAACCTCTGCTTATCACTATCGATTCATTCACCAATAATTCTACAGAGGCTTTAATCACTCAAGATTAGCTCCATGATTTTGAGCTGGAACTTGGCCCCAATGACCCTCATCACTCCTAAGCCTAGGTCTGGATCCCTAGATAGGGGAAGGCTGAGAGATGAGTACAGACTAAGGTTAGGTTCATACATCTGAGTTGTGTGTCCAGCATCCTGCCATTGTAACTGTGTGATCGTGGGCTATAATTAGCTTTGGTTTTCTGACCCCGGTTCCAAAACACAAATTTGTACATGTCACCTCTGTGTTCAGTACCCTTCAATTTTCTTCCCTTCCATTGCAGCAGAAATCAGGCCCTTGTCAACATACACACTTTTTGATTCATCTTTTGCCTTTGGCATGTTTGCCAAATCCTGGTGATTCCTTGAATTCCTTTAACATTAGATGTTTTTTCTCATTTTTGTTTCTTGCCTTGCCAGGCACCGTTCATTTTTTTTCCATGATAACTTTCCTATTTCACTGACTTGTGGACCCCTTGTGCTCAACCCAGGACTCTAAAGTTTTCTTCTCCGGGCAATCTTCTTGAGAAGATGTCACCTGTAACTTATACAATTTCAGATGTCCTATTGTGTGTCTACCAGTGCCAGGGATCAATCAGGTCAGGATTCCTGGAAGATGCAATGAGTGTAATGAGTGGGATCTGCTATCCTTCCAGAGAGGCTATGTACACAGACAACTCTAAGAATGTTGTTGTTTGGTTTTGTAAGGGAAGACAGATGCTGGGGGAAAAAAACTGGGAATTCCTGGCACAAGATATATGTCTAGGAAAGCTTCCTGAAAGAGTTTGAGGCTAAGCTGGGGTCTGTACTATGCACATAATTTGGCCAAGAGGATAAAGTTGAGAGGTAGAGTAACTAAAAAAAGAAGAAGAAGAAGAAACACACACAGTTGGAAGGAGCCATGAAAAGGTTTTAACTTGGTATGTCTCCTAACCAGAAAACATTTTTTTCCTTATTTGCTAATGAAACTTAAGATAATCATCACTAAAACTATGACCCAATACCTACTCCTGTAGGGTTGTGAGGTAGGGATTGTTTTGCAGTTTTAAATAGTTGGGGGAAAAAATCAACAAGATATTTCATAAGACAAGATAAAACTCTATACAATTCAAATTTCAGTATCTTTCAAGGTAGTTTTTTAATGGAAGATGCCCATGGCTATTTGGTCTGTATTGCTTATGGATCCTTTGGTACTATAATAGCAGAAGAAGCAACAACAGAGACCAGATTTCTCACAATGCCTAAACTATTTACTATGTGGCTCATTAGATGAAAAGTTTCTTGAATCCTCATTTAGGCAGTAGAATAATAATGGAGGCAAATCCTGACCCCTTTCCTACCACCTATATGGCAAGGATGATATTACTTTATTTTTTTTCTATACACAGCAGTGCCCAGGACTTGCTCTGAGCTCAAAGAGCACTCTTGGTAGGGCTTAAGGAAATATACGGGGTGCCAGAGATCAAACCAGGGTTCTACACATGCAAGGCAAGAGCCTAACCTGCTTTATTATCTCTCCAGACCCAAGCATGGACAATATTCTTAACTACTCTAAGTCTTTATTTTCCTTTCTGAGTATTAAACATAGGGCTGTTATTAAAACAGAGCCTACATATTCAATAGAAAATATTTAGGATAGTATCTTTCATATAATAAGGATTCAGTAATTTTTATTTTTGTTGTTATTCCTTTCAAGGAGCTAGAATCTAGCAGTAAGTACAGAACTCTTTATTATTCAAAGGGTATTTGTTGAAAGAATAAATTTTTGAGTAATCAAGTGGAGGTGTATTCTAAAGAGTCTTGCATGATTCTGTGTTGTAGTCTTTTAAAAGCAAGAAAAAAAAAACCTGGCATCAAACTGCCTTTTTTCCAGTTGCCATGTCTATTGCCAGCACCCACCAGAGCATCTGCTAGTAATCTGGGTCTTGTGGTATTCTACTTCTTGTGCTGTTAATTTTTAAATGAATTTTCAGGCTTTGGATGATGGAGAGAAAAGCAAAGGGTATGGGGTGGGGGAGCAATCCATAAAGTATGGACAGTGGGGAGTCATAATTGTGAGGTTTATGCACAAGATATCATGTTTCCAAGAGTAAAGGGCTCCCAACATAAACAATTTCTAGAAGAAAAGAAAAAAATCCTGTCTCAGAGCCCTGTTGTGAGTTCCATAGGAAAAGGTCCATTTTAGCATTTGGAACTGGTTGCAGCCTCCAGGAAAACCAGCACCAAGAACACAAGAGTAGCTCATTTACTCATTTAAAAGCTGAACGCATTGGTAGCAGTAGCTATAAGGCTCCCTTGTGGTTTGGAACAAGGCTTCTGCCTTTAGTGAAGCATTAGTCCTGTAAAAAGCAGCCCGACATTCTAAACACCTCCAGTGGACTTCCAAACTCACCCTTCAGGGAACGTTTTATCTATAAATGGGCTGGAATGTCAGTGACTCTAAGCCAAGCCTATGTAGGGTTATTATTTACAGACCCAGAAACAAGCAGTTTAAGTTTGTCCACATTCACCCTTATGTTAGCTGGAGAACTCAAAAATAGTCTGTGGACTTGCCTGCCTTATCTCTGTATTCCTTACAGTTAGCATAGACCAAAAGAGTTGGTGCCACCATATCTCATGGAGTCAGGAAATACACACACATGTACACACAGAGCAACTGAAGAATTCTTTTCATTGTACTGCATTTTCAGAGACTGAGCTGGGTCTAAGGAGAAATACTGCAACCTGTGTACTGTTTACTTCCACCTTCATTCCTTGTTTTCAGTTGCAGTCTATACTAAGATGGGAAAGGATTCAGCTTGTGACTCTTACTCACTTACCTCCCAGTACATCGAGAACTGGAATCTCACTTCAATAGTAATTACTATGATTAAGTTCCCTGTGGAACTCGTAGGGTGAGCTCCAAACACAATTCCTCAAGCTTGTCAAATCACTGCGTCGATTTGCTTATGAAAGGCAGTTCTAATCAAAAGGGGTAATTACAATATTAAGTGCCAAGCCTTGGTGTGCAAACTCTTGAGTCATAGATATTAAGTTTAATTTAACTCCACTGAAGGAGGCGTGCAGCATCATGCACTTAGCTTTCTGAGTTGAGGAGAGATCAAGCTAAAAACTTCACTCCAGGAAAGTGGACCAAATTACTTTATCTATTAACACTCAAATATCACATAGAATAAAAGACAGAGAACCAACTTAAGGAGTTGTTTCCCTTCTGAAGTTTCAGTGCTTTTAGGGATAAAGACCCCAATCTGTTTTATACATCTTCCATTTACTTTGGCTGTGACTTTACATAGATATGACCCTGGGTTTGAACTGATATATTCATTCATTAGTGTGTGCGTGTGTGTGTGTGTATGTGTGTGTGTGTGTGTGTGTGTGTGTGTGTGTATGTAATGAGAGAAGGGAGTGGAGGAGAGGAAAGAGGGAAAAGAAGAGAGCAAAAGTGAGATGGGAGAAAGAGGGAAAGAGAGAGGGGGGAAGGAAGGAGAGAGGAGAGGAAGAGAGAAAGAAGGAAAGGGAGAAATCCACAGTGTACCAGAACCTGTGCTAGATACTGTAAATGCTGAAATAGACAAAACATGTTCTAGGTCTCTAAGAATCTCCACACTGGTTTGGAAAATGAGAATGTAGGTGAACAAGTGATTGCCCTTTATAATATCAATAAAAACATTTTCAGGAGAAATGAAAAAAGAAATTTCTCAAAATCTCACGGTAAAGAATTGAATTGAACTTTTAGTGTTAATTTGAGAGTACACGTTGACTTTCAATGATATCTAAAACCAGGATAATGTGATGCAGTGCTATATCCATAAGGTTCTTAAAGGAATGTCTCAACCGAGACTGAGAAAGTCAGAAAAAACACAACTTGATGAATTTTGCAGGCCAAATAGATGTAAGAAGCTGTGGTATTTCATGGAGGCTGTAGGATGTCTTCTTAGCATTGAGATGTTGAGTGAAAGAAAAATTCACATTTTAGAAAAGTGTATTTACTATGTAATTAACACTTATACACACACACACATATATATTATACACACACACACACACATACACATACACACAAGTGCCTGGATAGAGGCTGTAAAGAGACCAGGTGTAAAGGATTTTTATAGGATGAATCAGCTGTTCATATTAGTACCACCCATCCCATGTCTCTTTAACTAGAAAGAGGGTGAAGATTCATGGGTTATATTTTAGGGAATCTACACAAAATTTTGGTAACAACCAAGCTAGCTTTGCAAATGCACAGCTTCACCACATCACATAGTCAGCCTCAACAGTCTACCCTCAAGAAACTGCACAGGTGCTCTTGGCGGGGTGGAATATAAGTAAATGGAAAGTGTACCTTTATAATACAGAAAATGAACTGGGTGACCTCAGGGAAACACCTTCATCTAACAACCAAGTCTGATCTCAGGTTCATTAGTAGCATAGGAAGCTTTCCCATAAAATGAGTGGAGTAATCAATCATACTAGATGATGGATTGCTAATGAATGCACCAGGCTATTTATAATCATCTGTTTTCATTACATTTTAGTCATCCTTAAGTATGGCTAAGGCACTGAAAGAAAGACAGTATGTGTTTGACTTGATCTAGCTCAGGACTTTTTATTTTAAGACCCTAAGATGAAAGATTCCAGGAGAAAGAAGAGAAAGGAAAGGAATGCTTTTAATTTTTTAAGTTAATATTCAGAGCCACTTCTACAGTGGAGAAATCACTATTCTCTCTCTCTCTCTCTCTCTCTCTCTCTCTCTCTCTCTCTCTCTCTCTCTCTCTCTCTCCCCCTTCATTCCACCCTCTGTTTCTCAGGATCTTCCAAGAAGTACTCTTCAGACAGTTCTTAGGCACCTGGTCTAGCAGTTCAATGAAAAAGCCCAAGGATGTATTGCTGCTCAAGTCTTGAGGTACAGGGCATTATCCTGACCACACTAGAGGGGCTTTGGATCTCAAGGGCTATACCTGGTGGTGTTGAGAGGATACCTCCTGGACTGTACCCTGTGATACTCAAAGGATCATGTGGTTCCAGAAATTGAACCAGGATCAGTTATATATAAGACATATGCCTTAATATCTATACTAACTTTCCAGTCCCATAACTATTCTGATTTAAAAAAGAAAAAGGACACTGAAGTATACCTAGACATAAACAAGTAACCAAGGTCAGCGAGCCAATGAATGAAGAACTAGAACTCAGGACAATCTGACCCTTATACTTTGCTTCTGGCAATAACAAGCTGATTTCCCTTCTGATAAAGATAATAGAAAATAATTAGATTTAAAATCAAACAAATCATTTAAATAAACCATTCAATATTTCATCAAATTAATTTTCATTAATTGTCACCAAATAAATCAACCATGAGTTTAGTTGAGACATAGCCCATAAGAATTGCAGAAGAGTGGGTATGTGTCACAGTCTTCCTTCCCCAGGAGCCCTAATGAAACATGTTTGAACCCGTCAATACATCAACCACTGCTCCAAACCCCCCTGCTTTCTGTATTTACTGACACATGGCAACATTTAGAAGAAAAATCTGCTTGCATATCCTCAATTTAAGAGGTTTTGAGCCTAAACTACCACGGCCATAAATTTGAACTTCTCTTGATCCAAGTGTTTCAATAACCTTATATGGACAATAAACCAGGATATCAGCTCCCAGGACAGGCCAACTGACCTAAGTGAGAGAGATTGACCATCTATTCAGTCCTCAAGGATCCAGATTTCAGAAGCAAAATTAGCTGTAATTTTACCTTGTAGTAGTAGTAGTAGTAGTAGTAGTAGTAGTAGTAGTAGTAGTAGTAGTAACTAGACTTTTTTTAATGGATCAGGTTGAAAAAATAGCACTCAACTTATTTAAGCTCTTCCAACAAAGCATAATTGCCCAGAAATCCTTTTTATCACCTGAGACTTTGCTTTTGTTACTGAACGTATAATGGCAATAATTAGTGATGCTGTGCATATTACTTCCTACTGACACAGGCAACACTAATCTCTGTCCTTACATAGAACCACTTCTCTTTCTAGGCCATGTTTAAAACTATAGGTTTTCCTTTGACTTTTCTCCATTATAGTCTTAAAAAAAATTAGAATATGAAAAGAGTATGTGTTTGCTCTCCTAGCTTATTAGTTTGAAAGACTAGTATAACTTCTTCCTAGGGATGAACCAATGCTTTGGAGTTCTTCCTTGAGAGTTGAAGACTTGGAGATTTGGTAACAAGGTTATCCTGGGTCATAAGTATTTAGTCCTTCATGATAACAGATAGGGAGCTGGTATCTTTGATTAGCCTGTCATTTCCAGGCATTAATATATAGTGTGGAAAGAGCTGTAGGAGTTTAGTCAAAGGAGAATGTTTCTAGGCTCAGGTTACTAGCTCCATGATTCTGCATAATTCGTGTCTACTTTATCAAGACTTTCTTCTCTGTAAAATAAAAGGGCTGTGCCAGAAAGTTTCTTGTAGTCATGATATCATGAGTTTAACATTACATCAAGCATTTATTGAGTACCTACTTTGGGACACAGGGTTAAGTCTTGCAATAAAAATGATGAACAATAAGTGGTCATACCCCCTAGATTTTCTGGATCTAGAGTAAGAAGCATATACCGGCAGTGCTAACACAATGTGCTTGCTGTATTAGAAGTTTATACATTCAACTAGTATTATTATTTACCATTTATGTGGGTAAAGTGGCTTTGAATCAGTGTAGTAAGAGGAAATTACATTACAGAGATGGTTAGGATGTGAGTTGAAGTCAAAGCACCTAGATGGAAGGATTTATTTGAGGAAACTCATTTGGTTCTCAATGTTGTTTTTATCTTCACTCAACAGAGCCTCCTCTGTAAAGCAATGACAAGCAATGCAGATAGAAACTCCATAAACAAGCCTGTTATTAATCATTATCATAATGATCTGAACCAACCTGCTGAGCTTTTTGATGTTTGCTCAACTCCAAGGATTAAGATGCAAATCTGGGTGTGATCTCTATCATACCAACATTAGGATCTGTGGTCCATTAGTTTCAAGCTACAAATGACCAGAGGTAACCTTAAATGGACACATGGCAATATAAGCTCCCACCCCAGGAGGGGTCTTTGCATCACCCCTATCCCCTGCCTTGACTCCACAAAAGCTGGAGAGTTTTCTGGGTGGAATTCAGCCAGAAAGGTACACTATCTATCCAGTCCAGAATCATCAAAACTATTTCCCTCATTCCTCAAGTCAAATTCCCAGTGGCCTTGAGAACTCACCAAGCAAGATACTTTCCAAGAGGATTATCTTCACAACAAAATCTTTAAGAGATGAAAGAAAAGGGGGGGGGATACTAAAACATCAAAACTCTAGGCATAAACTTAAGATCTAAACATGGCATAGGGTGTGAGGAAAATGTATTTGCCCTTTATAAAAGAGACTCAGCTTTAAATCACAGCCCTGTTCTTGCTTTGTGTAGGACCCAGAAGGTTGGATACTCAGATGCATGCTCTATGATCTGGTTCACAGAACTGAATTCCTCTGGATCACTTTCTGTAGAGTAAGAATATTTTACCTCCCTCAGAAGGAGTTGTGAGATAATTATTCCTATAGCCATTGAGTATAAATTGGTAGGAAACTTTCTGTGAACTCAGAACTCAAAAGTAAAGAAAGAAAATAAATCATGCCTCTAAGCATTATTACCTTTGCTTTTTAAATTCTGTCTCCCAGTTGCCTACAGGAGGATTTCCTTAATTCCCAGACTATTAATCAACTTCACTTGCTCCAGGATGTCACCACACTGATGGACTAGCCCGATGGATAGGATCTAGCCTGGAATGTAGACTCCTCTGATTGACAATAATTTGAGAAGGTTAGATCATTAACACCCCTAAGATCTTTCTCAATGTAGATTCCTTGGATCTTATTATATGGATCAAATTATTTATATACTTCATCTGTATTCCCTATTAAATGCTATAGCACAGCGGTAGGGCGTTTGCCTTACAAGCGGCCAACATGGCCGACCCGAGTTCGATTCCTCCGCCCCTCTCGGAGAGCCCGGCAAGCTACCGAGAGTATTGGATATGCCAGACACAGTATGAACAATGGGTACCAGTTATTTATGTAAGGACTTTTCAGAAAAGTGTCATTACAATGACACTTTCTTCTATCAGACACTTGTTTCTGAGATAGGCAATATACATCAGAGAGTCAAACAGAACTCTAAAACAATCCCCAAAGACTAGTCAAGTAAATACAGTGAAGCAAGAAAATGATCAGAAAATGAAAAGATTATGCAAAGCAATTGGAAATAAATGTTCTATTTCTTTATGAATAAGAAAGAGCACTGTAAGCTATCAAGAGTTGGTACAGACAGATTTCAGAGGTAGTTGTGACACTTTTGTGATATAACCATGCTCCTTCTAAAATTCTGGTAGTTGAAATCGTGTGTTTATTGTGAAAAGCCTGAAATTTGCATCAAGAGCCTGATTGGACAGTTCTAAGCATTTCTTAGAACTCATGGAAGAAAGATGACTCAATCAGATAAGCAAAAGGGGTGCCTCGAGGAACTTATCTTTTTACATCTATCCCACCCTTTTCCCAGAGTACCTGAGTCAAAGTAGGCATCCCATGAATCAAGAATTTTATCTCATTCTGTCAGTTTGACTGGACACTTCTAAGGATCTTTCAATTATCTTTATTTCTCTTCTCCCAATTATCAAATTTAAACATTTCTTTTTTGACTGTTTCCTATGAAGCAAAGCCCATGGCTCACTTTTGAGGGCCCATACTCTATTCAAACTCTGTTATGCTGGGTGGTTCCTTTAAGACAACCAGAAACTTACTCTCTTACTCCGGAAGTCCTGTTCCCTTGTTCCCTTGAATTCTCCCAGTATACACAGATTGCGTGTGTGAGCTTAGGCTCAGGTCCCCACATTTTATGGAAATGACACTGAATCATTCTGCAACAAAGGAAGGGCTTTGGATGCTTTTTGGAGGTGTGGCAGAATGGCAAAATCTGGGCAAACCAGTTAAATGGGTGCGCCCCTAAGCAGTCAGTGGCCTACTCTGGAAGGAACTGGTTACAGAAACCAGAATGAATTATGAATGTAAAAGATCCTAAGAATTACTTCCTATAATCCAGTGATGCCATATTCTCCATGACACACAGATGCTCAACTACTGGATTGTCTGGTCCTCACCAGATTGAGAGATGCTCCCACTTTCACACCTAGATTCTCTTGACCAAAGAGCCCTTTACAGAATATTCCACTAGTTCTGAGTCTCTCTCTAAGGAGCTTTGGGGTTTTCCAAAGCTTATTTCAATTGCAGGAGCAAGGAGAAAGAGCTAGTTAAATTCTTGAAATCTCTGCATCAGTCACAACCTTTCCGATCTTGCTCTGTTTTGGACCTTGGAATCCTTTTGATAATTCATTTTTCAAAAAAGTACTTCTGCCTCACAATGTTTGAAAACAATTTGCTAAAAATAGATAAACTGGATTTAAGTGATCAAAAAAATGGAGAAGTAGATTCCTTTAAGGTCACAAAGACTTCCAATGAGCAAACACTCTCTACTTGACCTCTTGACAGTACTTGACAGACTCTGTTTACAGCTCTGTGTTTAAACACTGTCTTTACTTTGCTTCCATGATAATGTCCTCATCTATGGTCTTTTGATACTAATTTCTCTTGGTCTTTTTAACTTGCTCCGAGTATTCTACATCCAAACATTGTCCTTTGGGGCTCTGCTCTGGAACTTTATCTCTTCTTTGGCTGTACACTCTCACTAGGTTTTCAAACCTGCTGCCATAATTTTACATGCTATTTGAATGCGAATGAATAGTACTTGAATATCTATGGTTCTGAATTCTTCAACTCTCTTTCTTCTCCAATTGCAAATCTCAGACTTAACATTCTGTAGAGAACAGTTTTGAACCTACACTTTTCATGTATACTTCATCTAACAGTCCCAATCAAGGAATAGACATTTTTTGTGTTACCTGATTTATGGACTGAATTAAAATTTTAGGGGTATCTTGTCAATTGGATTTTCTCAAACAGAATGAGCAAAGTAGAAGAGCTATCCTTGATTAGTTTCTCTCATACCTATCTTTAGTTGATCGACATTAGGAATCTGGTTCATCAAATTCTTCTCTGTAGACACCTCCTTCTACACTTACATAATTCATTTCCCAATTACATACATAGAGTAACTTCTTTACTTAAGATTTTAATTTTCTGAAAGTATAAAAGAAGTCATACTAATCTCTTGCCAAAAATTTTCCAATGACAAGATTTAGTCTTTTGTATATAATCCATATTTTCTCTCTGACTTATATGGTCCCTGACTTCCTCCCTGAGGAAGTTTGTAGTGTCATTTTGTGTGTTCACCAGGGCACAAACTCAAGGGTTCCCGCATGCAAAGCAAGTCCTTAGCCATAGAGCTATGTCCTTGCTGTCCCTGATTGTACTGCCCCTATCTTCATTTCCCATGTTTCAAGCATGTGCTATTGCTCTGAACCAAGCTCAGTTTCACATTAGACCCTTGTAATAGCTGGCCGCTCTGCCTGGAATGTTTTCCTCTAGATCTCAAATTTAAGTCTAAATGTTATTGTTGGCCTTCAGGGACTCTTCCCTTGACTAACTTTCCTAATGTAGACTTTTCGTGCACGTTATAACTTACTTTACTTATAGCAACTATAACCATTCAACTTCTTTTTTTTCTTTTTCTTGTATTAGTTGTTTAAGGTCGGCTCTCCCTCTGATCAAGGGCCACCATGATGGGAACCTTGTTTCATGCAATACTTTCTCCCAGTCTGCCAAACAGTGTCTATTACATGCTTGTTATTCAACAAGAATATTAGAGACAATTAATGAAAGTGATTTTTCCAAGGACATACAATCCCTGGTAAAGCATATAGTTTACTCAGGGCACCAGACTCCCTCTTCATTGAGCAATGGATGAGATTAATTTTGAGCGTCTGCTCAAGACAGAGTGCTTTATGGATTTACACAATGTTTTCCTTCCCATGGAAAAAAGTAAGGAATTAAGTTTCTTGAGATTTAATCTCTGGTGTCATGGGGATATTTCATGTCCTAGAAAATAAACTACTTATTCAATAAACATTTATTGAGGCCCTATTATATGGAACTATTAGGCTTCAGGAATATAGCTATGAATAAGACACCACCCTCTTTTCTAGACAGGGGAGAAACACCTACACAGATGGTGAAATATCAAAATTTTAGTAGTCATAATAATAGTAGCTAGCACCTGTCAAGGAGTTATTATGCACAAAATATTCTTCTAAGGGTTTTAAGTGGCTAACACATTTGTATCTTACAGCAGTACTATACAGTATTTACTAACATTTCTCTTGTCTTGTAGGAAAATGAGGAAACTGAGGGATAGAGTGTGAGATCTTGTTTTCCAGGGAATAGCATGCATAGAGTTAGGATATAAATGATAGTCACAAAAATGCATCCTCTTCGATATTATGCTATCTTGTTTCTCTCAGAGAATTATATGATAAGTGATGGAAGGATACAGGAAATGGTATCCCACACTTGGTTGCAAGGGGCATGAGTTGAAGGCTTTCCTGTGGAAGTGGCCTTAGAGATAGGGTCTTAAAGAATGAGAGGGGCCTCTCCATGGACCACCATAGAAAGAACAGCTGGTACAAAGTCACTGGGTTGTAAAAAAAAAGGCTCATTGTTTTGGACTCCTTATGGGATTTTCTGTGGCTGACATATGGTGAGCTGTGGGGATGAAGGGAAACGAAGCTGCAGAGAAACACAGGAGCCAGAAAAGAGGCAAGCCTTCCTCTAATTGCACATTAAGGAAAATGAGTTTTACAACCTTGGCAGTTGGAAACAAGTGAAGACTTTTAAGCCAGTGAATCACACATTCTAAATTTGCTTTAGAAAGGAGGCGGGTGGGGGTAATGTGTGTGTACAGAGCATTGCAGAGAGTGACGATTATGAAAAGGGAGAAAGTAGTAGAGACTGTTTGGGAAGTTCTTTCCATGGTCCAGGTATGAGATGTAGAGGGCACACAGGGCCTTGGATTCCTCTCTCCTTTGGTTGAAGCTTAGCCAATGCCGCCTGTGTGAAAGTTCAGGAAGAATAGTTGCTTGGACTAAGCTTAGAGTGTTAGTCTAAGGCATGTAAGAAACAATTCTTCAACCACCAGGGAGATAAGAGGTCTCCCTAGCCCTGGGTTAAACTGTCCCACCCTCTGGCTCCAGACAGCTGTTGCATGGGCTCCTGAATCTACTCTGGAGGGGACAGAGCCTCCTCTTCGTCACTGCTGTGGTTTCTGGCTCTGATAGGAAAAGGCTGCTGTCCTTTTGGTGATGGCTGTACCTCAGCCCAACATAGAAGTGATGTCAACGCATTCTTGTCCTGCCTGTCTGTCACTGTTCTTTCATAACAGATCTTCAAAATATGCTGAGGTCATATAAGAATGTGTTTGGCGGATATTATCATTTTGTTATTCCTGTGATTGTTTAGAGGAGATGGGATTGATATAAGAAAGTCAAGTTTGATATTTAGACAAGAAAGCAAGGGAACTGCCATTTTCTCTATAGCTGATGCATTGAAATGGTCAGAGGAGAAAATATTAGTATCAACAGCTGCTTATAGACTAACATAACCCTCAGGAAAAAAGGTAACTATAGTTGTCTCTCCCAGTACTCAAAATCACTACAAAGAAGACTTTTGACTCTTGAATTTTATAGGAGCCATTTCTTTTGTCCCTCAAACTTATTAAACTGATCATAGTGAATTTTGCATAATAAAAATCCCAAATACAAAGCATTCCACTAATTCCTCCAGTGTAAGAGCTGCTCTCTGGAGTGAAGACCAGATGGGAACCAGCTGTGACCAAGCTCTTCTCTGTCTCTTGTCCATTCGTCAAGTAGAAATAATTCTTCCATCAACTTCTCTCCTGCCTCACCTAAGCTCTTCATAGAAGTTTACCTGAATCCTGAGTTATTCTCCTAGGCCCAAGTCATTTCAGAACATCTGGGAGTTTAAAGGAGGGGTGGTTAAAGGTGATTTAGTCCTACCATCCCCTACTGATTTAAAAAATTATATGTATTTTTCTATGTAGCACTGGGGAGACAGGATATTAGATCTATTTCAAACTTCTGACCCCAATACTAAAAATTATGATTGCTATGATACAGTGATTACAACAAAATATCATTGTAATCAACATGGTTGTTTTGTGACTCAGTATAGTGTGATTTTATCTATGTAACACATGCTTGTAGGTGGTTGCAAACGTTGTCAGACAGAGATCTCAGCCTGAGGATTCCACCAGTCTTAACACACTAGTAAACGGTGGATGCTATCATAATAGAGGATTTCAGAAGGCTGAAGAACTTGCTGTAGATTAAAAGTGTTTAAAATATCATGACGAACACCATTTGGAGGCAAACTTTTAAAGAGTATTTGAAACACAGATAGGATAAGAATATGTTTTAAGCCAAAAAAGAATTTCATTGTATTCTAACTTTGGGATATGGTACATACGACTGGCCTTAGAGAGTCACAACACTATATAGAAACTGCTTTAACCAATTTGTTTAAATGCAACATTTACTATTTTTTAATGACCATAACACCCTTGGGGGAGATGCTTTCGGTTTCCTCTTACCTCTTATTCACTCCCTAGCTCTGTTCTCTCAGTCCAAGTTAGAAACCAAATGCCAATTTCTGATTTTCCTCGTGGGGTTTTACTCTTTATGAACCAGTTGAAAATATGCCAAAATAATGTCACCGTCTCCAAGATTTTAGAATATAAAACTACCAAGGCTGTCTTTCTTATGTCTCATATATCTCTTCTCTACTTCTCACATCTCTCATCTTCTATCATCCAAATGAGCTCCTACCTAGTAAACATCTACTATACACCTGACACATTTTATATCACTTCACTTTTACAATGATGTCTGAGAGTGGTAAACCCACTTACTTTGGAGATATACTTTGAGTTATAAATCTAATGTGGATAATGCAGAATAAGAAATTGCATTTGCATTTGTTAAATTCCCGACATTATCATTTTCTCTAGGCTGCAACTGAAATTGAAGTATGAGTGCCCCTGACTGAAAGAACTGATAAAATGGAAAGCCTGTTCAGGAGTTACTGGACTATGTATATTATTTATATGAAGGGGAGAGACTATGCACCTTAAATATTTTTATAGTAAAATTAACTAGTACGTAATTTGGCATAGGACACATATTTCAAAATAATTTTTATGATGAAACTTGAAACTGCACTGACATATCTTCTGGAGTTGGTTCAGCTGCGTTCCTAGACTCCCAAGGATACTGGTTTGCTTTTATTTATCATCAATCTTAGACCATAGAAAGCAAACTTATGCTTAAACTTATGACTTCTCACTGCAGCAAAAAAGTAGATAAGCTTCTAAAGTCAAATTTTTGCTAGCAATTTTCTTTTCTAAATGCTATTAGAGTGATTTCATTCATAGTGTATGTTCCACTTCTAGTTTCCAATCTTTCTGTACATCTGCCCTTGATTTTCTTAACCCTTATTTGTGAGAACTTGACTGTACATCCAATGAAACTTTCAGAATATCTTTATATGAGTGTGAGTTCACAATAGAAAATAAAACATTAAAAAATCAAATCTTTTTACCCTGCTTGTGTATCCTTTAACATTCCCCTTTTCAATGGCTTGTACTGTGTTTTCTATAATCATTCTTGCTTGAAACATTTGGATTCCACCTTTGTCTTTATCTTCCCATTTGCGGAGTTATTAGCAGCAGCTGTCTACATGCTTGTAGTCATCCTGGGTTAGTCCTCATTAGTTCTCATTAGTCCTTGCTTAGATTAATAATTTGTTCATCAAAATTGTCTCCCAGGGAGCAAGTTGCAATATTTTGAGATATTCCAGGTTGTCATAACACCTAATATTGATGCTGGGTAGGGGGTGTGGCAGAGAGGAGAATAACAGTGGACATGATTTTTCTAGGAATCATGTCACCCTTTTGGCAGAAAATTTTAATGGTTTCTAGAAAAATCTTTAACTGTAATTCAAGACTTTTCAAAATTGTTCTGGTATTAATTTTCACTCCACCTTTTATACCATACCCTCATGTCATAGCTCTTTAAAAATTTTAAAATAAATTTCCATATTTTAAACCAGTTAATTAATGAATTTTTATTTAGGCATTGTGATTTACATTAATGAATAACCGTGTTTCAGGCACTCAATATTCTTACTCCAGTTCCACCACCATGTCAGCATCCCTCCACCAATAATCCAAAATTCCTTCCCTCTCTCCACCCAGCCTCCTTAGCAAGTTCATCTTTTAAATTTTTGTTGATTATATTTTGGGTTATATGCATGCACTAATGTTGGCTCTTAAGGTTTTAATATATGTAATTACCTCACCTCTATGCTACTGAAATATCCAGAATGCTTGATCAATGCCCTTATGTTATCTTTAGACCATCTCCTCATTCTCCTTCCCCCATGCCCCTTGTTGGCATTCTCATTTCTGTACCAAGGGCCAAGATTTTGCCATCATTTGCTATGATCCCTTTTCTTGTTATGCTGTTTAGCACAGGTGAGAACATCTGACTACCACACTCTTACACAACAGCTTCTCCCAAGCTGTATCCTCCACCCTTGATGCCTTAATTTTAATTCCTCACCTTCATCCTAAGTACTAATGCCTATCAAGATTCTCCCTCTAGCTTCAGATCAGCTTCTTTATTTCCTAAAGTCTTTTCCTGGTCCCCTCAAATGTCTCATGCCTTTTATCTACTCTTCATTAAGTATGAAGCCATTATTCACAACTGCATTCCCTTGAGGATAGCTACTGAACTTGGTTGCTTACATTTGGATTTATTCAACACTGAGCCTCACCTGGCATAATTCAAGAATTCTATTAATGAGGACAAAGGAGAAGAATGGAAAAAGGGAATAACGTGCAGATTGAGAAAGCAAAGGGCAGTATGAAGGCACGGAGACTGATAATAGAGCTGAGAGCCCTGCGTGTAATTTAATATAATTTTCAATACTCCGTCTTCCATTTTTGGATCACTTTAGAGTCCCTTGATGTACTTCAATTACTCTTCGCCCCACCCATGCTCCCTCCACTCTCCCTTCCTTTTTTCTTCACTTTCTCCCTTTTTTATTTTAGATCATTCATTTTTAATATTAAAAAGATTCTATCATTAAGGACATATTGCATTTCATTTACATCTTTCATTAGTAAATACTTAGAGAAAATGTAAAGCACTTCAAGTTTTGTTGATATTTGCTGAAATATTATTTTCTCCACTGCCAATAAGAAAAATAGATGAAAAGAAATGAGGTAACGGGAGGTTTTCAAATAAAGCTGTTTCATTCACTACTGTTTTGCTATAATGTAGGTTAGGAAAAAAACATTCCAGGCTAAGGAAGCTGAACAAAAATAAAATTATTTGAGAATGTGCTTGTTTTCTATGTCATGTCACTTGAATTTTCAGTTTCCAGGAACTTGTTGATGACACTGAGTGAGGAATTACTGTTCGTTCTTTCATTAACTTCCAGACAGTAAGCTTAGTACTTCACAGAGTTTTCAAAGTTTAAAAAGAATGGATACCAGTAAAGTCTTTAGAAATAAAACTAGCACATGGTGGGCATTTGATAATATTAGCCAATGACATCAGCAGCAGCACCACTAGCACAGTTATTATTATTTGGGTTTTCTTTTATTTTTTTTCTATATTTCCAGTTCTGTAGTCAGGTGCCAAGAATGCAAGGTTGGGTGAAGAAACACATAGTTTTCACCTAAAGGCAGCTTACACTTTAGTGGATGAGAGAGGAACTCACCATACAGGATGTGTAATTGTGAACTGTGGTCGGTGAAGGGAACTTGGGAAAAAAAAAACAGGAGGAACTGATTTAGTGGTGGGAAGAAGCTAGGAGGAATGGAGAAAGATCCCTAGGGCAATGATTATGAACTGAAGTCTGAAGGATAAGTTGAGTGGGAGAATTAGCATGTGAAAAGTACTCCCTTGAGAAAGGCCAAATGAGTTGGAGGGTTTCAGTCTAATGGATCAAGTTTCTAATACTAGTATTACCTTCCAGTTCTTTTTGTGGAGGTTATTTGCTGAAATAGTGTCTTCCAAAACCTTTGCCTTTGAGTCTCTGTTCGCCCTTACTGTTCAAGTGTGTTTCTTGTAGGCAGCAGGAGGTTGGATTTAAGGTTCTAAACTATCCTGCCATTCTGTATCTCTTAATTGATGTATTTAAGGCCACTGACATTGAGTGAGATTATCATCATGGAGTCTGCCATCTTTCTGTAGAAGTTTTGTATGTTTGTAACATTCGTTTTATCTTAAAGAAGCCCCTTCATTTCTTTTTGTAAATTTGGCTTTGAAGTCATGAAGTTCCTAAGGAAGTTTATGTATGAATTTGGGTATTGTTTCTTCAGATCTGAATAAGAGTCTGGCTGGACAGATTATTCTTAATGAGGCATGCATTTCACACAACAAAGCTTCTAAAAGTAATAGATTTGAATAGTTAAGTGGCAGGCTACAAAATCAACATGCAAATATCCATGGCTTTCCTATATGCAAATAATGGAATAGAAGAGAGAGATTTAAAAAAAATCCCATTCACAATTGTACTTAGAAAATCAAGTACCTAGGAAATGATTTAAGGAAAGAGGTGAAAGACCTATACAAAGCAAACTATAAAATGCCACTTAAAGGAATAAAATAGGACATGAGAGGAGGAAATGGAAACACATCCTCTGCTCATGGATTGGGAAGATTAATATTATCAAAATGGCAGTAATATTATCAAAATACCCAAATCATTATGCAGGTTCAATGCAATACCTATAAGAATATCCATAAAAGTTTTCAAAGAAATAGACTAAACACTCTGAAATTTGTATGGAACAATGTCCCTCCCCCAACCCTAATAGTCAAATCAATTCTTGAGGAAAAGATAGGAGGTAGAATTTTCCCCATTTCAAACTGTATTACAAAGTAGTAGTAATTATAACAGTATAGCATTGGAATAGACAACCCACTGATCAATGGAGTAGAATTGAAAACCTTGAGACAGAACCTTAGGTATATGGTCAGTTAATCTTTAATAAATCGGTAAAAAATATAAAATGGAACAAGGAAAACCTCTTCAATAAGTGGTATTGGGAAAACTGGCCACATTCAAAAAAAAAAAAAGAACTAAGACTTCTTTCTTTTTTTTTCTTTTTTTTATTAATTTTTTTATTTTTTATTTTTAGTGAAACACCATGAGGTACAGTTGTAGATTTACAATTTTTTTGTGCTTGGGTTTCAATTATACAATGATCAAATACCCATCCCTCCACCAGTGCCCATTTTCCACCACCACGGATCCCAGTATCCCTCCCACCCCCATCCCTCCCATCTCACCCTGCCTCTGTGGCAGGGCAATCCCTTGTGTTCCCTCTCTCCTTTTGAGTGTTGTGGCTAAGATCTCTTTCTAATGCCATACATAAAATTCAAGTCAAAATAGACTAAAGACCCAGATATCAGACCTGAATCTGTAATGTACGTAGAGGAAAATATAGGAAGAGCCTCCATGACATTGAGAGTCATCTTTAAAGTTGAAAAACCACTGACCAAGCAAGTATAAAACAAAGATTTTTTAAAAATTAAACTGCGTTAAACTAAAAAGCTTCTGCACCTTGGAGGAAATGATGACCAGAATATAATGATAGTCTGTAGACTGAAGAAAATCATTTTCCTACCACACATCTGATAAAGAGTTAATATTCAAGATACACAAATGCTGGAAGAAATTTACAACCAAAAAGCATCCAATCCTATGAAAAAGTGAGGAGAAGAGATGAATAGAAACTACCTCAAAGAAAAAATACAAATGGTAAAATGGCATATGAAAAAAATGCTCTATACCATTAAGCATCATAAGAATGTAGATTAAAAGAAAAATCTCTTTGGTATGAGATATCACCTCACACCAAAGAGAATAAGCACTCATCACAAAGATCAACTACCAGTGGTTGGTGTGGATGCAAAAAAGTAAACCTCATTCACTGCTAATGGGAATTTTGACTTGTTCAGCTGTTTTGGAGGACAATACAGACATTTATCAATAAATTTAAAATTGAACTTCTATAAGACCCGGCAAACCACCTCCTAAGAATATATTCCAAGGACCCCCCCCCCCCAAAAAAAGTGCAGAAAAGACATCTGCGTTCCTATGTTCACTGTAGCACTAGTTAGCAAAAAATTGGGAAAAAACTAAGTGCCCAAGAACAGATCACTGGATAAAGAAGCCATGATACGTATACATAATGGAATACTACTTATCCATAAGAAAAGATGAAGTCATGAAATTTGCTGCTAGATGGATGGGTCTGGAGAGTATCATGCTGAGTGAAATGAGTCAGAAGGAGAGAGACACAACGGCATAGTCTCATTTATATGCAGGATATAAAGAACCATTGTAGGGGAATAATAATGCCCAAAGACAATAGAAACAAAAAGCAGAATTGGTCCTTAGTAGGAAATTTGTCATTGGGTGTTTGGGGCTGTGGGAGAGATATGGGACAGATGAAGGAAGGGACCACTATGACTATGAGAGAGGAAAACCGTCACTCTGAACCAGGACTAGGTGCTGAAAAGAGGTAAAGTGACTTGCATAATGCTTTAACAGTAACCAACAAGAGGGTAAACCGAGTCCTTAAAAAGGGGCACAAGGAAAAACCAAAAAAAAAATAAGTGCCAACCATAGGGGAAAAAAATAAGTGCAGGCTGGGAGCAGGAAAGAAACTGAGGACATTGATGGAGGGAAGTAGATATTGGTGAAGGGATTATTGGAACATTGTATGTTCCTTAAAACTCAACCATGAATAACTTTGTACTCCATAGTTCATGGTTATTCAATAAAAATATTTTTAAAATAAAGAAAAGAACATGGAGCAAGTGAGAGAAATACCTAACCTAGAAAACAAGAAGAAGCAGAGATAACTTTGCAGAGGGAGACTGGGAAATTTAGTCTTCAGCAGGAAATTGAATTTTACTGAGATAAACTGGATACTGCTGAAAGTCTTAGGTAAGGTAATTGCATGCTTTGACTTAGGTTGTTGTGGAAGAAACATATTGGGAGAAGATGAACTACAGGAATAAAATGGTAGGAGAGTAATCAAGGGTTCTTATGGTAGTAGAGGACTAGATAAAAATCTTCCAGTTCACAGCAACTGATTAGAACCTGAAGGTCTGAAGCTATCAGATTCAGTGAAATAAGTCAGAGGAGAAACACAATTTCCATCTGACCTCATTTATATGTCGTATGTAAATAAATTAAACACAGGAATGGATACCATGGAACAATAATAGACCCTTGACCTTGGATTACAAAAAAAAAAAAAAGAATTCCAAGTTGTAGTGAAGAATGGTGGGTGATGAGAGAAGAATGAGATAAACTAGAAATGATATTGGGTGGTGATGAGGTGTGATAACTGTATACCTCAAAATCATAAATACTAATACTATTGTCAATGTCAACATGTTACCTAACCTATAATAATAAAAACAATAATAAAAAAATGATGCATTTATTATTAAAAGGAGAATAGGAATAAACAATTTATTTTTACATGTAACTCTGATGCCTAGAGAAATTAAATATGAAAAATGAAAGAATAATGGAGATGAAGAGTGAATGTTCTCAGATATTTACAAAGCAAACCAGTATGAATGGATATGCATGGATTGTGGAGATTGATGGATATGCATGGATTGTGGAAATTGATGGAGAAGGGAAATGTCAGGAAACCCCCTAGGTGGTTGACTATAGTTGCTGCATGGACAATTGGCACCCTGCCTAAAACCACCTAGTTAGTTAGCCATTGAACTAAGCCTATGGCCCAAGGTTAAATTAATGATTTGTAACACATCATCATCAGGAACTAGCAAGTGGACTGGTCTACTTCTAGTCTACTTCCCACTGAAACATTATTCTTGGATGTGAAATTCACACAGTATTTCTTTGACAGTTGGAAGGATCTAAAAAATCTTGCATTTGGAGTTTGGGGAGCTAAATTAAATTTCCTGTAGCATTAGCAAGCCACTCAATATTACTAAGATGGCATCTTTATTCTGTTAACAGATTGCTAAATATTCACAGAGAAATACACACTGGGTTAGTAGAAGAGATGGAACCTGTCTACAGTAGGCAAATATGAATTTGAATCTCATGTACTACATTACATATCATTCTTCAAGTCACTGTCCTCTAATTTTCTTTAAGGCTGTGCTTGTGATGTATGGACCAAGAAGAGTTTTGGTTGGATGACTTCTCTGTAGTCATCTGTAATTTCCTACCATAGTGTTTCAGGAAAGGTATGCTGATAAAGCATGCCCCTTCCTTCTCAATGTGTTCCACATAATCACCAGGTAGGTCACTTGAGTGTTATCCATGTTTAAGATATAAAAATATTAGCAAGGGAATTAAGAATCTAAGGAAGATGATCTCAAACCCACCAAAAAAATGAACTTTGGTTGCTTCAAAAATAGAGATTCCAGAGATGTATAAGGCTTATATGCAGCTGACTCAGGTTAATCCTTTTCACAGAATGGCCCCCTAAGCATTGGTAGGTGCAACCCTGGAGGTCCCTAAGCACTGTTGGGGTGGCACTGATGAGGCACCTGTAGAGTCCAAATAGCATCCGATTTTCAGGCCCTTTCATTGAACCACAGTTTCAGTTGACTGAGAATCATCGAGAGGAGACCCCAGCCTTCCTGACCACTCACTGCTTGGGAAGCTCCTCACAAATAAATGAATATCTAAATTAAAATAAAAATTAAGTAGTTGATTTGAAAATGCAGGTGCTTGGGTTCCAAAACTTTAGAGTTCTAATTCAGTAATTGGAATGTGGCAACTTCAGATGTTCACATCTAAGGTGGGCTGTAGAAGTATATACACAAAGAAACAAAGCCTAGAGGGTTGACAATATGACTGTGATTCTTTAAAAATAGAAACCCAGTCTGACTGACTCAAGCAACACTCTGTAGGATATGAAATAAATATCTGAATTAAGTTTTATGAAATTGAACTATTAATTCATGACCTTATTTTTACCCCAAGTATCCCATCAATTTTAGATGAATTTGCTTTAATTTTTGGAATAATGGAATCTAGAGATAGGGTTTGGTTGGTAAAATTTGTGTGCAAGAATAATGTGTGATTTTGGGAGTTACAGAAATCCTTTCCACTAAGGAAGCTAAAAAAAAAACCCTGGGGATTCTCATTTGCAAGAACATGTATTGTTGTCTCTACTTTATAGACTCCAGAATTGCATTTATTCATTTTTCATGAAGTTATACAATTAAAAAAATAATCCAAGTTCCAAATGAACAAGAAATATGTCTCATCCTGATCGTTCTTACTGGGACCAGTGCGTCAGACATCAGGGATCACTCCCATTCTGAAAGCATCTCTCTCAGAGCTATTTAGGTTATTTTCTTGACCACATGGGTTTTTATTTCCCCACTGTGTGTTTCAACTATAACAGACTGTTTGTGTACCTTCATATTTCCTGCCAGTGTTGAAATCATTTGTTTATTGTGAAAATCAATGGCCTCAAAGACGGGAGTAGAAAATTCTTACAAGTTTTCACTAACTACCATAGGTCAGGATCTGGAACAGCTTTCCTATATAATTCATATCCTGATACACATTTGAAACATACAATTGAAAATAAATCATACATTTGTAGACATCTAATTTAAAAATACTGTATAAGAGTATTGACTTATAGGAAATTAGGCGATGAGCAAGTTCTTTGAAATGACAAAAACAACTCTTGATGTCTAATATTTTCCACCATCCTAATCCAGCTACCCAGAGTGTGAACACTCAGCACCTAACCTCATAACGCTTTCCCAAAGAATGTGTTTTTGCCTGTGACTTTTAATTGTTTATGGATTCAATGTAAGTTTGTAGAACCTGTTACTGCTGTGTCTACCTCATAGACTCCAACATTGCATTTATTTTTTTCATGATGCTATACAATTAAAAATAAATCAATCCAAAGCTGTCATATGAATAGAAAAAAATCTTGGGTGCCGATTAATACCAGGCTTGAAACCCTGAATTCCCCATCCACCAATGATGATCTTGGATAGAATATTTCAGTCAAATAAGGAACAATGCTTGGCTCTAAGTCTTCTAGATGGCATCTGAAGATCAGAGCAGGAAGGGATTCAAACTAAATCTTACTTAGAGGGCGCCTGAGGCATGGTTTTTTAAAAATATTCTACTTTTATTAAAGGAAAGGCTATGGACAGGATAGGATTGTTGGTTTAGAAAGGTTGCTTGCTGAGTTTATTTTAGCACCAGAATTCTTGCTCCTTTTTTTTTTTAATATTTTTATTAGTGAAACACCATGAGGTACAGTTGTAGACTTACAAATTTTTGTGCTTGGGTTTCGATTATACAATGATCAAATACCCATCCCTCCACCAGTGGCCATTTTCCATCACCATGGATCCCAGTATCCCTCCCACCCCCATCGCCCCCATCCCACCCTGCCTCTGTGGCACAGCATTCCTTTTTGTTTTCTCTCTCCTTTTGGGTGTTGTGGTCTGCAAAAGAGGCATTGAGTGGCAATCATGTTCGGTCCATAGTCTACTTTCAACATGCATCTCCCATCCTGGGAGGATCCTCCAAACACCCTTTATTTGGTGCTCCCTTCTCTATCTAAGCTGCCCTTTCCCCTAGAATGCCTGGCTGGCCTCTAAGGCATGGAGTAATTCTCCTGGTACTGATTCTTGCTTCTTTTAAAAATTTTAGTTTTAAATGAAAATGTTTGTTTTCATTAGTTGTATTCTCTATCTGTATAATATTAATTGTATATTTCCATTGTATATCTGAATGTTCTTTCTAAAGACTTTTGTTGGCTGAGAAAATGTATAAAGACATTTGTTTGAAGCAAAGTGATTGCATATGGTAGACAGAGTAGGTCAGTGAACCATAAACCTGCACTGCAGGTACACTGTGTTGCTCACCTCTCTAAAAATGCATTCTTAGAAGATCTTGTTTTTCCAAACAGAAAGTAACTCTGAGAAAACTCTTCTTCTAGTATATGGTAAGTCTTTGAATGAATAGAGAGCAGCTTTGAGATGCCCTTGAAAGAAATGAAAACAAATTCTTTGGCAGTTTTCTTGAAAGTACCTACCACTCCCGTCCACTCCCCTGAATTCCCTGTTTGAATCCAGTCCATGCTCGTACTGAGCCCTTTCCTTTGGATGGCACTTTATAAGATTAATGCTTTTAGGAAAAGAATCATAACCACAGGGCTGGAGGGATAGCTCAGTGGGTAGGGTGTTTGCCTTACACGCAGCCTACAGGGTTCGATTCCCAGCATACCATATGGTCCCCCGAGCACTGCCAGGAGTAATTCCTGAGTGCAGAGCCAGGATTAACCTCTGTGCAATGCCGGGTGTGACCTCCCCCCGCCCCCCAAAAAAGAATCACAATCCCTCCCAAAGTGCATGTGACTATTTAGAGCTTCTATTGGCCACAGAGGTTACTGAATTGAAGGATATGTGGGGTTTCACTCAATCCCACATAAGTATGAAATGTATTCTTTTACAGGAAAGGCTGAAGGCATATTATCAAGGAAGAATTTTATTGGCTAAAAGTAATTAATGATTTAACCAGACAAACTAGCCCAAGAAAAGAAACAGATACTTTATCAACCTAAAATCCCCATTTCTAACATTCCAGCACCAGCTATATTATCTAAAGCTCTTGATTCCTAAGTGTGGTCATTTTCCCTAGAACACAACTCACTTATGGAGAATTACTGGGTGCCTTGTGCTGCGTTAGTCACAACAGAAACAACAGCAAAAAGAAAACAGGTATTTAGCATTTTAGAATGATGTCAGAGACATAGTAACCACTCTAAAGTACTATTGGTTGCTGCTGATTACTGTGGTTGCTGTTAGGTGTCAGTGTTGCAGGGCATGTCAGTGCTATTGTTCCAGAAACACTGGACTTCCTTGACTACCCCATTCATTAGGTTTTTGCCTTCCTTTTCCACCAAGACACTTTTGTCTCTGCTCTGCTGTTGCCTGTCCGCTTTTCTTTTTCCCTGTGTTTCTCACAGGGAAGAGTGATACCAGCATCTAGCTCAGCTTTGGTCTTGCCCTTCCCGTCCTTTTCCTCAGAGTGCTCTTCTGCTCTTCCCATAGTGATGATTCTCTATCTGTCCTTTGACAGAGACTGAAGACAGTGGCCCTCCTTTTTACTGTTTCCAGTTGATTATATTTGGATTGTATTTATGTCTTTATAATATTCAACTTGTTTCAAACACTCACCTGCTTGCATTAGCAGCTTCTATCTCTAAGAGTCCTCATTTGTCAGTAAGTACATCAATTTCAGTTGGATGGGTTTTACTACTTGGAGAAGAGAATTTCCTAAAGGTTCCTTTTTCTAATTATAACGCTAAATCTTTCAAATCTGTGTTGTGAAACAAAGGTATGCATATTTCATATGCATAAATATATTTTAATGTATTTATCATATAATATAGTCTATTATACTATAATACAATTTAAATGTAAGTGTACACTTAAAAATGATCTCTATGCACAGACATTTGTTTTAATAATATATATCTATCCTATCTCCCATATATTATTCCATTATTTTCTGTATAATCTTTTTGTGATATATGGATAGCAGAAACTTCTTTAATCTCGCCTTCTGTAGTCCATGGGCCTAAAAACTTTCATGTCCAATTTCTGCTGGTAGGAGCTCCATACACATTTGTTGAGAGCTTATGTAACCAATGAATAAACAAATAAATGAAATGGCATGTTTATCTTCCTACCACTATTATGTCTCCAATTAGTCATGCTCATTGCAGACATGTAACTACTAAAAAAAATTCCACCTTATTTTTGTGGGGTGGAAGTAGCATACCTGGATATACACAGGGCTTGTCCCTGGCTCTTTGATCAGGAATTACTCCTGGTTTTGTGCTCAAGGGACTATAAATCTGTCTACAGACTTAACATTGGTCACATGGAAAGTGACTGCCTCCTGTATTATCTCTATGGCTCCAAATTTTGTCTTTATCTGCTTAAGTTGTTCAAAAATCTAAGTGTCACTCCATTACTCTTTAGGCCATCATTCAAATCACCGACATCCTGTTTTCTTGCTTTTTTCTATTGTCCTGTTCTATATTACCACCTACTCCTCATAGCATAACTTCTTGTATCTGGCAGGTTGGACCCATATCAGGCACTGCATTTCTATCCTTCCTTCCTTCCATATTCTTGATTATGACTTTTCCAACCTTTCTCTCTGACCACCCAAATCTGTTCCATCTTTCAATGCCCACATCCTAGGCCATAGCAACAATAAGGCCCACCCAGGCACAGCTCCTTCACAGAAATCCCCAACCCACAGTTCTTTTTCTTGGCTCCTCATCAAATGCTGTCCTGTGTTATTAGCTGACAGTCAGTATATAAAGTCTTGAGAGTAGGAGTCATATTTTTTGTTTCTTTTGGGTCTGGACCACTGTCAAGAAGTCTTATCAAAATAGTCCTGTCAAAGAAAACTAAGTGCAACATGTATTTTACAGAAGAAAATTCTCTAAAATGTCAAGACGAGCTTGGCCTTTCTAATCACTGATTTATCACATGAGATACAGAGCAGATTAATGTTAATACCTTGCATCTCCTGGATATGTTTCTTAATGTGTAGTTCCTAGTGATAGTGACCAAGAACATAGCAACTAATATATCTCAGTGCATTATAGTCCACAAGGTCCTGTAGCATATATTTTGAAATTTAATTCAATCACTAAAAGTTCAAAGAAGTAAGTTACATTACATCTACAGATGAAGAAATAAACCAAAACTTGAAACATGAATCAGGCCTTGACTTGTTCTCATGCCCAGAGCTAGATTGTATGATAAGTAGAGTGTCCACTTCAAAGAATTTTATAGGCAAAAAAAGAGGAAAATAAATAATCATGATTCAAATTAACAGGTACCATAACAGAATTTATTAGTCTTTTCTTTTAATACAGTCAATGATCAGACTTCTCCAATATCTAAACAAAGTCTTCAAAATGTCAGTGGACTGGAGAAATATAGCATGCACTTAGCGCATATTTTGCATGTGGGAGACCTGGGTTTGGTCCCTGGCATCAAAAGTTCCTTTGAGTAACCCCTGGGCAAAGAGCTGGCAATAGCCCCTTTGCACTAGCAGGTATGGTCCATAAACATGAACATATATATTCAATCATGAAAAAATTCAGCATATTCCAATAAAAAATATCCTTAATATGCATGACCAGTATTTCTTTTAGTTACCTAGGTCAGTAAAAACAAGATAAGCCTGAAGGATTGTCACAACCAAGAGGAACCTAAAGCAATAGGATAAGCAATTGAAATAAGGTATTTGGGATAGAAAGGGCAAAGGAAAAGGGTATTAGGCAAAATCGAAAGAAATATGAATCAAGTTTGTGCTTTCATTAATAATAAAGTACTGTTTAATTGTGCAGAACACTGCCCTTTCCTAAAAATAAGATAGATCTTGAATGCACGGCAAAGTCAATGTCTTAGCATATGTTAAGATCCAGTTTACTGGGATTATCATGTAAATAACATATATGTATTAATTTACTAGGGTGACAGTTCTGTTGTCCTTGGGAACAAATTGAACAATTTGTTAATTGGAAGAAATACACCTCATAGGGGGCCATAAAATATGTATTAATTAACCAATAGTACAGGAGGTAGTGTATGTATGTATGTATGTATGTATGCAAGTTAGCTTGCATGTGACTAACCTGGGTTTGATCCCCAGCACCCTATATGGTCCCTCATGCCCACTAGGCATGACCCCTGAGCACAGAACCAGAATTAAACACTGAGCACCACTGTATATAGACCTCCTCCCAAAAGAAATGCTTCATACTGTTATTAGATGCTAATAGAAAAATGAGCTATCAATTAATAGTAAGAAACTTGGTACTATCTTCTCCATATTTTTTGAAAACCTGAGACAGTTCTAAAGAAGACACAATTTTAACCCTAAAAATAAGAGTTGTAACTAATCCTTAAGGAGACTGGGACTGATAAGAGAATTTGTGCAAGGGAGATTCATTGATATTGGGGACTAAAAGAGGGACTAATCAATGAGTATGATCTTGCAGACGCTTCCTTGGAGAGACTGGTGGAAGTCCAGATGGCCAGTGGGCAGCAGAAGAGCATTATTTGGAGTCTTGCAGAGTCGAGGAGGAAGATCTGCATTGAAGACACATACATAAGAGTCATCAGGCACATAGGTAGTAGTTGGTTGAAGCATTTGATGTCCTAAACACCATTTTGGATCTCGGCAGCCAGCAACTCTGTTATTACTGTGTGATGGATGAGCCAGAGGAGGCTGGGGGAGAGCCAGTTTGATTATAACTGAAGAACAGCTGAAGCCTTTCATCCTTGGGGGGAGCCATATCATCCTTGTGGGCACAGACGCTGTGTTTTCCTTATTCTGGAAGGCATTTACAGAGACAAACTCTGGCTACGATAATTATGCTGGTTAGTAAGTTGATCTAGCCTCAACTGCATAGACAGGGAGCCCACAACAAAATGCTTCCATGTCATTCAATACATTGGCTCTTTAAAAAAAGAAACATTTTCCTTCTTCTCTTCCAGGGTAGGTTTAGGATAATTATGTTAGATGAAACTATTTTGATAACCATCCTTCTTAAGAATCCAGCAGCTCCATAGTTTTAAAACCTAAGTTAATTAGATATCTGCTGTTAACAAAAGCTTCCATTAAAAAAAAATCCTCAAAAGCTTCACCCCACCCCCAGACTCCTGCTATAGCAGAGGAGTCAATGCTAAGTACAGCTTTTATCATCAAACTGGCACTTTGTATAGTTAATCATAGATGTCTGCAGTCTCTAAAATGGAGAAGGCAACCCTCTTTTACCCCCAAGAAAGAAAGAACCGTCACCATCACCATGGTAAAATTCATGTTTTTCACCTGACAGCCTCCATCATCTGAGTCTCACACACACTGAGATATTAAATTTTCTGGGCATTCAAGGACTGCATAGTTTGTAAATTATGGCCATAGTTTGTAAAATAAAAGGCCATATTTTGTATCAGAGGCATAGTCTTAGTTCATTCTGAAGTAAATACACCAAAGAGCATGAAAGGACATGTAGAATTATCGAAAAGTGGTTCAAATAACCAGGTTCCTAGAAATGTTTCCTAACAATAAATTCTCAGGAATGTAGAGTCTACTAAGTATAAACAAATGAAATTTAGAGAAGGATGTGATATCTTTATAAATCCCACCCCAAGTATCCACAAACATACACGTGTGTGTGCATGTGTGTGCACCTGGGTACATGTGTATATATGCACAAACACACGTGCAATGCACACATTTAATGTAAGGGCAATTTTATGAACTTCTTTTAGTACAAAAAAAAGAAAGAAGTTGGTAGCTAGAAAAACTCTGGCAATCTAGACTTCTGGTATAAATGGGTTGGAATGGTGTGCATGGGGTTAGCGACCTTACGCCTGAGTTCCAAAACTCTCACAATCTCTGATTCTCAAGTAAGTTAGAGAGTGTGCTAGCAGTGTGATATCAAGTAGGTACCTCTGAGCCTCAGCTTCCTTCTTTAAGAAATAGGGGTGGAGATGCTCATCTCTCTTGAAGGAATCCTATGAAATGTCTTGCATGTACCACATACTGTGCTGTGACTAGAGCAGTAAGCATGAAAAACAGGACTGCTTGATGCAGAAGCAGGCACATTTAGTGGACATAGCTATGAAAACTCATAGCTGTTTAGCTGGCCTATGCTCGCTGCTTGACTATTCAGTACACAATGAGTTTTTTCTCCCAGTGCAAGACAAGAAGTTAAAGGGTGATCTAACTACGTACAGGGCATTTAGCCCCAGGAATCTCAAACTGGTATTCATGTGGAGCTTCAAAAGACTTCAAGAGAAAATGTGTTGAAAGCTGATAGGCTTTGGAGACATGAAAAACTTGTCCCCAAATATTTGACTTATCCATAACTATAAAACTGCGCATTTTATGCTGTTTTGCAGAAAACGTTTCCTCCTATAAACTGAAGCCATTGTTAGCAGTAGCTATCTGAGATCATTCTTAGAGGTAACAAAGGAAATATTATAAGTGACATGACTTTCTTCATGGGCAAAGGGATATTTATGCTAGTAGCTATTGATTAGTTTTATTATTATTAGTGAGCAAACAAAAGTTATGATAGCAGTCTCCATATGGTCCCTTCAGGGATGATGTTCTGGGATGAAGTACTGCAGCACCAATGGTCATTCATTTCATAGGCTGAAGAATGCTACCCAAGCACTGGATGGACCTGTAAATAAGTTGCTGAAGAACTTAATTAAAAGTTCAATAACTGTGACTTTATTGAAAAAATAGCAAGCAGAGACAACAGCACAGAAAGAAGATCGGGGAATAACTTTTTCCAAATTTCTGCAAGCAGCATCAGTAGTGCATCTTGTTCTCTGTGTAAAATTACTTAGTCTCCCTTCTTGATCTCTCTTCATTTCAGAAATTGAAATTGCAAAACTATAGAGGAGTATAACTGTTCATTAATCTCAGACACTACCTGCACAGATGCGCAACCAATTTCTTGTGACTTTTACAACCCTAAGATTAATTCCAGGGTCACTCGAAAACCACTGCAGAACTTAGAAAAGTTTCATGATCTCTATAAATTACTACTCTAATACTAAGACTCCTAGAGGTCTGGGTCAGTGTGAAGATTCAGTTTGTGCAAATAGATTCAGAATCTCAAACTTTCCATAGTTGCTAAGGATGACTTGCAATAATTTCTTCTGCTTGAATAATATGGTTGAATGTAGCAGAGCTTAATGATGTTATTTAAACTACCAGTTTCATAAATTCATGCAGCTTCTTACTGTTGAATCTTTGAACATGCTTCTTTCTGCTTGAGGAAATATCATTTTTCTGCCTACCTGTATATTTCCTTATCATACTTTCTAACCTAGCTCAAAAGTTTGTGTGTGAAGATGTTCTGGATCCTAACTTTTCTTCACTCCATCAGTAGACTTGCCTTCAAAGTCCAAGACTTGACCCATTTGTAAGCTCTCAAGAGTCTTTATTGCTTTCTCAAATTCTTGGAGTTGACCTGATTTCTTCTTTGGCCTCTGATAATTAGACCAAGTGCAATGCAGGAGACTGGAAATCAACTATGCGGTTGTGAAACCTATGATTGGAAGCAAGATTCTAGGTTGCTCAAATGTGAGTTATGTAACTTTTCCATTGTGCAATCATCAGGAGACCATTGTGAGTAGAGATTTGGAGGCTATTTCTGGTACAACAGCACCCAGTCTCACTTCAGACAAAAATGAACTGAAGCCATCATATCTCTAAGCTCCATTTTCTTCCTCTTCCAAAGTAGATACACAGATAGGCTATTTTCTTGGGGACAAGAAAACAAATGGCGTGAAAAGGATCCTGGAAATCTTTACACATATGCTGTACAAACATAGTGACCTATTTTCAGAATCCCATCTCGGCAGTTCTGAAAACCATTTCTCCATCATAAGATTGTAATCAGGACTGAGGAGGTAGTTTCATTAATGATGAGGCTAACTACTTAGCAGTTGGCATTTGGGTGAAAGATTCTATCACAGCTAAAAATGGTCATTATTATTTTATAATATTATTGCTAATAATATGTAGGGTTTTATTTTTATTATTGGAAACTGTGGTTTAATATTCTTAGAAAACCATTTCCAATTGATTTCTATTCCATTCTTTTTCTCTTCAAATATCCTCTGCCAAAGATTTTTTTAAGGAGAAAGAACTTTACCAAGAAAAGTCAGAACTAGAATTTCCAAAAAGCAAGTCAGTGTAAAGGGGAAAAATCTTAACCCTGAGAAATGTTGTTGGTTCATGGGTTTCAATCCATATTTCCCATCTCTGTGCTTTCTGTGCCTTAATTGACACCCCTCCCCCCACAGTCAGAGGTGACTTTTCCTCCTTCACACTTGTTTTTCTAATGATGGTGACCATCTGTTTATATGTTGCAATAATCTTAATAAATGAAGAACACCTTGCTTTTAGAGACTGCGACTCATGGATTGATGAGAAGAATACATACTCTGGTGATAGACAAGCTTCGATTCAGATTTTAATGTCATTGATCAGTTGTGTGACATTAAATGAGTTACTCAACCTTTTTGAATTTGTTTCATCATCTATGAAGCGGGGACAATATAACCTACTTTGCAGGTTAGTTGTGATGACAGAAGATAACATGAATTAAAGGCTTGCAATACAGGTTGGTGTTCTGGGATTAGATCAACTCCCTTTAACTAGCTGGTCAGTCTTGTCAAGTTTTTAGTCTTCTAAGTCTCCATTTCCTTATAGTAGAGGGGTAATAGTCTTTCCTAGGGGTTATAAGAGGATTCAATAAACTAATGATAGAAAATGAAAACCTTCAAGAGATCCTGACACAGAGAATGGTCACTAAATTGAATATTCCAACTTTATCTTAAGCATCTTACACAGTATCTGAGAGTGAGCCAATAGATACGACTGACCCCAAATTACATTATTTTACACAGATCACATATGACTTCAGTATTTGTTCTCCTTGTTTCAAAATTCATAGGCACAAAGATTTTTTCTTAGCATTTATTTAAAATAAATTTCTACACTTTGAAGGAAGAAATCAATTAAATGTGAACATTTATATACTTTAGAGGAAAAGGAAAATAGTGTGTATTACTGAATGAAATAAAGAGAGAAGATCAGAGTAGGGGAATTATGAGAAAGAGGAAGGACAGAAACATTCTGGGAGAGAATTGGTAGGCTAATCTTATATAAGTCAGTGTGTTATTCCTATTCTTGTGTCTCTTAAATTTAGGAGATAGAGAGACCCTGACTGGGGTAAATGGACAAATTCCTCATTCCACTAGAATGGTTTATTATCCAGGAACATGTGAGCTAGAGTGAACCATCCCAGGAGCACTGCTCATGAGAAATCCAATAAATTCCCTGAGAGTCCAATGAGTTGGCAGCCCCAGTGACCCAGAATGTGCTTTCTTAGAAATCAAATATGTCATTCTTAGTCAGAATTGTTCTAAAAGTCCTTGGGGGGCTCAGGCAGACCCCTCTGCACTCAGTCCTGCAGCAGACACAATCAAAGGCAGTTGGTAGACCTTGAGCCACACTGGCCTTGGCCAGCTTGCTCTTCTTCCAGGGAGTCAAGCCCAACACATAGCCTGCAGAGTGACTTGGAGCCTTGGGTCTCTGACGCAATTAGAGCATGTAATTTGGAAAATACAAGACTATTCTGTTTGGGAGAATTCTCTTTTTTCACTAAAACCCAAGCAATTCTTAGAAAACATCCCCAAATCCACGCCTTTAGTAATGTTTCCTTTGTCTGAGAAGCAACTCTGGTAGTTGGGGGAGTGTGAGGACAGAAACCAAGAAAAGATCACTCTCTTCCTTATTCCTTTTATTTCTGCATGTACATATAATCCATTTACATGGAGAGAGCTCTCAAGAATACAGTGTTTTCATCAGAACTTTTCACCAAAATGTTAGGTAACTGTTGTTAGCCCACTTCTGGGACTATATCCCATTTTCCTGAAGTATCCCACAGGAGATCACACCCCCCCCACACAATGGCTCAGGATTTTTGTTTCAGGCTCATCATGTTTCAGGATGAAACCCAGTTTTTGTTTACCCCAAACTCATATTTCATTTAATTTTTCAACATAGTTTCTTAAGAAAATGGGATGTACGAATCTAGGAATTTATCCATTTCCTCGAGGTTTTCGTGTTCCATGGCATAAAGCTTCTCAAAGTAATCCCTGAGGATTCTTTGAATTTCTGTATTTTCTGTTGTAATGACCCCCTTTTCATTTCTGATTTGTTTTTTTAGGGTTTTCTCTCTCCCTTTCTTTGTGAGTTTTGACAAAGAAGGACTGCACTCATTTGTGGAGTATAAAACAACATGACATGAGACTGACACCTAAGGATAGTAGATACATGGGACAGATAGATTGCTCCATAGCTGGAAGCCTGCCTCATGAGCAAAGGGGAGAAGGCAGCTGGGATAGAGAATGGATCGCTTAGAAAAAGATGGCTGGAGGAATCGGCTGGGATGGAAGATGTGTGCAGAAAGTAAATAAAGGACCAAACATGATAAGCTCTCAGTGTCTGTATTGCAAATCATGATGCCCAAAAGTAGAGAGAGATTATGGGGAATCATGTCTGCCATGGACACAGGGGGAGGGGTGGGAAAGTGGGGGATATATATCAGGGATATTGGTGGTGGGGAATATGCACTGGTGGAGGGATGGGTGTTTGATCATTGTGTGATTGTAACCTAAACATGAAATCTTGTAACTTACAGTAATACAATAAAATTTAAAAAAAAAGAAAATGAGATGTATGCAAGCCTCCCTCCCCTTCCCCTCCTCCCCAGGAAGTTTGGGAAATAGTTTGTTCCTAATGCCCTTAGCTTCCTCAAAATGTCCTAATTACTTTTTTCTTTTTGGATCACACCCAATGATGCACAGGGGTTACTCCTGGTTCTGCACTCAGGAATTACTCCTGGTGGTGCTCGGGGGACCATATGGGATGTTGGGAATCAAACCCGGGTTAGCCATATGCAAGACAAATGCCCTACCTGCTGTGCTATCACTCCAGCCCAATGTCCTAAATTTCTATTTTTCCTTCCTTCATCCTATCCTGAAATGAAACTTTGCAAACTTTCAATGAGCAGAATGTCCTCATCCACTGATCACAGCCTAAACGTCTGGCTTTTTCTTTTCTGGGCAACCCAAGTATGTTATTCTCTTGCTCATGGCTCCTCTTCTTAGGCCTAGGTGGAAACAAAAAATTCTCATGCTTATTTCATGTTCTTTCTTTGTTTCCAGTTAAACATATCCTTTAAAGTTCATAATGTGAAAAAAACACACAAATCTCAAGCTTATAAGTCCATTGCCTTATACTTATATCTACATCTATATTAACATCTATTGTGTTCCAGATAGAGTCCATTGCCAGCTTACTTGGCAGAACTTACCCTCAAAGGCCTTCACTAGTGTGACATTGTTATACTTGTATCAGTAGACACCTAACACAGGTAAGTTTCTGGAACTTGTTTTCCATGACTTTTCCTCTGGAAATTAACTTTCTTCTGAAAAAGAGGTGTTCATGGAAATTAACCCATAAAAGTTTTACATTTATTTAAAACCAGAAAAACAAATTTCTTTTTTCATATGTTCAGGACCTGACCAGAATTTCTCTAATAAGAAAGTATAAGCATTATGAAACTATTGCTCATAGGCAATGTGAACATAGATAAGGAAGAATATGATGTAATATTCATATTTTTACTCCTTCCTAAACATCACACCAAAAGGAAAAAAATCTAGGTAGTTGTAAAGGCTCCCAAATAGTACTCGGGGGCCCTAGGGACTACTCCTAGTAAACTTAGCTATTTGGCTGATGCTTAGCATCCCAGGATACCAGCATTTCTTGGGCCCTGTGGTATTCAGGAACCACCAGGAACACTCTGGCCAGTTTGGGAGTGAGACAAGATTCTTCCTGATGATAGGTTCACATTGATTTCTATTTTTGAATTATTGTTTTAGAAGAGGATCCCAGTTCCAGCAAGGGCTCAGTTCCTGAGTCAGGTTTGATTGAGTTTGGGGTTGTTTGTACTGGCACTACTTTGAGAGAAGCAAAAGACCTGGTCAAGATCCGAGTTATGTGTGCTACAGACAGCGTGCTTGGTAACTCAGCCAAGCAATTTGCAATTAACAAAGATTCATTCTCTAAATAAGGTGAATGGCTCATTTTGTGTAACAAATGAACAGGAGTCCTGGCCATTGCCCCTACCCCCACAAACTGGACTGGATCTAATTCACTGGTCCCAATATTAAACTACTAAAATTTGCCTCTAAATATTTCCATGAGGGAGTCTTTTGTATAACATTGATATTTAAATTGTTGGACTTTGAGTAAAGTACATTACCCCTTCCATAACATGACTGGGCTTTTTCCAATCAGTTGAAGACCTTAATAGAAAAAAGACAGACATCCTCTGAGCAAGAATTAATTCCAGCAACATACTATTTTAGAACTAGAACTGAAATTATTCCATATACCTCTAGCCTGCCAGCCTATCTTATAGATCTTAGATTTGCCAAGTCTCTACTATCATGAGTCAGTTACTAAAAATTAATTTCTCTCTGTTCCATGTATATATACATCTACATCTAGATGTTTATATATATATATGTAGATCACATATACTATATTTATACATGGTACTATTAATATATAGTGATATACATGATAGCATTAATTCTATGTCTCTAAAGATAAACGAATGCAATGGTTTTTCAATTGCTTCATTGATATTAACCATTTATCTTTTATTTTTTCTTTTATTCCGGATTTTGTCAGTTTGCTGTTTAATTTTTCAAATCACTAAAAATATATTTGTCATTTTTCCATGCTTTTCTTGTTATGGCTATGTCAAATAATACTTTTCCTTTCCAGTTTTGTGTTGGCCTCCATCCATGAGAGAGTAATGAGGAAATAAATATTTTTCAAGACACAGACAACGTTGCATTCTAGGTAGGTTGTTAGGGACATTTATGGGCATTACTTCACCATAATTTTAAAATATGTTGTACCTTAAAAGATGAGTTCTTTAACTTCGCCAACTCCCCATGGCATGATTTGACAATATCAAACTCGGTTGAGGTGAGAAGGTGCAAATAGAGAAGGTAAAATACAACACCTAGCATACATGGCTATTCAGTAAGGGTTTCTTCATGCCATTCCTGCAATTCTGTTGAGCACCTGCTGTGGGTCATTGGCCCAGGACCCATCCCCGAATGGTTATGCCAAAGATAAGATGCCTCTGCAAGACTGGAATCTGTTGTCAGTACTACCTCCAGCTCAACTACCTCTTCTGATCAGCCTGCTAGGCCGATCGTTTCCCTTTTCTGCATCCAACAGCCCCTCACTTGTAACATGGGGTGTGCCTGGGCAGGATTCTTAGAGCAATTCCATGGGATCACAAACCTAGTATGGTGTCTGAGACTGTGTATTATATAGGTTCTTTACTTATTCCTTTCTCTAAACTTGTGAAATGTTTGAAACTGCTTAGAGATGGGGAGCTTTAGAAACTCTTCTCTTTGTTGCCTAAAACAGTACACAGAATGCCCTTCACACCCACTCAGGGACTATCAAGAAGGCCAGATGCTCTTACTGTTAGCAGATACAGGCTACTGTCCTGTCCTTTGTCACTGGAACATGACTGACCATAGGATCTTCTGGGAACATTAAAAACTCAATCTTTTATAGAAGATTCAAATAGTTGGTCATAAAAGCAGAACATTTCTAATGATTAATGTTTCAGCAGAAGAAGTCAATATTCAGGGAAATTGAGTAGTGTATTGATGGCAACTTAGTAAAACCTGTGTAGGGGTCCAAGCTAATTGTTCCTAGCACAACAGTCTTCACACTGCTCTATATCCGCTCCCATTAGCTCAACAGTTGAACCTTTAGTTTGTCTGAGAGTGAATGAGTCTTGAAGAATGGTCTGATATGTTGACATTCACTTATCAGACAGAGCAGTTATCTGTAACTGACTCAGAATTTTTCTGTGGTATTACATTCCACAGTTCACTCCTGGGCCTATCTCTGTGTATCACTCTGAGCTTTGTCTGCTGAAATGAGAAATGAGAAATGAGGGTGAAAATGAGACCCAGTATTTCTTACTAGTATGTTCGTGGAAGTTTCATATAGTCTGTATTTTGTCCTACACAAGATGCATACATAGGTTGATGTCTTAAACATTGGTGTTTTTTTTTTGTTTTATTTATTTATTTATTTATTTATTTTTACAGTTGTAGATTTACAATTTTTTGTGCTTGGGTTTCAATTATACAATGATTAGATACCCATCCCTCCACCAGTGCCCGTTTTTCACCACCATGGATAATATCCCTCCCACCCCCATCCCCCCATCCCCCCCTGCCTCTGTGGCAGGGCAATCCCCTGTGTTCTCTCTCTCCGTTTGGGTGTTGTGGTCTGCAAAAGAGGCATTGAGTGGCAAACATGTTCAGTCCATAGTCTACTTTCGACATGCATCTCCCCTCCTGGGAGGATCCTCCAAACATCCTTTATTTGGTGCTCCCTTCTCTATCTGAACTGCCCTTTCCTCTAGGATACCCGGCTGGCCTCTAAGTTATGGAGTAATCCTCCATGGCTCCATAAAATTAAGAAGGTAGAGATTGTATCAACAATCTTCTCAGACCATAATGCGCTGAAATTAGAAGTAAATCACCCACAAAAACAGAAAACTAAATCAAACACCTGGAAATTAAACAGTGCACTATTGAACAACGAGTGGATTAGACAGGAAATCAAAGAGGAAATCAAAAGATTCCTAGAAACGAATGAAAATGAGAACACGAGTTACCAAAACTTATGGGACACAGCAAAGGCTGTGTTAAGAGGAAAGTTTATAGCTCTACAAGCATTCCTCAGGAAGGAGCAGCGAACACACATAAGTAACCTAACCTCACAGCTTAAGAGCTTGGAGAAGGACCAAAAAAAGGAGCACAACCTGAACAGGAGAAAGGAAATAATGAAACTCAGAGCAGAGATTAACGAGATGGAAACCCAAAAAACAATCCGAAAGATCAATGAAACCAAAAGCTGGTTCTTTGAGAAAATTAACAAGATCGATAAGCCGCTAGCAAAACTCACAAAGAAAGGGAGAGAGAAAACCCTAATAAACCGAATCAGAAATGAAAAGGGGGTCATTTCAACATAGGTGTTTTAAAGTGGGACTATACCTTGACTTTTAAAAAACGCTCACTCATCCAGGTACCCGCCCAGCAGCAGGGTCCCTTCCCGGGGCCACACATCTAACTAGATCCCCTTAGAATGGCCAGTTTTCATCCTTGGTCTGTGGGGAATGGGAATTGAGGCACACCGTGCAAGACCAAAGCTGAGCAATCCTACTTCCCTCTGCTCACTCATCCCGCCTGGTGACAGGGCCCCTTCCTGGGGCAGCACGTCTAACTAGATCCCCTGAGAATGGTCAGTATTTTTGGTTTTTTTCTCTTAGCAATCACTTAATCACTTAATCCCCATTATTCATCGATTTATTCGAGCGGGTGCCAGTAACGTCTCCATTCATCCCGGTTGCGTGCTAGCGTAGCCCAATGGTATATGTTCATTTTAGGAACATGTAGAGCCTCAAACCGATCATTTAGGGTCTTGACGAAGAAGTCTGACCATCTTATAGGTGGGCGTCCACGTGATCTTTTGATGTCTCGTGGAATCAAATCAGTAATGGCTCTAGTCCAGCGGTTGTCTGTAAACCTGATTACGTGTCCAGCCCATCTGATTTTTGATGTCTTGGCAAATGAGACAGCGTCCCTGATTCTTGAGCGTTGACGAAGATCAGAACTCCGGATTCTATCTCTCATTTGAGTGAATCGTGATATTCCAAGCATAGTTCTTTCGATTCCTCTTTGAGAGACCCGAATAGTGTTCTCATCCTTTTTTCGTAGGGTCCAGGTCTCTGAGGCATATGTTAATGCAGGAAGAATAGTGGAATCAAAGAGATGTGCTCGTAGCTGGAGGTTCTTTGTCCTTTTAGTTATTTCTTCAATGCTCTTGAAGGCATTCCAAGCCGCTCTCTTCCTCCTGCGTAACTCAGGTGCCAGGTCATTCATCATGTTGATTTCTCGACCTAGGTATATATAACTGTTGCATTCGGAGATGGTGGTTCCGTTGAGAGTGAATGGAGCGTCAGGAACAAGGCTGTTTCTCATAAACATTGTCTTCGTAAGATTCAGCTGTAGTCCGACCTTTCCACATTCACGGTCAAAGTCGTTCAGCATTTGTGCCGCTTGGTTGATGTTTGGTGTTATTAGAACGATGTCATCAGCAAAGCGGAGGTGGTGTAGTTGCCGACCATCTATCTTCACTCCCATGTTTTCCCATTCCAGTCGTCGCATGATGTTCTCGAGGGTGGCACTGAAGAGTTTTGGTGAAATGGTATCACCCTGCCGAACCCCTCTCTTGATATGGATGATTACTTCTTTGTAGAATGGTGAGATCTTGGTAGTGAATCCGCAATAGAGCTCATGAAGGATCCTGATGTATTGAGTTTGTACGCCCTGATTGGCTAGGGCTTCCATGACCGCTTCCGTCTCAACAGAATCAAAAGCCTTCTTTAAATCAATGAACGTTAGACAGAGCGGCATCTTGAACTCCCGAGATACCTCAATGAGCTTGGTTATTGTGTGGATATGGTCGATGGTACTGAATCCTTTTCGGAATCCAGCTTGTTCACATGGTTGTCCTTCATCTAGTGTTCTGCTAATCCTATTCAGGATGACTTGAGTGAATAGTTTGTAGATGACAGACAATAGGCAGATTGGGCGATAGTTGCCAATGTCGTGGATGTCTCCTTTCTTGTATAGTAGTACAGTCCTGCTGGTTTTCCATTGGGATGGAACCTTGCATTCAGACAGGTAGCATGTGAAGAGTCGAGCCAATGTATTGATGAGTACTGATGGTAAGTTCTTCAGGTGTTCAGGTCTGATCTTGTCTGGGCCAGGTGCTCTTTGTTTCTTTACCGACGAGATGGCATGTTGGATTTCGAAAGGGAGAACATTGGGAACGACATATCCATCATGTGGTATGTGGTATGTGGGCAAGTGGATGTGGCTATTAAAGAGATCTGAGTAGAAGTCATGAATAATCTTCTCCATTGCCCTTCTGGAAGATGTGATAGATCCATCATGATGTCGGAGGGCAGTCATCTTGGTTTTGTAGTTGGTGAAGGACAGGCGGGCATTACGAATGTTTTTCCCAGCTTCTGCTGCATCTACCAGTACTGCTGCTCTCCTGTTTTTGAGGTCATCCTTGATGGCTTCTCTGCACTGTTTTGCCAGTTCGGACGTTCGCTTGTGGTTGCCTGAGGCACGTGCCAAGCCACGTTGGCGAATAAGTTCAAGAGTGTTCGAAGAAAGACGGTTTTTTGTGGTTATCTCTCTCTTGGCATTCCTTGCACAATCATGGAGGTGCTGAATCATTCGATCGTATTCCTCATCAATGTTGTCAATGATGGCATCTTCCCATGTTGCCGCAATAGAGTCAAAGAGTTCCCAGTTGGTGGTTGTTCTGGGAGTCCTCTTCTTAAACCTTGCATTCTTTTCTCCTCGTTCTGTGAGGTAGAATTTTGCACGAAGAAGACGGTGGTCTGATCCCGTTTGGAATTTTGGGACAACAGCAACATCGGTTAGGCAAAACCGCTGATTGAATATGATGTGGTCTATTTCATTGTGGAACCGTCCATCGGGAGACTCCCATGTCCAACGTTTAGATTCAGCCTTTTGGAATTGTGAGTTACCATGGAAGGTTTTGGTTGACATGATGAACTCAGACAGTCTGTCACCCTGTTCGTTCCATTCCAGGTCATGGGTTCCGATGTGGAGTTCATCGACTGATCTTCTTGGTCCTATCTTGGCATTAAAATCACCGACAATGATCTTGTAGAAGGTGTGATCTTCTTTATAGAACTTCTCCAGCTCCATGTAGAATTTCTCAGTTTCTCTTTCACCATAACTGGATGTTGGTGCATAGACAACAAAGACAGAAACTGCCGGTAGTGAGCCACATTTATTCAAGTGTAATCGTCCGATTCGGATTGTTAGGCATTCAAATGAATCAATGCTCGTGACTAAGTTTGTGTTGACAAGGATACCGACACCACCGACGCCTCTTTTATCACATGTTCCAGGGAACAGTTCTTCTCCAGTGTCGAAAACAGCATGATGGGATTGATGTCTTCTCGTTTCGGTCAGACCAATGATGTCGTACTTGATCTTTCGTGCTTGTACCATAAGGTCTTCAATGGATGCAGCAGATGCCAGCGTACAAGCATTAAAAGTACAGACAATCATTTTTGTTTTTCTGCGTTTTGGCAGCCTATGTCTGCCTTGGTGTTTTATCAGCCTCTCCTTCCATATCCTTCTCGACTCTGCATATTCAGGGTTAGGGAAATGAGATCCATTTATTACTGGATTTGGCATATCATTTGGTCTATTTGGCATAGACTATGGGTAGCTTGCCAGGCTCTGCCGTGCGGGTTGGATATTTAAGGATAAGGTACCCTGAAAACATAGAGAAAAGTAAATTTGTTGTGATAATCTCTGGATCCTGGCCTTTGTTGGGGTTACACGGCAGTTGGAGGGTGTAACTGTCTAGCTACTGACAGGTCCAGTCCCAAACTGTGCAGGCTTGGAGATCTCAGCCCCGGGTCCCACACACCTGGGTTCCTCTACCAGTTCTGTTATGTCTGAGGCTTATCCAAGTGTGTGGAGAGTGGCCCCAGTAAGGCCTTGGTTGGGGCCTGGAGGTCTTCAGCTGTTGGGCCCTGGCGAGGATAGTCAGACACAGGGTAGGAGACTCTGCCTTGTGCTTTCCCGGGAGCTTGTTGTGATAATCTTAGCAATATATACTAAATTTTATTTCCATGTTTTTGATGGTTTTGTAACTTTTTAAAAAAATTTTATTAGTGAAACATCATGAGGTACAGTTGTAGACTTAAAAAATTTTGTGCTTGGGTTTCAATTATACAATGATCAAGTACCCATCCCTCCAGCAGTGCCCATTTTTCACCACTACGAATCCCAGTAAACCTCCAACCCCTGATAATAGGATTGTCTGATACTAGGATGGCTACCCCAGCTTTTTTATGGGAGCTGTTTGCCTGTAGGATTGTTTTCCAGCCTTTCACTCTGAGCCTGAGTTTGCTTTGACTATTGAGATGTGTTTCTCGCAGGCAGCAGAATATGAGTTTAATTCGTCCTGCCACTCTTTGTCTTTTAATTGGTTCATTTAACCCACTGACATTGAGAGAGATTATTGTTATGGTGTTTTGTCCCATTTTTGTGTTGAAATTTGGTGTATTTGAGGGGCCTGTCTTGTCTTAAAGTAGCCCATTTAGTTGTTCTTGTAACCATGGTTTTGAGTCTATGAAGTTCCTGAGCTGTTGTTTGTCTATGAAACTGTGTGTTGTTCCTTCTGTTATGAATGAGAGTCTCACTGGGTAAATGCCTCGTTGGTGAGGCATTTATTTCATTGAGTTTTTTCACTATATCCCACCACTCTTTTCGGGCCATGAGGGTTTCATCAGACAATTCAGCTGTGAATCTTAAGGATGCTCCTTGTAGGAAATTTCTTTCTTTGATCTTGGTGCTTTCAGAATTTTATCTCTATCTAAGGTTTTGGTCATTTTGATCAGGATGTGTCTTGGGGTATTTTTATTCAGATTTCTTCTAGCTGGTACCCTTCGGGCCTCCTGAATGTGGTCACATGTTTTCTTCAGCTCTGGAAACGTTGTAGTAATGATGTCTTTGACAGTTTCTTCTTCATCAGGGTTTTCTTCCTGTCCCTCTGGGACTCCAATAATTCTTACGTTACCACTTTTGACTTCATCACGATCTCTTGCCACCTGTTCCCAAACTGTGAGACTCTTTTCCATTTTTTGCTCTTTTCTGGATAGTCTCTAGACTTCATCTTCAAGCTCACTGATTCTGTCCTCAGCAGCTGTTACTTTGCTTCTGTGGCCTTCTACTGAGTTTTTCAATTCACCTACCAGGTTTTTCAGGTCTGACATTTCCGTTTGCGTTTTCCTCATTTCTACGTTCAAATCCTCTTGTCTTTTATTGGCATTGTTTTACTTTTTTTTTTTTTAGCTCTGTAAGCATCCTCAGTAGCTCCCTTCTAAATTCCTTGTCAGATAGGTTGTCTAGCACTTCATTACTGTTGGTGTCTTCTGGGCTAGCCTCTTCAATAAGAAAGCTTGGTGGGCTTTTGCATTGTTTTACCACTGTGACCAATGTGGTTTAGACCTTCACGCTCACTGCTACTATTCTGCTTGAGACACAGAATGAGTTGAGGTAGGCTTAATGAATTATTGGCTAATGTGTTTCTGGTGGTTAAGCTAACCTAGTGAAAGTTCCATCTAAGAGGGTAACTTATGGTTCCTATGGGCTAAGTAGTAGGAGAATAACTCGTGGCTACGTTAGCTGCCGCGGCTCCAGGAAAGGACCCTGGAGCCGGGCGGGTACTTGGTTGAATGAGGAGACAGTACCTGGAGCAGTTCAGCTTTGTTTTCGTCTGGTGAGAACAGCCAGTTTTCATCCTTGGTCTGCGGGGGATGGGAATTGAGGCACTCCTCATGAGCCCAAAGCTGAGCCATCCCGCCTCCCTTTGCTCATCTATACAGGTACCCTCCCAGTGGCAGAATTGTCCCCCTCCTCCCCGACCTAAACTCGCAAAGCTAAAAGCCTGCCGATGCTGGGACTCGGCCTGGGGCACCTGCCTCCACTTTTGCAGTGAGTGCCAGTCCAACCAGTTGCAGTCCCAACAGATTTGTGGACTAGCATCTGGATTGGCTGGGGGCATGGCCACAACGTTAGAAGGCGTGGCTTCCTCAAAAGTGGGCGTGTCCTTCTCTGAGGCAGGCCGCTGCTCATGCAGCTGCAGTTATATTTCCCACTTCTAGCACTCTGGACTTTCAGCCCAGCCTTTATCACCTAATTCTGTGGACAAAATGCTGGAAACCTCAACTACAATACAACAATAATCCACTGGCCTACTCCAATTCTAACAAAAGACCAGTATGCAAGAAGCTATACAAGCCCAATATTAAAGAGCACCTCTTCCAAAACTTCAATAGATGTCCATCATAAGCCAAAGAAAAATGCCTGAGAGGAAGGTCAAACTCTAGAAAGAGAGAAGGGTGACTACCAAAGACTGACCTTATCCAGAATCCTTTTCCATAATAAGAGGGAACAGTACTAATGAATTTCAGGGTTTTACCACTAGATAACCAAAACAACATGAAGAAACAGCGTAAATGTCCACTACAAGAAGAGGACAAGAAAAGAGTCATGAATCCTCAACTGGGGTTATCCACAAATATGCTCTCTCCAATAAGGAATTTTGAGATGAAATGCAGAGGATTTTCAAGGATTTACTCAAAGAATCAAAGGAAGAGATATCCAGAAAACTAAAGGAAGAAATAAAAGAAACAGTAGAATGGATAGTAGAGAAAATACAGGAAGAAATGAGAGCAGAAATAAAAAAGCTACAAAAAGAAGTGTCACAAATAAAGCATTCAGTAGATGAAATTGAAAACTCAGTAGGCGCCCTTAGCAGTAGGATGAATACGGTGAAAGACAGGATCAGTGAGCTTGAAGATGAGCAACAGAAATTGCATAGGGGAAAACAAGCAATGGGAAAAGACCTCAAAATGGCTCTAAGGAGAATCAGAGACCAATGGGATGACGCCTAGAGGAACAACATTAGAATCATTGGAGTACCAGATGGACAGGGAGGCAACCTCAATGAAAAACCCACAGTCAAAGAAATCATTGCTGAAAAGTTCCCAGAGTTAAAGAATGCAAACGTACGATCCAAGGAGCCAAAACGGTGTCAGCTAAAAGAAACCCTAACAAAAACACTCCAAGGCATATCAAAGTCAGAATGATGGATGCTGTGGACAGAGACATAATATGCAAGCAGCAAGGTCAAAGAAGGAAATCACATACAAAGGAGCACCCCTTAAATTTACAGCAACCTATCAGAGGAAACTCTCCAAGCCTGAAGGCAATGGTGGGATACAGTGAAAAAACTCACTGAAATAAATGCCTCACCAAGAATACTTTATCCAACTAAACTCTCATTCAAACTTATTGGAACTAAATACCATTTTGTAGATAAACAACAATTCAGGAACTTCATAGATTCAAAACCAAATCTAAAATAAGGATTAAAGGGGCTCCCATAAGATAAAAAGGAAAGCTCTTATAAACACAACCAACCCCTACAGAAAGAAGGCACAAAACCCCTTGACAATTATCTCTCTCAATGTCAATGGTCTAAATGCACCAATCAAGAGACACAGAGTGGCAAAATGAATCCAGAAACCAAAACCAATATTCTGCTGTCTACAAGAAATTCATCTGAACCAACAGAGTAAACACAGACTCAAAGTTAAAGGATGGAAAACAATCCTGCAAGCAAACAGCTCCCTCAAAAAAGCTAGGGTGGCCATACTAGTATTCAACAACAAAAATTTCAGGTTGAAAAAGATTAGAAAGGATAGCCAAGGCCATTTTTATTTATCAATGGATATGTACAATAGGAAGAAAGCACACTCTTAAATGTATGTGTACCTAATGAAGGACCAGCTAAATACTTAAAACAACTGCTAACAAATTTTAAGGAGGACATTGCTAGCAACACAATAGTAGTTGGAGACTTCAACATTGTCTTATCACCTCTGGATAGACCAACTAGCACAAAACTCAACAAGAAAACACTGGCTTTGAAGGAAGAACTAGAAGAGAAAGGGCTAATAGACCTATACAGGGCTCTACACCCCCAAAAGAAAGGATACACAATCTTCTGCAGTGCACATGGAACATTCTCCAAAATAGACCATGTGCTAGGCCATAAAACATACCTCACTAGAATCAGGAAGATAGAAGTAGTATCAACAATCTTTTCAGACCACAATGCACTGAAGATAGAAGCAAATCACACAAAGAAACTGAGAAACAAATCAAAAACCTGGAAATTAAACAACTCAATGTTGAACAATGAGTGGGTCAAGAAGGAAGACAAAATCGAAAGATACCTGGAAAAAGCGAGAATGAAGACATGAACTACCAGAACCTTTGGAACGTAGCTAAAGCTGTGCTAAGAGAAAAATTTATAGCGTTGCAAGCATTCCTCAGGAAGATAACCTAACCGCACAGCTCAAGATCTTAGAAAAAGACTAACAAAAGGAACCCAAAATTGGCCTAAGGAAAGAAATAATAAAACTTAGAGCAGAAATTAACGACATAAAAACCCAAAAAACCCAAAAAACAATCCAAAAGTTCAAAAAAACCAAGAGCTGGTACTTTGAGAAAATAAACAAGATTGATAAACAACTAGCAAGACTCACAATGAGAGAGAACCCTAATAAACCAAATCAGAAATGAAAAAGGGGACATAACAACAGAAATCAATGAAATTCAAAAGATCATCAGAGACTATTTTGAGAGTCTGTATGCCATGAAACAAGAGAACCTAGAAGAAATGGATAAATTCCTGTATTCCTATAATCTCCCAAGATTGAAGTAGGAAGTCTTAAGATACCTGAATAGACCCATTCATATCAAGGAAATTGAAGAAGTAATAAAAATCTTCCCCAAAACAAAAGCCCATGCCGAAAAGGATTCACTAGTGAATTCTTCCAAACATTCAAAGAAGACCTTTTGCCAGTTATCCCCGAGCTTTTCCAGGAAATTAATAAAACATGAACTCTCCCAAACAGCTTCTATGAGGCACATATCTCCCTAATACCTATAGAAAACAAAGACACCACCAACAAAGAAAACTATAGGCCAATATCCCTGATGAACATGGATGCGAAGATTCTCAACAAAATATTAGCAATAGAATCCAACAATTCATCAAAAAGATCAAACACCACGACCAAGTGGGATTCATCTCAGGGAGGTAAGGATGGTTTAACATTAGAAAATCAATCAACATAATCCATCATATCAACAAAAGTAAAGATAAAAACCATATGATCATATCAATAGATGCAGAGAAAGCTTTTGACAAGATCCAGCACCCATTTATGATGAAAACTCTCACCAAAATGGATTTTGAATGAATTTTCCTCATGATAGTCAAAGTCATCTATGACAAACCCATGGCAAACATCTTCAATGGAGAAAAACCAAGGGCCTTTCCTCTAAGATCAGGGACAAGACAAGGATGCCCCCTATCACCACTTCTGTTTAACATAGTACTGGAAGTTTTTCCAATAGCGATTAGGGAAGAAAAAGACATTAAACGCATCCAGAGAAGAAAGGAAGAAATCAACTTTCAATATTGGCAGATGATATGGTACTATATCTCGAGAATCCTAAATCCTCTACCAAGAAACTCCTAGAAACAATAGTCTTATACAGTAAAGTCACAGGCTATAAAATCAGTGCCCACTAATCCATGGCCTTCCTATATGCAAATAATGAGAGAGAGGAAAATGACATGAAAAAAAATAATCCCGTTCACAATTGTGCCCCAGAAAATCAAATACCTTGGAATCAGCCTAACTAAAGAGGTAAAGAATCTCTACAATTAAAACTACAAAATGCAACTCCATGACATAAAAGAGGACATGAGGAAATGAAAATATATCCCCTGCTCATGGATGAGAAGAATCAACATCATCAAAATGGCAATAGTCCCGAAAACATTATACAGTTTCAACTCGATCCCTATAAGAATACCCACGAAATTCTTCAAAGATGTAGATCAAGCACTCCTGAAATTCATATGGAACAACAAATGCCCACGAATAGCTAAAGCAATCCTTGGGAAAAAGACGTGGGGAGGCATTATCCTCCCCACTTTCAAACTCTACTACAAAGCGGTAATAATTAGAACAGCATGGTACTAGAACAAAGGTAGTGCTGCAGACCAATGGAACAGGGGGTAATATCCATACACACAGTCACAAATGTATGAACATCTAATATTTAATAAGGGAGCAAGAAATGTGAAGTGGAACAAGGAAAGTCTCTTAAACAATGGTTGCTGGCATACTGGAAAACCACATGCAAAGAAATGGGCTTAGACCTCGACCTAACAACATGCACAAAAGTCAGATCAAAATGGATTAAAGATCTTAACAATAGGCCAAAATTCATAAGATACATTGAAGACAAGTTCGGCAAAACCCTCCACGATATTGAGGCTAATGGTATCTTCAAAGACGACACTCCACTGACCAACCAAGTGGAAACAGAGATAAACAAATGGGACTATCTTAAATTAAGAAGCTTCTGCACCTCAAAAGATGTAACGATAATACAAAGACAATCTACAGAGTGGGAAATGACATTTTCCTAATACCCATCTGATATAGGGTTGATATCAAGGATACACAAAGCACTGGTTGAACTCTACAAGAAGAAAATATCTAACCCCATCAAAAATGGTGTGATGAAATGAACAGAAACTTTTCCAAAGAAGAAATCCGAATGGCTAAGAGGCACATGAGAAAATGCTCTGTATCACTAATCATCAGGGAGTTGCAGATCAAAACAACAATGAGATATCATCTCACACCACAGAGACTGACCCACATCCAACACTACTGAGAGTATCTTGCCCACATGGCAAAGCCTGGCTTGCTACCCGTGACGTATTTGGGCAGTGACCAATGGGTAGATGCTGGTATCATCTCTCAGGAAAGAATTTTCTTTCCTCTAGTCAACTAGGCTGCCCTACTAAAATTTTCTAGGCCTCAAGGTTTGAGCAAATGAAATCTGGAAATCTCGGAGCCCCCAAAATATGGCAGGATAGTTGGTTTCTGGTGAAAGTAGTAATGTGGTCTTCTCATCATGTGGTCACATTGATTTTGCTTTCTATGCACCAGTGAAAAAGAATCTAAGCTTTGTGGTACATTTTCTTAAAAGAGAACTTAAAGAACTTATCAGATCATGGTCCCCTCCCTCATGACTTCACCTAAATCTAATTAGCTCCCAAAGGCTACATCTCCAAATACTATCGCATGGGGTGGGGAAGGGGGCTATAACATTCATATATGAATTTTGGAAAATAAAATAAATTCTTAATGCCTTTCCATCAAAAAGTTAGAACTAGTCATGCCATTTATCAAGCCAACATGCTAAACTGGCCAGTTTGTGCCTCTTTGGTTATTTCAGGAGAAATATTTCAAATACACTTGCTTATATTCATATAACTATCCTTTGATCCATGTGGGGAACTGGTGAAAAAGGAGACTCAACAGGAAAATTAGGGTTTAGCTCTCACTGAATAGTGCAGACTTTTCCTGACATAAATATGGTGAACTGGGTTTCTGAAGACCAAATGTTCATGAATCCTGGAACTAGAAATATGATATCAACAGAATCTCATACACATTTTTCTTCAAGGATCTCACAATTTTGTAGGTCAGAGGCAACTATCTTTCTTTTTGGCGTATTAACATTTATTAAAAATCAAATCAACTTTTACAAAGCGTAGTTTTTTATCCTGAAGATCCATTTAAACTGGGATGATTTTCTCAAGAGACACATTTCAACTCATGAACTCCTTGCTCCTATGAAGCAAGAATACTATGAAGGTCCATAGTGATAACTTCATATCTCTCCTCTTTGAAACATGCTTCCTTCTAATTTCTCATGAAGAGGACAAATAGTCTATAACCGGACTTCTAGGTGGCTTATGAGGATAAATCATGTTATAATTCTCTAAGAGCATTCACTTGTTGGAAAAACAATCCTCTTTGAGCTCATGACTTAGTGTTTAAGATATATTCAGGTAATCACAGAACTGGCATCAAGATTTCTTTTAGACTTTTGTCCTTAAAGCTATATGATATTCAAAGGATTTGGCTATATAATCAATGTAGTCTGACTTTAACAGCAGCCTAAACTTTTTTTCCAACTCTTTGATGATAATTGATCCATCCATCTAGTCTATTATAAAGTGACCCTCAGATCTAAAAGGTGATTGAAGGAGCAGATCTCCAGAAGGACATACTATCCTTTCCTGAGTTATTACCACATATTTCATAGCGTAGTCCTCATTGCTTTATTGTTTTTATATTGCTTTCAGGTTTTCCAGTTAGAAAGGATGTTTAATCCACCAACACTTTGAATTAGCTCTGCCAACAGAAAGGGTAATATATACGAACCTAATTGTACAAAAGAGAATTTTTAACATTGAGTTACCTGTTCAATATCTCATGGATATGAATTGTGAGACAAATTAGCATTGAATAATGTGTCATATCCTTGCTTATGCTAATGTTTAATATACAGACCAATGCTGTACATAATATACTACTACACTGTAGGTGATATTAAACCCATTTTCTAAATGGGTACAGTAGTCATGAGACATAGTCATGAAAGATGTAAAGAGTTGCTTGAAAAGTTTCCTCAGTATGCTGGTAGATGAAATAGAATTGACCCCTTGACATTGGCGGTGAAAAATGTACACTGGTGGAGGGATGATACTTGATCATTTTATGTCTGAAACACAATCATGGAAGTTTTGTAACTATATGTCATGGTGATTCAACAATAAAAAGAATGACAATAAATAATGACAATAAATAAAATTAATCCCCAGTCTTTACTTAATGAGTCTGGCACTTTATCTGTAATATGGTATCAAAATTCCCCAAGCATGACTATCATTCTTTCTATTTTTTTTTTGGACCATACCCAGTGGTACCCAAGACTTACTTCTGACTCTGCTCAAAGATTACTTGTGACAGTTTTGGGAGACCATCTGGGATGCCAGAGATCAAATCCAGGTAGGTCACATGCAAGACAAGCACCCCACCTGCTGTATTATAACTCTGGCCTCAGCATTATGCTAAGTGTCATCCTTAGCATAGTATTTTTGCACAAAATTTTGTTCAGGAAAAAAAGAAGGCACAAAAAGAAAGCTGGATCATTTCCACTAATCAGAGATAGATCTTGAAATTTTCTGTGCTGAAAATATAAATTGAACAAGCTACAGATACATAGCCACTGCCTGTGCTCATCTGTAGAATGTTTGAGATTTCTTACAAGAAAATATAGTAAAGTAAGATTACCCAAACTCGATTGCATCACTCAAGACTACAGCTCAGAGTAGTTGTCTCTACCTGGAGAAGGCCATGTCTTCTGGGGCCAGTTGATTTTATTTTCTTCTTATGTGTTCTGCGGTCTGGCAAAGAGCTGGATACATCAACAGAGCAGCAATGAAGGCACCAATGCTCCTCAGTTCCTGGTCTGAATAAGTCCAGCTCAATTTCTCAGGCTGACAGAAACTGTAATCCAAATGAACTGAAAACATTTCACCTGTCTGACAGCATTTTGAAGTTCAGAGCAGGCAAACTCAAGGTCACTGAACAGGAAGTAATTCTTCTGAAAACTCTAAGAATGGGGCAACAGCTTTCACCTCCAATGCTTTGGGTCTCCATTACTGACACTCCTTCTTGAGTCCTTGACTGTTTTCCTAGGTATTGGTAGCTTGCTAGGTCTCAGTTCTGATTGACAGAAAAAGGGAGAAAAGCTAGGGCCACTTTCAGCAGAAGCTTGCATGCTCTATCTCATTCCATCTCCATCAGTATGCTTTGGAAAGCGACTGGAACCCTATCACAGTTGGGAAAACAGGTTCTGGGAAGTGTGCAGTACTTTGTCAAAGGTTATGGACTAAACTTTTATTTGGTCTGAATGTGGTTAGCTGCTAAGTCTATGCTCATCCCATCATTCCACATTAACCAGTTGGCCAACACACAGCACTTTCTACGGTTCCTAATACTGTATTCTACTGAAAATTAGCAGTTTAGGGGCAATAACTTTTTCATTGTTGTTCAACCTTTTATTCTCCAGCCAAGTCAGCAAGAAATCTCACAAATAGTTTGCATCTAATAGCTGCTTAGTATCATTGGTTTTAAAACACGGATAAACATACTCCACAGTTGATTATGTCTAAAAGTCAAAATGCGTTGACCAAGGGTGGCATTTTTTTTTCTGTACCACGTTGACTTACTCTCCACCAATTAGGTTTTATTCCCTTCCCCTTGAATAGTAAGAGAACTGCTCCACAATGGAATTTTCTACCCCAATAAAGCTCTAATCATAGGTGTGAAGGAAATGCATGTTATCTAGGGCAGGTTATACAGGACAGTGGTGTATCAAACTACAAATTCTCAAATCCATGTTGCAAGGTCTGTTTTCAATCTTTAGGCATTGTAGGCATCTCCTGGGGCTCTAGGAAGAATGCTCTTATTTCAGGATAGAACATATCCAAGAGCCAACTTGGCAAGGGCCAGAGGGATATAAATTCAGAGTGACAACCTAAGGAACATGGTTTTAATAGAAACATACTTCTATTTCTTCTCCAATCACATGTCAACTGCCTGTTTGTATGGGGTGACCTGAGCTAAAATGAGGATTGTCAGAATTGGTAATTGAGGGGCTCTGCTTCTCCCCAAAAGCTCCCCTGCAGTCCAGATGACAACTATGAGATATCACTTTGGTGACTGTGGACTTAGTGAAGTCAGCATTACAAAAGAGCCAGGGCAAAAGTAGATATATGATTTGCTTTATGCCAAAGGGTACAACACTGGCAAAAGCCATTCAAGGATATGTTAACAAATCCCTTGAATGTGTTAAGGCCCATATTAGGTGGCAATGTTTCAAAGGTGAATGTAATTCCTTCTTCTAAAACTTATGGACCAGTGGGGGAGACAGACATATAAATGATTATGATATTAGAAATATACTATATGTTTCCACAGACATTTCTGGGAATGGGACAGGGAGAAGCACTGTAGCATTGTCCTCCTGGTGTTCATCAATTTGCTCAAGTGGGCACCAGTAATGCCTCCATTGTGAGACTTGTTGTTACTGTTTTAGACATATTGAATATGCCATGGTAGCTTGCCAGGTTCTGCCATGCGGGTAGGATACTCTCAGTAGCTTGCCGGGCTCTCCAAGAGGAATGGAGGGATCGAACCCAGGTGCAAGGCAAACACCCTACCTGCTGAGCTATTGCTTCAGCCCAGGATAGGGAGAAACTGACTGGAAAGGCAAACAGGAGTTTGTGAGATGAAGAAAGGAAGACAAGAACACTCCAGGAAGGTAGAGACATTTAAAAAATGAAGTGCTAAACTTTGGTACATCTACACAATGGAGTACTATGTAGCTGTTAGAAAAGATGAAGTCATGAAATTTACATACAAGTGGTACAACATGGAAAGTATCATGCTAAGCGAGATGAATCAGAAAGAGAGGGACAGACATAGAAAGACTACATTCATCTGGGGAACATAAAGTAACAAAATAGGAGACTAACACCCAAGAATAGCTGAGATCAGCACCAGGAGTATTTTTCCATAACTTAGAGGCCAGCCGGGTATTCTAGGGGAAAGGGAAGTTCAGATAGAGAAGGGAGCACCAAATAAAGGGTGTTTGGAGGATCCTCCCAGGAGGGGAGATGCATGTCGAAAGTAGACTATGGACTGAACATGTTTGCCACTCAATGCCTCTTTTGCAGACTACAACACCCAAAACGAGAGAGAGAACACAGGGGATTGCCCTGCCACAGAGGCAGGGGGGGATGGGAGGGTGGGGGTGGGGGGGATATTATCCATGGTGGTGGAAAATGGGCACTGGTGGAGGGATGGGTATCGGATCATTGTATAATCGAAACCCAAGCACAAAAAGTAGTAAATCTACAACTGTACCTCATGGTGTTTCACTAATAAAAAAAATTTAAAAAAAGATCATGAAAAAAAATGAAGTGCTTAGGAATTTTAATATAATCCTATTTGGTTGGGATCAAAGCTATGTGTTTGGATATGATGGAGAAGTAGATGCCCTCTAGAAAAGTGGATGGAAGCTAGATTATACACACATGCAGGTACCACACCAAGAAAATAGGAATGCCTTCCTGTGGCAACAGCATAGATAAGAATGAATAATCAACAATGAATAATTATCTTGAATGCAGGGTAGTCAGTGGAGGTGAAGTTTCCTAGAGACAAAAAAAATAAGAAAAGTAAATGAGTGGACAATGTGGGCAGGAGATGAGAAAGACCTGAACAGCCTAGGACAGTGACTAAAAGGACAGGAAGAATGGAGAAAGAGCAAAGAAGTACCCACCTGACAATGGGTGACCTTGCCTTGCCAGGAAATCCCTTATTGCCTACAATGGTCTTTGCCATTATGGCATCCTCAGCTCACTGTGATACAATGTGTTATTACAAAGAAATACATTTTCAGGAAGGAACAGAGCCTCACATATGCATACATACATGCTACAGAACTTTATGTACATTTTCATTTGAGGGGAGAAAATCTTTCAAGAAGTGTAGAGGGGGCTCTGGAAGCCACTTCCAGCTAAACTTGGTCAACTGAGTTGGGTTATTTAGTGCTAAGGCCTGAAAATATCAGAATCACCAGAGCCAAGTCAGCAGGAGCCTCCAAGGTTGTAGGAGTAGGAGGTGGTGTGTGTGTGTGTGTGTGTGTGTGTGTGTGTGTGTGTGTGTGTGTGTGTGTGTGTTAGGTGAGGGAGGGGAATGGTTGCATGTGGTGCAGGCTTCAAACTTAGATCACTCATACCACTGAGATACCTCCCTGACCTCTTCAGTCTCTTATTATTCGATATAGGAATCCATGAAACACCTAATATTAGTATTCAAAAGTCTGTTTTTATGATTATAAAGGCCATGTAGAATGCTTGAAATGCAAAACACACACATACAGAGAAAATTAGAACTACCCCTAGAATTCAAATTAACAATTAGTTTACATGTTAGCAAACTAAATTCTTATATCACAGTGGTTAGTGGGAAGAAAGTATAAAACTACATTTAGATTCCAAGTTTATAGCAATACCATAGCAAAATGTATTTTTTTTAGTTTTTGTTGTAATTACAAAATTAGGACGGAAACATAACTATTTTGTGTTACATTTTCTTTTTTTAACATTAGATTGTAAACTTTTTTCTTTATTAACAAATTAATTTTTAAGCCTAATTTTTTATTGCTACATAGCCTCCTCACATGTGGGTGCGCTGTGTTTTATTAAAACAACTTTCTGCTGACAGGTGTTGAGTGATTTTTAGGTGATTTTCATGCAGGGGAACTTTTCTTCTAATAAGTATGCTTTGCCAATTATCCTTTTATATATATGTATATATATATATATATTTCCTTTTATCTCTAGTTATCTCCTTAGAATTCATTCCTAGACGTGAAATCTCAGGGTCAAAGATATCTGCATTTCAAAGACTTGATATTTGCTGCCAAATTGCTCCTTGAAACAGTTTATTCCAAGCATCACCTCCACCCAAAGTGAATGAGCCAAGCCTAGGACCCACCTTCATCAACACAGATTATCTCTTTAAAAATCTTCATCAATCAGATAGATAGAAGATGACATTCAGTGTTTGGATTTGTTTGCATGTCCTTATCATTTGGAGAAAATTTCTCTTTCCCATTCTATAGAAGAGGAGAGTGAAGGAGAGTACAGGTCCAGGTGCAGACCTCATGGGCAGCTGAGTAAGGACCCTGCACTGGCCGAGTTGAAGTCCCATCTGCCTGATACTGTCCCTCTGGCATGCAAAGAGCTGAAGAGTGAATTAGTCTTCTCTGTGTTGACTGGGTCTCTTTCTCTTGGGGTCACGCCCACAGAAGCTCCTACCTTGCGCTTCCAGGCCATGCCAGAGCATGCCCTTTATCCTGAGGGGCAGCAGCTTCCTCAACCTGTCAGAGGCGCTGGCAGTGGGGAACAGCACATTCTGTGCTTGGGGTGGAGGCTCCAGCTATGGCATGGCACTCCCCAGTGGGAAAGGACACAGTGACTGAACCCTGTGTTCTTTCATGCAGGAGATAATAGCTGTCTGACCTCCGCTGAAAACCTCCTAGTTCCCTCATGGCTTTTAGGAGCAGCCTTTTGTTATCTGGCAACCCGAGACTTGAGCTAAACCAGGCTTACTTCCACCCCTTGCTCCAGGCAACCCTAGCATGTAGTCTTGCCCAGAAACTCTGGTGTTTCTTTTCCGTTAGGCCTCTGAATTTCAAGGTCTCCTGCATGAAGCAGGCTGCCTTTCCTGTGCTTTCAGAGCTTCTGAGTTTTCTCCTCTACTGTGAGAATCCGCTGGCACTAGAAATTGGATCTTTATCTGTCAGCCTCCCATCTCAAGGGATGTCTTACTCATTCTGGAGAGCCAAGCATCGGCACAGACTTGATGGGGAGATCACACATTCTAATGTGCATTTGTGCAAGTGTAGTGTACGTGTGTTAGGAACCACTGGGAAAACTCATAGGATTCTAGGAGTTATTAGCTGCAGATGCCTTCCTTCACCAATGACTGTTCACTGACGGGCTGCAATGATAGACACTATGAGAAACCAGAGAGGTTGACAAACACAGCCCACCCCAGCACGGAGGTATTCAGGAATCCAGTGATGTTAAGTGTTGGATGTCTCAGCAGAGTCCCTCTTGGAGAATCAACTCAGTTAAGAATTGGTAACCTCTCTCTTCAAAGCAGCCTTCCTAGCCAAGGCACTGAGAGGGTTCCAAGCCATTTAGAGGATCCCTCTTAATGTGAGGCAACTCTGAGTGTCTGTCTCTATATCCAGAACTCACAGCAGGACAGATTGAACCTTTTCTGGTGACTGCATCACAGTTTAAAAGCTCTGTTGGCCTACTCTTATTGCCCAATTTTCCCACACAACTTGATCCTAAAGATCCTTCTCAGTCAATTTGTTATAAGTCATTGTCCAGCTTAGAGTAGCTGGAGAACCTATTTGGGGATGGCAGTAAGCAAAACAGATCTGATACCTGCTATCACGAAGCTTTAGAGCTATGGCCATTCATCCATAGCTGGACACAAGTAGCACACTGTGGCCACACTATTTCTGAGACATAATTAAGGCAAGATTACATGACTTTGCAGCTTGTCACAATCACACTGTCCTCCTGTTGTTCATCGATTTACTTGAGTGGGCCCAGTAACGTCTCCATTTTGAGACTTGTTGTTACTGTGTTTGGCATATTGAATACATCATGGGTAGCTTGCCAAGCTTTGCCGTGCAGGCGAGATACTCTTGGTAGCTTGCCAGACTCTCCAAGAGGGGCAGAAGAATCGAACCCGGCTAGGCCGGGCTGGCTGCACACAAAGTGAACACCCTACTGCTGAGCACCCACAGATTCCTGGGCTGTTAGGGATAGAGATTATCTATGATGCATTTCCGACTCTGAAGAACATTTTCTGGAAAGAAAGATAGACTAATAACCAGACAACTGGAGACAAGAAGTTGGCGATAGTGAAGTTCTGAGGGAACTCAAGAGGTGATGAGTCTCTACTCAGAGTCCCAGGAAAGAATTCCCAGAAGGAGGGAATTCCCAGAAGGAGGAAGAGCAGAGAATTCCCAGAAGGAGGAAGAGCAGAGAGATAATATAGCAGACAGAGCACTTGCCTTGCACACGGCCAACTCATATTCAATCCCCAGCATCCCATACAATCTCTTGAGCCTGCCAAGGATGATTTCTAAGTGCAGAGCCAGGAGTAACCCTCGAACACTTCTGGGTGTGGTATGAAAACCAAAAAAATTCAAAAAAGGAAAAGGAGGAGTGCAGAATCAGGGTAACTGTGATGGGTGACAGTGGTAGAGACACTGCAGATCAAAGGGATATGTACACTGGAGAGCTAAGTGAAGAGCCATATTTATCTCTATTATCTCCCTGAGCTTCACCACCACTGAAAAAGGTGGACTGCAGAGATTCTTACGCCTATTATGTAGATGGAGAGATGGTGGCCTGGGAAGACACGTAGATTTGTCTGCAACCATAGGGAGACCCTTCCCATGATTAGAACAAGAGTTTTCCAATATGAAATTAAAAATTCCATCTATTTCACTGGTCAAGGACATTGAGGTTTTCCTCAAAAGTACTGAAGCCCAATAATTACTGAAATGAGTGTGATAGCAAGATGCTTCTTTTGACACCCTTGAATACAGGATTAAAGTAACAGATGAAATCATTAAACAAATTTTGAAATAAGGACTCCGCAACTACTCCGAGGTCAGAGCAAGGGTATGCTACAGGGAACTATCCTTAACCCTGTTTTATATTTTATATCAGTGATTTGGACAAAGACATAGAAAATCCGCTTATCACATCTGTAGCTGACACACAGCTGGGAGGGATAGAAAAAAAATGATTGATGACAAAAATCAAACTTCTAAATGATCTCAGTTGGCTGAAAAGATGAGCCAAATACAACGAGATGATGTGCAGCGGGGGGTCAGTGCAAGGACCAACATTTCCCTTCAAAGAATCAATTGTGCCAGAATAAAAGATGGGAGCTGGGCCTCTAGCCATAACAGGGAGAGGGAAGGAGTTTAGAGGGCCTCGATTGTAACTTATACCAAGTATTTATGTTAAAAGTGTAACACACTGGCACCCCTAAGGTATGAAAATTCTAGTCAGAGTTGGGACACATATTTTACAAGTTACCTTGGAGGTGACTTCATGGAACATTTCTTGAATAACTTTGGAGATGACCTGGTTGGAGTTGCGGGAGGGGAGCATACAGCATCTTTAGAGAAAGGAAGGCACTCATGCTTTTCTTCTTTTTTTTTTTTTCAATCTGAGAATTGCTTTATCTTCCCTGAGTTGGGCCCTAGACAATATAGGATGCTGGATAAGGCAGCAGTGGGACCTGCAGAAGGTCTCACACTCATATTTTGTCCCTGACCTCTGTGTGACTGTTGGTAAATCATGATCCACTTGATCACTTGAAAACTTGACATCTCATTACTCATCAAATTGCTCGCGCAGGCACCAGTAACGTCTCCATTTGTCCCTGTAGCGTGCTAGTGTAGCCCAATAGTGTCTGCTACTTCTAGGAACACGAAGAGCCTCAAACTGATCGTTGAGGGTCTTGAGGAAGAAGTCTGACCATCTGGTAGGTGGGCAGCCAAGTGATCTTTTGATGTTCTGTGGAATCCAGTCGGTAATGGCTCTAGTCCAGCGGTCATCTCCAAATCTCATTACATGTCCAGCCCATCTGATTTTAGATGCCTTGGCAAATGAGACAGTGTCCCTGATTCTTGATGGTCGATGGAGGTTGGAACTCTGGTTTCTTTCTCTCATTTGAGTGAAGCATGATACGCGCCAAGTGTAGTTCTTTCCATTCGTCTTTGGGAGACCTGAATAGTGTTATCATCCTGTTTTCGTATGGCCCAGGTTTCTGAGGCATATGTGAATGCAGGAAGAACAGTGGAATTGAAGAGATGAGCCCAGAGCCAGAGGTTCTTCGTCCTCATCTATTTCTTCGACGCTCTTGAAGGCATTCCAAGTTGCTCTCTTCCTCCTGCGCAACTCAGGTACCAGGTCATTCGTCATGTTGACTTCTTGACCTAGGTACATATAACCGTTGCATTCAGAGATGTTCATTCCATTGAGAACGAATGGAACGTCAGGAATGAGACTGTTTCTCATAAAAATTGTCTTTGTGAGATTCAGCTGTAGTTCGACCTTTCCACACTCACGGTTGAAGTCGGTCAGCATTTGTGCTGCTTGGCTAAAGTTTGGTGTTATTAGAATGATGTCATCAGCGAAGTGGAGGTGGTGTAGTTGCCAACCATTTATCTTCAGTCCAATTCCTTCCCATTCCAGTTGTTGCATGACGTTCTTGAGGGTGGCACTGAAGAGTTTCAGTGAAATGGTATCACTCTGTTGAACCCCTCTCTTGACATGACGATCACTTACTTGTAGAAAGGTGAGATCCTGGTAGTGAATCCGTAACACAGCTCACGGAGGATCCTGATGTACTGAGTTTGAATGCCCTGTTTGGCTAGGACTTCAATGACTGCTTCAGTCTGAAGAGCATCAAAGGCCTTCTTGAAATCAATGAACATTAGATAGAGCAGCATCTTGAACTCACAAGAAATCTCAATGAGCTTGTTTATCGTGTGGATATGGTCGATCATGCTGAATCCTTTTCAGAACCCAGCTTGCTCGCATGGGTGTCCTTCATCTAGTGTTCTGCCAATCCTATTCAGGATGACTCGAGTGAACAGCTTGTAGATGACAGACAACAGGCAGATCGGGCGATAGTTGGCAATGTCGTGGATGTCTCCCTTCTTGTACAGTAGTACAGTCCTGCTGTTTTTCCATTGGGATGGAACCTTGCATTCAGACAGGTAGCATGTGAAGGGCTGAGCAAATGTATTGATGAGTACTGATTGCAGGTTCTTCAGGTATTTGTGTCTGATCTTGTCTGTGCCAGGTGCTGTTCACTTCTTTACCGACTAAATGGCGTGTTGGATTTCAGAAGGGAGAACATTGGGAATGACATATCCATCCTGCAGAATTTGGTATGTGGGCAGGTGGATGTGGCTATCGAAGAGATATGAGTAGAAGTCATAGATAATTTTCTCCATTGCCCTTCTAGAAGTTGTGATAGATCCATCAGGATGTCGGAGGACAGTCATCTTGGCAAATCATGAGGATGTTTATTTTTCTTTCAAGTCCACACCCAACAGTGCTCAGGGTTTACTCTTGGTGATATGCTCAAGGATCATTCCTGACCTGATGGTGCTTAGGGAATCATATGTGGTGTCAGGGATCAAACCTCAGTCAGCCATGTGTAAGGCGAATGTCCTATCAGCTTCACTACTGATGCAGTGGAGTGGAAGGGTAGAGCTCCAGGTGAATTAATTAATTTAATTGGTCATTTTAAATCTCATCTCTTGGAAAGGTATACAGTCAAAATAGATAATGGGGTGGCTGGGATGGGAGATAGCACCAGATAAAAGGAGTTCTCACCTCAACTCTTTCTACCCCTCACATACAACCAGACAGATGACAGGACTGCAAGGGTCTCACCTATCCCATGGCTAAAGATTAAGGAAAACTGAGAGGTCAGGTAGCTGCTGGGGTATGTGTTCTAGAGAGGGCCAGTGATAGATTACATAAGAGGAAATCCCAGCAAGGCGACAAAGGCATCAGAGTTCTAGTTGTAGATTCCAAATTCCTAACTGTACACTGGATATAAAACAGTGTAGGAACAAGATTGAGCCATCCTACACTAGAGATGATCTCATAATGAAGAACAGGATTTCAGACATTGTATACTGGACTAAACATTGAGAAATAGAGTAAGTGGCATCACATAGGGTGAAAGGTGAAATATAGACATTGGAGAGGAACCCAGATTCATAATACTTAAATTTGCACAATAAACTTTGACTTCTCATGCATTTGGGTTTTTAATGCAAATCTTTCATAAAATTCTCAAAAATCCACAAGCTCAGGAACTAATTCACTTTTGCAGAAACATTACCTCTATGACTTTGAAAATCATGAAAGATGACTAGTTCTATTCTTGTCCTTATAAAGTGGGCAAAATGTCCATCTTTAAGGGTTTTGCAAGTAATGAATGAATGTGCCCATGTACACAGAATGTTGAAGCTTTCCATGAGGTTTACAGGGCATAATCATCACTCATATTCCAAAGTTACAGAGTTGAGACCCCTCACATCTGAAAGCTCTCATCACATTGCTATTGTATGTGGTGCTATAAGCACTGAACTCAAAATCCCCTGGCCTTGTCTCCCCGAGTGGACATTAAATTGATTGAAAACTATCTGTCACTTCCCCTCTACTTTTCTTGAACTCTCGGTACAGAATCTTAGTCAGAGGATGATCTGTATGAATAGATCACATGAGTTGCTGCTAAACCCATGCTCCGGGTACCTCTGAATTATACTGCTTTGCAATGGAAGTCTTTATTTTTTTCTTTCAACAAAAGCCTGGCCTTATCTTCCAAACCTAATGTATTTGGAATCAACCAGGTTTATTTTCCTCACATACAGCTCAGAAAATCTCACGAGAATTTTTTTGAATAACTCAAGTCCAATACAGATTGCCACTGATTCCTAAATCTACTTCCCTAGAACCTTCAGCTTCCTTCATTTACTTCATTACTTCCTTCCAAACAGAATAGACTTCACATTCCATCTCTACCTAACAAAATATTTTATATATGCAAAGGTTAGTTTCAAAAGCTGTCATCCAAAGTATCCTACTCTTCCTTCCCCAAGTGCATTTGATCTGTATGTCCATACAGCATGTCACTACTATAGGATATGACTTTTCAGAGTCACGTTATGCCTCGTTGTGTGCTAACATATGTGTCTTTCCTTTTCCTCATTCCATTAGAAACACAGACAGCTGCACAAAAGTAAAAGCTTTTTTCTCTTCTGCCTGGTCGTAGCACATCAATCAATATGGCAGGAGTTGGGTGTAATTAAACACTTCTTAGTTTATCTGTCTCAAACAGCCCCCACAAAATTTCTGGGCCTTGAATGAGAGCAGGAAACTCTGCACATCAAATGTCACCTCCTCCTTGTTGTTTCCCTATGTTAGACTCAGGACTGAAATGGCCTTCTCTGAATTGCTTTTTCTTTGGATGAAGCATTAAGTGTGTGTATAAAGAGATAAATATAGCCAAGTTTTCAAAGTTGTAAAATATAAGATATGTTGGCATGGGTTTTTCTGAGGTTGGAATGGAAGATATGTGTATCCCCATCTCATTTATCAGCAAACTCCCTTTTCTTCTAAGGATAAACTGAGTATAGAGAGGAAAAACTTGGTGGCTAGACACAGTAGTGACCCTGGAAACCTGCTATTTGTAGATGGAATTAGTTTAGTTTGGCATTCAACTGGTCCCACTACAATCACATTTTTCTTTCTCCTCCTCTTAAGCTCACCAACTTCAGTCCAACAGAGCCCACCACAGCATTTGTCATATCCTTCATGCTCTGTGTCAGGAAGCCAGGAGTGAGTGGAGACACAAAAATTGGAAGGCTCAGGATACTGCTATGAGAGGAGCAGCATTAAGTGGTTCTCAAGCAAGAACAATGATAACCAAACAGGAAAAAGAGAATGGGGGTACAAGTGAGACTCAGAAATTCATTGCAGAAAAGGGTGAAATCAAAATAGAACTGGGATTGAATGCTGTTGATCCTGAGTGGAGTGCATTTTAAAATTTATTTAAATGTATTAATTATATACACAAAAAATTTTATTGTAAAAAAATTTAAATTTATTTGCTAATGATTATAGTCACATTTTAATTGTAACGTTGTGTCTTCTAGTAACCTTAATAAAATTATTTAATCACACTAAACCTCAATTTACTCATCTTTGAACTGTATATTGATGGGCAGCACACACAAATATACTTACACACACATATACATATATATCAAGGACAAATTGAAAAAGTGTTTCCATTAATAGTGTTGCTTTTTAAAGGCCAGAGAGATAATACAGCAGGTATAGTACTTGCTTTGCTTGTGGCTGACCTGAGTTCAATCCCTGGAACCACAAATGGTTCCTTGAGTCCCCACCCCCACAAAGTGATCCCTGAGTGCAGCACCAAAAGTTAGCCCTGATCACTGCTAGCCAAAACAAACAAACAAAATTGCTTTTCAGATTCTCAAATATAATTTTCACCAGTTTCTGTATACATTGAATAAAGCAGTTAGATCAACTGCGGGGTAAAATTGGGGTTCAAAATGATTAGAACATCTTCCACGTCACATTAGTGAATCTCTTAGTGACTCCACATATATTACTTTATTTTTCTATCCTTCTCTCATGCCAGATTTAGAAGGGAGGAAACATTGTATATGCATTATATCTGCCTCCTCTAGTGATAGAGAAATTGTTTGGAACCGAGGAGACAGTGCCTATAGAAAAAATGGAAAGCACGGTTTCTCTTTTTAAAAGTCTTTTTAAATACCCTTTTAAAAAAATCTCTCAATCTTTATAAAAATATCTTTACCAAGGACAATTTTATCACTTTTTTTTTAAGACAGACAAAATCTCCAGCTTGGAAGTCAAGAAAATTTAATTGCTATAATGACCTGATTTTGAATTCAAACCCATGAAAGAATAATAAGTGTGCTGAAGACAAAGAAATGCACTCTACCTTAAGAGTAGGTAGCTATCTTGAGAGATAGCTGTAGTGAAAGTTAGCACTGCAGGAAAATATGAGGGTAAAACAGAATTTTAATATAGAGCATTAGAATTAAGTTTAAAGCAATTGAGTTTAAATTTCCTTTCTAATTTTTCAGTAGTTCTTTGACATTGAGAAAATTAATTGACTTCTCTGATCTTGTAAAACTTAAATTTCACTATATATAGCATAAGTGATCATCAATGAGGAGTTCTTGTAACTCGTATTTGGAAAAATGATACTATATAGAAAACTTCTCTATGTACATCTCTAATGACCTATGAAGACATATCTTTACTTCTTCTCTATCTTTGATAAGCCCATGGTGATTGAGCATTTCATGGTCTTAAATGTTTATGATTCTCATCTACCTGGGTATTTGGCAACTCCACTTGATTATCCATCAAGTGTCTCAAATGGAAAATGTGTAACACTCAATATCCAATTTCCCCTTCCTAACCTTCTTTTCACCTACAATTATTCCCATTTCTACACATAGTTGCTTAAATGTAATATCTTAAAGAAGTTTATATTAACCAGGGGTGTATGCCCTCCCTTGGGCCTCCAAGATATCTCATGGTGGGCACAGGTGATAATCAAATAAATGAGGGTCAGAATATGAGGCTAAAAGGTCAACCAGTCAAATGAGGGCACACAGGTTACAAGTTCAGAAGAGGGTAGAGGTCAAAAAGGATCCAGAAACACTCTCTTAGACTCTTTCATGATCTCTCTTCGACAAATCCAGATTATACACAAACCCAGGAAGCCTTTCCTACTTTTATAATATATTCTCAAACCCAACAACTTGGCACCACCTCCAATTTCTTCACAATCCAAGATGTCTATAGTTCTCACCTGGATTCTTGGAACAGTATCCAGATTAGTCTTTCTTCTCATGCATGAGCCTGCTCATGTAGAAACTTTATAGTACCGTAGCTAATGAAATTCTATTTAGTTTTATACTTTAAAATCAATTCAGCCCTTCCCTGTTAAAAATCTTCCCAAGATGTCCCATTTCCACACAGTCAATCCCAAGCTCTCATTCTTGCCCTTGTGGGCAGAGACCCATAACTCTCTGACTTCTGGTAGACTAACTCCTGCCTCATTGGTCTCTGCTTCCCCTGAGCTTCTGCAACTCTCCCCCACTTAAGACCGTCATTCTCATTGTTTATTCTGCTTTTAATCATAGCCTCCAAACAACTCCATGTCTCCTTCACTCACCTCAAAATCCACCTTCTCAGCAAGGTCTTCTCTGACCACTCATTAAGAAAACTCCCTCATCCCGTCTCTCAGCCACTTCCCTACATTATTTGTCCATAGCACTCCTGATCTTCCAACATTTCATGTTTTACTTACAATTGTAGTATTTACTCTGTTACAGAGAGTTGTTTCATTGTTTTGTTCACAAATATTTCCCCTCTATAGCCTGGTGCCTACTAAGTATTTATTTCTTAAAATGAACGAACAGGAACATTCTACTAAAAAGAAGGGCCATCAACTCACATATTATTCAAAGAACCATTGGTTAGTTACAACATCTCCAACTCACAGACTAATAGTGAAGCTGTGAAATATTCTGGGGTTTTTTGGCATATGTTTTTAAAATGGATATGTTTATAGTCAGATTAAATTAGATATCACAGTATTTCAAAATCGCAGTATTTCTTTCTATTATTCCACAACCAGGCAGATACCTTTGAAAAAGAATCCTAAAATTTATGCTCAATTTAAAAAAAATGATCTTACCTCCTTACATAGTTCCTTTAGGCTCCAGTGTCCATTGGGTGATTAAATAAGAAAGATTCTGTACCTCAAACATGCCCTGTAGATATCTGTGCATGAGATGAACCTTGGCTGTGTTCCCAGACGAAATATTCTTTGTTCCCTCTCAGCTAGGGCATAAGAGAATGGACAACTAAGTCATGGAGGGCTGATGCTTCATGCAAATCTCTCTGGCTTCACATCTCAGTTCCTGACACCTCTTCCCTTTCAGGCAGGCGCCTGTCCCTAGTTCCCTGAAAGAATCCTTTCCCTTCTATCACAGCTTTCATCTTCTTGCTCTTACTTTGACGCTGTGTCTGGCCACTCAAGCCATGCCAGCTATTTTTACTAACAGCAGCCACCAGCCCATGTGGTTCCCATTACCACAAACTGTTACCTTCATTGAAACCAGTTGGCAAATGAGTGGCCTGTCGACAACAAGGAGGTCAAGTTCACAGGACTTTACTCTCAGCACTGGCCTGGACAGGTATGTTGGTATTGGTGAATGTCCTTCACAACCAAATTGGATTGGACAAAATGCTGATTAATTACTTAAAGTAGTTTGCTTCACCTTTTCCTCCATGTTTAGTTCCATGGGTTTTCTATAGGGTCAAGTTCAAAAGCAAGCTGTTTCTTGTAAGGAGACAAATTTGAGTTGTAGCTTTCTCCATTTCAAAAGCTTGCTTCATCCTGGCATTTCAACAGGGCATGATGGGAATCAACTTTTTAGAGGTGACACACAATGACACACAGTCATCAGTAGAGTATAGACAAGTATATGATGGGGAAAAATAGACCTCTTCCTATGGAAAGATGGTCTGGGTTCCCCACCACCCCAGGCATTAACATTGCCATCTTTAGTAACACCTTCCTTGGCAGGCAAAATATATTATAATTTACAAAACTTTTGCCAGCCTATCACATTACACAGTAGCAGTTCGTGAGGCTGGACCTTTCCTTTTACTATACAGGGTGAAAACAGGAAAAGGAATCAAACAATTTTTCTCCCAAGGTTGTATCCAATAAGAGTCTGAAAAAGGTCAGATTTCAGCTCCCTGGAGATCAGGTTTAGGTACTCTAGCTAAACCTTTACCCTGAACTACAGTCTTTGGAGATGGAATTAAGTTTGGGATCTTAAAAGAGATCATCCTAAACTTAGTGTGGGCCCTCAGTCTGCTTCATAGAAACCTACTGAGAAGGAACAACATCATGGAGAGACATAGAAATAAGGGAGAAAGAGATAGGGCCAGATATTAACATTAGCAGCCCAAGCCAAGAAATGCTGACTGCCACCAGACACTGGATGAAGCAAGCAATGATCCTTTCCTAGAGCTTTCAAAGAAAACATAACCTGCTGACCAGACTTCCAGTTTCTAGAGCTAAGAGAGAATCAATTTCTATTTGCTTTAAGTAACTAAGTTGGTGATAATTTGCTACAGCAACCATAGGGAATAAGGGGCATCCTGATCCCTAGGTTGTGGTGTAAGTGGTAGAGATGAGTCTGGCATGTGTAAAGTTTTAGCTCTACCCAGGCACTGCCTGGCCATCCAGAACACTAGCAAGTACAGCCCTGGTGACCTCCAAGTATTGTGTAGCATGGCCTCTGGAATGACTTCCAGAATAATCAAAATGAATAAAGGAGCAATTACATTTTTGAAAGGAAATAAAATCCACATATTTAAGTAATACATTCCCTCCCAGAAGCTTACTATTAAATTAATTCTCAATCCTTAAGTGCTTGTGGTCAGTCTCTAAATACACCTTCACTAGGGATAACTGTGATTCATCCTTTTCCATTTATTAGGGCAGGGACATTGCCCTTGCCAGCTCTTCTCGTTGTAGAAGGCAGAATCTTGCATACAGATGGGTGCATAGGAGTGCAAAATGACATGAGAAGAACCATTCCTGGCTCCTCTAGCTTCAGAGAATTCTCTTTGTGCCCCTTGCAACATTCCTCTCCCCACTCCCTTTTCATCCTTGGTTCTTTCACACATACAATTTCCTCAGTCCAGAATGTTACTGCTGTACTGACTGGTGTATTCCAAGTAGAACTACAAGATTCATTATTGAGTCTTTCAGAGGAGTAATACCCTATTTCTTTCCTTGAATCCCCTCATTCCCATGTCTGCTATTGCATGAAAAGGAGGGGCCAGAATGTCTAAGTACTTGGCTGACTTCCTACAAAACTTTAAGCTCTTTGGGAAGCCAGAATCATCTTGATTCATATCTATAACTCAAGACTCGGCACAAAGCTTAAACCACAGTGTGCACTTCATGCAGGTGTGAGACATGTGAATCCATAGAAAATAACTGCTATGATACTCTTTTAAGATATATCTCATTTTATTTTACAGGAAGATAGTTACAAGGTTAAAGCCCCTGGTTTTTTTATGGACCGACACCAGATCAATTTGTGGTACTGAATATGACCTCTGATCATTAACAGGAGACCCCTGAACTCAGAACCAAGAGTAAGCCCTGAACACTGCCAGATGTGGGCCCCAGATATATCTATATGCATATACCTGTATACATACATATTTCATTTATTGAAGAAGTCTTAGACATAATAGAAAAAATAAGATGTATGGATGTGCAAAAGAGAGAGAGTACAGCGGTTAAGGTCCTTGCCTTGTATATGACTAACCCCAGATTACTCCTCTACATGACATGGTCTCCTGCATGTCACTTCGTACAGCCCTGGAGATCCTAAGGATCATTGCCAGGATGGCCTGGTAGTTCCTAACACCAAAATATCTATCAACACTACATCCTCCAGTCCTCATATTGACTTACTGGCCTGGCTGCCCAATATTGCTGTAAATATTCCATGGGTATCCTGAGTACCACTTGGTAGTTCCCTCCCCAAAGACAAAACAAAAAAATGATGTATGAAGTTTCCATATACCTTATTCCCAGCCCAACTCTTGTTAACGTCTTAACTTTGTTATGGTACATTTTGTTGCAATTAGTGACCCAGAATTGATGCATTATTAACTCAAGTCGTATTTTATTCGGATTGCCTTAGTTTTTAACTGTGTTTTATTGTTGTGGATCCAGTGTTCCGTCTAGGATTTTAACCATTGCATCCTTAGAGGTTCCTGGTTGTTGTGACATTTCTGAATTCCATTCCTATGAAAATTCTGTGTTCTTATCAGGTACTTTGGAGAATGTTCCCCTACGGGAAATAACACTTTTATCATGCTTATACTAAAGTTATTAAGAGGATGATTTCACAGGCATAAAGTGCCACACCATAATACCACATCCTATCATAAGAGCCTACTCTTAACCTGATTGATTACCTTGATATTGGCCTTGCTGGCTTCCCTAAAGCAGTATCATTCAGCTTTATGCACTGTAAAGTTAGTTGTCTTCTCCCTTTCTCTATACTGCATCTTAGAAGGAAATCAATATCAGTAGCTACAACCTAATTTTGAAAAATAACTATTCTATAATGGGCTGGAGCAATAGAGCGATAGCACAGAAGTAGGGTGTGTGCCTTGCGTGCAGCTGGCCTACCCGAGCCGGGTTCGATTCCTCCATCTGTCTCAGAGAGCCCGGCAAGCTACCAAGAGTATTTCACTTGCACGGCAAAGCCTGGCAAGCTACCCTTGACATGTTCAATATGCCAAACACACTAACAACAAGTCTCATGATGGAGATGTTACTGGGCTCGCTGGAAAATGTAATAAGGGGTGCTCCAAATCATTATTTCTCAACTGGAAGTGATATGGACATGTTTGGGTCCTCAGATATTCTAAGGAACCAAAAGTGAAAATGACATCAATAGGGTCATGACACAAGACTAGGTGACCAAATGTTAGGACAAGGAGCCAGTAGAAGAGTTACAAGATCAGAAGGGGTCCAAGGTTGAATAAAAGTTGAGAAACACCTTTAACTAAAAAAAATCTACATCTGATTGTCAAACCACTCTAAACAGGAAACTGGGAGTCAAATAAATTGAACTGTATTTCAAAGTCATGCAACAAGAAAGAATTGGAACAAATTCAGCTATATATAATTCTATATATAATTCGTTCTTTTTTTTAATCACTGTGAGATAGACCCTTACAAAGCTGTTCATGATGGGGTTTCAGTCATACAGTGTTCCAACACACATCCCTCCATCGGTGTACATTTCTCAGCACCAGTGTCCCAAATTTCACTTCCTGTTTTCTCTCTCTCTCTTTCTCTTTTCTCTCTCTCTCTCTCTGTCTCTCTCTTTCTCTCTCTCTCTCCTTTTCTCTCTCCCTTCTTCCCTCCCCCTCCCTCTTTTTGGGAATTGTGGTTTGCAATACAAATCTGAAAGGTTGTTGTGTATAATCGTTTACCTACTTTTAACCCTTAGTTCTTGTCCAGTGTGATCATTTCCAACTATTTCTAATTTTAGGTCTTATCTCATCACATTGCCCTTTAAAATACTCTTGCTCATCCCAGAACCATTCACAACAACCAAAATCTGAAAACAACCCAAAAGTCCAATAAAAGACGAGTGTATAGGGGCCAGAGAAATAGTACAGCGGGTAGGGCATTTGCCTTGCACGCTGCAAACCCAGGCTCAACCCCCGGCATTCCCTATGGTCCTCTGGGCACCGTCAGGAGTAATTCCTGAGTGCAGAGCTTGTAGTAACCCCCGAGTATCGCTGGGTGTGACCCAAAATGAAAAAATGACTAAATAAATTAATTAAAAAAGATGAGTGTGTAAAGAAACAGTGGCATACATACACAGTGGAATATTATAAGAAACAGCCTTCTTTTGTGCTATACTATGAGTAGAACTTCAGAGTCTCATGCTAAGTGAAATAAATTTGAAGGAAAAAATAAAAACTATATGGCTTTATTCCTAGATAGTGTATAAATGTATAAAGAAATGTATAAAGAAAAAAATCAATGGAGTAGACAATGTCTAATATAAACAAACCTATAAATTCTGACACCAGAAATGAGTTCACTTAAAATTGTGATGAGATGGAAGAAGTATTATGGACTGTGGTGAAGAGTTGCTGACAATTTGGTGCCAAATCCTAAGCACATAAACATTCACACAATTGTTAACTAGTTTTATTTTAGGAAATTAATACACATTTTCTAAAACCTGCTTCCTTAGTGTAATAACTAAATTATTTGTATGGCTTTCTTTCCAATTGTCCTGATGTGATGATACTGACACTGAAATAGGTTGGGGGAGTGATAATTTGCCATTTACTCAGTCTCTGGAAGCAGTTGCTCAGGCAGAATGGATCCATGTATTAGCATCAGACTCTTTATGTGCCCCTTCACACACACCATACCCCCCTTGCCCCAACACTGTGAACACGGAACATAAACTCTTGTTTGCTTGGCACACTTCAAGAATATCAGACTCCACCTGAGATAACACACTCTAAGCTGAAAGTTAGTGCCAGAAAGTGCTTTAGACTTATTTTCAAGGGTTTAGGGAAGAAAGGCAATATAGTGTCTCAGAATATCAGAGTTTAAGGACTTTGAAAGTACTGAGAGTGGTACTGACTTAGTGGAGCTACATCATGAGATAGTGGTAGAAGTTGGTATCAACATCTTCATCTTGCCCATGACTCTTTACTTAGGGCAATTGGCTTCCAAGAAGAGACAGATTCATAACTGATCACTATTCACATGTGGCAGATCCTCTGGGTAAGAACAGGGTGTGAGACGTAGTTTCCTAACACTGGAAAACCATTGTCTTCATATCACTCTGATGCTATTTTGGGGACCAAATAGGGACTTACAACTAATCCCTTGTGAGTTCCATTTGTCCTCCTCCATAAGTAAATCTTCAGCCTCTAGGTTAACCAGTACTGGTAAGAGAAGAAACCACAATCAAATACAGCAAGTCCTTGAATAATGCTATTTTGTAATAACATTTATGAGGGGCAAAATAATCCCAACCAAAGAATAAAATGAGAATATTTGAAAATCTGCTTTCCTTAATGTTCCTTATATAGTGCTTTAGCTGGTACTTTTCAAGATTCTATCAATAGCTATAAGTGAGGACATACCATCTAGAAATAAATTGGCAGCACAAGAGAGTGTGTGACTCCTGTCATGAACATTAATTCCACAACCTACAATTAATCCTAGGGTCCCCTCAGGGATTTTCTTGATGGGAAAACAGTGAGGAGGCATCCAAAAATTAAAGTCAGGGTGATTTAGGGAAACAGGATGATAAATGGTATAATGACTCCTGATTGATGGGCATGGCCATGCAGGGAAAACCTTGGAGAAATGAGTGATGGGAATTGAAGAGCTTTATAAAACACAGGTGTCACTTCCATAGTTTAGTGGTTCCCTCATCAATGTAAGCCTTATGCAAGGGGGATTAAATATGTACTTGCTGTCTATTACAGACTATCCTTTTGGGAAAAGATGAAAGGTAGTTTAGAAACATCATTTAGAAGCCAGAGCAAAGGATGCCCCATCAGAAATCTTTGAAAAACAGAGGTGATAGACTTTTGAATTATTTTTAAACCTGCAAACTTGGGCCCTCTCTGGAGTAGAAAATCTATAGACAACATGCTATGAGCCAGCAGAGATATATTAGTGTGCTTTGATCTTTCATATTTATTTCTCTGCACAGAATCTTCTTCCCCTATGTAAAACATATATATAAACATATATGTGTAATTTTTTCACCAAATTGCTTGCAACAATGCAGAAAAGATCAGCATTCCATTTGGTTTCTGACATCTCCCCCTTGATTGAAGTAATTCAAAACTTGTAGACACTATATTGTTGAGAATAAAGCAAAAGTGGTAGGAATATTTAAAAAGTACCCCAAAATCCTTTACTTATCAAAAATTCTTTTAGTGTGTTACTCCAAACATCTTGGAATATGAAGTAGGACAGATTCCTGGAAATATAAAGAATAAATGGAAAGACTTTCATTGGTAAAGGTCTTGGGAGAAGATGCAGGAAAAAGATCTCTAAGCCAGTGTTTTTGTTAGCTTCAACTTTTGAAGCAGTCACATTTGGAGGGAGAATGGAACATTTCCTTATGAGAGAACCAGTACTATACTCTGCATACAGTGAAAATAGTACTTATAATAGAATTTAAGCAGCCAGGAGAGCTTACTACTTTGAGTACTTCATGTACTCTACATCCATTGCAGATAGATTTCATTAAGACTTTAGCATAACCTAATGAGGCAGGTCAGAGCTCTATATTCATTTCAGAGAGGAGTGAATGGAAGCTCAGAGTAAAAAACACAAAGATCTAGACTCCATGCTTTAAATTCTAAGACCTCATTGCTTCTTGGTCATGGGCTCTTAGCATTTATACCTGTCTGGAGGTTTGCTACATGCCAGATTCTATTTTGAGTGCATCATACGTAACATCTCACTTGACTCTACAAAATTGCACCACATGGGTAACATGATGATGTTCGTGATCATTCATGAAGAAACAGTCAGAGAGAAATTTGAAAACTTTCACAAAATCATACAGGTGGAAAAAACTATAGTGGGATCTGAACCCAAAGAGTGTGTATTTGGATTCCTGCTCTAGTGGCTGAAACTTGGAATTCTGTCATGCCAGGGTTGGTGGAAGTGGTGAAGATATAGGGCCCTGATCATAACTTCTGGAAGATACCTTAACCCCATCAACTAGGAAGCCAGATTTTATGAGAAAGACATGGTCCCAAGATTTGAGAGTAGTACTTGTGCACATTTTCTTTCTCCTCTTCATCTTCACCAAGACTCATCTGAAATACTTGTAGAGAACTCCTCTCCTCACCTTTTCTTCTCCATCCTTGTCTAGGTTTACCTAGATTAACAGAAATTACTCCTTCAATGTCTGTTTTCTTTTCCCTTACAGACATTCTCTCAGATGTCACTTAAAGCTCATATCTGATTCTCAGTCGGATTCTCAGGTCTAAAACGCAAGACTGACAACTCTCAGCTTCCAAACCCTAAGTGGGTCCCATTGCCTGAGCAACAATATCCAGTGGAATTTCCAGTGATGACGGAAATGGTCTCTACCTGCATTCCTCATCACTGTTAAACACTTGAAATATTGCTTGTGCCACAAGAAATTAAATTTCTAATTTTATTTGTCCAGTGACTACTAGACTGGATGGTTCAGATCTCCAATATGAAAACCCAAGTCTTTAGTTCCAGGTGAGTTCCTTCCTTGCCTAGGCATGGCCTTCTCACCCAGCCAAGAACGTTCTAGTCAACCATTGCCCCCCTGTAGCTGCTTGCAGTGCCTTGATCTAGCTGAGTTAATTTGTGCTCCATGCTTTTGCACAACACTGAGATTTGGGCAAGATCGGCGAGGCACCAGCAGTGTGCAGGTTAAGAATGTCCTCATTCCTAGAACAACTCAGTAGAGTCTAGAAAACCCTTCATTAATTTTCTTTCTCTGTTGCTCACCTCATCCCACCAGCTCCATCTCAAATGCCTTCTCTACCAGAAAGCTATTCACGACCTTTCCAGACAGAATAAAGTCCTTTCCCTTCTCTGTCACCTGGAGCTTATCCAGTACACTGTCATCGCCCCTGACACTGAATCCTCTTTTTTTTCCCCCAGTGTATGGTCAGTTTCTCTAATGTCAGAGATCATGAGTCATTTACCTCTGCATCCACCGTGCTGTTATAACCAGAGAAGAGGCCTGAGAGTGCAAATCAAAATGTAATGGATTACAGTGGCAATAGATGTCTTCCATTCATCTGGCCCAAATCTCAATGACAACACCCTCTCCCTATAAAACAAACAAACGAAAACAAACAAACAAAAACTCAGCCACATTATAATTTGGGGTTAAACTGAGACATACCATATCAGCAAATCTAAGGGATGGGAGGATAAATTATCACTATTATGATTTTTAGTGTAAATTCTTTTCCAAGTTCAGCTAGATTTTTCACCTGCAGAGAGTCCTTCCCTCCATTTCATACCCAGTCACCTTCTCTATCCTTTCCACCATAACACAGCTCTACCACTCCCTCTTATCTCCCATCCAGAAGAATTGGCATTGTAGGTTTTGGTGGCAACCTTGAGACCACACTTGATTCTCTGCTGACATAAATTACTTACTAAATCAACAGCTAGAGAATATCAGGATAGGCCTGCACATGGGACTTTCAGACTGGGTGGAAAATGTCACGATGTAATGAAAGTGCTGTTCTGAATCATGTCTGGAAAATAAAATGTCAGAGAAAGCCAAATCCTGAAACACATGAGAAAATTAGGAGAATGGAGCACAGTTCTCCCTGGAGTTTTTGATTCTTTGTAACATCAACTGGGGAGAGAGAAAAAATTTTGTGTTTGAGTAGAGTTAGAGGATCGCTTTGCTAAACCTTTCTTTGTCTGTTCTGTGCTTTTCTGTGGGGCTTTCTGAATTCAAGGTGTTGATAGAAGTTTCATATCTGTAGATTGTTCAGAAGAGGTAAAAGAATTGAAGAATCCTCTGAAATGTGGAACACCTAATACAGAAAAGGAAGTACAACCATGTGTGTTGCCTAGGGTCAAGGTTTATTTCAAATATACTCAGTCATAATCAGAGGAACTGCAGCCTAAGTATGTGTATGTGTCGGGATGGGGGACAACTTTGCTGAGTGCACAGAGCATTTTTGAAGCATGGGAGGACTTGGCTGGAACTTGGATTCCCTGACTTTCAGGCAAGTGCTCTCTCTGTTGAAGAACAACAGAAGAGGAACACAGGCTGACCTTTGTTCTTAACATTTGTTCCTACAAATGTCCCCAGCTGAAAAGAGGAGGACTGAAAAAATTGTTTTCAGCATGGAGGTCACTACATCTTTTGTTTGTTTTTATTTTGGGACCACACCCAGCAGTGCTCCGGGTTTACTCCAGGCTTCTCCCTCAGGGTATCATTGGGGATGTTCAGGATTGAACCCAGGTTGGGCACATGAAAGTGTCTTACCAGCTGTACTCTCTTTAACTGGCCATTTATCTTGATGGGGTGACATTGAATGAGACAAGCTCAGATGCTTGTCTCAATGCTTAGGATGCTTAGAATGAATGACTCTGAGTCAAGCCAAGTTCATTCACTTGTTTGTTCCTGGATATGGGAGCATCATTTAACTCACCAGGTATCAGTTTCTGGTACTTTAACTGGGATTGTTAAATGTATTTTCCTGCTTACTAAATTCTGTTAAATCTGACTTTTCAAATTAAGGAGTAAAAATCAGATAATGACTATAAGACACCTAGTTCAGCAATTTTATGTATCATATTGTGCAGAAGCTCTGGAGATCAAGAGGGGCCAATTGATATCCAGGAGATAACAGGCAACTCTCATGACCAGCTGATAGGGGTAGGTTGGGAATGTCAGGAAAGGTGTTTCCTTTAATCACCTGAACTCAAGGAGTTGCCCTCATTTCTGTGCACCTAGCTATAGCCTCACTACAGGTCTCTGCTAGCCTTTTCCCCACCCTCCCACGAGACATCTGGAGCAGCTGACCCAGGCATCAATGAGATAATGTTTTTTTTTGCCCTCTTTGTTTTTGTTTACAAACCTGAATTCCTGGGAAAAGACACAATCAAAGTTAAGTTCAAGATATGAAGGTCAGTCCTAAGGATGATCACAGGGACACAGAGTCTGAGCTCTGCTGGGGAAAGCACCAGGTCAACACCCTTAATGGGCTTGTCCCAACTGTCTTGGACCTGCATGGTTATAGCACTCCTGGATTCTCCTTTATGCCTAACCCTGGCCAGGAGGCCTTGGAGACAGAGGCAAAGCTTTGAAAGGACTCTGTCTCAGAAACTATTGGGGACTCTCAGAAAAGGTCCAGAGACTATTATATTATGCAAAATGACCAAGTAGTTATTACAACAAAGGATCATAGACTTATTCAAGGATTAAATTAGCTTCAAGGAATAAATTAGAGTCTGAGAAAAATTAACAACTATTATTCCGAAAGGAAAACAGGACCTTCAGAAGCAGAGAAAAGACATAACAATCCAGACTTAAAGAGTATAGTGCGTGATGGGAAGATGAGGGGAGGATTCTGGAGAAAAATGAGATGTTTGTGGAGAATAGGAGCATGCAAACGCATCTCCTCATCACATAAACAAATGTATTTTCCTGCTTACTAAATTCTGGGGCTGGAGTGATAGCACAGTGGTAGGGCGTTTGCCTTACAAGCGGCCAACATGGCCGCCCCAAGTTCGATTCCTCCGCCCTTCTCGGAGAGCCCGGCAAGCTACCGAGAGTATTCGATATGCCAGACACAGTAACAACAAAGTCTCCAATGGAGACGTTACTGGGTCCGCTCGAGCAAATCGACGATCAACGGGAGGGCCTTTACTTTACTTCTTACTTTACTAAATTCTGGAATCTGTGATAGACTCTTCTTTTAGGAGATCACAAAGATGCATACATCTTTAATTCCTACATCCTTGCTTTCCCCCACCCACACTCCCAGAGCATTTAGGTAAGGAGAAATGGTAGAAATGGCCTCTTAACGTGAATATGTGGGGATTCTACATAGACAATATATGACTAGAAGGCATCAGCACTAATGTCTGCCCTATCATAAATGCTAAGCAACCAAAAGGCATTCTGGTCATGACAATGATATTGATGAGTCTGGTGATCCATCACTTCTAAATCCCAGTGTAGCACCCAGCCGGTAAATGCAGCTAATGAATATTTACTGAAGAACAAATAAATGCAGGCTCATTAGGAGAACTGAATCCAGGAAAGAAGAGTAAACAAATGAAGTGAGTTATTTAGGAAAGCAATTGAAGCCAAGATACTAAATTAGTTCATGAGAAATCAGGTTTGTTTCTTTATAAGAAATGGATGGAAAACATCAAGGAAAATACTGTCACTGTCACTGTCCTCCTGTTGTTCATCAATTTGCTCGAGCAGGCCCAGTAACGTCTCCATTGTTTTTTGAGACTTGTTGTTACTGTGTTTGTCATATTGAATACATCGTGGGTAGCTTGCCAGGCTTTGCCATGTGGGCGAGATACTTTCGGTAGCTTGCCCGGCTCTCCAAGAGGGGTGGAGGAATCGAACTCGGCTCAGCTGGACTGGCTGCATGCAAGGCAAATGCCCTACTGCTGTGCTATCACTCCAGCCCAATGGAAAGCAAAACAAATCAAAACATAAAACAAGGATTCTAATGAATCATAAAGAAGAAAAGTAAATTAAGAACATCAGATGATATTTTTCTTAGCACTGTGTCCCCAACAAATAAAGGGCGTATTTTACATAAACGGCAATATGTCATTTAATGACAAGGCATGTTAAATATCTCAATGAACTTTTGGGAACTTTGATTTGGTGACTGAAAAGAATATGAGATTAAAAAAATCTTCAATAAAGTATTAAGAGTGGAGAAGAATATAGGAGATTCTTTTGTGCCTACCAGATTATAAAGTAAGTAAAGTAAGTAAAGGCCCTCCCATTGATCATCAATTTGCTCGAGCAGGCCCAGTAACGTCTCCATTGGAGACTTTGTTGTTACTCTGTCTGGCATATCAAATACTCTTGGTAGCTTGCCGGGCTCTCCAAGAGGGGCGGAGGAATCAAACTTGGGTCAGCCATGTTGGCTGCGTGCAAGGCAGACGCCCTACCTGCTGTGCTATCGCTCCAGCCCCATATATATATATATATATATATATATATATATATATGTATATATATATATACATACATATATGTATTATGCACCAATTATGAACCAATAAGCAATCATGAGAAATATATATGTATTTATATATATATGTATTTCTCATGATTGCTTATTGGTTCATAATTACTTCTGTGCTACCATACTCAGAGGTATTTGACTTTGCCTGGTCCATATGTATACTGTATCAACACTGTTTGGTCACTAAATGATTGAATACTTGGGTGACAAATACAGGTAGTTCCACTTGCTGTCAAGTCATCATACTATTTAACAATATCTGGTTGAAGGAAATGAACTCTTCATTCATAGCACTTTCTCGTTGACGGAGAAGGAAAGAAATCAAGGGGGAAGGAAGAAGAGGATAAAGGAAGTAATGGGAGAACAGAGGTCAGGGCCTCGGTTATATTGGTGATGTGGGAGAGTGGTATAGCTGATATCAGAAGCACAGACTCAAAAATACTTGGAAACATGAGATATAAACTACAACCACAAAATATTGAAGTGTGCCTGTCAAGGTCATGGAGGGTGATGGGGAAGCAGAAGGGAGTGTGGGAACACTGGTGGAGGAAAGTTGACACCGCTAGTGATGTCGAACTATTGTGTAATGAAAACCCATTTATCAATAACTTTTTACTTTTTTGGGGGGTAGGATAATTCTCGGTGATACATGGGGTTACTCCTGGCTCATGCACTCAGGAATTACTTCTGGAAGTGCTCGGGGGACCATATGGGATGTTGGGAATCTAACTTGGAGTGTCCACGTGCAAGGCAAACACCCTACCCACTTTGTTATCGCTCCAACCCCTATCAATAACTTCTTAAATCATAGTTCCTTAATTAAATACATTGTTTTAAAAAATTAGGATGCCAGAAATGAGAGAAGAATATGAGAGAAGCTTCGGACACAGAATCAGAAGCTTCTTATCTTGTTTGCCTCTTCGTTCCCCTGACAAGCTGTGTGGTCATGGAGAAGTCACATAAGGATTTTGAACTTTAATTTTCTTATCTGAGAGTTGAGAGCAATAATTCTTACCTCGTGGGAATGTTTTCTCATAATTCAGTGAAAATATGTATGTTTTCTGCCAGCAGAGTTTCTGGAAGGTGATAGTTGAGAACAAGAGCACACGCATTAGATCGTGTTCAGATCCTGGTTCTGCAAGCTAGCAGCTAGATGTCCTTGGACTGGCTACTTAGGCTCTCCAAGTTTTCTGTTCTTCATCTATGAAAAATAAGTATAGTAATATCTGTTCCATTGGTTTGGGGAACATAATGAATACAAAGTGGTTACACGTCACTTAGAATATGATCAATACATTATTATTATTGTTAAGAGGAAGCAATTTCTCATTTACATACCAGTTTTTGATAAGATAAATATGTGAATTGTTTTCTTATGATTCTTCTTCTCATTTTTAATAAATCTCTGAGAACTTCTAAATCATTTTTTATAAATTTCATGGCCATCTCATGGCACTGAGTTTCACTATAGAATTTTTTTTTTCTTTTTGGATCACACCCAGCTATGCTCATGGGTAACTCCTGACTCTGCACTCAGGAGTTACTCATGGCAGTGCTCGGGGAACCATATGGGATGCTGGGGATTGATCCAGGGTCAGCCACGTGCAAGGCACCCACTGTGCTATTGCTTCGGCCCCTCACTATAGAATTTTTTTAAAAATTTATTTATTTATTTATTTATTTATTTATTTATTTTTTAATAGTGAGGCACCATGAGGTACAGTTGTAGACTTACACATTTTTGTGCTTGGGTTTCAATTATACAATGATCAAACACCCATCCCTCCACCAGTGCGCATTTCCCACCACCTCGGATCCCAGCATCCCCTCCCCCCCCAGCCCCTATCCCACCCTGCCTCTGTGGCAGGGCATTTCCCTCTCTCTCCTTTTGAGTGCCATGGTCGGCAAAAGAGGCATTGAGTGGCAATCATGCTTGGTCGACAGTCTACCCTCAGCATGCTCTCCCATCATGGGCGGATCCTCCCAACACCCTTTATTTGGTGTTCCCTTCTCTTTCTGAGCTCCCCCTTCCCCTAACATGTGTGGATGTCCTCCGGGTCATTGAGTAAAATTCCTGGTACTAATCTCTGCCATACTTGGGTGTTAGTTTCCTATTTTGTTACTTTATGTTCCCCAGATGAATGCAATCTTTCTATGTCTATCCCTTTCTTTCCCAGCTCACTATAGAATTTTAATGCTGCCTGTCACTCAGCTTTCCCTGCCCCACTCTCCTCCTCTGGCTTTGTTTTGGAATTGAATCACTAAAGATGATAGGCTTTTATAAACTGGTTAGCACCCACTGACCTTCCCCAGATCATCAGGATATTATACAAATTCATGATGCCTTTAAGAAAGGTGTGTAAATCCAGAGGAGACACCAATCATCCTTTAGCAGCTCGAGGGGATTTCTTCATGTGTTGCTATACATCAATGTGTCTCTTGATGAGAGACAACCTCTCAGGCTCTTCAGAGTCTCTGAATCTTAAATGTATCAACTCTCCAAATTTCTCTTTCCTGACTGTGTTGGGGTGGAGCTCAAGATACATAGAATACATAAAAACAATTTTTTACTGGAAGAAGGCAGAGCACACAAAGACTACAATGCAATCTAAAATCAAATCCTCATGCTCCCTTCCTGTTGAATACTCTGTTAACAACCAGCTTTCTGCTTACTGAGTCATCCATACCTTCCAGAAACATTGTGAATTCTTTTCCAAGTTTGATCCTTCTCTGCATAAAATGGCATCATTTCTTTTTAACTTTTAATGGAAGATAAACTATATTTTCAGCTTAAAAATAGCGTAAAGAAGCAAATAAAGAGTAAATTAGAAGTTAACAGAAATAGATACTTTTAGAGGAGAACTTGAGGAATGGGGTAGTAGAGGTAGAAAAAAAGAAAAATTTCCAGGACCTGAGAGACAATCACTTGATCACTTGATATCCCGTTACTCATAGATTTGCTCAAGCGGGCACCAGTAACGTCTCCATTCATCCCTGTCGCGAGCTAGTGTAGCCCAATGGCATCTGCTCATTCTAGGAACACAAACAACCTCAAAATGATACTTCAGGGTCTTGAGGAAGAAGTCTGCCCTCGTAGGTGGGCAGCCACGCAGTCTTTTGACATCCCGTGGAATCCAGTCGGTAACAGCTCTAGTCCAGTGGTCATTTCCAAATCTCATTATGTGTCCAGCCCATTTGATTTTCGATGCCTTGGCAAACGAGACAGCGTCCCTGATTCTTGGTCCTTGACAGAGGTTGGAACTCCGGATTCTTTCTCTCATTTGAGTGAAGCGGGTTACTCCAAGCATAGCTCTTTTGATTCCTCTTTGGGAGACCCAAATAGCGTTCTCAACCTGTTTTCATAGGGCCCAGGTTTCTGAGACGTATGTTAATGCAGGAAGAACAGTAGAATTGAAGAGATGTGCCCAGATCTGGATGTTCTTCATCCTCTTAGCTATCTCTTCGATGCTCTTGAAGGCGTTCCAAGTCTCTCTCTTCCTGCTGCACAACTCAGGTGCCAGGTCATTTGTCATGTTGACCTCTCAACCTAGGTACACATAACTGTTGCATTCGGAGATGTTCATTCCATTGACAGCGAATGGTACGTCAGGAACAAAACTGTTTCTCATAACATTGTTGTCGTGAGATTCAGCTGTAGTCCGACCTTTCAATATGCCAAAACCAGTTATTACCAGAGAGACAATATAGAAATTAAAGTACTTGTCTTCATGCAATGGACTCTGTTATGCTCTATAAACTGCATATGATCTCTAAGGACCACAATGAGTTAGCTTGGAGAACAGAACTAGGGATACAGGTTAGGGCCTAAACATCAAAAACCTGGAAAAAAAAAGGAAAAAAAATGACTTAAGTAAAATTTTCATGTGACTTTGATTCTAGACCCTATACATTATTTTTGTATTTAAAGGTATGAAATAAAAAGAGAATGCTTTTTCTTTTCTGCCACCATATGAGGCTGGCAGGGAGAAGTGGAGGGGATGGGGTGGGGGTGGTGGAAGGGATGCTGGTACCATTGGTGGTGGAAAATGGGCACTGGTGGAGAGATAGTTACTCGACCATTGTATGACTGAAACATAAGCACAAAAGTTTGTAAGTCTGTAACTGTACCCCACGGTGATTCACTAATAAAAAAATTTTAAAAAATGCTATATAATTTAAATACCGAAAAATTATTTCAATTACATTTGAAATAAATAGAAACAAATGGCACTCTTTATTCCTTAGGAAACTGGATCATCTTCCTTACACAACTGATACCCTCTTTCTTTTTTCTAAAGCAAAGAGTCTGTCACAGAAATTCTGAGGATCAGACCTCCCAACCACACACTATATAATCGTAATGATTGACAAGTGACACTGCTATAGAAAAGGTTGGTCTAAAAAAGAGCTGGATCAAGAGCACCGACTTTTCTTTCTCTTCCTTTTGCTGATTTTCCTCATTCTTGTGAAACCCTGGGGAATATCTGAATGAATCCCCCAGACAAGAGACCGGAGGATGAAGAAGGGTCTGGTAAGCCCCAAAGGAGAGCACAGCTCAAGGCCCAGAGAAAGGCCAAGTCAGGTTCCCTCTTGGCAAGACTGGATCCACAGACCTGGTTATCTGTGTTGTGGTGATCGGTTTACCAGATGCTGATTTCATGTCTGATTTTATTCTTACAACATTGTGCAAGAGGAGCAATTTTCTGGGTTTCCAGATTAGAGAACCAAGAACAGAGAGTTTAAGGAATCTAGTTGAAACCACACAGCTGGTAAATGACAGAGCTGGAATTTAAGTGTGAATTTGCCTGACACTCAGATTATTTTCTTCCAGAACAAACTACCTCCAGACGGCGAGTCACAACAAATCAGTGTACCAAATCCTGGAAACATTTTGCCACATTACTAAAGAAGCTTTTCCAATGAAAAAAGAGAGAATAAGTGAATAATTTCCCAAGAAGATTGGAAGGTTGGAAATGCTGTAATGCTGGAGATACGATGAAGGAAAATGAACAATGGCATCAGTTAGGCTGTTCTCCCAAATCTTCTACTCTCAAAGACCCAGAGGTTATTTCTGATTACATCAGCAGTCACACAGATCCAGTTGAGGAATCTCGAAACCACATATGTGACTCACATGTCGTTGTTATAACAGTAGGAAACACATTAACTCGGCTTTAAAGAGCGTGCCGTGAAAAGTCAGGCTTCCAGAAACCAGTTTCTCAGTTCGTGAAGCACACAATGTAAGCCTTTCTCCTGATGAGATTGTCCTAGTATGAGACTGTACATTATGTGACCTGACAGCTTAACGAGATGATCTTTGCTTTTACAGACTCTGGGGCTTTACACATTCCATTGAATTTAGAGCAGGTGACTAATGAGTGTTTCGCCACATTCATAGTTTGTGTTACTAGTGAGAAGGGTTGTCATTCAATTGAACAATATATCATTTAAAATGTTTCTAAATAAAAAAAATCATTCTGTGGAAATGGTAAAGAGGAGTTCTTTCTGCCTTGCTCAGGATTATGATAATTGATGGCCTATTACTGGCACTCTGAAGGAAGACACCACTTCTCTTTCTCCAAATACATGTTGTTGGTTACTTTTATAAAATTTCTGTGTTGAAAATCACAAAAGTAAGCCAATGGTACTCAATCACAAAAAATTGTATACTGTTACAGAAACTATGTCTAAAATAAAAAGAATGCCCTACTGGCCTGAAGAGCTAGCCTAATGGGATGGAGTACGTGATTTGAATGAAAGAGATATAGGTTTGCTCTCCAGAGTCACATGGTTCTGCAAGATCTTTCACGAATGACCCCTTGAAAGCAGATCTTGTCATTATCCCTTAGCATCAATGGCCCTCAAACAAACAAGACACTATACTGAATAAAGTATTCATATGCCCTATATCTGATTAAGAGCTAATATCTAAGACACATAAAACACTCATAAAGCTCTGCAACAAAAACCAACAGCCCAATCAAAATACGGGGACAGGGGAGAACAGAAACTTCTCCAAAGAAGGAGACATACAAACACCAGTTAGTTAGCATATAAAAAGTTCATCATTACTTATTATTAGGGACACACATATTAAAACAATAATGAAATACCACCTCACATCACTGAGAAAAACCAAGACTTGAAACCACCAGTGTCAGTAGAGACTAATGGAAAAGAAGCTTTATTTATGTTGTGAGACCATTTTCGGGTTCAGCTACTGAATGAACACACACAGTTCATTCACAGTGAACAGTATGAATATTTCTCAAAAATAATTTTAAAGCACAGAAATTTGCATATTCTAACAATTTCTAACAATTCCACTTATCATCTATCCCAAGAACACAGAAATATTAATGTGAAAAGACATATGTATAGTACTGTTTCCAATAGCTAAGACTGGTGAACCACCCACTACCTAGAGACAGAAAATTAATTAAAAAGTTTAGGCAAGTATACACAGTGGAATACTATGTAGCTATAAAGTAAGTAAGTAAAGGCCCTCCCGTTGATCATCATTTGCTCGAGCGGGCCCAGTAACGTCTGCATTGGAGACTTTGTTGTTACTGTGTTTGGCATATCTAATACATCATGGGTAGCTTGCCAGGTTCTGCCGTGCGGGCGAGATACTTTTGGTAGCTTGCCGGGCTCTCCAAGAGGGGCAGAGGAATAGAACTCGGGTTGGCCATGTTGGCTGCGTGCAAGGCAAACGCCCTACCACTGTGCTATCACTGAATGAAAGATAAAAATCTTGTCTTTGGAAAAAATCCATGTGTAGAAGTAGAGCGGTGCATTTTAAGTAAAACAAATCAGACAAATACTAAGAGTATCTTAGTTATATGTGGTATATAAAGTAACAGAATAAGGGAATTAACAGTATCCAATGATAAACATTTCACCTTTGAATACAGATCTGTATTTGCCAAGCAGAGGGAGATTGTGGGCAGGGGAGAGGGAGCTTAGGGATGGAAAAGAAAGAGATGGACTCGAAATGACATGGGGACAGTGAAGGATCTTCAATAATTTGATGGTGGTGAACATTAAGTAACTCTGTGCACCATAGCACCGTCCTCCTGTTGTTCATCAATTTGCTTGAGCAGGCACCAGTAATGTCTCACAACAAATTGTGAGACTTGTTGTTACTGTTTTAGGCATATCTAATACGCCACGGGAAACTTGCCAGGCTTTGCCATGTGGGCGGGATACTGTCAGTAGCTTGCCGGGCTCTCTGAGAGGGACAGAGGAATCGAACTAGGGTCAGCCACGTGCAAGGCAAATGCCCTATCCGCTGTGCTATCGCTCTAGCCCAACTTTAGGCACTATAAATATAAATGCTACTATAACTATGTCACATCACTACAAAAAGAAAATAAGAGCTTCTCTACGGTTTGATCACCATTGTGATTTTCAGAAATTCTTAACATTCTGTAGTGGGATTCAAAGACCCAAAATTTATTCTAGGAATTTAGAACTGGGGCAGGGTAAAAATGATGAGATTTAGATATAGTCAAATGATGGGTTCAATATTTAGTTCTGCTTCTTTCCTGGCTGTGTGATCACTGAACTTCTTCTGTGTGTTCAGTTTTCTTGACTCTGACATGGAAAATGTTGTATCAGCTGGGAGTCTGTGAAGATTCAAATAAGAGGGCAATGGAAGGTGCTTGGGACATATTAAATGCTCAAAATATGGCTTTATTGATTTCTTAGTCACCATGGGAGCCACAGATGTTGAGTGTGGATGTGAAATATGTTCTTAAGAAAAGATGTAGAGGTTGATAGAAAGCCTAGGGGGAAGTATTTGGGAGGATTAAAATTAGTGAGTGTCAAAAAAGGAGGGAGAAACCAAGAGTCTACTCTTACTTAATGTCAGCCACTGTGTGCCAGGGCTTTGAATGGGTGTCAGGGAAACAGGATAAATTTTGTTAAGAGACTTGAGAGTCTAACTTTTGTGAACTCATTTAAGTGACTTTGTCTTTGATATTTTCTTTCTCTTTCTTGCTAAATTTCTCTATTAGTTCTACTACAAGAAAAATAAAGCCATATTATTTGAGTTTGTATTTGTCTTATAAGAGTTGTTTTACAGGATGACTTGTATATAAATTGGCATGCACTATCTCCAAGGGATGCAGCTCAGGAGGACTCAGAGACATGTTCCATGGTTTCTCATTAAACTTATTATTGGCTTTTGGAGTGATCTTACTGGTCTAGACAGGAATCTTGATAGAAAACTCCAGTGAGGAGGGTACATGGTCAAGCTCACATGCATAGAGAGGTTCAGCAAATAAGACTTCACAGCAGTCTCTATAAAGTGACTTCAATAAATTTATTGGAACATTGTCCATAAAGATGCGAATATAAACCCATTCACTAGCCAGTGTGAACCTAGACTACTATATTATGTCTACTCAGTAAGGTTTGTCATGATCAGAACCTTCCCAGTCCTAGTTTATACAGATAACACCATTGAAAGAGTGTTGACCAAGCACCAAGCACTTTTACAGTAGAGGTATCACATCATATTAAGAGTACCAATAAAATCCACTGGCGGTGGCAATATGGATGCATGCACATAGTGGTGCTCTGTCCAGATCCTCCACAGATCCCTGTCATATTCTTATGTATCCACTACCTTTGAATTCTGATGGATTTGGAACAGATGGCATTCTGAGGCTACTAGAGCCTCATTGCCCAGGTGCTCTAGTACCTGAAACTTGACAGAGACCCAGAACTTTACAGATTTAATCATCCCCTAGGCTAGCTTTGTATTTGATAACTTACTGAAATGAAGAATATGAAATCTCAGCTCCCATGCCTCAAGTTTGGACAAAACTCTTGGGCAATTTCTACTCCACAGTCTCCAGTGGGATCTATGCTGAAGCTGGACTTTACTTGAAATTACTCCCTTATTTGCCTTTTTTCCCCCCTTTCCTATTTTGCCTCCCCTACTCTTTTTCAAGGTTTTTCTGGGAATACTTTCCTAATAATTCACTTGAATTTAAGTTGTCATCTTAAGTTCTGCTTCCAGGGAAACTAACCGAAGGCAACAAATTAATCCAAACGTTAATGCTTTGTATTGAAATAGTTTTGGGGGGAGTGTGTGTGTGTGTGTGTGTGTTACTATGTGCACAAAAGTACTTATGCATAAATGCGCAGACTATTTTGACTATTGTGTTTCTTCTCACGGTGTGAAGGGAGCCTGTTTGGTAGGGGATAGTATAGTTCTTCTTAAAGAGATGAAATGGATTCTGTCGTTCCCCACATGGGGAGAGAGGCAGGGTTCCTTGTGATGAGACTACACTGGAAAATTGTGACAGTTGAAAAAATGACGGTGGCTGTGTTTTTAATAATGTGGAGACACAAACACACACACAAATTGTTCATGGGAAAGAGCGAAGGGGGGAGAGGAGAGGAGAGAGAGGAGAGTGCATGCAGTATCTGGAATAGCTGAGGTTCTGGAGAGAACAAACAGTGTCCTGATATATACTTCTACCCTGTCCTATAGCAGCTGCTGTTTAAATATTTTGCTGCAAGTTGAAGTTAGGAATACCTCTTACAAATGTGTGGAGGGCACACATATTCCTTGGAAATTCCTAAGAAGGAATGGAGTCCATGAGATCCTAATAGGTTTATTTTTCTTTCTGGGTCATACCCAGTGATGCACAGGGTTTTTTTTCTGGCTCATGCACTAGAAATTACTCCTGGAAGTGCTCAGGGGACCATATGGGATGCTGAGAATTGAACCCTGGTCAGCTGCATGCAAGGCAAACACCCTACCCGCTGTTCTATTGCTCCAGCCCCAAGACCCTGATAGTTTTAAAGAGGTGGCTATCGACTCAGTAGGCATTCTTACCATATCACACATTTCTAATAATAAAAACAGTCAAAATAAATACTTCACAAGCTTATGAAGTTTATCTATTTAGCTATCTCTGAGTATCAGGGGCTAATATCAAGGAAAACTTCAAAACAGACTCTGGAAGAACTCCTAACGGAACAATGTAGCTTCAATTTCAGTGCCAAGTTGGCAGGAAGGGTAAGCCATCAGGTGAACTTCCAACAATACTAACTAGGTATGAGTTCATCAATAGCATTGTGGGTATTTTCTGATTTTATCTCACAAGATACCATTGATGATCATTTACTACATTCTGCATAATCCCCTCTTTGAGTACCAATGAAAGAGGGACAGAGGCTGAAGCTACACCAACCAAACAGAATTGTACAATTGCAGAGGCAAGGAAACAACTCCCTCTTTCATTAGTAGCTGAAGTTTTATCACTTGTATGGCTCACCCAGCATTTATCGCGCAAAGTTTGATGAAAAATCTAGGATACGTAAGAGTCAGGCATCCCCTTCACACAAAACTATGGGACGCTTGACCATATTGTCACTCACTCTAAATCCCTACTACCATTTGCCTCACCTGACTATTTCTACAGACTTGCCTCTTATTCTTGTGGCTGCCAGGCACAAAAATTTCACCATGGTGTGGCTGTTCCCATGGAGGCTCCATGGATGATGAGAAATAATAATAAACAGACCAAGAAAGTGAAACAAAGCATTAAGAAAAGTAGACACTGTACTTAGTTTGACACAAAGTCAATTATCTCAACTTTATAAATACCCTAATTTTTGATGGAATATCTGAAAGAATAAAATCTATTTTTCCCAAATATTATTCCTGAGAATTAACTTTCCAGTCACAGTCACAGTCCTCCCGTTGTTCATCGATTTGCTCGAGCGGGCCCAGTAATGTCTCCATCATGAGACTTGTTACTGTGTTTGGCATATCGAGTACATCATGGGTAGCTTGCCAGGCTCTGCCGTGCGGGTGAGATACTCTTGGTAGCTTGCCAGGCTCTCCGAGAGGGGCGGAAAAATCGAACTCGAGTCGGTCATGTTGGCTGCGTGCAAGGCAAATGTCCTACTGCTGTGCTGTTGCTCCAACTCAACTTTCCAATAAAATAATAATATGGTTCCACTCCAGTATGAAGGTTTACTTTGGGTTCTGCATTGGGTATTTAGAGTCTCAACATGGAATCATGTTTGGAATCTATTCTTTCTCTTGTGATTTGTCCAGAAAGCTAAAAACTCTGGGAGTGTGGACTCCCTCTTTCAATGATCAGAGCAAGTGACTGAAATTCCTTTGTGAGGAAGCTATGGCCCATAGAATTGACAAGAACAAACACAGGGTAACTAATGATACAAATGATACAAAGGAGAATTAATAGTTTTCAAGAAAAATGCCCAACTTTAAGCTCTTATAACTTCACAGATCAGGTTTTCCTTGGAAGGAGGAAGTGCAGGTTCATGCACTTAAAGGCCTTTTGTAGGCAACGCAGTTTGGACAGGAGAGGGTTACACTATAGGCAGAGGACTTGCTCCTCTCCCTCTTCATTCACCCAAAATCCCATTGGGCCATTCTAATCTCCTTGGAACACAGTGCATTATCTGTACTTTCAGCGCAGCTCACGTTTCAAATTGCAGGCTGCAGAGAAATCTGATTGTTTTATAGGCACAGCCAAGAGAGGAGCTCCAATTCCTTTCTTTTGGCCAGGTGCCCTCTTTGAGGGAGAAGACCTGTGGTGTACAGGGACCAGCCAAGTGCTTAAAGATTTCAGAAACTTCAAAGGCAGGGGAGGGGCCAGAAACAATAAAAAGGAAAATGATAAACATTCAGCTTAAAGACGGGCTGAGTTAAAATCCCTGAGAAATTACTCTGAGCAGAGTTAGGGACTGATTCTCAGAGGCCCATGGCAACATTCCATGGCATTACACAATGTTCCAAGAAGCAATTATTAGCTTTGTTTTAGTTGTGATTAGTACAGCTAATGACTCGCAGAGACAGAAAGACAACGAGAGTGGAGAGGATAAACTCACAAAAAGTGGGTCTCTCTCCCAATTCTGGGTTTTTCAGATAAGAGGTGTTCAGATCACCTTCCTGGGGGCCTGTGATTGATGTTCCCACCCGTTAAAAAATTCAGTTTTGAAATTACTGCATAAAAAATAAGATTTTTTTCAAAGGCAAAATCTACTGCTATGAAAGAGCTATAAGAGATCTGTTTTATTAAAGGATTCTTTTCTTCTTGGAGGTAAAGTGATACCCTGATGATGATGATAATAGTAAAGTGAGTAAAGGCCCTCCCGTTGATCATCGATTTGCTCAAGCGGGCCCAGTAATGTCTCCATTGGAGACTTTGTTGTTACTGTGTTTGGCATATCGAATACGTCACGGGGAGCTTGCCAGGCTCTGCTGTGCGGACAAGATACTCTCGGTAGCTTGCCGGGCTCTCCGAGAGGGGCGGAGGAATCGAACTCGGTCGGTCATGTTGGCTGCGTGCAAGGCAAACGCCCTACCGCTGTGCTATCGCTGATAATAATAATAAAATAATAATAATAATAATAATAATAATAATAAATTCTCCATTATTAGGGGGACAATCAAAGAGATCAATGCAATGATCACATCCAAGATATAAGAAGTACTCAACCTTAAAGATTCAAACAGAAACAGAAAGAATAGGTTGAATTCAATGACTGTATGTAAGCAGTGCCAATCAGCCTAACACTTTTCTAGGAAGGATGTAGTGAGTAGAACTAGGAGCCCTTGTCTTGTAGAGCTTACACTGCAGAGGAGGAGACAGCTGATAAGCACAAGTCATAATAATATGTACTACATTAGGGACAATAAGTGAGTTCGGAGAGAGGAAAAGTAGAGATGTGGAAGGGTATGGGGATATTTGGAAAGAGGCTGTAGAATTCAATAGGTGGTCGAGTTGGGTCTGGTCAGGATAAAGACATGAAGGAAATGATTAAATTAGCCTACTTGTTTCTAGGGAGAAATATTCCAGACAGAGGGAATAGTTCTTTAAAATAATTAAGCTGTGGGTGAGAGAGTTATACGGGGGACATTCTGTGAGTCCCAACTAACCCCTGCCAGCTAACACCTGCCACTGAATATTGTCTCCTGAGCACCACCAGGCGTGACCCCTGAGTCAGCTTTCAGCACTGCTAGATGTGACCCCCAAACCCCTTAAATAAGTAAAAGTCAAATCAGGAATACTCTCAAGGTGTGAAAATATAAGATAGGAACCCATCAAGGTTTAAGTGAAAAAAGTAACATGGAAAGACGATGAAGCCTAAAGAAAAGGTATTTGGAGTGGTCCTAACAGGTCTTTAAAGTCACTGCCAAACTAATTTAGGTAACATATTTCAAGCACTCTTCTAAATGCCTAGGGCTGCCTGGAGGACTTGAATAGCTTGAATAGGAGACTTCTAGCTAGGATAGAAGAAAAACCATATAGTCTCTGACTTAAAGGTCAGAGTCCAGTGGAAGACATAGCCAAGTGAACATATAATAGTAATAATGTATGTATAGGAAGATAATACAATAGACAAAGACTGTGACATATGGATAAGAGAGGAAGATTCATGCCCTGGTTTAGGTGAACCAGGGGTGATTTCCTAAAGAGATGGTAGCTGAGACGACTGGTTCAAACCAAGGTAAAGACTGATCAGCATTTAACCTTACAGAGACTCAAAAGGGGCTGTATGGGGAGTATGCCCTCCTCTCCTCTTTAACATTCCCTCCCTCCCACCTCCCCCAACTCCGACCAGCATTTAACCTGTAATTTAGACAACTTACTATGAGAGTGGTTGCCTTGCCCAATTATAGGCCCAGTGGAAATTCTATTGAGGCCCAGCTTCCTGCTGAGGTCATGGAGCAAAAGCTCTTGCTCAAAGCATTCTCCCATTCCCCGTTATTACTATCAGCATTCTAAAGAAGCATCTCTCAATTGGATATTCTTCTTCAATAAAACCTGGACTGCAGACATTGCAAAGACGACCCTGGGCAAATGAATTTCTTACACTGCTAAGCTCTAGATCCGAGTAAGGAAGTCCTACAATCAAAACAGAACATATGTAGGTAATTTAATGAGGGATTCCCTGAAAACCTAAGGTTTCCAATATCAACAACCAGAGTATTGAAAGGTATTCTGGAAAGAGGTGAAGAATGCCATAGTTGGTATTAAGCAGATGGGCTCACCCCGGGTTCAATCATTCCAGGTTCAATCACTTGTTAGCTAGGTGAGGGTAGGCCTATTTACCTTTTCTTTACCTGACATCCTGACATTTCCTTTTCCCAGTCAGTCCCAGAGTTTTTCTGAGGATACGGCTATACAGGCTGTAAAGTGTTGGCCTATGTTGGATGCTTCATCCTAGAGGAAATCTAAGACAACTTGGTGTGTGTAGGGGGTAGGGTGGGGTGGGGAGATGGCTATACCCAGCTGTTCTCAAGAGTTACTCCTGGCAAATGTTTAGGGCTCATTTCTGGTAGTACTCAAGATCATTTGTACCCTGACTTTTAAACGTAATGTGTTCTTTTTTTTTTTGATCAGTAGGATGTGATTTAGCAATTATTTGGATAATTGTATTAGAAATTTAAAAACCTTTGAGAGGCTCTTTCCTAAAGCTTTCTATTAGAAGCAAGCAAATGGGGTTTATTTAATATTACGCAGCAAACTAGAGACAAAGCAAAGCCTGGGTCCCCTGACTCAGTGCTCTTTTAAAAGAAAGTAGATTACAGACTGGAACCAAGAGAGCATGTGAATGAAGATTCTTCCTGCTTCTAGCTGAGTCAGAGAGAAGGGAAGTGGCATTTCCTTCTGGGATTATTCCACTGCAGGCACTTTCTGCAACAAGTACTTTCACTGGTTTTAAAGAAATAGTCACACTACAAACTTCTTGTCAAGTACTAAATTGAATACTAAACTAACTGGGTGCTTGCATAAAAAAAATGGCTCTCTTGTCAATAAGCCAGGTTGTTATTAATCATCCCATTTTGCAGAAGAGGAAACTGAGTCTGGGAGTGACTTCCTGCGGTCCTATGGTAAGAACACAGCAAAACTGGAATTGGAACCTGTCTTTGAAAGTGTCATGCTCCATGGTCTTCTACATCACCTAAACTGTTCAGGCCTTTAGATAAAAACTTTTCAGTTTGGATTAGTAAACTCTAATTAATAAAAGCAATAGAAAAAATGGAATTTTGTCAGCATAAATAGGTCTGATGAGTACAATTAACATCACAAATAAGGCTCTGAGGTTGACCTGATTTTTTTAAAATATACATATGATTGCAAAACAAAACAAAAACAAAAAAAGCAACAGGGCTAACAATATTTTCCGCATACACAGTGACTTTTATCCAAAGCAGTTTCACAAATATGAAGTAGATGAATCATAGGTAGGATTTATGAGTGAGTCTAACATGTAGCAATGTGGGAGGGCCTGTTAGAGACAGAATCTGTAATAACAGAAGCACCGAAACAGAACAACTTCAATCGGAGGCACTTGGCAGATGGGACACACTCGTTAGTATTGTAAATATTTCAAAGTATAAAGAGTAAAAATCATCCACGTTGAGTTCTCTACAAGAATTCATTTATGACTGTGGAGTGCATTTTTTTCTTTCTGTTTCTAGGCATTGCATTTTGAACACATTGCTTTGAATTAGACTGTGCATTAATTTTAGTATTTTGCTTTTTTTTCACTTGGTGCTATGGGTATTTACTATGATATATTCCATGCTTTAAAAATAATATTTAGTTTTTCCATTACTGGAATGAAAGGAAATATGTTAAAGAAATATCCCAGAGGGTGAGGACAAAAACAAAAGCCAAATATGGGGTAAGAAAAGGTGAGATGAATTACAGGTTTGGAAGCCAAAAAATTAGGTGTTTATGAGAGAAGGCAGAGAGGCCTCACATTTCAGTGATACACGAGCTTTTCGATCCAAACTAACATATTTGTGGCAAGTTTGGTTGACTGTGCTACAATAACATAAGAAAGGGATTGGCAAAACTTTTTCTATAAAGAACTGGAACACATGTTATTGGAGTTTCGGGCATCTTATGTACTCAACTCTACCCCTGCCGAAGAAAACAATGGCAGAAAACCTGCAAATAAATGGATGTGGCTACATGCCAATAAAACTTACTTGAAAAAAACAGGTGGTGAATAGAACCGTACCCCCTCCTGCTTCCTCCCCACAAGCAGAGTTTTTGTTTTGTTTTGTTTTGTTTATTTAAAATAAATCTTTGACTAGAGTGGGGCTCTGTACTAGAAGCTTTATGGAGACAGACTACTTTTGGGGGTGGAGGGTGGGATTTGCCTTCAAAGCATCTGGAGTGATAATAAAAGTATAAAACAATGCCTCCAGTGAAGAGCAAAGAACAGGTCTCTAGAAAAGCTGTGAGACCAGAGAAACAAGGGAATCGGTCCTCTCTGTGCAAAAGCTTCAGAATGAAGATAACTTGAATGGGAGTTCCCCTAAGTTTATCCACTTTATTAGCTATGTGTTTGGTTTCTTGTGAAAGGATTGGGGTATCTTTATGGAAACCCCCAAGTCCTGAACTTGCTCTGACTTATTTTTTACCCTAGTTTGATCAGCCTATGAAAACAGCAAACCAAGACAGTAACACTTTGAAATCCTTCTGTGTTGTGCTTCTTTGCTGTGTATACATGTTCTACAAGGCACTAAAGATTCAATCTTGGGGAGTTGTTTCAGGATACAAATTCCACCCACAGTAATGGGGAAACCATGGCTTACATTCAAGCCCATAATGAGCGCCTACTATGTGCAAAAGGGGCATATTTTTGGCTCTCATCTGAGCTAATTATTAGCTCTAATTACCAGCACCACCTCCACCAGTCTTGAGACTTTTGTCAAGGGGTACTGGGATACTTAGATCCGAGGGCATAGAGGAAATGGGAAAGTAGAAACAAAGGGTAGTTGAGTGGCAGGGAGAGGCTGTTAACAGTTTCTTTTTTAGCAGGAATTCAGTTGGGGTAAATTAAGGATTCTATTTCTGTTCTTGTTCAGAGTGAACTAGTTCTCCTGAGTGTCTTGAAACAATAGTGCTATCTAAATATCCAGTGGTACGTAATCTGTCTGCCCCACCCCCACCACAAATCAACTGCTAAGAAAAACTTAGAAAAACCTCAATGTACTTTTGTTAGAGAAATAAAGATGGAAAAACAGGAATTTGGACACATGAGCTAAAAACTTTCTACTTAGGGGTCCAGAATATTTTAAGATTTGCATGCAACTAAAATGAGATGAAAATCAATGAGATACTTAGTGGCAACATTTTATGCCTGAAAAATATTATGGACAGAAAGCATTTTATTAAATGGATGTAGATTTTTTTATAAGAAATAAAGAACAGTGTGTTGAGAGGTAGAGAAAAACTGATATAGAAGATAGAAAAGAGAGAAAAGAAAACTGAAAATAGAATCCACGATATAAAGACAAGTTTCTCCATAAATGAGGAAGATAAGAGGGTAAACACTGAGAAGAAAGACACAACTCAATAACTAGAGAAGAGTTAGAAGATAGAGGAAAAAGAATGTAAAGAATCTTATGCACATAACAGTTCAGAAGAAATTGCTATCTGTACTCTTCCTAAGTTGAATGAAGGCTCACCGCCCTTATCTGTTCTCATTCTCATCTTTCAAATTTCAGAGGTTCTGACTTTTAGAGATTGGTCACAGCTCTCCAAAGGGAGTGTGTAGGGTTATTCTGGGTTGCTATGACATTACTCAATTCAGATGCTGACACACAGGCAGTACTTCCATGCTGACGTGCAATGGGTTTGTCCCCTGTGTTATTGATTATTAGCTCAACAGCTTTTATGAATCTCATATTTTATATACAGAATCAGACCTTGAAGCCTTCAAGTTTAGGTTGTGCCAAAGAATCAGCATATTAAAACATTTTTAAAAGCGAAGATAAACATTTTTCTTTGTATCAAGAACTGCTTTGAAGAGATGAGGATAATTGTATCTGAGCCCAGCACATCTTTATTGAACAACTACAGAGTGCCAAACATTTGAGTCTGTACACACAGATCCTCTTGCCTAATGTTCAAAAACTCTCCTGTGAAGTGGTTATTATTATTGTCATTTTCTTGGCACGAAGAACTCAAGCATGGTGAGCTTCTCAGTATGTGTGCAAGAATCTATAGCCATACCAAATAGTGCAGTTGGGTGGTGCCCAACACCAAGTTCAATTCCTTTCCACCATCTTGTCTTTACGAACCTCTTGGATTTGTGACCTGTCAACCAGAAAAATCAACCTGACTAAAGGGTTCACTAGTCAAAAGATTCTCAGGAAACACTTGGTTACATCTAGAGACATTTTTCTGGTATTGCAAGTGGCTGGGGGATGCTCCTGGTGTCTTGTATTTAGAAACCAGAGATGCTACTAGACATTCATGCCCAGGACAACCCATCTCAGAAAACTACTGATTCAAAGAGACTATTTAGTCATCTAGCCTTTTTCCTAGGGTCTCTCAAGAAGTTGGACAATTTCAGGTCAAATTAGTGATATGCTTTCATTCCCAATAAATTCCATGTTTGATCTAGGTTAGACATTGATAGTTTTTATAGTGTGTCTTATCAAAGATACCTATATGACTGAAAAAAAAAGGATTCTTGTTACTAGTGTCCAGTACTGGACATTTATTTTCTAATTCATTCATTCATTCATTCATTCAGAGTCTTAGCTTTATTGTTGACACTGGCTGTACAAAGCCTAGAAATTTTAGGCTTATGAAAAAAAAAAACAAGTCTAAAAAGCTGAAGAAGTCATTGATCAGACTCAGAATTCATCATAGGTATGGGGTATCAAAATAACTCAAAAATATTTCCCAGAGGAAATTGAGACTCTTGAATAGACTAAGGCATTTGCTCTATCCCTTCTTATTTATTCTGGCATTAGCAAGCACATCTCTATGCTCTTGTACGTATCATTGAGCTTGCATCCCCTGAAGAAACTGATAGGATTAATGGAGTTAAATAGATTTTCATAGGGAAGTTTGGAAACCTATACATTTACAAAGTTTCTTTGGGAAAATTATTTGAATTTTACAGAAGCAATCAAAATACCAATCAATGGAGCCCAGCCCAATTATTATTTAGTAAGACAAAAGTTACTGTACACACATTTTTGTTGCAAGGATGAATTAAGCTACCTGTCATGTATTCGATATGCCAAACACAGTAACAAGTGTCACAATGGAGTTGTTACTGGGACTGCTCCAGCAAATCGATGAACAACAGGAGGACAGTAACAGTGACAGTGAATGTAATTATAAAATATAAGCACACTGGTAAAAATTGTAAATAAGACTCAAATGTAGTCACATGGGCCATATGTTCCACAATGCAGAGTGGATTTTCAGAGTTGTTCATATTATGTGTTTAACCCTTCTTATACTATGTCTCTCTAATTACATGACTTGATAGTTTCTGAAATTCCATGACACAGGGGATGAAATGTACAAGTACACATGGTCACAAAATGCAAGTTGAGGTATAGGCAGACCTTTAAAATGATGATTACTGAATTAGAATGGAGTTTATTTCAACAAATATTCATTAAGAATTGTCTTGATGCCATGCCTCATTGTTAGAATTAAGGCATGACAAAAGGAAAAGACTATCTTTGAGATAGAGTCATCAAGACTCTATCTTTGAGAAATTATGTTCAGTGGGGAAGACAGATTCAATGAGAGCTACCAATATGACTGAAATGAGCTAAAGCCTGTGAGAACACAGAGAATAAAGCAATCTCATACAAAAGAGCCACCAAGACAACTTCAAAGAGAAACTGGTAGTTGGTAAGGGTTTCGAAGGTTTTGGAGAAGGATGATCTTTGCAGATAAAATATTCTTAAAATGGAATGAACCCAGTGGATCCAACCTACATTGATGAGATATACAGGGTGGGGGGGGTCAGCAGAGAACTTTATTTGAGGAGGTGCTGGATTTCACCACTCTAGTCTTTATGGTAAGATGGTTATCTTTATGGTGAGTGACTGAAAAGCCAATGCTTTGTCCTTTTCCTTCATAAAGTGCACATCCACACTTGTCACTGCAATGCACTGTCCTCCCATTGTTCATCAATTTGCTCCAGCAGGCCCAGTAATGTCTCCATTGTGAGACTTGTTGTTACTGTGTTTGGCATATAGAATACCTCATGTCTAGCTTGCCAGGTTTTGCCCTTTGGGTGAGATATTCTCGGTAGCTTGCCAGGATCTCCTAGAGGGGTGGAGAAATCAAACCCGGGTTGGCCGGGTTGGCCGGGTTGGCAGCGTGCAAGGCAACCACCCTACCCACTGTGCTATTGCTCCAGCCCCCTCACTTGTCAATGTCTATAAATTTTATGGGTTGCAAATATTTACCTTTTCAGTGCATATATACTGCACATATAACAAAAGAAATTTTTAGAATGTTGCATTGCAGACCAGCTTATGTTAAATTCACTCAGGTGACCACTGATTTCACCCGTGTTCAGAAGGGATAGCTATTAGACCATCAACATCATTCATTTGAGGAATTTAAATGATTTTGAGTTCATGAAACCTCATCTATTTGAGAAATTCTGGTTTGTAATTTTGTGCGATGGACAGTGACTAAAGATTTTTATTTTATCTATGAGAAAGAAAAGTATCAATTAGCCAATAAATGACAGTCACAATTATCAAGTTGATCTGTTGCCTATTTAAGGGAGAAAACTTTTTGAATGGCCATATAAAGGAGTTATGTCCAAAGATATAAATGCACCCATTTTCAACTAATTCTTATTCATCAAGACCTATCCCTCACCAGTGTTCACTTCAGCACAGTAATGTCCCAGTTTCTTTCCTGCCCCGCGGCCTGCCTCCATAGACACTTTTTCTATTTTTCTTTTTTCCTTTAAGACACAATGATTTGCAATATTGTTACTGAAAGAATACCGTGTGTATCACTTTCTCTCCTTTCAGCACCCAGTTCTTGCTCAGAGTAATCACTTCCCACTATTATTGTCATAGTGGACTCTTCTCTGTCCTAACTTCTCCCTCCCCATTGTGTCATACTGGACTCTTCTCTGACCTAACTTCTCTCTCCCCATTGTGGCGAGCTTTCTACTAGTTCTCCTTGCCTTTTCCTATTGTCTTTGGGTATTATTATCACGTATCTATATGGCATGCCACGGCATTTTTGGAGATTCTCAAGTGCATTTATACTTGCTTATTCTCCTGTGATTTCTATTACAGTGGAATTGAATCACATTTGTTGCTTCTATCCACCCAAAGTAACTATACTTTTAAATATTCGACACAAATTAACTAATTACATGATATTGAAAAATAAATGTTTGTTACATATGCAATGAACTTGCTTTTTATAATTAAAAGTATATACTTTCCCCAGTAACTATTTTCATTGCTTTGTCATCCAATTGCTCTAAATTAATTGTTCTCCCAAACGATGTCTTTCTCCCAATAATATACTTTTCCCAATAATAGTATACTCTCCCCAAGTATTTTTTTACTGTTTCTCCATACAATTACTTCAAATTAATTGTCTCTCCTAAAAATATCTGTTTACTAATCCCTAGAATATAAATATACCTGCATGAAGAAGAAAAAAAATCACACCTTTATCTATGTGACTAAAATAAAGGAATTCTGGTGGGAAGATTGACTTGGATGATCCAGATGTGTCCAATGAAGTTGCACATGTCTTTAAAAAGGCACGACTTTTCTGTCTTGGCCCAGTTCAAAGAGAGGCATAACCTGGAAGAAGGATCAGAACAAACTGATGTGGGCTATCAAACCTCCTGTCACTGATTCTGAAGATGGAGCAAGGTCCAGAAGCTGAGGCTCACAAATAACCTGGAAAAGACAAGGAAATGGATGGCAGGCATGGTGACATTCACCGTAGCCAATGAGACCAAAGTTGGATTTTTGCAAATACATTTCCTATTTTATTCTCAACACCCCTACTAATCTCCTGTTGATTTATTACAACAACAAAAATATAGCTACAGAAACAAGAACATTTTCTAAAGTAAAGCTTGGGCAAATGACTAGGAAACAGGAGAGAATGGCAACTTTTAGTTACTGCAAGTAGTTTCTTGGAGGCTGGGGTGTAAATTGTGTAGAGGGGAAAGATGAAAGGGCTGGAGAGAATCAGATATTTGATGAAGATAACAGGAGGAACCATCACAATCATGACAACATAATCATATTAACATTGGATACTTAATGAGTGCCAAATATACCTCTAAGCATTTTATATAAGTATTAACTCTGAGGCTCCAATCAATCCCCAGGCACAGAGAAGGCTAAGTTATTTGCTCAAGTTAACACAATATGGTCCTGCCAACCATGGATTCAGACACCAAGGTCTGATTGAAGCCTCCTTTAATTACAACACCCTGAAAAACAAGATGGCAGCCTCTTTAAAGCTCAGACAGCAGCAAGACCATCAGAACTGAAATTTTCAAACAAGTATCTTGGGAAGGGAGTGGAGAAAACATTACTTCATTTCTTTATTTCTTGAATGTAGCACATTACTTCATTTCTTTATTATTTGAATGTTCTGGTTGTACTTATCATTGAGAGATAGCAAGCAACATACAAGGTGATAAGGAGCTAGAAAAGGTTAAGAGTTAAAAAGGGGGGGAGGGGCGAGGAAAAAGAAACAGAGGGCTACAGAGATATTTTTCAAGGATGAATCAACCTGTTGCAAAGCTTTCCAGTGAAATGTGTCGTTACTATTTCACAACTCTTTAGACTTCTCTCCTTGTCTTTTGACAAGAATCAGGAACTACTTCCTTGGCTGGCACTTCCTGTCACTAGCAGTCAGTTGGTGTGTGTGTGTGTGTGTGTGTGTGTGTGTGTGTGTGTGTGTGTGTGTGTGTATGCATGCATGCACATATACACATGCACATATGTATGCACTGAAGTTCTCAAGAATATAAGGTTTTCAAATCTGATGACACCCTCCATCTTCTTAGCCAGCTTCGTCTATATCTCCTGAACCTCTGCCTGCTCTTTCAATGTACTCCCCCTCCCTTCTGATATATCCTGGGGCTTTTTTTCCATATGGAAATGGATTTCCCCCTCTTCAAGCTGAATCTTCACAACCTCCATATCTGAGCCCCTCTGTCATTTTCTCAGCTGGTCGCTTCCACATCCCTTGAATCATGAATCTGTATACACTGCCACATGTGATCTTCAGTAGGGCTAGCTATGAAGATTGAGTCTTAACGCAAATAGGAGCACAGTAAATACAACAAGAAAGTTGTGTAGAACCCCACCAAGCTCAATGAGTTCAGATTATTGAAAAAGTCTCCTCCAGAGGCTGGAGCAATAGCACAGTTGGTAGGGCATGCATGTGGCTGATCTGGGTTTAATTCCCAGCATCCCAATGGTCCCCAGAGTACCGCCAGGAGTAATTCCTGAGTACAGAGCCAGGAGTAACCCCTTTGCATCACTGGGTGTGACCAAAAAAAAGTCACCACCAATACCAACCAGCATTCAGAGAATGATTTCAATGAGACCATGTTGATCAAGAATATTCAATGAACTCGATGAAATTATGGCAGGGTAATTAGCAAAGCACAAGAAAATGTAAAATAAATGTACTATATTCAGAAGTTTCAGAAATAAAGAATATGTCCCATAATGAAAAACATTGTTTTAGAGGATCTGAGCAGCTGAATGACAGCAGTTGAGGAAAAGATCAAGAAACTTCTTGATGACATATAGGAAATGTCTAGAAAACAGCCAAAGATGGCAGGGTAAAAGTCTGAACCAAAATGAACAGCATAGCAGAGAACTGGTAGATGAATTCAAGAGGGACAAGATAAGAATCATTGGAGTTGCTTAAGAAGAGAAAGCAAATTCAGTGAAGAATCAATAATTTGAGAGAGAGAGAGAGGGAGAGAGAGAGAGAGAGACAGAGAGAGAGAAGTGTCTGCTACAGAGGAAAGGGGGAGTGGTGGTGGTGGTAGTGGCGAGAGGGAAACTGGGAACATTGGTGGTGAGAAAAAATACACAGGTCAAGGGACAAGGGGCAGGTGTTGAAACATTATGTGACTCAACCATAAACAATTTTTATAACTATGTCTCTTACTGTGATCCAATTTAAAATATTAAAGAAAAAATAATAAAGAAATAATAACTAAAAATTTACCCTAAGATGAAGAATGCAAGAACTGAGAGCTGGGAACCGAGAAGCTTCCCAGAAAAAAAATAGTCCCAAATAGAAAACTTTAAGACACACTATAATCTAAATAACAAAGGCCAAAGATAGAGACAGAATATTGAATGCAGTAAGAACAAAAATGGAACTTATATACAAAGGTAAGGTCCTCTTCGAGCCAGAAGAGAATGGTGGGATATAGAAGAAAACCTCAATGAAATGAATTTCTCATTAAGAATACTCTATCAAATGAGAGTATCACTCAGACTTGAAGGAACAATACAGACCTTCAAGGATAGGCAATCACTTACGAATTTATAGCTTTGACACCCGTTTTGCAAGAAATTTAAAGAAGCATCTTTAAAAGAAAAGACAAACTTTTCAGCACTTTGCTATTGAGTATGACATTCACTAATGGCTTTCATGACTATTCTCTGCAAGATTAAGAAAATTGTGTTTATTCGTAGCCTGCTGAAAGATTATAAACTTTTAAAACAATAAATGCTTCATTTATATTGAACATTCTATGTCTATTCAGGGTGATTTTTCTCCTCTACAGAGATTTTTATTTAAGTATTTTATTTATTAATGAAAATACATAAGTATTATCCATAATACAATATTTTATAACATAAAATCTATATTCTCTTTTAAGATAAAACACACCTTTATTATTTTATAGGGCTATTCAGATTTTCCCTTTTTTTCCCTTAATTCTCTTTTCACTCTCACTAAATTGTGTATTTGTAGGATGTAGCTACTTTGTGTTAATTTGTAAAGTATTTTCACAGAATTATTTACACTATTAAAGTTTTTAATTTCTATACCTGAGACCTCCACTACCCAACCACTGCCATGCTCCAGGTCGCTTTCCACACGCTCAGGCCGAGCCTCACATGTGAGTGAACATATTCCTGGATACTTCCTACGCATTTCCCATAATTACCACACCATATTTGATGGGGTTAAGATAGTAGGCAACAAATGATAGAGGGAAATATACATGAATGCCTCTCAGAGAGCCCAGCAAGCTACTGAGAGTATCCCACCCGCACAGCAGAGCCTGGTAAGCTACCCACGGCACATTCGATTTGCGAAAAACAGTAACAATAATGGGTCTCATTTCCTTGACCCTGAAAGAGCCTCCTATATGGTAGCATTGGGAAAGACGAGTAAGGAAAGGCTGCTAAAACCTCAGGGTTGGAATGAATGGAGACACGACTGGCGCCCGCTCAAGTAAATCGATGAACAACGGGATGACAGTGATACAGTTATACAGTGACAACTATGAAAAGGAAAAGATAAAGTTCTTTTAAAAGTTTTAACTTGTCATTGATTCACGATTTTGTGGAATTTAGGGAGTTTAGCTTTACTCATATGTGTATAGGTATCACCACATCCACCATATGTGTCTTTTAAAGATCTCTCTCATACATGGGATATAAAGAAATATAGTAAGGTGACAATAAATTACCAAAGTAATTGGAATTGGAGATTTTGCTTATGAAAATGAGCGCACATAGAAGAAGGTGACTGGAAGGGGCCGAAGACCACTGGTGAAGGGAAGATGGCTTCTTTGGCAATGGGTGTGGTATTGGTGTTAAATCATATATATATATAATTATATTATAAACCTTGTATGATATAAACCTTGGTACTTCAGTAAAGATGACAAATGAAAGAAACTATATTAAAACATTGGTTGATCATTTTAAAAGAAGCCGTATTGGTTTGTGTTACAATGTATTGCTTATGCAGACAACTGAACCTAGATGAAGTGTTTCCTCAAATTGGCTCCCTACCCTTGCCTTCTTAGGGAGTTCCTTCTGAGTGACTAAGGAAATAAGTGGATGGATGAATGGATGCCCTTGGAAACAGACCCTCTGCTGGTTCTAGACGAACAGGAAGTTCCTCTGAAAAATATTTGCAATAAAACAAAATAGTCTTCAGCTGAGACTCACTTAGAGCTTTTAAGGTTTCCTACTTACTGCCAGGCTCCATTTCAGGCCCAGGCAAAGGGAACTGTTAGAGGTGTGGCTTATGTAGTCTAGAATGACAATCCCCAATCACTGGCATATCAGAAAATAGCAGGATGTACAGGCCTTGCAAATTTCACAAAGATGGTTCTGGTTCCCAGAGGGACTAAAAGGGCTGGTTCTCTATGGTTACAGATGGACCGGTTAGCCTCTGATGAAGGGAGTGCACATGAACCATGCACTTTCCAACCTGCTCTTGCTGTGTTGTTTGTTTCAGAATAAACTTATTTTGTTGTTGGCATATGGGTGGCTCTTGTGTTATGTCAACAGTGTATGAAAAGTTTGGTTTACAAATGCTTTCACAAGCCCATCCTCTTATGATCCACCCTCAAAAGCTATAAGCCAAACAGGAAAAAAGATTTGATTCAATCCCCATGTTACCAAAGAAAACTGAATCTGAGATTCAGATTTCAAAACTGTTTTCTTTCACTAAATCAGGCACAAAATCACACAAACACACGGTCTGTGCTTCAAGGATCCTGTCTTTTACTAATATACAAGCATGTTGATGGGCTGCTATTCTCCAATGACTTTGTTGAGACAGGGACTGTATATTGATCAATGTGCATGTGACGTATTTCTCTTGAAATATGAAAAGCGTCTCAACTTGGATTGATGCAGCTGAATGCAAGTGGAGTAAACTGTCCAGCCCCTACTCTCTCAACATAAGGGTTATTTTTCAAACTATTCCAGATACGTTTGTTGACAAAATTTCCAGAAAGTGAAAGAATAGTGTCACTCTTTATTTTCAAGTCAGGAAGAGTTTCTCCTTTGCAATAATTCCTGTCTTATTTGAGATTTGGGGGTTAACGTCTCAAGGGATCAAGACTCCTTCCATAAATGACCAGACATTCTTGCTTCAAATCACAGACTGCTTTTCAATAAGACCAATGAGCTGGATTGGGGAGTGGGTATGAGGGGCTGGAAATTACTCCACTCCCCCAAGAGTCTTGGATAAACCAGAGGGTGTGGTGTTGTGTGTATGTGTGTCTAGTGTGTGTGTGTGTGTGTGTGTGTGTGTGTGTGTGTGTGTGAGTGTGTGTGTGTAGGAGAGAGAGACAGAGAGAGAGGAAGGAGTGAAAGAGATAGAAATAGAGCGAATTTATCCCTATTCCTCCAGTCCTGTTGGAAGTTCTGAACTGCTGCCATATTAGTTGCACTGGCAATAAATTTTTTAGCCAGACAGTTTAGATCTGAGTCCGTTTCTTTTCAGTGTACTGATGTTACAGCCTACCTAGAAAGCTGAGTCCAGGGAATGTGGGAATTGTCAGTACTTCAACTACCTCTAAGATGATTCTCAAAGGGGCTATATGCCAGGTGTTTCATGATTTAAAAAAAAAAAAAGGACAGAAGATTGAGAGTACCATTGTCTTCACCAGCAAATCCAAAATCCAAATAGTACAGAAAAACTAGGAACAAAAACAAAAGTAACAACCAGATAAGACTGGCTGCTGGCTTTTCAGGGACCACATCCTTATTGGCACAGCACTGGAGGAGTATATGGCATTGCTTGTTCCCAAATACTGAGAAATTAGTCCAAACAAAGCAAAACAAAGCATGATTCTTTAGCTCCAAAAGTCACTGAAGGATGGAACATGGAAATAATTCTAGTTTATAACCCTCGGCAAAAAGTATGCTTGTTGATTTAGAAACCCTCCTGTAGTCTCTAGAAATGGTGAAGAAATTCCTTATTTCTGGTTATTTCTAAATGTACTCCAACTCTACAGTAGAAGGAATCATCTAGAGACCTTCCATCTGTCAAATGCCAATCTGAAATCAACCTGGAGTGTTTGTCTTCATTTCAGAAAGAAGCAACAACCAATAAAAAATGTTCAAAATCTTCAAGAACTAGAAAAAAGTAGCAAAAATCAAGATCTCTATGGGTTTTTTTGCTTGTTTTTGTGTGTCAGTTGGTAAATCATTCACAACCTAGCACATTGTTAACTCCAAACGTAAGGTGGTTTCTTTCTCCCTTCCCATTGGGAAAAAATGTATGGTTGAAGGAAACTCCCCTGAATCTGCTTGCCTGACTTAATCAAACGAGGAGAGAATGCTATAAACATCTTCCAGTTCTACAGTACTCTACTAATGCTGTTAATTAGAATATATGTATTTTTTTCCCATGTCAAAACTGGGTGTCTTTCTCGATCTCCCCAGTCTGAATGAACTTATTTTGAAGGATCTATGTTTCTCATCGCCAAAATAGAGTTCTCATCATGACATCACTGTTCTCCCCTTTGAAGGAAAACAAATTAACTTACTGATCCTTTGCGCCTTGGAGCTGGGATAAGGCAGCCAGAGAAGAGCTTAAGTAAAACTAGTGAAAAGACAGTAAATGGGAAGAGTCCCTTTCTTGGTCCACAGGGAGACATGAGTCAGTCTGAGGTTCATCCTGTGAATACTGTTGCTCCAGACAAGTCACTAAAAATCCAACAGTCCTTCCTCCAGAGAATTTTCTCCCTCATCATTATTACCGTGAAAAGGGACTCACTTCTCTCATGCACACCATAGAGAGGAACTGGATTCTAGAGCCATTCAGATATACTTTTTTCTCAGCCAGTTTTCTGGGTTTAAAATCTAGCAGAAGAGCAAGTCCTGGTTATCAGAATGGAGGATCTTGTCTTCACTTAGGATAGTGATGTGCTAGAGTCAGTTCCTATTGAGGGGATGGAGTACAGGAAGAAGAGAGGGAAGAAGAAGAGGATGAGGAGGAGGCAGCAGAGAAAGAAGAGGAGGAAGAGGAGGAGGAAGATGAGGAGGCAAAGGAGGAGGAGGATGTGAAGGAGGAGGTGGAGGAGGAGGAGCAGGATGTGAAGGAGGAGGATGGTGAGAAGGAGGAAGATGTGAAGGAGGAGGAGGAGGAGGAGGAGGAGAAAAAAAACACTTTAATTCCCAGGAGTTTTGCTGGTTAACTAGTATCATTTGATATTCCCACATTGGCTATGGTTTACAGTACTCACACCATGGAAATTGATCAATGCTTACTACTGAGACTTTTCCCTTTTCAGAGAACTAATTATTAAGAATTTATGAATAAACCCCTGACTTAAAGTTTCTCTCAAGTATAGGATCCACACTTTTGCTGGTGCTTTGCAGAATTTATCCTTTTTACTTTTTCCTCCCAGCTGCTTTTGAATTCTACCCCTATTGATCTTTGTTTGTTCTTCTGGTTAAATCCTGGTGCCCTGTTCCCAGAAGTGAAAAGCATAAATTATTTACACAGAACCTTCATATCTTATGAAGTGATTTCACACCCATTTCTTCATTTTGATCCGTACTACAACCTATTAAAGGCAGAGTCCATACACTTAACTCCACATGCAGATGGGAAGCATGTTTCCAGAGTGACTCCATGGGAACCATGGGGCAAGGTAAGGAATAGGACTCGGAGATTTTCCATTCTACTTTGCTGTCTCTGAAAGTCAGAACACAAAGCCACCACTATTCCCAGGACAAACTGTGGTTGGCCAGAGAGAGCCAAACTGTAGGGAGAGCAGGAATGGCTTTTATGTGGTTTGGGGCTGCATTCTGTGATTCTTTATGTAGCAGCAAATTGTCCTTTTAATTATTGTGTGGGCACTACTGAAATAGATGCACATTCTTTGGCCACTTGTGGCAGCCAGGATGGTCCAGGTGTTCAGCCTGAAAATGTGCCAACTTTAAAATTTGACACTGAAATTGGGAGTGCTAACTGTGTTCCTATTCAGAATTTGAGGCTTCCTTTTAACTCAACATTCAGGCCATTATAAGTGGGCAGCATAATGGAACTGCCTTGACTTTTCCTGTGAGTTTCCTTATGAGAAAGACCTGTGAGTGGGTTATAGTGAAGTGTAAGCCTTCACTGAGACATAAAAGATCCTGCTTCAGCTCAGTAATTATATTCTTCTAACTATGGTCAAAGGCTAAGGTCATGTGATAAACCCATCCTGCAAACTAGACTCAGGACTATCTGCCTTGTCGCTGACCTTTAGTGTGAACTTGTTTACATTTTTCCAATACTTTTAAAATTTGTTTTTCTTGAGTTAATCAGTAGATCTATTGCTTGCAATCAAGATAGACCTAAATGAAACACTCACCTTCAAAGGCTTGGGCTGAGGTGCCTGGAACATAGCTCATTGACATATATGGTCCAAACCCACCTAGTAATGACCAACCACACTGTGCCAAAATAAAATAAAATGGAGTGGGGTAGGGAAAGGACCAAGATGAACATAAAGACAATGGAAAACTTAGGGCTAAATATAATCAGGACGGAAACCAGGAGATAGCTCAAGGGACTGGATCACAAGCTTTGGGGGCCTGGATTTGATCGTTAGCATCACATGGTCCCTGAAACATCTCCCAGCAAGACTCTGAGCAAGCATTGTGCAGGGAGCATCTCCTGAGCATCACCAAGTGTTCTCAAAAGCAAAACAAATGCGAAAATCAAACAAAGCAGAATAGTGACCAAGACTGAGATTGGGAGATAGTTCAAAGAACTGGAGCGTGCAGGAACTGGGGTTCAATCCTCAGTGCCACATGGTCCCCCCAAATAATGCTGAGTGTGGTCCCCAAACAAACAAAAACATTATCAAGATCTTGACTGAGTTCTGACTGAGGGAAGCGCTAGGCCAGATCAAAGGCTCTGAGAAACCTACTAGGTTCTCTTATCGCTGCAGTTCCATTCATTCTGCCACCACACTGAGTTCCTTCCCTAGCAGGCCCAGAACTTGGGAAGCACAGGGCAGCTTCTGCCCTGGGGTAACAAGGGAATGCCATAGTTCAATTGAGGACGCATGAAAATGACTCCAACTGGATCTCAGAGACATCTGGATGGTCATACACTAAAATGAAAAACTCAGGACCATGGTATCAGAGTTTCAGAGACCCATTGAGGAACACAGAGAGATGCTAATGTGACACAGATGCCTGAGTTAGAGACTAGGGTGGCTGTGAGATACTAAAGGACCTCCCTATTTTTTGTCCTGAGTCTAGCGGCTGGGCAAGCACTGGATAACAAAACTTGGAATTCAGTCCTTTTTCATCCAATTTCAACACCCGTCTCCAAAAAAGCAGTCTCCTTGATCTTGAGAAGTTACCAATCCTGCACCAACCTCCCTGAACCCCTTCTTTGTCACGGCCCTAGTGTCCGCAGTCTCCTGAAGACCAAAAGCAATGCATGCAACAGGAAGCTGCTTAGCAACTGCACGTAGGGAATTAGGATTCCAAAATATCACTGTGGGTTTTTCCCTCCCGCACTTTGTTCTCTTGCTTTGTTTACAGTTGTTCATGATTCAGTCATTGTTCCACCACACAACAACACAATAACCGGTTTTGCAGGCCACAGATCTGAAAACACTCAGGACTTGGCCTTCTGGGAAGCTGCAGGCCAAAGCCTGAGGGAGGGCCCCACAGAGCAGGCCTAAGGAGCAAGAGAGCCCGGGGGTATGAATTGGTGGGAGGGCTCTGCAGTGAGCAGCCCCTAGGAGTCTGTTCACTGGGCTTCCATGGAATTCTCTTGGGTTCCTCTGCTCTCAACTCTCCGCATTTGTCAGGTTCCTGGCTGGAACTCTCTATTTATCTCTATGCTCTGGCCAAGACCCTGTGATTCCAGGTTTTCTCTCCATGTAACTCTGAATGTGCTATTCTCTCGTGTTCACTCACTCTCAAAGTTATTGTCACTGTGTTCATTTTTTTTTCTCTCTCTCACATTTTCTTTGAGACTCTTTCCTATGTCTCTTTTTGGTTTCTGTGTCTTTCTATTCATCTCTCTCTCTTTCTCTTCTTCTCTCTCTCTCTCTCTCTCTCTCTCTCTGCTTATTTTAGAAACAATCCTCTTGAAGTGTCTCCTATCTCTTTCTGTCTCTGTCCTCACTCTAGCTCTTGTCATTTATTCCTCTCTATTTCTTTATCTCTGTCTGTCTCTTTGTCTTTGTTCCCCCCCCACACACACACACTCCATTCTAAAAAGCTCCTTCTCTTTTCCTCACCTCCCCAATCCCTCTCTCTTTCTGAATCATCCTGAAGCTCATCGGCAGCTTGGCCCAGTTCCCAAAGGAGATGGCCCCATTTCCAGGACATGGAATTCTGCACATACAGAATGCATGTCATCAACTCCCCTTCCATCTGAGATGCCTCTCCCACCCCCACTCCCCCATGCCACAATGTCTGGTCAAAATTTTAGAAAATGGCCCATATGCTACAGCAGAGGATACCTAGCCCCACTGCGCCTAGAGAGCACCCACGAAGTGGCAATTGACAACCACAGTATGCAACTGTGCCGGAATTTCTCTGGCAGCATGCCAGCAAGTCAGAGTCAATTCATTTGAAATCAATAGGCCAAATCGACGTGTGCAGAAATGCGCTGAAAAAAAAAAACCCATAATAATAATAAAATAAAAATCCCTCAAGATGAACCAGCCTGTGGCCTTTGCTACAAAATTGTTACCACACCACTTTCTTTTCTTTTGAAAGTCCAGATGGGCAGATAAATCCAAAGTGGATCAACCACATCTGTCTTTCCTCAACACAAATTACACCCCCCTCCCGATACTTCTCTCTCTCTCTGCAACAGCAGCAGAGTCTCAAGCCTGGGCTGCTTAGAGAGATGGAGCTGTGGTGCTCTGGGTATCAAATTCTCCTTTGATTAAGTGAATCTCACGGAGCCCTCAGAGGCAAGAAGCTGGCCTACTCTGCAGTCTGCCTTTTCTAAAGGCCAGGAGAGAGAGGGGGAGAGGTCTCACAGGAGGGAAATGGGTCATTGGCATAACTGAGGCCTAGGACTGCCCTCTCCACTGATCTGAATCAGTCTCCACATATCCTTCTCCCACAACCATTCACAAATTAAAGACTACTATTTCTGTACTGAGCTTTCTTTGCTCCATGTTCTGGATGTTGTACTCTGTGCCCGCCATTTGGAGGTGATATGACTGTGAAAGTCCTTTCCATAGAGTACAGTGGGCAGAGGGGAGGAGACAGATAGGGTATTTCTTAAGGACTAGGTGAGTCATTGTGAGTCTTTCTTATGGATTGGGGGAGGAGGGGAGCTCTGTCACTTGGAATCAGGGTAGCATGGTAGGCAGCAGGAGGATATGTTGGATTGAGAAGAACAAAGGGTAAAATGGTAGGCACTAAAGGCTATTTAATTGGGTGGTTGAAAGAAGTCATTCTCAGAAGTCAAAATCTCAGGAAGATCCAAATAAGGAGAATGTCAGTGGTCAAGGTTAGAAGAGGCCTAAGAGTTGATCTCCACAGACTTTAGAGCACATGCCATGGGTGGGCACGTGGCTACTCAGACTTTAGAACTTTCCATCAAAGTTAGAAGATTTTCAAACCTCTTTCCTCTTCCAAAACACACATTCCTTATTAAAAATAGTAATTATTTTATTTTATTTTTATAAGATTGTTCAAAATAATTTATTACATTCAATATTCTAACATCAACCCCATAACCATTAGCCACCACCAATATTTTGAATTTTCCAAACCACCACTTAAGCCTGCTCCAATAACAGGCAAAAATAGGAATTATTATTGCCAAATTTCTTGATCGACAAAGCAGTTCGTTCTCCATACATTTGTTTAGGTCAAGGATACCTATGGGAAAATGTTTTTTCTCTTCAGCATGACTTAGAAACTCAGAGGGAATATTTTTGTGGTGTATGAACTAGGTAATTTTCAGAAGAATATGATAGATATTTCCTTCAAATAACAATTGAGATGTTCCAAAGCTGAAAGTTCTTTCAAGGGACTGATTCAGTCTCTCAGTCTCTCGGTTTGACTGACAAAGAAACAGAAGTGGGCAGATGAGATGTCACATTCAAGGTCAAAGAAAAAGTGTAGTGAATGGTGACCCACCCTCATCAGTTCCAACACTGCCATTTCCCCATGACTGATGACACTTCTTTGTGCCATGCTCAGAGAGCCTGGAAGGTACTGACTGAATGGAACAGCACTCTGGTCTCTGCAACTGTCAAGATGGTCAATATAGCCATAGGGAAGGCTGAGAGAGGCCCGCCACACAGAAAAGCAATTGGGATTTTGCAAGGCTATCCCAGTAGGAAAAGCAGAAGTCTCGTTTCTACCCTGGGGTTCTGATAGTGGTGACCTTGATGGCTTGCCCCAGAGTATCCCTTTGACCACAGCAGAGTTGGAGCTCTTTCTTCCTTTTCCTGGCAGGACTAGCCACTTTCTTGGTTTCTGAAACCTGAGTAGATCTATCCTTTCCTTGTCTGACCTGACTTCAAAGCCTGCCACATGGTTCTTGTCCTGGTGTTAGCCAGTTTCTGTTGTTATCCCTGAAACCTGCTCCAGGATATGTGCTGGAGATGGAAGGTGATCACTGGGAATCCACACCTTCTGCCGTGTGCTAAATGTGACCTCTAAGTGCTGAGTTAGGTCATCATTCACCCAACCACAGCATCTCCCCAACCTTCTGCTACTTGCCAATACCTACACATACATAACACTAACAGGAACCTACCTGTACATTTTCCAGATCAGTCAAATGAATCTCACCAAAAAGAAATGATTCAATGCAAAGCACACAAGCCTTTGTATGAGTTGCAACTAGAGACTTGGAGGGAGAGCCTCTCCCTATCTTCGACCCCTCTCTATTGTCCATCTTGACCATGACAATCCCTTGGGTTACAATTTTCAAGTTACATTATATAAGAGCACATTCTTGGTTTCAGATCATTTCCTAAAACTGAAGAATACTTGGACTACATTTGTCAGAGAGATGGTACAGGATCTAGGTCACTTGACTTGCATGCAGCTGATCATAGTTTAATCTCCCAGTTCCACATATGGTACCCTGAGTACTGCCAGGAATGATCTCTTATCACAAGGCCAGGAGTAAGTCTTGAGTTCAGCCAGTTGTGCCCCCACTAAATAAATAAATAAATAAATGGATGAATAAGAAGGGGTTAAACAGCTCAAAGAGCTAACATGCATATTTTGCTCAAGGAAACTGTAGATAGAGGTAGCATTCATTCTTTGATTTAAAGGATGGGGTTCAGAGAGACAGTACATCTGTAAGGGTTAAGGTGCTTCCTTAACATATAACCAATCCTGGTTTGATCCCCAATACCCCATATGGTTCCTTGAGCACGTCCAAGAGTGATCCTTGAGCACAGAACTGGAAGTAAACCCTGAGCACCATTACATGTAGCCCAGCCCCCATCCACCTTCACAAATACACACAAAACAGTAATTAAAATAGAAAAATAGATTTTGATAAAGGTTAAATGTAAAAATCCAGTATCTATCCAGTGCTTCCTAGAATCTGATCCTGTTTTAAGTATTTTATGTGGCATGAACTCACTTAGTTGCAATTGAGATATGCACTAGCATGTTCCAGCTTTCCAGATGAAGAAACCAAAGAATAAGAAGATTTAGTTACTTGTCAGAGACCACATCGATAGGAAATAGAGAAGTGGGTTTAAGTTGAGGCAATCTAGTTCCAAGGCACACTTTTAAGAAGTACGATGAACAGTGGAAATGTTGTTCATCATGCTACGCTGTTTAAGGACTGTGTAAGATAGTGGACTTATATGTAACACAGTGGACTTACATATATAAAAACTTTAAGACATTATTTTCTTATAGATGGTGCTTAATGTATCTCTCACATTTTTCCCCTTCCCAATCTTTTGGATCAAATCCTATTTTTGATTAAGTCTTTAGAAGGTATTAAGGAGGTTGTTTTTCCTCACACTAATGAAGCACAAAGTAATTTTTAATTCCTTACACTGTAAGGGAGTTTCAACAGCCTTCCACACAGTGACAACAAAAGGTTGCTCTAACAAAGAACCACAAATTGAATGTCTTAAAACAAAAGAAATGAATTTTCTCATAGTTCTCAGGGTGCCAGATGTCCAAATTGGGATGTTGGAGGGTTAGTTATTTTTGGAGGCTCTAAAGAAGAATCCATTCCATGTCTCCTAATTTCTAGTGTCTACTGGGAGCCCTTGGGCTGGAGCGATAGCACAGAGGATAGGGTGTTTGCCTTGCATGCGGCCGACCGGGGTTCAATTCCTCCACCCCTCTCAGAGAACCTAGCAAGCTGCCTAGAGTATCCCACCTACATGGCAGAGCCTGGCAAGCTCCCCATGGCATATTCGATATGCCAAAAACAGTAACAACAAGTCTCACAATGGAGACTGGAAAGGTTATTAGTGCCTGCTCAAGCAAATTGTTGAACATCAGGAGTGTAGTGCTATAGTGCTACTGGAAGCCCTTGGAGTTCTTTGGCGCATACACTCTTCATTCTAGCTTCTGCTTGTGTTTTCACATCACCTTCTTTCTGTGTCTTCTGATCTGATAAGACACGGTCCTTTAGATGGTCCATCCCAATTCAGGACCTTTTAATCCTGACATCCTTACTGGAACAGTAACCATAGACTCTTCCAAGTCACAAGTTCTGAGATTCTGGGTGCACACCAGCTCTTGGGAGCGCATCTCCAGTAAACCAATTCAGAGAGGTTCAAACAGAGCAGAGGTTGTGGCTAAATAGGTAGGACTGGCTGTGGTCCCATCTTTGCCGCTTCTGCAGGGTCCCTCTGACCACAGGGCTTCCCCTCTCTGACCTCAGATGACATACAAGGAGACCCTGAATCATTGAAATGAGCCCACATTTAATGAGACCACATTCATATCATGAGACCTGACCGGGGGGAGGGGGGACAAGTGGGGGGGGGGGCAGGAGAGGGAGAGAGAGAGCCATGTCAAGCTCTGCCTGAAATGGAGGAGGTTGTATAAGTGGAAACGGGAGCAGAGAAGCCAATGAATGAAGAATCCAAGTGGTGTTTCACTGGCATGTTGGGAGCAGCAGCTAAGATCCTCTTCACACCTGCCCCCCTATTTTCTCACATGGGGCTCCACAAGTCCCCAAGAAGCTGGACATTTTAACTTCCACTTGATTTGGTCACCCTCCCATTCGGATTTGCTTTTGTTCCAGAAAGGGCCTCCATGAGAGGATTTCCCCAGAAGCTCTGCCCGCTGGTCTGCACTGCCTCAAATAAGGTAAAGGTAAAGGTAAAGGCCCTCCCGTTGATCATCGATTTGCTCGAGCGGGCCCAGTAACGTCTCCATTGGAGACTTTGTTGTTACTGTGTCTGGCATATCGAATACTCTCGGTAGCTTGCCGGGCTCTCCGAGAGGGGCGGAGGAATCGAACTCCGGCCGCCCATGTTGGCCGCTTGTAAGGCGAACGCCCTACCCGCTGTGCTACCGCTCCAGATAAACCCGCAGATATTCTATCTCACTGCCTGACAAATAGCCATGTGACCTGAAACCCTGTTTGGTGACTGGCAGGCTTGATGCAGACAGTAATCTGCTGAAATGCATGCGTTCCAGATGTTTATCTCCTAATTGCGAGTCTCTGATGTGCTACTAAGGTAATGTACTTGTTCGTGCTAATGTTTTCTCTACCCCTGGAGGATCTGTCAGGGTGGATTTGATGCAAGGAGACAGTGTGTCTCTAGTGCATTTTAATTAGGCGACTGTGCCCCATCACAGCCAGCACCAGGTGCCAGAACTCTTGCAAAGCTGCTCAGAGCAGAATCCCCCTTGGATTGCTGGAGAAGTCTTTGCTAGTGAGGGGCTCTCAGTGTCCAGCGGGGGAATACCAGTCAGAAGCGTGCCCTTAACTAGCATGAAGGTGATCGGTGCTCTCAGTGAGTTCTGTGGAATTGGCTGGGGGCTAGGGTCTCCCTCAGCGGCTCAGAGTTCAGTGCAAGAAAAAGGAAATAATGACGCTAATGCAGATCACAACTTTTTCCTGCAGAGGACCCAGACTGAGCAAGGAGGAGAGAGAAGGTCAAAGGGTAGTGATGGTTTACATGTGGTTGATGCTTGTAGTATGGGGACAGGATGAGGTCTGAGAAGTTGGCTGAGATGGATCACCTCCATGATGGGTGAACTGTGTCACTTCTGCCATCTAAGGGGAAAATCAGTTCAGGGAATCTAAAAAGCCAGGTCTTGAGTCTGCACTCCAAGGACTGCAGCCCAGGCTCCCACCCACAGCGTCAGGCTTGCCCTTGCTGGCCCTTCTCTCTCTTCCACAGTGAAAAGGGGAAATGCTCTCAGCTCTGCCCTTTGACCTCAGATTCTAACCCCCACTTCTCTCCTCCACACAGGTCAGCAATTGCCCAACCTGCCTCTAACCTCCCTCCACCCCTGTCCTTTCACTCCACTCTCCTGCCATGCTTTCCTGTCCCTTGTCCTCTCTCCCTCCTTGCCTACTGCCCTGCCAGCACTTACTTGCTCAGAAGTCCTGACTCTGTTGCACAGCCAGTGCACTGGTTGGCAGGTGGTGGACAGTGGGGAGATTAAGGGCAGGAAGAGGGTAGCACTTCTCCTCTCCTTCACTTCCTCTTCCTGTCTTTCTCACTTCTGCCACCCTGTTTCTCCTTTTGCATTGTGTGTGTGTGTGTGTGTGTGTGTGTGTGTGTCGGAGTGTGTGTGTGTCTGTGCCTGTATGTGTAATAAAATAGTCTTATTTAGAAAATAAGAGGGAGATTTAGGAAAAGGAGAATGTGAAATCTCCTTTCACATCATTCAGAGGAAAATCCTCATGACTGGGGCTGGAGTGATAGTACAACAGGGAGGGCGTTTGCCTTGCACGCAACCAACCTGAATTCGATCCCTGGCATTCCATATGGTCCCCCAAGCACCGCCAGGAGTAATTCCTGAGTGCAAAGCCAGGAGAAACCCCTGAGCATCTCTGGGTGCAACCCCCTTAAAAAAATCCTCATGGTCACTGAGGGATACAAGTTTCTGAGAGAGAATACAAGGATGTCAGATGGGTCAGAAGAGGCAGTTCCATGACTCACTGACCTGGTGGCAATCATTCAATATCCCTTTTCTCTCCTTTTGCCAACTTCTGCCTCCCTTCTTTCCCTGGCTGTGAACAGAGCCCCTCTGTGTAAGCTCGAGGCTAACTCTAGGGATATGGAGTTGGTTCTGGGCACAATTTTTGTCTGGAAACATAAATAAAAGCAGACACTCACAGCCACCCCACCCCCCCGTCCCCCCTCCCGTCAATCCTCTCTTTTGAGGCCTCGTGATAGATGAAAGCCCAAAGTAAGGGACTAGCTTACTTTAGGTAAGAGAGCCATCTGCTCAAAGTGAGTGTGTCCTCCTGAGGCACGAGCTGTCCTAGGGAAAGGACAAGGACATTTTCAGCAGGAAGCAGAGGCTCCAGTCTCTAGCCATAATGGCTCCAGTCCATTCCCTTCCTTTTCTGTCCTCCCTCCTCCCTTCATCCTCTCTCTCTGCCCTTTTCCATGTTTTCATCTCATCAAGATATTACAGAACTACTTGGAGCACATATATGCATAGGCCTGTGCTACACACATGTCAGGAATCCTTTGTATTCAAAGTTGCCTATGATGTAAAGGTACAGTGAACTGCCCCTCCTTCCCTATCATTTCACTGTGAGGGTGAAGAATTGTGACTCAGAGATTTTAGGTTACAGCTAAGATCTGAGTAGACAGCTAGTGACTAGGTGATTATGTGGGAATCGGGAAACACTGTCCTCCCCCACTCTCTGTGTACCATCTTTAAGACAGTTTGGAAAGTGCCAAGTGTGCTTCTTGTCACCCATGTTAGCAGATGTTTTCTTGCCTTTAGATGAAAAAATAATGTGTTTCATCTCATCAAGATATTATAAACTGCATTACTCAGAAGGCCAGGAGATCTGACTCCACTATCTCCTCAGAGGGGACTGGAGGAAAGGATTAAATACCTTCTCCTACTGAATCCCTTGCCTCACATAGCCTGGTGTTTCCTGATCAGAACCAAGGAACTTCATGAGGCTCTTTCAAAGTTCCCTGCATTTCTCCTTGGATGAAAGTTCTGTTCCCATCTAAACATTTTAGCAACTTTAATAAGAAGCTCTATATTTTCTTTTTTTTCGCATTGGCAAAGGGTCTTTATTGGGAAATCACCTTTCCTCCTTATTCCCTGTCAGTCTCCTCGTGTCATCCCCCAAGTGTTTCCCTGCCTGTTCCCCTGTGCCCACTCAGCTGCTTTGATCTGAGACTTTGGGCTGGTTCCTGGGTCCACACAGAATAGCTGAATGATGGTGTCCAGCACCAGAGGTGATTATCCAAATCACTTCCTCCTGTGACCAGGACCTGCCTTAATATTTCCCAGGTACCAGGTGTGCTCCAAATATCTGCATGTGGAAGGGTTTGGGTGGCTCCATTCTTTTCTCTTTCGATAAAACAATTAGGTGATTTAGAATATGAAAAGCTTTGAAATCATGAAAGTATTTTATTTGAAGTTTAGGGAAGAAAGGACTTTGATGGTGAAAGGAGAGACAGCTATTTCCATTTTAAATAAAGAAACACCAGGGGAGATTTCTCTAAGATGGTAGTCAAGCTGGACTCCAATGTCCGGGAGACTAGTTAGGGACACTATAGAATTACTTATTTATTATCCTGGGGTGAGGGCTGATAGGTGTAAAGAAATCTCTGCATTCCTAGTGATAACCAGCTTTTAGCATTTGGAAACCTTACAAATGGAAATTTTGGCCAGCACTAAAGAGGAAGAGGTTCCTATTTCTGAAGGTGTGAATCACACCTGTGTTGAACACACTGCATGCCCACCTGTGTTCAGAGGGATAGAGGAGAGGGATGGAGAAGCATCCATGTTCATTTGCATGGAGGTGAGGTTTCTGAATCACCCTAGAAATATATTTTTAGTTGCTTACAAAGACTGTAGGAGTTTCTCTGAATGAGTAGAATCTATCCTTCTTTCTATATTTGCCTGAAGGGTAACTTTCTTTTAATATTTTTTTCAGGAGACAAATAGAAAGTCTACCTTCTTACAGCCATTATTCAACAAAAAAGCAGGAAATCACTGATGGCTGCAAATTCTCTTGAGAATTTTTGAGGCCAGAGACGTGCTCTGATACCAATGAATAGATAAGAGGAGAAAATAGAAAGTGAAAATAGAGAGAGAGAGAGAGAGAGAGAGAGAGAGAGAGAGAGAGAGAAGAAGAAGAAGAAGAAGAAGAAGAAGAAGAAGAAGAAGAAGAAGAAGAAGATGATGATGATGATGATGATGATGAGAAACACCACAGCACAGAAACAAGTAACTCATAATCTTTTAAACATCAACAAGACCAGCTCAGGTAGAGAAGGAAACATCAAGTAAAGGGTGTTTGGAGGACTCGCTCGGGATGTGAGATTCATGCTGAAATAAGACTATAGACTAAACATGATGGCCACTCAATACCTCTACTGTAAACCACAACACCCTAAAGGAAAGAGAGAACAAAAGGGAATGCCCTGCCACAGAGGGAGAGTGGGGTAGGGGGATGGGGTGTGGGGGTGGGAGGGCTACTGGGATCATTGGTGGTAGAGAATGGGCACTGCTGGAGGGTTGGGTACTTGATCATTGTATAACTGAAACCCAAGCTCGAAAGTTTGTGAGTCCACAACTGTATCTCATGGTGCTTCACTAATACAAATAAATAAATAAATAAAAATCAACAAGACCAGAAAGGGTTAACTCTCATTGATAGTTGTTGGGGTCCCAGAATCCTAGCCAATTCTTCCAACTCAGCTGCTCCAGAACCAGCTGCCTCTCGGGGTGTCCTTATCCCCACAGAGCAGAGTTAATAACATTAGCACACACCTGGCCCATGACCTGGGGAGAGGATGTACAAGAAATGCTAATGGAAACCTCTGTGACTCTTTCACATCACAGTGATCCCAGAATTTCCTCGGGCATTAGCTACATCCTGGAAAAAAGCCCTACACAGGTACACAGTTGGAAAAATGCCTGTGTTTATTTAGTTGAAAGCACGGAGCGCTCAGTTTGAGTCAGTACTCACCCTATGAACACTCTGCCTATGAAGACCTCAGTCACTTTGACCAAGTCCATTTCCTCCTGTGGCTTCACTTTTTCCATTCAAAAGAAATGTAGGTAATTATCATCCTAACCCACACAGTGGTTAAAAAGGTTAAAGGAATTAGCATTTGCAAAATCTGTAGAAGTGCCTCAAGCATTTTAAGTACTGTATACAAACATAAAAGCAAGTGGTACTCTGTGTGTGTGTGTGTGTGTGTGTGTGTGTGTGTGTGTGTGTGTGTGTGTGGTTTTTAAGCTAGATCTTCTTGTTAGCACCTCACCTAAGCACCCCAAGGCTCAGGTTGCAAGTGATACAACCAAAGTCATATACCTGGGCACATATTTTTCCTGCTGCCACACTAGTTCAGCTCTCGGAGGACTTGAAGTTCTGATATTCAGCCTTTCTGTCCCTGTAAACTGACAAATCCGGGTCAAGATTGCTTTTGTTCCTTGACTCTAAGAGTTACCAGCTAGATGTCAGAAGCGTTCACATCCAAGCTCATCTTCAATACTACTGATAAGATGGAGACCTCCAACCTCATTTCCAACCTCAACATAATATTCAGAGAGAATTGAGGCTCTGGAAGCTATGGCTGAGCTCTGGTTCTGAAACCAGAACTGATGGGTGCATTGGCCATTTATTAGATGGGGTCTGGCACTACTAATTCAGCAGCAAGTCTGCGTATGTTCCAGAGTTGCAAAATTCAAGGTCAAAGCCTTGATTCACCTTTTTTGTCCACATTTACGTCAGTGACCTCAATATCCATAGCTTTCCAAGGTGCAGACATGTGTTTGCTCCTCTTTTATCTTACCCTCTTAAGTCATCAGTCACCTGTCCAAGCGGCAAGTCCTCTCACACTGCTTGAAATCATGATCTGAATCTTCATTTTATTCATGATAAGGTCTAAACTTACCCTTCCTAGTGCAAGCTATTGCAGTGGCAGTCTCTTCCTAACCAACTCTCCTAGTCTCCTATTCTCCTCAACCACCTGTCTTTCACTGGCCTTGGGGCAACCAACCCCCCAGCTCTGGAGAAAATCTTGCTATAATATGAACACATGTACTCCTCAGCTTCCCTATCAGAAGAAATGTCTCATCCTTTTCTCCTCATTATGCATTTCCTCCTCCTATTGCCTTTCTTAGTTTTCTCATCTAGTCTCTTGTTTCTTCCAATATCCATGTTGTATCAAGGAACAACCACCTTTCAGCGTTCATATTTTGGTCCTTTAATTCTCTACCTCTTTCTAGTCCTAGGTCCCTTATAATCTATCTTCTCATATTTTCACTTATTTAAATAACTCTTGCCCAAGGTTTTCCCAAGTTATCTTCTTCATAAGCCTAAATATCTAATCTCTACCCACATATTTGCTGTTTATTTTTATTTTTTAGAAGGAAGTGTGTTTTGGTGATCAGGGGCGACTCCTAGCTCTGGACTTAGGGGTCAATCCTAATGTTGGTGCCAGGGATTGAACCAGGGTCAGCCATTTAGTACCTGAACCCCTATACAAATTTTCTGCTCCCTCCCTGGTAATTTTAAAGTGACATTTTAAAGATATTTGACACTATTGATCACTCCAACTTTTTGAAAGGCTTTTCTTTGGTAAGACCTTAGTAATTGTTGATTTCTCTTCTACTTCCCTGAGTACTTCTAAGTTTCCATTGCAGACATCTCTGTCTTTTGTTTAAATGCCTTTTCCCCACCATAATAACTGAGTTAGGATAGGCCAACTGGTGTTGCATGAAAAGCAACACTTAAAATCTAGTGATACATGTATTTTTGGTTTGGGCTGAGTCTATGAGCTCCCCATAAGATATCAATAAGGCAGAAGCAAGTTTCATTAAAAGTCAAAAACTTTGCCTGCCTTACAGGCTAATCAGAGGAACTCTAAGAAATTCTATCATATTCCCATCTAGATTTCAATTCCAGTAGCCATTTTTCACAATAGGAAAATTATCCACAGCATTTACTATATTTGTGCTACCATTGTGTGTGAGGCAGGTAATTTATCCCTTTAATGTACGACAAATCAAGAATATAGTTATTCAGGGAGTTATATTTAAGGAAAAATACCCAAGTTGACTTATTTCTGCATCTAAATTTGATTTTTATAATACAATTCTAAATTTCAGTCCAATGTTGTCATAAAATGACAACATTGGGGGCCTCATGTGGAGAGATGAGTCTATTTTATACGTGGGAGGATTGGAAAACATAAGGAGCTAAGATCAACCTGTGATAGCTGACCTCCTCTCAAACTCAATAGGACTGGTTGGATGACCAATAGTATATTTCAGATAGATAGGACATGACTTTTGAAACCAAGTCATAAAATATATAGTATCTTCTGTTGCATGCTTTCTCTCTCTCTCTCTCTCTCTCTCTAATTCACTCACGTTCACCTCAGGGACAAACCTGAATTATATTTTACACTGTGTCTCTGAGAATATCTGATGTGATTAAGCCACATCTATCCACAGAAGCAACCTGAATATAAACGTACATTATATCAGCTTTTTCCTTTTCCTAAGTTACCTGACTTATCTACTCTCACATTGCTTTTTGCATTCCTCCCCAAATAAACTACCTGCACATGTCATTTTCTCTCAAGGTCTAATTTTTGAGTACCCATACAAAGTCACAATTATTTAGTCAGTACTTACAATCAACATACTATTAAGTCAAACATAACTTTTTCTGTGTATCATATGTTTTAATTCACTTAGCAACCCAATGAAATGGTTGTTCATTTTAATTCATAAAATTGGGGGTAATTTTATTTAGCACTTACTCAGAGGACTGTCATGAGTATTAAATGGTATAGTTCTTATAAAGAGCTGAGCACTTCATATGATGATAATGCATAACTAAGAGTTAGTACTGAAATGGAAGATGGTAGACTTGAAGAAATTATTACCATCCTTCGCAAAATAACCAAGTGGTCATTTACCCATGATTGCAAACTCAGTAGAAGAATTTTACCATATCCTATCAGGTTCCAGAGTTCTAAATTACAATTGAAGGCTGTATGACCAATGTAATTTCCTATGAAACAATTTTCCACAGAAAAATGTAAACTGCATGGGTAGAGAAACCATTCTGATTATGTTTGATTTTGTACACAGAATTTGGCATTCGATAAAGAGTAAGACCTTTGTATAAAAAGGAATTAATTTTTCCTCCCAATCACAACAGCTTTATAATCAGATTTGGATGATCATTCAAAATTATTTCAGATTGTACTTAGAGTAATCATAAAAACATTATATGAAAAATATGCTGTTTTCAAAAACATACATTATTATTTTTCCTTCTTCATGATAATAGTATATTTCCATCCTGGGGAGGCAGTATATTTAGTGTTGTAGTAATACATGGTCAGTTTAAAGTTTAAAAATAGTAACTGCTCAAATCCAGTATTTTTAGCTGTATTACCTATGGAAAAGGACTCACCTTTCTCTCTCTGCTTTGGTAATTTTCCCACATATAAAACAGAAATGATAATACCTCCTAGGTCAGCTATCACACAACTTAATAACTAAACACAACAAATATGTATTGCTTAACACAGTTTCTACAGTTACAGTTTAGGTGGTTCTAGAGCAAGAAGCATCACGAGGTTGCACTCATGTGGTTTCCTGGACCTGTTATCATCTGAAGACTTGACTGAGGTTGTTAGATCTATTTCCAAGATCATTCACGTGGTTACTGTACAGACTCCCACTTCCTCTTCATATGAATGTATAGTAGGGTGTCTGGTATCCCCCAGGAGTTGAGAGAGAAAGAGAGGGAAAGAGGAGGAGAGAGAAGAGGAGAGAGAAAGAGTAAAGGAGAGGGGAGGGGAGGGAGTGAAGGAAGGAAGGAGAGTCTAAGATAGAAGCCACTGGGTCTTTTATTAGTGAATAATTTGGAAGTGATATGCCATCACTCTGCCATATTTTGTTGGTCACACAGACCAAATAGGAGATGAGCTTCACAAGGACATATATAATATGAAATAGGATCATTGGAGTAATCCTGGAGGCTGTTAAGTAAGATGCTTTCCCATGAAAAGTTAAAATGAACATTTATTATTATCTCTCAAAGGGAAAATTAGGGTTTTTTATTTTTTGGTTTTTTGTTTTGTTTTGTTTTTTATATGTCCCATTAAAGCTACAAGACTTCTGGATTCCAAAGAACACATCCAGGAACCCAGAGTGTAGTGACTTCCTAGCATAAATACTACCAAGGAAGTCTAGTTAATGCACTTACTTCCTGTTAAGAACTAAATCAGTGATATTTAGTCAATTAATATCCACAAACCTTTTCAAAACTCCATGATTATAATAATAACCTAGTTTCAGCTTATGTCAGCAAGTATTTTACATATCTCAACAATGTATTTTTGCATCTCAATTACACAGTCAGGTCAAACTTCCCAAATGAAAACAATGATTTTTAGGAAGAATTTATAGTTTGCCTAGGGGCACACAGTTACCCAGGGATGAAATAAGAATTCAAACCCAGGACTTTGACTCCAAAGTCTATTCTCTTATTTATACTTCATTAGTAGAAGATAGCAATTAATCAATTTTTATAATAAATGAAGGAAAAGGAAAAGTATTGCCTTTGAAGTAATTTCTGCATAAATACACACAATTGTTGGAGAGTTTTCTTGCATGGAACTGTCAAATGTGAAGAGGTGCAGCATCTTCTGGAGCATGTCCATGTTTGCACATCAGTCCTTGCAGTACTACTATGATTGCCTGTGAGGGATGTGGGGGTGCACCTCATTTTATAGTATTATGAGGGAATGCCGAGATCTTTTGCCTGATTCTCTCCCTGCTTAGCCAAATACTTTCTGCCAAGGGCCAGCTGAGAAGTAGGGCAATGAATAAGGACTATGGGTACAAGAAACATATGCCTCCAACCAGTCAGGAATTCAGACAAGGCCAACACCCACCAGACCACAGCACCATGAGAACAAGTAAGAAAAATATAGAGACCCATCTAGTTGGCCCTTATTCGGGTTCTGGAAACTGCTACAGTCACAGATCTTTATGATAGCTTCCTGATGCCACCAGGGCAGGCTCACCTTTCAAATGCCAAGGGGAGGACCAAAGAAATGAGTCACCAAACTCCAGAACCACTGCTCTGCTGAGACCCCAGGCGTGCTGCTTGTATTATGCTAATCACCCTCCAAATACCCTTATTTTCAGCATTACTACAGTTTCACTAGCAAACCTGTCTGTGACAGGATTAGGATGGCAGGGACCAGTTCTCTCAAGACACCTTCTGGAAATCCCCATTCATATTAGTTCCACTTCTCAGAGAACATCTAGAGTAAGACAAAGCTACTCTGCAGAAAATAGTTCAAGATTGAGGAGTGAGAAGAAAGGGGTAGGAAGGAGGTGAGAGTGAGGTGAAATTTACACCAGCTGAGTTGCTAAGGGTCATGGGAGCATAGTGGTAAGGAAACACAGCTTATTAACCACTCTGGGTTATTACAGACCATGAATCCTATTCCACAGTTGCTCTGTGAGACATTAATGCAACCTAAATAAAGTCACTCATGTTGTTTTGGACAATTTTTTTGGTCAAAATATTGTATTTGAATAAAATAAAACACAGAACTTTTTTGTTGTTTAGTAACATGAAAGTATGATTCAATTCAATATTCACTCAAAAACCTATTGGGAGAAATCCTATAGGTAGAACAGAAAAAAGAGGACAGTTACTGACACCTCTTTGGTGAAAAGTGAGTTGAATATTTACTGCACTAGCTGCCCTCATGAGGATCCGGCCCAGGTTTTATTTTTTTCAAAAGTAAGTTTCATGACATGCAAAATAAATCACACAGGCATCCTACAACCGTAAAAAAAAATTTAACAACCTCTGAAAACAGAACAAAAGCTAATTATGACAACACACGAATGTTTTATAAAATTAGGCCTTCAGTCTTATAAAAAGTGAGTTAGAAAGACTTCATGAATGAAAAGAGATATAAAACAAAGACTAATAACCAGTAGAACAACCCTTTATATTTTCCAAGTGGCCGATTAAGCTGCAAAATGACAGCATACGATATTATTAACTTGTGATTTTTCTTTGGTTATCGGTCATTACATACATAAGCCAGAGTCTTTTTCTTTTCCTATTGAATAACCCATTGTTTCTTTCTTTTCACTTTTCTCTTAAATACTTTACAGTGGCCTTTTTTCATTTGTTTGGCCATTTGAAATCAAAAGGTTTGAGTATCAAACCTAAGGTGAATAGTGAGTGAAATGATACTCGGGGCAGCCATTTCCTTGAAAATGACTGTGCCATGAGATTAGACATGAACGTTCCAGGAACTGAAAGAAGAACTCTTATGCGTTACTGCTAGTCTAATGTGGGGGAGACTCCCTTCAAGAAGAGGTCATTGGAATAATAACAACGTTGACAATAAGATAAGGTGTAGAGTCCTTGTCTGTGTGTTCAGGCAACATGCGTCTTTGATTACTACTGTGTGAGCAATGTTTCCTATCACTTGTGTTTTCCCTTTGTTTCCTTCTGTTTGGGCATAATTGTTGTCTATTCCTTGTGGCCTTTCTAACTTTGACAATGTCATCTTTCCAAAGGGAAGACTACTTTATGGACTAAGCAAGAATCAGCCAAAGTATTATGATAGCAGTCGTTTGTCCTTGAATAAATGGACTGTTCTAATTTTTCCATGACATGAATTATATCAGAAAAAATATCCTGACAGAGCTACTGATATCTAGGAAGGGATCATGTAAAACCCTTAGCCCTGTGGCTAACACAGTGTCTCCCATACCTTAGATCCTATTTCCCTTTTGCCCCTGAAGTGTCTTCCATATCAGTTCGTGCAAAATCAGGTGCTGAAGAGATAGTAGAGCAGGTAAGGCTTTTGTCTTGTATGTGGCCAACTTGGGTTGATTCCCCTACACCCATTTAATCAAAAAAGAAAAAAAATTATATCACTTTCCAAATAATCTTTTAGTCAGTTTTGTAAACTGAGAAAAATATTGTGGCAAAAATAGGCAACATAGATTTTACCATTTATTTTCAAATTTACAGTTTAGTGCATTCTCACATTGTACAGTCATCACAATTAACCTTTTCCACAACTGTCAGAGACTCCAAATAAACCCTTCATTTTATGAAAGTGTGATTCCAGATTTCACTTGGCTTCTTTCTCTTTGCCAGGATATATTTGGCTGACTTATCTTTTTCCATTGTGAGTTTTTGTTGAAACTTTCTTGCATATTTTTATTTACATAAGTTTGGACATTACAATCAATATTTTTTCAAATCTAAAATGATTTTAAATCTAAATCAAATTCTTGGTTGGTGAGTATAACCGTATATAAACTTTTTATATTCATGGTTTATGTGTGTATTTTCTTACATTTTATTGCATACTTCCTACCGGAAAAAAAATTGTTTCAGAGTAACACAGAACTAAAACTCATAAATCATGGTATGAAGTTTGATTTGATTTTTTCCATGGAAAAAACAAGTTGTTTCTTTTGGAGGAAAGTATAACTGGCAGTGTCTAAGGCTTACCCCTGGTTCTGTGCTCAGGGGTCACTCCTGGCAGTGCTCAGGGAATCATATGTGGGGGATCAAACCAGGTTGGCCTCATAAAAGAAAAAATGCCTTAACCCCTATACTATCTCTCCAGTTAAACTTATTTGTTTTTTTCCTGTCCTATTATCCAGTTTACATTAATACAGTTTTATTATGGGCTGGAGTGATAGCACAGAGGGTAGAGCATTTGCCTTGCATGCAGCTGATCCAGTTTTGATTACTCCACCCGTCTCGGAGAGCCTGGCAAGCTAACAAGAGTATGCTCCCCCTGACGTACTTGATATGCCAAAAACAGTAACAAGTCTCACGATTTGTTGTGAGACATTACTGGTGTCCACTCGAGCAAATCTATGAACAACGGGAGGACAATGCAGTGCTACAGTTTTATGATGCTGTATTATGAACATCTTAATATTTATGCCTTTTATGAATGGACAGATTGTCTAGCACTTTATCATTTTGTCTCTACTCCTTACACTCACCTTTATCTCTGTTGTAACTTATATAAATTATATATAATTTTTCTTTATTTCTTGCCCCTTTTATGAACCAAAAAACCTTTATTATGTAAATAATAATTTTATTATGCAAACACCCTACCACTGTGCTATCACTCCAGTCCCCACCTTCCAATACTTCTTAAGTTTCCTTTCTTGATTTTTTTTTTTTAACCTTCATTTGGGAATTTCTACCGGACATGTTTCTGAAGTGGGCTCTTATGTTGTGTGGCAGAATTGCTAAGGTGGCTAGATAGTTAGGGTTCCTTTATTCTGTTTTTTGTAACCTTCCTTTAAGAAGTTCTGATGGGGTAATTCTTGTGCCTCAGTACCAAATAGCCCAGCAGGACCTTACTTGCCTTTTGTGTCTTTGTAGGTCAGAGTGCAAAGACCATTACTTTAAATTCACAATCTTGATTCCAAAATTGAATGTTTCTACACACTTTTCCTCCCACCGTATTTGTGAGTACTTGGCTCTGAAAACTGCAATGGCATGAAGGGCACTGTGGGTTTCCTCATTTATCTGCCTCAACTTCTTTGACTGTCTCCCCACACCTACTCTCCCCATCAATCCCTTTGTTGGTTTCTGTTTTGGTTGCACCATGATCTCAGGTTGAGAAAAAATAGGATGGAGAGATAAAGAAGAGGCAAGTTGTTACCTGAATGAATTCCACTGTAGATTGTTTCTCGGCTCTCTGCATAAGGCAAATGTGTACAGCTTACTCCTTTTACAGGATATTTTCATGAGCTCTTTGAGAATCGCTTGTGAGCATCTCTAACTTGTTTCTTGAGAGGGATAATGATAGCACTTTGATCTTTTCATTCAGTTTTAAAAGTCTAGGGACACCTCTCAACCATTCACAAGTTTCCTTCCTCATTTCTACTCCCTCACCCTAATACATAATCATAGAACTTTTTCCTACCACGTGACCCACAAATAGTCCACAGAAATATCCACAAATCCCTGCTTCAACAACCTGAGGAAGCATTGACACCAAAACAAATATGGCATTCTTGTTCTGGTCCCAAAGCTATGTCTCTTACACCCTAAATTTTCAAGATAAGAGGAACACCACATTCTTACCAACCAACTATGAGGTAACTCCAGTGGTTACAAATGGTCCTACTTAAGTCCTAATCATCTGCTTTATTTGAAAATAACAGCACTGGAACAATTCTACCCTAAAAATTCTCTGAAAATCTGACATTTCTTACTTGGAATAGTTTGGGGTTGAATAGACAACAACTTAGCACAGCGGTAGGGCGTTCGCCTTACAAGCGGCCAACATGGGCGACCAGAGTTCGATTCCTCCGCCCCTCTCGGAGAGCCCGGCAAGCTACCGAGAGTATTCGATGTGCCAGACACAGTAACAACAAAGTCTCCAATGGAGACATTACTGGGCCTGCTCGAGCAAATCGACGATCAACGGGAGGGCCTTTACCTTTACCTTTACCTTTATGCTCATTTGTGTGGTCAGCTTGCCTAATTTCAAATGCTTGTACTATAATATTTGGTTGAGTTCTATAATTACTCTTGCTCAGTTTCATTATCTCTAAAATATCAGTAAATAGCAAGACTTAGCTACACATTTTCTATGAATGTCAATATATTAAAGTAATTCATAAAAATGCTCAAACACTCTGAAATTATTATCTTTATCAGTACATCAGGATCCTCCATAAGCTGTATTATGGCTTCACCAACAGGAGCTCACCATTCTACAAGAAGTGATCATCGACGTAAAGAGAGGGGTTCAGCAGGGCAATACTATTTCACTGAAACTCTTCATTGCCACCCTCGAGAACATATGCAATGACTGGAATGGGAAGAAATGGGAGTGAAGATGACAGTTGGCAACTACAACACCTCTACTTCACTGATGGCATCATTCTAGTAACACCAAACATTAGCCAACCAGTACAAATGCTGGCCGACTTCGACCGTGAGTGTGGAAAGATCAGACTGCAGCTGAATTGCATGAAAACAATGTTTATAAAAAATAGACTAGTTCCGGACATTCCATTTTCTCTCAATGGAATGAACATCTCCGAATGCAACAGTTATGTGTACCTAGGTCGAGAACTCAACATGATGAACGACCTGGCACCTGAGTTGTGCAGGAGGAAGAAAACAGTGTGAAACACCTTCAAGAAAATTGAAGATATAGGTAAGAGGACGAAGAACCTTCTCACTCATCCAGGTACCCGCCCGGCAGCAGGGCACTTCCCAGGGCCATGTGACTAACTAGATCCCCTGAGAAAAGATGAGTTTCATCCTTGGTCTGCAGGGGACAGGAATTGAGGCACACCAGGCGAGTCCAAAGCTGAGCCATTCTGCCTTCCTCTGCTCACTCATCCAGGTAACCGCCCAGTGGCAGGGTTGCCCCCCCACACACACCTAAACTCCCGACCCTGAAAGCCAGTCGCCACAGAGACCCCAGCCTAGGGCACCTGCCTCCACATCTGCATCTAGTGTAAGCCCAATTAGTCGCCGCCCCAACAGGTCTGTAGACTAGTATCTGGAATGGCTGGGGGTGTGGCCACCACTTTAAGGGGCGTGGCATCATCAAAAGTGGTTGTGGCCCTCTATGAGGCAGGCAGCTGCTCACATAGACGCAGTTATATTTCCCACTCCTAGCACTCTGGACTTTCATTCCAGCCGTTATCACCTAATTCTGTGGAAAAAAATCTGGCCACCTCAACTACAATACAACAATAATCCACAGGCCTCCTCCAATTCTAACAAAAGCCCAGTGTGCAAGAAGCTGTACAAACTCAATATCAAAGAGCAACTCCTCCAAAATGTCACTGGATGCCCATCATAAGCCAAAGAATAATGCCTGAGAGGAAGGTCAGACTCTAGAAAGGGAGAAGGGTGGCCACCATCCACTGACCTTATCCAGAAACCTTTCCCACAATAAGAGGGTACAGTACTAGTGAATTTCAGGGTTTTACCACTAGACAACCAAAACAACATGAAGAAACAGGTAAATCTCCACTACAAGTCGAGGACAAGAAAAGAGACCCGAATCCTCAACCAGAGTTATCCACAATATGCTCTCTCCAATAAAGAATTCCGAGATGAAATGCAGAGGATTTTCAAGAAACTACTCAAAGAATCAATGGAGGAGATATCCAGAAAACTAAAGGAAGAAATGAAAGAAACAGTAGAATGGATAGTAGAGAAAATATGGGAAGAAATGAGAGCAGAAATGAAAAAGCTAAAAAAAGAAGTGTCACAAATGAAGGATTCAGTAGGTGCCCTTAGCAGTAGGATAAATACAGCTGAAGGCAGGATCAGTGAGCTTGAAGATGAGCAACAGAAATCGCATAGGGAACAACAAGCAATGGGAAAAGACTTCAAAATAGCTCTAAGGAGAATCAGAGACCTAGGGGATGACTCCAAGAGGAACAACATTGGAATCATTGGAGTACCAGAAGGATAAAGAGGCAACCCCAATGAAAAAACCACAGTCAAAGAAATCATTGCTGAAACAGACATCCAGATCCAAGGATCCAGAAGGGTGCCAGCTAAAAGAGACCCTAATAAAAAAAACTCCAAGGCAGAAATTAACGACATGGAAACTCAAAAAACAATCCAAAAGGTCAATGAAACAAAGAGCTGGTTCTTTGAGAAAATAAATAAGATTGATAAACAACTAGCAAGACTCACAAAGAAAGAGAGAGAATCCTAATAAACCAAAATAGAAATGAAAAAGGGGACATCACAACAGAAACTAATGAAATTCAAAAGATAATCAGAGACTACTTTGAGAGCCTGTATGCCATGAAACAAGAGAACCTAGAAGAAATGGATAAATTCCAGGATTCCTAAAACTCCCAAGATTTAACCAAGAAGACTTGGAATACCTGAATAGACCCATTCACATCAAGGATATTGAAGCATTAATCAAAAGTCTTCCCAAGAACAAAAGCCCAGGCCCAGATGGATTCACTAGTGAATTCTTCCAAACATTCAAAGAAGACCTTTTGCCAGTTCTGCTCAAGCTTTTCCAGGAAATTTTAAAAATAGGAACTCTCCCAAACAGTTTCTATGAGGCATATATCTCCCTAATACCTAGAGCAAACAAAGACACCACCAAAAAAGAAAACTATAGGCCAATAATCCTGATGAACACAGTTGCGAAGATCCTAAACAAAAGTATAGCAAATAGAATCCAACAAGTCATCAAAAAGATCATACACCACAACCAAGTGGAATTCATCCCAGGGATGCAAGGTTGGTTTAACATTCAAAAATAAATCAACCTAATCCATCATATCAACAAAAGTAAAGATAAAAAGCATATGATAATATCAATAGATGCAAAGAAAGCTTTTGACAAATCCAGACCCGTTTATGATGAAAACTCTCACCAAAATGGATTTTGAAGGAACTTTCCTCATGATAGTCAAAGCCATCTACAACAAACTCATGGCAAGCATTATCCTCAATGGGGAAAAATTAAGGGCCTTACCTCAAAGATCAGAGACAAGACAAGGATGCCCACTATCACCACTTCTGTTTAACATAGTACTGGAAGTACTTGCATTAGCGATTAGGCAAGAAAAAGACATTAAAGGCATCCAGATAGGAAAGGAAGAAATCAAGCTCTCACTATTAACAGATGATATGTTCCTTTATCTCTAGAATCCCAAATCCTCTATCAAGAAACTCCTAGAAACTATAGTCTTATACAGTAAAGTTGCAGGCTATAAAATCAATGTCCAATAATCCAGGGTCTTCCTATGTGCAAATAGTAAGAGAGAGGAAAGTGACATGAAAAAAATAATCCCGTCCACAATTGTGCCCCAGAAAATCAAATACCTCTAAATCAGCCTAACTAAAGAGGTAAAGGACCTCTACAATGTAAACTACAAAACACTGCTCCATGAAATAAAAGAGGACATGAAGAAAATGGAAACATATCTCCTGCTCATGTATAGGAAGAATCAACATCGTCAAAATGACAATACTCCCAAAAGCATTATACAGATTAAATGCAATCACCATAAGGTTACCCATGAAATTCTTCAAAAGAAATAGATCGAGCACTCCTGAAATTCATATGGAACAAAAAATGCCCGAGAATAGCTAAAGCAATTCTTGGGAAAAAGACATGGGGAGGCATTATCCTCCCCAACCTCACACTCCACTACAAAGCATTAATAATTAAAACAGCATGGTATTGGAACAAAGCCAGGGCCACAGACCAATGGAACAGTGTGGAATATCCATAGACACAACCCCAAATGTATGAACATCTAATCTTGATAATGGAGCAAGAAATATGAAGTTGAACCAGGAAAACCTCTTCAACAAATTGTGCTGGCATAACTAGACAACCACATGCAACAAGTGGGCTTAGACCTCGACCTAACAACATGCACAAAAGTCAGATCAAAATGGCTTAAAGATCTCAACATCAGGCCAAAATCCATAAGATACACTGAAGACTAGGTCGGCAAAACCCTTCACGATATTGAGTCTAATGGTATCTTCAAAGATGACTCTCCACTGACCAACCAAGTGGAAACAGAGATAAACAAACGGGACTATCTTAAATTAAGAAGCTTCTGCACCTCAAAAGATACAGTAACCAGAATACAAAGACAATCTACATAATGGGAAAAGATATTCGCCCAATACCCATCTGATAAAGGGTTGATATCAAGGATATACAAAGCACTGGTTGAACTCTACAAGAAAAACACATCTAACCTCATCAAAAAATGGGGTGATGTAATGAACAGAAATTTTCCCAAAGAAGAAATCTGAATGGCTAAAAGGCACATGAGAAAATTCTCTATATCACTAAACATCAGGGAGTTGCAGATCAACACAACAATGACATATCATCTCACACCACAGAGACTGACCCACATCCAAAAGAAAAAAGCAACCGGTGTTCGCATGGATGTGGTGAGGAAGGGACTCTCCTTCACTGATGGTGGGAATGCCAACTCGTTCAGCCCTTTTGGAAAACAGTATGGACTATTTTCAAAAAATTAGAAATTGAGCTCCCATTTGACCCAGCAATACCACTCCTGGGAATATATCTCGGAGAGGCAAAAAAGTACAGTGGAAATGACATCTGCACTTCTATGTTCATTGCTGCACTATTCACAAAAACCAAAATCTGGAAAAAACCCGAGTGCCCGAGAACAGATGATTGGTTAAAGAAACTTTGGTACATCTACACAATGGAGTACTATGCAGCTGTTAGAAAAGATGAAGTCATGAAATTTATATACAAGTGGTACTACATACTACATAGAAAGTATCATGCTTAGTGAAATGAGTCAGAAAGAGAGGGACAGACATAGGAAGATTGCATTCATCTGGGAAATATAAAGTAACAAAATGGGAGACACCCACCCAATAATAGCCGAGATAAGTACCAGGAATTTCACTCCATGACTTTGAAGCCAGCCACACATGCTGGGTGAAAAGGCAGCTCAGATAGAGAGGGGAGCACCAAGTAAATGGTGTTGGGAGGATCCTCCCCAGATGAGAAATGCATGCTGATAGTAGACTATAGACCAAACATGATTGCCACTCAATGCCTCTTTTGCAAACCACAGCACCCAAAAGGAGAGAGAGAACACAAGGGAATACACTGCCACAGGGGTGGGGTGTGATGGGGTTATGGGGTGGTGGGAGGGATGCTGGGAGCATTGGAGGTGGGGAGTGGGCACTGGTGGAGAAATGGGTACTCAATCATTGTATAACTGAAACCCAAGCACAAAAGTTGGTAAGTCTACAACTGTACCTCATGGTGTTTCACTAATAAAAATTTTAAAAAAAGAACCTATGGTTCCGGGCACATCTCTTTGACTCCACTGTTCTCCCTGCACTAATATACGCCTCAGAGACCCGGGCCCTACAAAATCAGAATGAGAACACTATTCAGTTCTCCCAAATAGGAATCAAAAGAGCTGTGCTTGGAGTATCACGCTTCACTCAAGTGACAGAAGGAATCCGGAGTTCTGACCTCCATTGACAATCGAGAACTAGGGATGCTGTCTTGTTTGCCAAAGCATTGAAAATCAGATGGACCGACACATAATGCGATTTGAAGACGACTGCTGGACTTGAACTGTTACTGACTGGATTCCACGGATGTCAAAAGAATGCATGGCCGCCCACCTACCAGATGGTCAGACTTCTTTGTTAAGACCCTGAACAAACAGTTTGAGGCTTTTCATGTTCCTAGAGCGAGTAGACGCCATTGGGCTACACTATCACTTGACAGGGATAAATGGAGACATTACTGGTGCCCGCTCAAGCAAATCAATGAGTAATGGGATATCAAGTGATAAAGTTACATTATAAAGGGTTTATTGCCCTATTTTAAACGTATTTTGTTGTTGCTTTTGGTTTGTGGGTCACACTCAGGCTTTACTTCTGGCTCTGCACTTAAGAATTATTCCTGGTTTGAAAGAAGAATAGAAAGAAATAAAGAATAAGAAAAAAAAAAGAACAAAAAAGAAAAAAAAATAGAATCGCTCCTGGTGAGCTCAGTGGACCACATGGGATGTTGGGGATGAAATCTAGGTTGGCCATGAGCAAGGCAAGTGGTCTGCCTGCTGTACAATCACTTCAGCCCCAAATTTGCTGTTATTTTTATAAAAGCTCTATATAAGCAGTAGATGTTATAGAATGGTCTTCATCATTATGATTTGGGAATTAGAGTTCATGAATTTTCCTGTGTTTGTGAATTTAGGTATGCACAAGTATGAATCAGCTTGAAGAAAACCCTTGGATAATTTTATCACTACTTCCATATAATTTGCTTAAAATTGCAAATGATTATTAACATTGCAGTGATAACAGTTCTACATAAAATGAATAGTGCTGCTTCTCTCTTATTCTCTGGGGTGGTCATTCATTTACCTACCTGGCTTCTGGAAACATTGATGATGGAATTCTGTAGATACCCCTTCTTTCTTCTGAAAATGATAAGAACATTTCATCAAAACTCAGTTGGAATACTAACTCTTCAGTAAAAACTGAGATTGACCGACCATGATCACGATCATCCTGTTGTTCATCAATTGCCTCGAGCAGGCCCCAGTAACGTCTCCTTCGTCCTAGCCTTGAGATTTTAAAAAGTGCCATATTCAAGGCTCTTTCAGGGTTAGAAGAATGAGACCCATCGTTGTTACTGGTATTTGGCATATTGGGTATGCCACGGGGAGTTTGCCAGACTCTGCCATGTGGGCAGGTTACATTTGGTAGCCTGCCAGGTTGTCGAAAGTAAGAATGAGATAAGAATGAGAGAGCTGGGTTTTATAGTCTCTGCATCTTGGCCGTTGATGAGATTACATGGTGCTGGGGGTCAGTTGGTGGGTGTGATCCCTGCCTACTGGAAGATGGAGGATCTGGGTGGAGGATGCTCAGCCCCGATCCGAGCAGGCTTGGATATCTCAAGCCTGGGACCTGCATGCCTTTGTTCCTCTGCCAGTACCGTCATGCATGTGGAGAGTGGTCTCAGCATGGCTGTGGCTGGTTCTGGAGGTCTTCGGCTGCCGGAGCTCTGCTCGGGGCAGGGAGGGAAATTCAACCTGCCCCCCTCCAAGGGGCTCTGATGAGGACAGCCAGGCGCAGGGGCAGGCGATTGACCATTCTCTGCAAATAGAATTCTTACCATTTCTCTTCTGAGTTTTTAGGGTATCTTGTGTAGTCTCCGCTCCTGTCTAACTTCAGAATATGTGGTTTCTTTCTGCTCCTTTACGTATGATTCCCTTTGCTTGGAACCTTTTACTTTTAAATATGACTTTGAGGCTGGATACCACCCTCTACACCATCATACTCAGTACTTCTTCATAATCAATGCTTCTTCATACTCAGAGCTGATGTGATATACATTCTGGTCTGTCTCCCCTTCAATTTGGAATTTGGTTTTCAGAACCTCTTGTCATTAGCTAACACCTTGGAGTATAATTGGAAGCTAAGATCACATAGAAGGAAATGTTACATCTAGGAATGCAAAGAACCAAGAGGAGAAAAAGACAAAAGTCTGAAATCTGTGTCTTGAAGGCAGAAATGCTTTCCAGGTGGAGATGAGAAAACAGAAGTTTATGGAAGGCATCTGGGATACCATTAGCAAGCAGAGAGACTACGGAAAGCATGCCATTGCAGAGACCACAAAGATAATTGACGTGTGGGAGTGTAACATCTTAGGAGGGTCTGGGCTAATAATAGATGGTGACACAGGCAGAGAGGATGAAGGTAAATGAATGGTAGCTTAAAGTGTTTGGGTTTGTTATTTAGGCATTAGGAGCCATAAAGTTGTTAAAAGGGGGAGGAAGAGGGAAACAAGATTATATTTGTGTTTCGGAAAGATTAATCTAAACAAGATTGGTTAGTCATGAGACTAGATTGAAGTGAATATACTTCAAAGTTTCAATTTAGGAATTTCAGTCACTCAATCTGTTACAGTACAATTAATTAATGTCTCTTTTCCCATTAATACTTATGTACTTTGACTTAGGATATATATATATATATATATATAAATCAAATATAAGTGTGGAGATATAAATCAAATATAAGTGTGGAGACTTCTTTGCATGATGTATGATTGTCAGTGTGGAGGTAATGATGCAGGGGAGAATGCACAGGATACAGGATCTTATTTGAGTGTAAATAGAATCAGATTTCTGTGCTTTACTCTGAAAGAAGATAGGATGTCCTGCAGGATATTATTGTGAAGAAAGAAAGAAATAAAAACAGACATATAGACATACTCTCCAAAGAGAGTAGAGCAGCAAGAGAGAAGAAAGTCAGAGAGATAGAGAAGATAGTATCCTCGATCTTTATGATATGAGTATAAATTAAACTTCCTCAGTCTGCTTATTTGTTTTGATCTTGCATTTTTCTGGCACTTCAGAAAATCCTATTCTTGGTTGAGGACTACAATTCAAATCCAGCCTTTTGTAGCCCTTGCAAGATGAAACAGTTGGTGACTATAGTGTTAGTCAAGAACTAGACCATAGCGTCCTAATAATTTATATCTTCCTCAAGTCCAGGCCCACTAAGGAAGTTGTGGGGAGGTAGACCTTAGGTATTGAGTTAAAAGCTATTTTTCAGCCGACTGCTTTGATTTGCTTCAACATTCAGAAATAGGTACAACCAAGAACTGATCTTAAGAATGAATAGATTTATTCTCTGGTCTCCAGAGGGAATGAGTTGCCATAAAGTATTTCAGCAATATAGAGTTATAATTGTAGCCTCGGGTCACTAGATTTTGATAATTCAGCATACCTAAATGATGCCTTTGGAAACCTTTTATTTCCAGGAGAACTGATGGGATTATGAGAAAAGCTCCTAATGATTGCTATCTCATGGTGGAATCTTAATTGCCACAGATTTCATAGGAAGCACCTGATAGCTCTAAAGATGATTTGATTAAAAACCACATTTTAAAATCTCTCCTAGATGAGTCAGTGATGGTGTCCTTTGGGAGCCAAGTCTGTGTGTAAAACCTGATGTGTGCAGTAAATCTCAACACTGAAGAAAGAGACAGTTCCTTCAGAATCTCTATTTTCAATCTGTACTCTAAAAAGAATTGTCACTCCTCCCCTTAATCTTTCCAGGCTGAAGACAAATCGGAGTTAAAATACTACTGGAGTTTCTATTTCTTCATTTGTTCGTCTCTGACAAAATAAGTCAAGTTGTTCTCATTACACGATAAATGAGATGCCAAACTACACATAGGTATTAATGTGATTATTTAACAGTCAATCACAACTAAGTCCATGAACAGCTATATTCTATGTCTGGAGCAGCAAATATGTGAGAAAAATTAACGTGTTATCTTTTATACTTAAACATAGAGTGCTTTGGAGAAGATGCATCTAACATAAAGCTACACAAATAAATGTAAAGAAGCAGATAATGGTGGAGTAAAACAGGCAATAGATGGAATAACCATGTATAAATCAGAGAAACTTGGCTCTCCAAGAAAATATTTTGGGGCTGAATAGTGAGACTATAGAGATGATTCAGAGAAGATCAGTTGATTGACATGGGGAGTAGGTGGGAATTTATTCTGAGAGCAGGAAAAATAAGGCATAAATAAGGCATAACGTTTCTTGAGTAGGATGGAATTAGAAGTTTATCAGTGCAGTTTGGAGAGTAATGGGAAATCTACTTGTTAATGAATTTTTTAAATAAACTTTAAAAACATTTTCTTCCATCAGAAGAAAATGGCAGGCAACACATTTGAAAACAAGAAAAATGGTTGGAGTAGTTTTTAAGAGTATTAAGATGTGTTCTGGGATTTATATTGGATTGGAATGGGTTTTAGAAGGTAGGTGGGAGCTAATTCATGTTGGAGGAGTGCAGGAGGAATTGATAAGTAAATCGAAAACTAAAGCATCAAGTATGTGGTAAAAGTCAAGAATTTCCGAGTAAAATAAAATGGTACAGTTCAGGCTGACTGGTGGTAAAGACACATGAAGTTACATGCAGAAGATTAGCTTGTGTAGAGGCCCCCAAGACCAGACAAAGAAGTTCACTCCTAAGGGAGAGAGGGAAGAGTTAGAAAGACATTAAGATGTCATTCTGGTGGGCTGAAATTGACCTACGCCATCCAAACATAAACTCAGTATGCAGCAGTCAGAGTGGTATAAGTAAGGTCCTCCCGTTGATCATCGATTTGCTCGATGCGGGCCCAGTAACGTCTCCATTGGAGACTTTGTTGTTACTGTGTTTGGCATATCGAATATGTCACGGGGAGCTTGCCAGGCCCTGCCGTGCGGGCGAGATACTCTCAGTAGCTTGCCGGGCTCTCTGAGAGGGGCGGAGGAATCGAACTCGGGCCGGCCATGTTGGCTGTGTGCAAGGCAAACGCCCTACCGCTGTGCTATTGCTCCAGTCCAGTCAGAGTGGTAGCTACATATAATCCACCTTCAAGTCTTTATCTCACTCATTCCCACCTGTTTTAAGAAATTAAAATTATTGAAAATATTGAAAGCAACTAGACTCTATACAAAGAGAATAATGCTAGATGCTATACAAAGTATTTATCTTTTCCCCCTTGAACTGGAACATGGTTTCTTGAAGAATAATGAAAAAAGAACATTTTTTTTTTAGGAAAGCGAAAGCGAAAGGCATGAATATGTGTGTGCCCAAACGCATGTGTGTGTTTGCAGGTGTACACACATGGTTACAGAACAGGAGTGGGGGAGAAGTCTGATCAATGGTTTCAAGTATGTGACAGTCCCTGGATCTGGAATAAATATGCACTTTGAATTCCCTTCAATAGTCATCAGAATGAAAACTCAGTTCAAACATTTTATTCTAATGCTTCCAGAAACCTTCCCCACTCTCACCTGTTCTCACTTGTTACTCCAGTCAAGGTGGGTCACCTGCCATCCTATTTCCATGTGTAGCTTTCTCCACCTGGCTTGTTTTACCCCCAGACATTTTCACTATCTTGTTATTCAAACCCTTTCAAGTAACACTTAAGATATTACCTCCAGAAAGCTTCCATATCTCTCTCAGGAAGACTGTCCTTTCCCTTGTATAGGGTATGCATAGGTTACTTGTACCCATTATTATGTCTTGTATCTCTTGGGTCTGAGTCACAGGCCTTGAATGCAAGGTAAATAGATGTTCGGTACATATTTCCAAATAACTGAATAAATATGGTAACGGGCTGGAGCGATAGCACAGCGGGTAGGGCGTTCGCCTTACACGTGGCCAACATGGCCGACCCGAGTTCGATTCCTCCGCCCCTCTCGGAGAGCCCGGCAAGCTACCGAGAGTATTCGATATGCCAGACACAGTAACAACAAAGTCTCCAATGGAGACGTTACTGGGCCCGCTCGAGCAAATCGACGATCAACGGGAGGGCCTTTACCTTTACCTTTACCTGTGTTCCTCTTCAAACTTTGAATAAAATCTTAGTAGGTATCTTGTACTCTGCTATAACCTAACACTATGTGAAAATTGCAGATGCACAATAGGTATTTAGGTATTTTGTTCCAGCAATATTTATATGAGTGAATTTAATTAGACTCCAGGAAATCAAATTTGGTGACATCATCTAAAGGTTGTCAGTTGGGAATGGAATTATGTCCCAAAGTTTAGGTGCTGGAAAAATGTAGAGATTTATGATCATCCAATGGCTGGTGAGGGTCTCTACTAACTAAATTTTAGTAGAGGATCAAGAACTGTAATACTCTGAAAATCAAGGCAAATACCAGCTTATCAAAAAATGAAAATTGTTTCATTTCAATTGTCACTTGTACAATTTAGGAAGACTGCTCATTTTAAAAGATGTTGAGAAACTAAAAAATGTTTTGAAGAACACTGTACAACCTTTGTCCCTATGGAAAATTAAAGTAATACAAGGGAATGTTGTCCTGGTAGCCTCTCTCAACCCTGATTAGCCCTGAAAAACTAAAATCTGAGTGAATGTAAAATTCAGATCAAGCAAATGAACTGGTTGAAGGAGACCCACCCGTTTACTTCATGCAGGGGCAGCCTGAAAAGATCCCTGCTCCCATAAGAGAGACTAAGAGCTGGACTGATCTTCCTCCTACCAGGATATAGGTTGCCTCCCTGGCTTGTATTTTATTCATAGAGAAATAGAGGCTATAGAGAAATAAGGGTCAGAGATAGTTATGAATTCCAGTTCTATCCCAGGCACTGCAAAGAGTTTCCCAAATACCACCAGGAGCAATCCCTGAGAATAGAGACAGAATAACCCATGAGCACAACCAGGTGTAATCCCCAAACCAAAAGCTATTAGTAACTCAGAGAAAATTTATCACATTATATACAACATACAAATGACATCACAATGCCTACAAACAAACATAGGAGTCAGACAGAAAGCAAAGTGTGAAATGTTAGGAGGTAGAATTAGAAGTAATGTCAAAGGTTGGGGTGACAAAATGCCTATAGAGAGGAGTGACTGACTTTGCAGAACTTTGTAAAGACTCTTCTGTAGCCATAATGGAACTAGTCATGTCTTTCTTATACAATACACCATATGTTAGAACATACATTATGTATTATTTTATATAACTGTTTTTAAGATGTTATATCCATATTGTAAATATGTGACTGAATAATATCAATCACTACATTATCAATGAGCAATAATATTATGATAAATCTCTTTTGATAATGTTATTAAAATCATTGCTGAACTAAACAACATGTTAGTATGTTATTAATTACTATACTATGATTTTAAATTTCTTATAGTCAATAATGATTTTTGTGCTTATTACTATTCTTGAAACTCTGACAGAAAAGTTATAATACTCTATTTATTCTTGTTATCCCAGTGCTTAGAATACCCACCTATTTCCTGCTTATACTTCATATACATATCTGTTTTAATATATCACATAACTTTTAAATTTTGTGTCATTCTAATAATCTGTAACATAAAGTCTGGAAAGCATTCCTTTCACACATGTGTCCCTAGATTCTGTAGCTTTGTTCAACATATTCCAGAGGTATTTAGCAGATATTGGTAAATTTACATCAAATTGAATTAGTGAAAATAGCAGAGCTTGGAAAGTGCTTGTCTGAATGATCTGAATCATGATGGAGCTATGGAAGGAAATTATACTAAAAAAAGAAACTGATTGAACTGTTGAAATAAAGGGGCTCACAGAGATAAATTTGGCTGCCTTGAAAGTGAATAAGCTTTTTGGCAAAGGAAGTGCTCAGGCAGAGGTGGGTGGAAATCTTGGCAGAAGAGATTTAAGAAATCAACCACCAATTTATAGCAGGTGGACTCTTTGGATCAAGAATTGTGATTGCAAACATCCCAGGACCTGATAGAAACATAAAAGTTTCATCTTGTTGGTCTACAAATATGGATTCATTCAAAGAATCTTCTCAAGAATCTTCTTCTCTACCAATCAGTACAGGATGTCACACACTGGTGAAGAAACTAGGGATGAATAGAGAAATGAAGCATTTTCTATCCTCAATTATATAATTCAAGTAAGTTTTTGATTTTAAAATTTTTGAGTAAATTGCTATAAATTAAAATCAAGTGACTCTAAGCTATAAAAGCAACTACTATTGCTTTCCCCAAGGTGTCTTTTTTTAAAAAAAAATTTTGATTCTTTTGAATGAAACAGAAAGGTAAGGAATTGTCTTGAAGAGAAAGATCCATCAAATATTGCTTCTTTTAAACAACTTCTTAGAGGACTAGAAATTACTGAGTATTTTTAAGAAAAGTTGACTTCATGAATGATTTAGAGATTTGACTTTTCTTAACAGAAGGATTATTGGTTTTTTACGATATTTGTTTTCAACAGGGCAAATTAAGGGCAAGAAGAGTCACCAGGAGAAAGTTCATTAAGGAATTGTTTAGTGCATATATTTTTATTGTATGTGTATATGTAAATATGTATATACATACACATACTGTTACTGTTACTGGCTCTGGGCACATACTTTTGACTCCACTGTTGTTCCTGGACTAACATATGCCTCAGAGACCTGGGCCCTACGAAAACAGGATGAGAACGCTATCTGGGTCTCCCAAAGAGGAATAGAAAGAGTTATGCTTGGAGTATCATGCTTCACTCAAGTGAGAGAAGAAATCTGAAGTTCGATCCTCCGTCAACGATGGAGGATCAGGGATGCTGCCTCATTTGCCATGGGTGTCAAAAGTCAGATGGATCGGAAATGTAATGAGATTTTGAGATGATCGCTGGACTAGAGCTGTTACCGACTGGATTCCACAGAACATCAAAAGAATGCATGGCCGCCCACCTATTAGATGGTTGGACTTCTTTGTCAAGACCTTAAATGAACGGTTTGAGGCTTTTTGTGCTTCTGGAGCGATCAGACACCATCGGGCTACACTAGCACATGACAGGGATGAATAGAGACGTTACTGGCACCCGCTTGAGCAAATCAATGAGCAACAGGAAGGCAAGTGATGCAAGTGACATACTCATATGTTCATATTTGTAGATATCTACTAACAGCTCTAGAACTTCCCTTTGAGACAATTATCAAAACTTGATATAGTCTGTCCTTGATTATTCTTAGAGAAAGTATCAGTCCCAGAAATATTAGCTAGCCAGGCCATTCATTCTTCACAATGGAAATAAAAGCAGCATTGCTCAACTGACTAGAACATCTGAGTGTTAATATTTGTCTCTCTAAAGATAAAGATTATTCATGGCAGCAGAAAATCTTCCCCATTTTGACTATCAATCAATAATCATCTTTTTCAATCACAATGATATTTTCTATTCTCTACTGGACTAATGATAGTAGCCATAATCATAACAGTAATTCTGTGCAGAGTTATCCACTGCAGTATTTTTTATGGATACTTTAGAATTTTGTGTCTGAGTGAATATATTTATAATGAGAGCATGTGAAAAATTGTTCTTCAATCCCAGTCCCACATAGTTACCGTTCTCTTTTCTTTTTCTTTTTTTTTTTAAATTTTATTGAATCACCATGATATAGTTACAAGCTTTCATGTTTGGATTACAATCACACAATGATCAAACACCCATCCTTCCACCAGTGCACATTCCCCACCACCAATATTCCCAGTATACCCTCCCTTCCCCACCCTCCTCCTGCCTCCATGGCAGACAATATTCCCCATACTCTCTATATACTTTTGGCCATTATGATTTGCAATATAGACACTGAGAAGTTATCATATTTTGTCCTTTATCTACTTTCTGCACACATCTTCCATTCAGACTGGTTCCTCAAGCCATCATTTTCTTAGTGATCCCTTCTCTATTTCAGCTGCTTCTCCTCTTGGTTCATGAGGCAGGCTTCCAGCTATGGAACAATCTATACGCCCCGTGTATCTACTCTCCTTAGATGTCAGCCTCATGTTAAGTTGTTTTATACTCCACAAATTAGTGCAGTCCTTCTATATCTGTCCCTCTCTTTCGGACTCATTTCACTCAGCATGATACTCTCCATGTCTATCCATTTATAAGCAAAGTTTATGACTTCATTTCTCCTGTCAGCTGCATAGTATTCCATTGTATAGATGTACCAAAGTTTCTTTAACCAGTCAACTGTTCTAGGGCACTTAGGTTATAGTTCTGTTTTCTATCTCAGAAAAGAATTTGAAATATAGGGAGATTCTTTTTGTTTGATCCCCCAGAAGCCAGATCCAGGAGAATACCTATAAGAAAGATATCTGGTCAAAGGTCGAATCATCTAAAATTGAGTATCAGAAACATAGGAATATCCTTTTTCCCCCTCAATACACTCTGTCTGCTCAGGCAAAGAAAAGTTGGAACTGGTCCTGATCATTTTTGTTGGCAAATATGGAGGCAATTAACAATGATTGAGCACTTGTTCTATTCCAGACATTCTGTCCAATCTTTGTATATATTACTATATTCGATATGCCAAACACAGTAACAACAAAGTCTCCTGTGAAGATGTTACTGGGCCCGCTCAAGCAAATCGATGAACAACGGGAGGACAGGACAGGATATTCCCCTCAAAAACTCTGTCCATTTTACAGAGCCTCAGAGAGAGACAAACTTCTCAAGGCCAAGTGAATACTAACAATTAAATCAGGATCTGAAGTTGAGTCTGAGCTTCTCATTTAACAGAGCAAGTATTTCTCTCTGACTTTGTTCACCAGCACTGGGTTTGCCATTTCAACAGGGCAATTACTGTATACAAAACAGAAAAAACATTAATGCAAAACAAAATAAAACATTCTTCTTTAGATTTTAATGTGAATTCTTTCCTAAACCTTTTATGATTCACTTTTCCCCCAGATAAGCTGAAAAATATGCTTGACAACACATACAATTAAATGAACCGTTATCAAAAGGAATTCTGGGCATATCAATTAGGTGAAAATATGAGTTAGGCTAAACTCTGCTCAGAAATGCTCATTATGTAGGGAGGCAGGCAGAGCATAGTGATCCAACAATAGTGGGTGTAGAACAAACAGACTTTTCTGTAAAGAATCCACTTAGAGCCGAATTGGATATCTGAAAGTTTCATGATGCAGTTTTGGTTGAACTGGTCTTGATGAATGTGTACTGTTTCAAAAATTTATCTTTTTCCACAGGAGAGACTTTCTTTCTCTAGAAAATGTTCCTTCCTTTCTCTTTAGCATTTCTCACTGGACAAGAAAAGAACAAGGAAAGCTAACATGTCAGCAAGAGTATCTATATGTAAGAAGTTGAACCAGGGTGACATAGCTGGGAAGAATCCATATGGGTCCTATATTTTGTGTGTGAATAAACTGAATACAGAACCTGAGAGTAACTCTGATTTCCTGAGAATCTATACTTCTTACCACAATGTTCTCAGCAACTCCTTCTGCTTGCATAGTTCTTCCTCCTGTCAACTGTGAATGGAAGTAATTTGTTTATGGTTAGAAGAGATTTTATCAGGCAGGGAGGAGAAAAGGAACCACATCTTATCATATAATCTGCCACTGCCTTTCTGTATCCATTACCGTGTTATAACCATGGAACCCAGACACTTGGAGCAAAACAGACGCGTGGGTTGGCCATATAATCCTCCTGTTCCAAACTCTGGTCTATATGGGTAGAAAAGAGGCCAAACGAAAGACTCATCTGATTAAGACCCAATGGCATGACAAACAGAGGCAAGCAGGGGCAGGGAGACAGCAGAGAGCTCACATGCACTTGGGAATTTGCCCACACTCCCGAAGCCAGGTAGAAGATTGAGGATTGAGGTTTCAAGCCAAAGGGTACTTGCAACAAGAGATGAGATTCATCTGCAACCCTTCCATCCCACCACCACCAACATCTATCAGACTCCAGCAGGGAAAGTACATAGATGACTGTGATCATTGGTCTCTTAATACTTCAGAAGCTATGTTTCCCTCCTCTAGAGTGACAGCCCATGATCCGATTCCAATTCCCCAAACTTCCCATCTATATAGGTGCACACCTCAAATCTCATCTAAAAATTATAGGCTAGAGAAATCTGTTCCCTTGATCTCAGCACTCATTCTAGTTCATAGGCCACACCACTAGCCAGAGATTTTTCTGTGATGGTGGAAATGTTCTGCAGAGAGTCCCTCCAATATGGCAATCACTAGTCACATGAGCTTTCTGTGCATTGACATATAATTAGTATAAATGGGGAACTACATTTTGATTTTGTTTGCTTTGATTTTAGCTAACTTATATTTATGTTATATTTTAAAAGACACATGTGTCTAGTGGTTACCCAATTAAATACTTCAAATCTGCAGGATGGTGTCCAAACCAATTTAGTTAGTTTCAACCAATTGAAAGTTTTTTAGGTGACAGTCACAATTTACATTACCTATCTCATTTCCGACCAAATTTCCTATCTGATTTCCCCTTTTGCTTTTTATTGAAGCTCTTTCTCCTATTTAAATATCCTTTCTTCATTGTCTACTTTACATATTTCTGTTCCTATTTCAAGATATAAATTACATGTCACTTCTTCTGGAAAGCTTGTCTTAACTTCTCTCACCCAACTTAATGAATGTTCCCTCCTCCATGCTCCCAACACTGACTTGCATCTGCTTCTATTATAGTACTTATCACATTGTATTGTAATTATTTGTTTATGGGGCCTCCCACCCACTAGTCTGGGAACTCCAAAGGGCAGGGACTAACTCTGTTTAATCTCTGTAACTCTATCACCCAAGAAAGTCCACTTGGTAAATGTGAGGCGAACAGATGCAAACCTACAGAATGAATTCATTATTTAATCAATCAGTGGTAGCTCAAGGAGTGCCCTGACAGAGACATTGGCAAGGTTTTGCAACAGCAAAGCTACCGAGGGCAACCCATGACAAGAGCAATATATTCATTCCCAACAAGAGTACCTTTAGTTACATGGAAGCTCAAAAGGGACTTTCATATTCATTTTAAATCTGAAAACACTTGTACTCAGATGAATGATGCTCTGGATTGGAAGGTTAAGCTGGAAGATTCTGGAAACTGAAAATGCCTGGGATAAGAAATCTTCTGGTTTCTTAATCCTGGTGCTAAGGATCTTTGAATAGCTCTTCCAGGTATATTTAACAAGCTAGACAGAAAGATAAATGTTGCATGATCTCACTTTTATGTGAAATATAAAAAACAAACCAAACAAAAAAACCCCATTATTCTACACTCCAGCGTGGGAGGAGGATCTGCTGAACAACATAATACCCATGGTCAACAATATAGTATTGTATACTTAAAAATGTACTAAAGGTTCAGTGTGCTTAAGATACATACCACTGGTCAAGCAAGTGAAAACAGAGGTAGACAAATGGGACTATCTTAAACTAAGACGCTTCTGCACTTCAAATGAAACAGTGACCAAAATACAAAGACAGTCGACAGAATGGGAAAGGATATTCATCCAATACATATTTGACAAGGGGTTGAAATCAAGGATATAAAAAATATTGGTTGAACTCCACAAGAAGAAAGCATCCAACCCCATCAAAAAATGGGGCAACAAAATGAACAGACACTTTCTCAAAGAAGAAATGCGAATGGTTAAAAGGCACATGAGAAAATGCTCTACATCATTAATCATCAGGGAAATGCAGATCAAAACAACAATGAGATATCATTTCACACCACAGAGACTGGCCCACATCCAAAAGGACAAAAGCAACCAGTGTTGGTGTGGATGTGGCGAGAAAGGGACCCTCCTTCACTGCTGGTGGGAATGTTGACTTGTTCAGCCCTTTTGGAAAACAGTATGGATGATTCTCCAAAAATTAGAAATTGATGTAGCAAAGCTTCTTTAATCAGTCATGTGTTCTCGGGCACTCAGGTGTTTTACAGATTCTAGCTATTGTAAACAGTGCTGCAATGAACAGACAATTGCAGATGTCGCTTCAACTATACTTTTTTGCCTCTCCGGGGTATATTTCCAGGAGTGGAATTGCTGGGTCAAATGGGAGCTCAATTTCTAGTTTTTTGAGAATCGTCCATACTGTTTTCCAGAAGGGCTGAACCAGTCGGCATTCCCACCAGCAGTGAAGGAGGGTCCCTTTCTTGCCATATCCACGCCAGCACCGGTTGCTTTTGTTCTTTTGGATATGGGCCAGTGTCTGTGGTGTGAAATTGATATCTCATTGTTGTTTTGATCTGCATCTCCCCGATGATTAATGATGTAGAGCATTTTCTCATGTATCTTTTAGCCATTTGAATTTCATCTTTGATGAAGTTTTTGTTCATTTTGTCGCACCATTTTCTGATAGGGTTGGATGTTTTCTTCTTGTAGAGTTCAACCAGAACTTTGTATATCCTTGATATCAGCCCCGTGTCAGATGGTACTACATGGAAAAGTATCATGCTAAGTGAAATGAGTCAGAAAGAGAGGGATAGACATAGATACATTGCATTCATCTGGGTAACATAAAGTAACAAAATAGGAGACTAACACCGAAGAATAGCTAAGTACCAGGCGGATTACTCCATGGCATTGAGGACAACCGCACACGCTAGGGGAAAAGGCAGCTCAGATAGAGAAGGGAGCACCAAATAAAGGGTGTTGGGAAGTTCCTCTCAGGATGGGAAATGCGTGATGAGAGTAGACTATAGTCCGAACAAGATTGCCACTCAATATCTCTTTTGCAAACCACAGCACTCAAAAGGAGAGAGATAACAAAAGGGAATGCCCTGCCACAGTGGTAAGGTGGGATGGGGGATGGGGGAAAGGGGGTTGGGAGGGATACTGGGACTGGTGGTGGTGGAGAATGGGCACTGGTGGAGGGATGGGTATTCGATCATTGTATAACTGAAACCCAAGCACAAAAATTTGTAAGTCTACAACTGTACCTCATGGTGTTACACTAATAAAAATTTAAGTAGAAAAAAAAATTAGAAATTGAGCTCCCATTTGACCAAGCAATACCACTCCTGGGAATATATCCCAGAAAGGCAAAAAAGTATAGTCGAAGTGATGTCTGCACTTGTTTGTTCATTGCAGCACTCTTTACAATAGCTAGAATCCAGAAAAAAACCTGAATGCCCAAGAACAGATGACTGGTTAAAGAAACTTTTGTACATCTACACAGTGGAGTACTATGTAGCTGTTAGAAAAGATGAAGTCATGAAATTTATATACAAGTGGTACTACATGGAAAGTATCATGCTAAGCGAAATGAGTCAGAAAGAGAGGGACAGACATAGAAAGATTGCATTTATCTGGGGATCATAAAGTAAAAAATAGGAGACTAACACCCAAGAATAGCAGAGATAAGTACCAGGAAGTTTACTCCATGGCTTGGAGGCCAGCCACACATGCTAGGGGAAGGCAGCTCAGATAGAGAAGGGAGAACCAAATAAAGGGTGCTGGGAGAATCCTCCCAGGATGGGAGATACGTACTGAGAGTAGACTTTAAACAGAACATGATTGCCACTCAATGCCTCTTTTGCAAACCCCAGTACCCAAAAGGAGAGAGAGAGAGAGAGAGAGAGAGAGAGAGAGAGAGAGAGAGAGAGAGAGAGAACAACAAAGGGGAATGCCCTGCCACAGAGGCAGGATGGAATGGGGGGAGATGGGGGGGAATGGGAGGAATACTGGGACCAGTGTTGGTGGAGAATGGGCACTAGTAGAGGGATGGGTATTCGATTATTGTATAACTGAAACCCAAGCACAAAAATTTGTAAATCTACAACTGTACCTCATGGTGTTACACTAATAAAAATCTAAAAAAAAAAATTAAAAATAAAAAAATTAAAAGTAACAAAAAAGATACATACAAAAAGAACACAAGGAAGAAATTAAGTGATGAATATGTTAACCCATAATTGTAGAAATTATATCAAAGTACACATACAAACTCATCAAGTATACCTTAAAGTATATATTTGAATAGATTAATTGGAATATATATAGAAATATATATAATATATTTTTCACATATCAACTATACTAAATGTGTGCACTTTTAATATCAATGGGGATTGGGGCCACATTCCAAGGTGTTCAGGACTTACTCCTAGCTCTGTGATAAGGGATAAATCCTGATGGTGCTTAGGGGATCAAATGCGGTGCTGTGAGATTCCAACCAGGATCAGCTACATGCAAGGCAAGTGACTTAACTTCTGCCCTATCTTTCTGGTTCCTGAATATCAATTTTATCATAATATAGATATATATGATATTTTATCAATATAAAATTGATATCCTATACTAAAGATAAGGGTTAGGAAAGAAAGGGAAGTATTCCATTTATTTTTTAAAGAGGATTATTATTTATTGAATGTTTATTATGTGCCATGGTTTTTATACATGATCATGTTTGACATGTTAAAAAATACCGTGGAATTATTTTCTACAAGAGCACAAAAAGGAAATTATTTTTCACACCCTATCACATGGTAAATGGTGACAATAGGAGTAAAAGCTAAGTTTATCTCTAAAGCACATTTTCCCAATTTCCTCTTTAGATACAGCTGGAGGCCTCACAGCAAACTTGTCCTATTGAGATTCTGAGCAGTTTAATGCCTGAAAAGGTTTGTATTCTCCCCACTATCAAGGAAATTTAGCATGGAAAAAGCCTCCAGGAACATCTGTTTCTCCCTCCACAATTCACACTTGGGAAAATTGAGACAGAAAGAGAGGCAAGTACTTACTGGATGTCACCCGGGGTCAAAGGCAGAGCAGGGATCAGGCTTGTGATCTCAGGACAGGGCCTACTCAGTTTGTTTTCAGGTTCATTAGGAAGATAAGCTCCTGGTAATCTCCTTGCCTCCTGTACCTCCTTGTATCAGCAAGCCCATGGACAGACCAGCAAGGGCATCCGTACTGACCTCAAGGTGCCCTGAAATAACCTTCCCCAAAGAATTTTGGTTATCTATACCAAGCATAAAACTGTTTTCTGAGTGAAAAATTGCTTAAAAGAGCTGATAGAATGACTTATTGCCTCATCTCCCGTAAGTCACCCTAATGAAATTTTTGCAACGTGTGTAAAGCAATCATCTTTAAAGCGATTTTTTGATGTATTTTTTTTTATTTAATCATTTTTTTTATTAGTGAAACACCATGAGGTACATTTATAGACTTATAAATTTTTGTGCTTGGGTTTCAGTTATACAATGATCAAGTACCCATCCCTCCACCAGTGCCCATCCTCCCCCACCACGGGTCCTAGCATCCCCCCCCATCCCCCCCCCCCTCTCCCCCCCCCCCCCCCCCATCCCACCCTGCCGCTGTGGCAGGGCATTCTCCCTTGTTCTCTCTCTCTTCTTTTGGGTACTGTGTTTTTCCAGAGAGGCATTGAGTGGCAATCATGTTTGGTCTATAGACTACTTTTAAAGTGATTTTTAAACTCCGGGTATCCCAGAATTTGCAGAGTGAAAAATAGGCCAAGTTAGAGAAAAACCAACCAAGGATTCATTGCATTTTTATCATTTTTGAAAGAATAGCTCTCAGGTTCACTCTATTTATATAAAAATAATTTCCTGCTGTCCTTCATCACTAACCCCATTTTCTTTCCCTGTCCTCAGGTCTGTTTGCCATTGCTGGCAGTGTGTCTGTCTATGGCCTAAATCCTATTGAAACATTAGGATTTTTTGTTGTTTATTTTTAGTTTGTTCACTTTTTGACCACCCTGTGATGCTCAGTGTTTATACTTGTACATGTGCTCAGGTATCACCCCTCGAGGTGTTCAAAGGACCATAATGGGTGCCAGGGATTAAATTCAATTTAGCTGCATGCAAGGCAAGCACCCCACTTACACTGTACTATCACTCTGGCCCTGGTGTTGTTTTTTGAAGTTAGTAAAGCCCTCTTTTCTCACCAGGAATTGCACTTTATCTCATTAAGTCTCCTTGTATCTGCAAAACAAGGCTAATACTACTCTTTGGAAACTGTGGGAGTGAGATGGCACAGAGGTTGGTACCAGGAGGGACTCCATAATATGGAATTTGACTGGGGGCTGGAACGATAGCATAGTGGGTAGGGCGTTTGCCTTGCACGTGGCTGACCTGGATTCAATTCCCAGGATCCCATATGCCCCTTCCCCGCCCAGCACCACCAGAAGTAATTCCTGAGTGCATGAGCCAGGAGTAACCCCTGTGCATCATCGGGTGTGACCCCCCCCCCCTTCGCCAAAAAAAAAGGAATTTGACTAATCTTGGTTCTTGACTGGTTCTATGGCAGTTTATGCAGATGGAGGAAAGAAAAAAAATTCTATTGAACCCCAGGATGAAGCTCAGCAGTAGAGTGACTGTCTTGTTCAGGATTATAATACTTGAATAGTATTGTAAAAGAGAAACTATTTGAGACAATAGGAACCATCAGGAACGATGTTATTGGGATCATGATTTATGCATCTGATTATTCAGCACTTTACAGAGCATTTACTCAGTGTCATGTTCTATGTTGACCGCTGCAGAGAATGAATTTAGAATGATTTAGAAAGAAAAATCAAGAAAAACTCAAGGCCTCCCCTATACTTTTTTCATTTATGAAATTAAGTCAGTATCACCCATATTTTAGTATGTAGGTCTCAAAAACATGAGTCATATTTTTTCCTTTCTGGAAAGAAGTCAAGGACCCCCTCCAATAAATTAAAATTCTCCAAACATAAAGTTCATAAGCTCATAAAATTATGGAAAGAGTAGGAGGAAGGGGTCAGAGAAGACAAGAGTGAGCAAAGTGGATTTCACTTTTCAAGATCAAATAATTGGATTTTTTTTGGGCATTCGCCTTACAAGCGGCCAACATGGCCAACCCGAGTTCGATTCCTCCGCCCCTCTCGGAGAGCCCGGCAAGCTACCGAGAGTATTCCATATGCCAGACACAGTAACAACAAAGTCTCCAATGGAGACGTTACTGGGCCCGCTCGAGCAAATCGACGATCAACGGGAGGGCCTTTTGAACCAAACCAAAAGCATGGAATAAATGAAACATTTTTAAATTTACAAAAATGTAGAGGTGGAATGCATATATGGGGTACACAGCATTTTTAGGCAGTAAAAGTATGCTGTGTGATAGTATTATGACAGATCCATGGCATTATACATTTGCTTGAACCAGAGAATTTGTCCAAACATTATGCATTTAACCAAACAGCGAAGTAAAACTTAATGTAAACTATAGAGCTGGGGTGATTGATGTGTCAATGTTGATTCATCAACAGTAACAAATGAACCAGGCTATTGAAGGATGTTGATAATGGGGAGGTTATGCAATTGTAGGGGCACGAGGTGTAGGAGATATCACTGTACCTCTGTACCTTCATCCTCAATTTGCTGTAAATTTAAAATTGTTCTAAAAATTGTATTAAAATTTATTTATGCATAATATCATTTTTGGTTCTATCCAATAAAGATTTGAGTCCTTTATAATTAGGGTCAGGCATATGGAAATTTATAAAAAAAAAAGAAGAAAAACTTACAAAGCATAACTAAAGAATAAGAGAAAAGAATTTGGGAGATTGATGAGAAAATATTATTTTCCTTGATGAACTGGTGGAACACAGCCCGGGTTCAGTTTCTCAGCACTAGGAGATATAGGAAGATAAAATTCTCTAGCTCTTTTTATCTGAGAGGCACAAACTATAAGAACGTTTTGTAAAGAAGATAAAAGGGTTGGGGCTGGAGCCATACCATAGTGGGTAGGACATTTGCCTTGCCTGCATTCAACCCAGGTTCGACTCCCAGCATCCCATATGGTCCCCCCACCCCCCGAGCACCACCAGGAATAATTTCTGAGTGCAGAGCCAGGAGTAACCCCTGTGCATTGCCGGTTGAGACCCAAAAAGCAAAAAGAAGGGGGGGGGTTTCATAGGGGAGGGATTGTTGAAATTCTACATAGTTGAGTTTTTTCTTTTTTCTTTTGCCCTAGGGCTCTAAAACATCTTTTTTAGAACAGATGCAAGGAGAACTGAATAAAAGAAATTCACTTCTCATTTTTGCAATGTGAGATCTGGGGTAAGGGGACCACATTATCCCCCATTTTTAGAGTCCTTGAGTCCAGAGGGGTTGTTGTTCTGAGAAACTCAGCAGATGACAGCACCACAGGCTTATCTACAAGACTGTTATAGAAAACACAGAACAGGTTTCACAAATCCACTGCTGGCTATGACAACGCTTGTAAAAATCTAAAAATGTGATCTTAAAGAACAAATCAGGGAAAATGAGTAAAGAATGCAACGCAAATTAACAGCCATCTACACAGTTAAGTCTGATTTTAGAATCCTACATTTTAGAATATAGTAGAGACAGCGCCAATAATCTGCCTGAACAAGTAAGGCTGACTCATTTATTTTCAGTTAGAGCTCACTATAAATACCTATAGGATATTATGTATTATGTGCATCCCTTGTAGGAAATGGGTTATTTTAAAAAAAAAGAAAAATGAGTAAAAACAAGAAAATGGATTATTATATATTTTTGTTTTGCTTGAAATCAACTTGCTGAATTCACTACTTTTATTTTAAATTCATTTACAAGTCAAAGATTTTTAAACGACGCCCTATTGTGCTGTTGTACCACTTCCTCCCTAGAACAATTATTATCCTGTGGAATGGGTGCTCCTGTTCGTTTGAGTCTGGTCTCTTTGCACAGATATTTCTCTATCTGGGGAAGTAAAAATATGAGACATTTGCCTGCGATTAAAACAGGTAGTGTGCTGAATGTTTCTCAATTGACGGTAATCTGAAGTTTCTCACTGAAGTTTTCCTCTTCAGTGCACTAAAAAAATGCCCAGCTACAAAGATGTGGCTTGGGTGAGTGAATCGAGAATCTTTCCTTTGGAGTCTTATTTCTTGGCCAAACTTCCATTTATTTATTTTTATAAGTTTCATTGGATCACCATGAGATATAGTTACAAATTTACATGATTATGGTTAAGTCATACAATTATCGAGCACCCATCCCTCCAACAGTGCACATTTTCCACCACCATTGTTCCCAGTGTCCCACCCGCCACCCCCATCCCATGTCACTCCCCACCTCTGTGGCAGGTATAGTCCTTCTTACTCTCTCTCTCTCTCTCTCTCTCTCTCTCTCTCATTTTGGACATTGTGATTTGCAATACAGATTCTAAGAGGCCATCATGTTTGGTCACCATTTACTTAGTGGTGCTCAAGAGACCATGTAAGGGATTGAAACCAGAGTTCCCACATGCAAAACTGAAGTCCTTTGAGCATCACCTCAGTTCTTCACCAAGGTTTTGGAGAAAATGTACATAAGGCTCCATTTCACATTGATGCATGTGTCTGACCTGACTATTGTATGGGCTTTGCTATTAGTAAGAGAAAAATCTATTGACTCTAGAGGCCATAAAGGATATCCACTCTCCACTAAAGATCCTGGTAATTCCTAATTGCTTCTCTCTGAGTTTCCATCTAGTGACATTAAGGAGAATGGAAGACTACCAGTGAAGGGCAAAGAGCTCACCAATAAATTCTCTTTCACAAGAAAGAGGAGAAACCATAAAGTCTTTAAAAAGACTTTTATAGACAAACTGTTTCTCAGCACAACCCTGCTCCTGCAACACTGGATGGTCCTGGGATACAGGGTGCTGTTGGAGTTTATCCAAGACTTCAGACGCTGTGAGGATTGGCCATTATCCTTGCCAGACAGGCTTGTCCATCTTCCCATCAGATGCAAGACATTTATTAAAAACAGGCTGCGTTAATTCATGCTTGTTTTATGGACTGCTCCACAGGGCCTCAACTGGGTAAGCCTGCAAGACCCAGCCGTGCATGGCAAATGGCTAAGCAGATGGTTTCAGTTTAGATAGTGGCTGTCAATGGTTTGGTGCGAACAGCTCTTGCAAACCAGCATGAAGTGAACAGATTGCATGGTGGCTGGGAGAAGCAGATGTAATTGGAAACAGTAGCCGCTTACAATAGGGGCACATTTTCAATCTTGATCAGAGTGGCTCCAGTTTGGAGAAAGAGAGTTGATTAACCAAATGTGCTTTGGCTGCGATGAACCCAATATTAAGAAAGCTCGGGTAGTGTCTCAGAAAGGCAGAGGATAAGGGACACAGCTGGTCTGCTGCAGAATCATGGATCCCTGAACCCATCCTTTTCCTTGAAAATGGGGGGCACTGGGAGGGAAAAATAGGTCATATGCACTGAGGATTCCAGCAGACGTGCTAAGTCTTGCAGTAGCTGGAGTTACAGTGGTGAGAAGGGTCAGATGGGTCAGGCAAATTTCCTGCATAAGTATGAAAGACCATGGAACTCTTCAAGAAAAGAGACCATGAGTTTGGATGATTTTTGGAGACCCCACAAAGAGAGGACAGGTGAAAGTATGCAGCAGATATACAGATGTTGGTGCTATATCAGAGCAAGATGACAGACTATGGATCTAGGAGCAATGCAGCCTGGGCAATACAGGAGTATTTCTCAGAATGACAGTGAAATAAAAGTGTTGCTGAAATAGTCACAGGGGCAAATGGACCAAGGCAGGAGCCTCCAAGGCAGCTTTGTAGAAAATGTGGTTTAGTCTTTCTAAGCCTTTCCTGAGTAGTTATCAGGTTCTTGGCTCTGAGATCATCCGGAGCTGCAAAGATCAATGAGACATGGGGGATCCTCTAATCTCTTTCCTTATAGCTCCAACTTTCCCGCAGCCCTTCCCTGGGGAGCTTCTGAGACCCTTCTGACTTGAGTGAATTATGCTGCTGTTCTATGTGTTGTGTGATTGCTATTCCCAGCACTTGTCAACTTTAATTTTTCACATATCACACACTGGTTTGCTGAAGTTCATTACTAGACTGTGGGTGCCATGACATCAGAGATCATTTCTAGTTTTTCCCTCTCTGATGTTTGATGTCTCTCAGAATAAACAGTTGAGAAGGTTTGCTTAACTTATGTATGCATGACTGAATTGGGGGTAGGGAAAGATTTCTTTTCTCTAGGTTTTTGGAATCCAGGAACAGAGTCATAATGCCAAGGCAGAAGGAAGTGCTGGACTCTGTGCCCTGCTTAGTCTGTGGAAATCAAGGAAAGCTCTCTGGAGGAGGAGACCCTAAGCTATACTTTTAAGCTTAAGATGAAGATGGTCCAGCAAAGGTGGCAAGGAATGGTGAAGCCATGAAGCTTTCCCTTAAGAGCAGATCTATCTCAACATTTTTCTGTCCAAGGCACCCTGTTTCTGGAACTGGCAGACAGAGTGGAGTTACTATTGTTTGGGTGATTGGGCCCAATGATGGAATAAAATGCAGAGGGACAGGGAACTCAGGTCTATAAAAAGGCAGAGATCCAAATTCTATGGGACTAGCTGAGTCTTTCCTGGGATAAAGATGATCTCTCTGCCTACGATTGTAGAAATGGCAGCCTGAAGTCGGGCTGCCAGGGGTTTGTGGGGGCCATAGAGAACAACCCGTACTATGTGGTCCTTGGAGCCCAGACCCCCAGTTCCTAGAGAGGTCTGTCCTGAACCTGACACTCTCTTTGCTGTGTGTCAGGAAGGCCTGGTGCCCCGCAGGAGGCAACCCTGTGAGGGGGAGTGGGCTTGTGGAGGCTGCCTGTAGATAGCCCGCCTTCCTCTGATATGGAGGAACTATCTCCCTGAGTCAATTTCCTCCAGAGATAACGCTCGCCCCGTGGAACCGGCCTGTGTGAAGGAGCCATTCTTTTCTCTGCCCATTGCCCTGGCTGGGCTTGGCCTTTCTGGCAAAGCTCTGCTTGTTGACGTGACAAGGTCACCCAGGAGTTGTGAGCCACACGTACACACTGAACTAAGCCAAGGAGGTTCTCTGCCACCTGACCCAATATCCTCATTTGACAGATGAGCAAACTGAGGTCCAGGTAGAAGGGACTAGCTCAAAGTTCAACATCAAGTCACAACAAGAATATGAGCCTTTGGAGATTGGCTCTTCCTTCGGGGTCAGTCATCAAAGATTCAGACAAGGAAAGAAATCAGCCACCATCTGAAATCCCTGTTTCCAAAATCAAAGCAATCTTCTTGGGTCTCTGCACAATCATCATGATTTTGGATTCCTTACCAGACCTTTGTGGCTTTGAGAGAATTGCTTTACTTCTCTGAAACTGTAATAGAGGGGTGAAAATATCCTGCTTCTCATGAAGATCCTGTACTTGAGAGATTCACAGTTGGTTGGACAAGCAGCTAGCCCAAACAACTTATAATGCAAGGTGAGTTCAAGTCTGCAAATGTGTGTACAGAGGACACAATGAATTCAAGGGTGCAGACTTCTGGGGATACCAGAGAGGAACTGTTTGGCAGGGTATTTTAGCAGTTCATCCTAAAGCATGGCAGGGGTGCAGAGAGGGGCTCCAAAGGTATGAGACCATTCAACACCTGGAGGCACCTTGTGAGACCTGCACATCCTATGTTTTGATTAGAGTCTAAAGTGCCAAGGGTCAGGGTTTTGGACATGTTGCTGAGCAGGAGTCAGGAGGGCACAGAGTAGGGGCCTTTGATGGGGGGCGTGGACGACATGTTATATTGGAGTTAAAAATAATCATTCTGGTTCATCTAGTTCAATATCAAAATAATCAAGTCAACAGTGAAAGATTTCAAATATATCTCTCTGAGATCTTTTTTGAAATCTAAACTTCAGGATTTAATTTCAACACATCATATATCTCATTGTGCTAAGTTGTCAGTTTGAATTGTATTGCTTTCATAGTTTACTTGATATTTCTAAAAGAGCTTCAAGTAAAAAGTTTGTAACTGCTGTTAGGCTTGTGTATATTTAGAAAGTACCAAGTCAGGTTTTGTAGAAGTGCATCTGGAGGTTGTTAGCTGGACTGAGTATGAAGAGCTGGACTGAAGTCAAAAAAGTTAGCCAGGATTGTTGCAAATGTCCAGGTGAGAAAGAGTTCCTAATATAGAACATAGAACATGATTTGGAAACGTAGGATCCTTTGTTTCACGATCTATAGATAATTTTTGTTTCTACCTCATATTATATAAAGGGTATTTATAAAATCCCTTCTCTAAGCCTCACTTACTTTTCTATAAGACAGAGATAATAATACAGCTGGGATCAATTCATTAGGTAACAATAAAAATAATGACCAAATTAAAAACTTGTCATCAAATTTCACTGAAGTATGTGTAAATAACCATCAAAAGAGAATTCTACAGCAAAACCCACCAACAGAAGTCAAGAATCTGATAAAGGGCAATGCAAACAAGCCCTTCATACATACAGACACAGGATACATACTTTGGGCGTGGAGGAAGAGAATAGAAAATGAGAGAAGTGACTCGGGGTCAAAGGCTCTGGGAACTCTTCTGTGCAGACCGCTAATCCCTGGGTCCAAGACCTTACTGGTTACCTCTCTGGTCATGTGCACCCTTCTGTAGGGATGACCATAAAGGAACTCATGCAAACCATACTAAAGTGTAAACAATGCCTCACGCCACTGCATAACAGCTTGCCCTCACTTCAGCTTCATTCGCTCCTGACCAGTGGAGGTTTCAGTTAGAATTGAGAAAGTGCTTTTCCTTCCCCTTGACATGGAAGGTGCACTCAGAGATAAGCTCTGAGTATGGCACTGACTTGACATTAGAAGTGTCAGAGTCAGGGACTGCTAAATAACTCTGCCTATGCAACTTCAGTGTCCAGGCTGGGGTTTCCTATCTGCCATTGAGTATCCCTCTCCTGTTCCTCTCCCTCTGCTCTATATCTGTAAAGTTTTCTATAAATGTAAAAGATAAATATAATAGTCCCACAATTACAGTTTAATATTTAGGGGAGACATAGCTAAAGGTTTTAATCACTGTTTCACAGATATTAGGGTTTTAAACTTTAAAGGTTTCTCATAATTTCTATTTCTGCCATGATCCTTAGATTTGGGGCTGAAGTAAGGGCAAGCTGTTATGCAGTGGTGTGAGGCATTGTAGGCAGAGAGATCATCTTTATCCCAGTAAGACTCAGCTAGTCCCATAGAATTTGGATCTCTGCCTTTTTATAGACCTGAGTTCCCTGTCCCTCTGCATTTTATTCCATCATTGGGCCTAATCACCCAACGATAGTAACTCCACTCTGTCTGTCAGTTCCAGAAACAGGGTTCCTTGGGCAGAAAAAATGTTGAGATAGATCTTCTCTTCAGGGAAAGCTTCTTGGCTTCACCATTCCTTGCCACCTTTGCTGGACCAACTTCATCTTAAGCTTAAACAAGAATGAAAGATGAAACATTTCTTTGTTTTAGAGCAGTTTGTGTTTCTGGGTCACATAAACATAATTCCCATAGAATTTAAGTATAGTCCAGCAGAATTTAGAAATCAGAGGGAGAACTGAATTTTTTAAATGCTTGTTTATACGTTCACTCATCCAGTTTTCTAGATAGTGAAACTCATGGAGTGTTAAGTAACATATCCTCTGTTCTGTGCTGGAAATACAATAGTTAGCTGTAACCAGAATTTAGGGTTTCAGGGAACCATTTTCCCAATAGGGCAGGCAGAGCTTAATCACATTTAATTAATAACAATTCAATTTCATTAATCATCAAATGTGGGATAAATGGAAGTGTGTACAGTATGATTGCTTACTAGGGAAATCTAATCTTCTCTGGGGGAAAAGAGGTTGAATTACAGTCATTTCTGAATCATGTGATCAGCAAGTTATACTTCCTGTGTCTTGGTTTTCTCATCTATGACCCAGAGCTCTACCTTCTAGGCATTGTAGCAAGGATGACAGGAGGCAGAGTATGAGGGGGTCCCCAAAAACCCAGGCTCACTGAGTGTTTGAAAAAGAATCTCTTTAATTTTCACTGCCTGTTAAGGTTATTAGTACTTCAGGTGAAGAGTAAATTATTTCCAAATTTCCTATTTTGAAGTTATAGTAGAAATGTATCTTACTTTAAGTTTAGCTATACTATTGCCAAAATGGGCTGGAGCGATAGCACAGCGGGTAGGGCGTTCGCCTTACACGCGGCCAACATGGCCGACCCGAGTTCGATTCCTCCGCCCCTCTCTGAGAGCCCGGCAAGCTACCGAGAGTATTCGATATGCCAGACACAGTAACAACAAAGTCTCCAATGGAGACGTTACTGGGCCCGCTCGAGCAAATCGACGATCAACAGGAGGGCCTTTACTTTTACTTACTATTGCCAAAATACTCTTCCCCCTATTTCTCGTTCCCTTTTTCCTCTCCCTTCCTGTCTCCTTTACTCCCATGTCCTCCCCATCTTTCATCTTTAAATCATTTGTAGGACACAGAGGAAGGAAGGTAAGTGTTTTTGCTTCTACAATAAAAAAAAAAATCTCAATAGTATGGCCAACGAAGTTGAGATTACTGATGGTTCCATTTACCTCTATTCACCCTCAAGGCTCCACAGTGCTGTCTGTATTCTCTGATTGGCCATGTGCATCTTGGGAAAGACAAGAGGGTAGAACATTGTTACTATAGTACCAAAGCTCCTCTTCCTATTCACTGGTAACTCAGATACTGTGCAAGGGAAAGTTATTCTTTGGAAACTAGTCTTGAACTAAAGTGAAGGATAGAAAACAATCCTTTTATAAAATATATACCTAACCAGCCAACCAAATAACAACCACAAAAAATGGAGAAAAGGAGTGAAAAGGAAAATTATGATAGCATAAAATTGGGAAACAGCCCTATTCTCTCTCTCTCTTTCTCTCTCTCTCTCTCTCTGTCTCTCTCTCTCTCTCGCTCTCTCTCTCTCTCTCCCTCTTTCCATCTATGCATCATCTTACACATTATAAATATTAGGTACATTTTAAATTCTGATATAGTCAATTATTAAAGAAGACAAATAAATTAAGTTAAACATAGCTTTAAAGCATGAAATTGATTTAAGTACAGATATCTCACTCATTCTGCCAAAGCAAGAATGGGGGATGGGAGGGATACTGGGACCCGTGGTGGTAGAAAATGGGCACTGGTAGAGGGATGGGTGTTTGATCATTGTAAAATTGAAACCCAAGCACAAAAATTTGTAAATCTACAACTTTACCTAATGGTGTTTCACTAACAAAATTTTTTTTTAAAATGTAAATGATGGAGAATGGGCACTGGTGGAGGGATGAGTACTGGATCATTGTATAACTGAAACCCAAGCACAAAAATTTGTAAGTCTACAACTGTACCTCATGGTGTTTCACTAATAAAATTTTTTTAAAAAAAGAATGTTATCTCCAGGATCTCATTCAGGTGGAGTCTCCTCTGAGTCCCTAGCCCCTTGCCTTTCAGTTGACCTGTGAGACTTTTCCTGTGGGTCCCAGAAATACATGTTCTTGTGGTGTTTGCTGCATTATTGTGCCTGTTCAAAGCTGATCATCTTGTCTTGTTCAATTTGTTTTATAAAGATCTGTTCCTAGGACAAATCACATTCACCTTCATCACCATCATCATCGCAGTTAAATGATGAAGATGATGATGATAACAGCAAAAGGAAGAAAAAGAAGAAAGGTATCAATATTTACCATATAGTACTAAATCCTTCCAAGTTTCATTTCATTCTGTTTTTAGAACTAGTTAGGAATGCATACTAAATATTTATAATACACATTTAATTCTTTTCAAGAGGCTGAGGAACCTCCTTCCTAAGGTATCTTAGCTAAAATATGTGAGCAAACCCAGAGCATATGCTGTAGTGCCATATAACACATGCCATGCTATAGAGCAACTGTTCTACATAACTGACCAACAATCCAACTGAGCATTTAATAATGCTTTATAAAATATTATCCGGAGCCGGAGATAATATTTTATCCGGCTCCGGGCACATCTCTTTGATTCCACTGTTCTTCCTGCATTAACATATGCCTCAGAGACCTGGGCCCTACGCAAACAAGATGAGAACGCCATTCAGGTCTCCCAGAGAAGAATAGAAAGAGCTATGCTTGGAATATCACAGTTCAGTCAAATGAGAGAACGAATCCGGAGTTCTGACATCCATCGACGATCAAGGATCAGGGACGCTGTCTCATTTGCCAAGGTGTCGAAAATCAGATGGGCTGGTCACGTAATGAGATTTAAAGACGACCATTGGACTAGAGCTGTTACTGATTGGATTCCATGGGATGTCAAGAGACCGCGTGGCCGCCCACCTACCAGATGGTCAGACTTCTTTGTCAAGATCATGAACGATCGGTTTGAGGCCCTCCATGTTCCCGGAGCGAAGAGATGCCATTGGGCTACACTAGCACGCGACAGGGACAAATGGAGACGTTACTGGCGCCCGCTCGAGCAAATCGACGACTAACGGGAAGTTAAGTGATTAAGTGATTAAAATATTATCCAGATAGCTCTTAAAATGTATTTTTGCAGTTAGAGCAATATTTTCCTAATAGTGTTAATGGTTATGGTCTTGATGTAGTATTTACACGTCACCACCATTAACATTCCCAAGATACTTCATCAATGTCTTTATGTTACTTCTAATCCATATCTTGATTCCTCCCATCCTTCCCAGACTAATGGTAATCTCATTTTTGTAATCCAGGGCCTAGTGTTTGTCATAATTTATTTTATTTTGGATGGGGGGGTGGAAACCAGTGACACTCAGGGGTTACTTCTGCCTCTGAACTCAGGAATTACTCCTGTCAGGGCTCAAGGGACCATACTGGATTCTGAGGATTAACCAGGTCAGCCATCCATGAGGAAAATAGCTACCTGCTATGCTGTTGCTCATGCCCTTTCATCACTTGTTACTGTCCATTCACTTGGGTGTTTTTTCCCTCTTGTATAGCATAGGTGAATGAGATCATCTGGTATTTGCCTTCTGTCTCTGGCTTATTTCACTTCATTTGGCACCTCCTGTTTCATCCAAGCTGTGGGAAACTACAAAATTGTCTTTCCTCATAGCAGCATAGTATTCTATTATGCATATACACCAGAGTTTCTTTATCTACTTTTCTATCATTGGGTATTCAGGTTGTCTTCATATTCTGGCTAGTATATTAAGTGCTTTAATGAAGATAGGTGTGCATGTATCTTTACAAATTAAAAACATTATTTTTAAGTGAAACTATTATTGACTTTTCTGTAGCTCATACGGGCATAAGAAACAAATAATTCAATAATAAGAAACAAATAATCCAATAATAAAGGATTGAAATGTGCTGGGCGGCTGGTGGTTAAAGTGGGGTATAGTCAAAACTACATGTTTTACCCACAGGTCATGCCTGTGAACCTAGATTCACTTAATGTAGGAGTACTGCTAATTATTCAGCCACTGATTAGCTGATTGAATTGGGCATGAACACCACCTTTCTTTTTTTTCCATTTTTATAATTTTATTTATTGAATCACTGTGAGAGCAGTTACAAAGCTTGTGGGTTTAAGTCTAGGTCATACAATGAAACACCCGTACCTTCACCACTGCCCATTCTCCACCACCAAAAACCCCAGTATGCCCCCATCCCACACTCTCCCCCTACCTGTGGGGCAGATGATTTCCACATTACTCTCTCTCTACTTTGATAAAATTCAATAGTTTGACACCAGAACCACTATTATTATTTGGGATTTTACCCCAACACTCAGATATGCTGAAAAGGCAACAGTAGACAATTTGTTTTCTATTGCTAGTTATGAATAACATATGATGTCACGTGGCTGCAGTAGTGGCCGCATGATTTTGAAATTCCAAAATTTTAACACTCAAATCTGGAGGCATTTCTGCCAAAACCTGCTGGTTTTCGAGATTTCTTCCTTAGTCTCTGGGAACATGGCCATTAAGCAGCTTGATCAGGAGCCAGAAAGTCCTTCCATGGGCGGCGACTCCAGGTCTCATTGGGACGGGGAGGAAAGGGACAGCTACAACCCCATCCTGTGAGGTCCCATGTGTCTTGTCTCTGAGGGCTCAAACCCGAACTGCCCAATGATCTCTGGAGTATTACAGCCACTGAACCAACTTGGGGGAGCCGGTGGAGGGACAACACCCTTTCCCCCCTGGGGTGGCCCGGAGACAGAAACCTACTGCAGGGTCCGGACGCATATCTGCCAAAAGCCACTAGTTTCCGAGATTTGTTTCTGAGTCTCTGGGATCATGGCCGTTAAGCAAGTTGATCAGAAGCCAGAGAGGCCATTTGTGGTCAACGACTCAGGGTCTCGTTGGGGTGGAGAGGAAAGGGCCGGCTCCACCCCCATTCCATGAGGCCCCACATGTCTCGTCACTGAGGGCCCAAACCTAACTGTCCAGTGGCCTCTGGAGGATGGTGGCCATTGAGCCGCCTAGTGGGAGCAGGCAGAGCGACATCACCCTTTTCCCTCTGGGGTGGCCAGGCAACAGTAACCTACTGCAGGTCCAGACGCATTTCTGCCAAAAGCCACTGGGTTCTGAGATTTGTTTCTGAGTCTCTGGGATCATGGCCATTAAGCAGCTTGATTGGGAGCCAGAGAGGCCATTCGTGGGCAGCGACTTGGAGTCTCATTGGGATGAGGAGGAAAGGGCCGGCTCCAGCCCCATCCCGTGAGGCCCCGTGTGTCTCATCACTGTGGGCCCAAATCTGACTGTCCAGTGGCCTCTGGAGAATGGCGGTCACTGGGTCACTAGGGGGAACAGGCCAAGGCACGAAACCTATTCCCATCTGGAGTGGCCCAGAGCCAGCAATCTACTGCAGGAACAGGACACATTTCTGCCAAAAGCTGTTGGGTTCAGAGATTTGTTTCTGAGTCTCTGGGATCATGGCCATTAAGCAGTTTGATCAGGAGCCAGAGAGGCCATTCGTGGGCAGTGACTTGGAATCTCATTGGGTGGGGAGGAAAGGGTGGCTCCACCCCCATCCTGTGAGGCCCAATGTGTCTCTTCATTGCAGGACCAAACCTGACCGTCCAGTGGCCTCTGGAAAATGGCAGCCACCGAGCCACCTAGGGGGAGCAGGTGGAGGGACAGTACCCTTTCCCCCTGGGGTGTACCGGCGACAGTAACCTACTGTGGGTCCGGACACATTTCTGCCAGAAACCACTGGGTTTAGAGATTTGTTTCTGAGTCTCTGGGATCATGGCCATTAAGCAGCTTGATCGGAGCCAGAGAGGCCATTCATGGGCAGCGACTCGGGGTCTTGTTGGGGTGGGGAGGAAAGGGCAGATCCACCCCCATCCTGTGAGGCCCTGTCACATACACGGACCCAAATCTGGCTGTCCAGTGGCCTCTGGAGGACGGCGGTCACCGGGCCGCCATGGGAAACAGACCAAAGCATGAAACCTATTCCAACCTGGGATGGCCCAGCGCTGGTAACCTACTGTAGGAACAGGACGCATTTCTGCCATAAGTCATTGTGTTCCGAGATTCATTTCTTAGTCTCTGGGATCATTTCTGTTAAGCAGTTGGATCAGGAACCAGAGAGGCCATGCCTCCAATTATATAGCTGAGCCAGAGGTGGTTTGTGGGTCTGACTCCCACATAACTAACTTTTGGCTGTTTACTTTATTAGTAAACTTTGCCCCAAGTTTTTGGGGTCTGGCCAAATGCACAGCAGCAATTTGGGAGTATCTGGAAGTCTGAAGGCGCCATCAGTCTGCTGATGCACTCGGCTCACAAGTACAGATTGACTTGCTGGTGGCACCATACCTCCCAGAACTTACAATTTTTATTTTTTAAATTGTTTTACTCATTAGGGAATATTACTGGATTTGGGCCATACCTCAAAAAGTTCGGGGGTTACTCCTGGTTCTGTGTTCAGGAGTAATACCTGGAGGTGTTTGGGAAATTATATGCAGTTCCAGGGATCAAACTGAATCAGCTGCATGCAAGCAGGACTCAATTTATTTTTAATCCCCTCAAAAGAGGATGTGAGCCTTAAAAGGTAAAGGTAAAGGTAAAGGCCCTCCCATTGATCGTCGATTTGCTCGAGCGGGCCCAGTAACGTCTCCATTGGAGACTTTATTGTTACTGTGTCTGGCATATCGAATACGTCACAGGGAGCTTGCCAGGCTCTGCCGTGCGGCAGAGGGGCGGAGGAATCGAACTCGGGTCGGCCATGTTGGCTGCGTGCAAGGCAAACGCCCTACCGCTGTGCTATTGCTCCAGATTTCTAAACCAAAATAGAACTACTTCTTATTGACACACTAAAGAGAGAACTTCAAAGTACTAGGAGGAATAAGAAATTGGATCGAGCCCCGTTGACTAATAATTATCCTGTTATATATACTTAATACTTTAATCATTAGTAGTTATAATGATTAAATTTATAATGTATAAATGTTATAATGTATAAATTTAGAGTAAATTTTAGTAATACTTAGTTGGACCTTCAGTTACGTTAAAGAAATTTGGGATATATTAAGGACATAAATGAGTATAGAAAGCATTATCCCATATCAACAATTTTGGGTTTTGTTGTCTTCTTTTTGCCTCATAGTAGCCAGAACACTAGTTTTTCAAACTTAACTTCTTTCTAAAGGATCAAGAATCATTTTTATAATTTTTGCTTTTTGTTTGGGGGCCATACCCAAGTGATGTGCAGGATTTACTCCTGGGTCTATGCTATGCATTACTCCTAGAAGTGCTCAGGCAACCATGCTCTCGGGATCAAACCCTGGTCCACTGCATGCTACCTTTCATTGTCTTTGTCTCTGACAAAGGAATTGTAGATGTAAAAATGAAGGAATAGACCTTTCATAAATGTTGCCATTATGATTAGTATGTTCATGAGAAGAAGGCAACAGAATCCATTAAGTGTAATGTTTGAGAGCAAAGAAATAGTTACATTAAGTGTAATGTTTGACAGGATAGAAGCTGGTAGACATTAGAGGAAAAATGTAAGACTATTTATAATATATCATTTTTATATATAGTAAATGCCTTGAAGATGCAGAACAATTGTACACATTTTGGTGATCTCAGATTAACTGAAAGGGGGATGGGAACATTGAGAAGAAACAGGAAAATATATTTAAATGCAAACAGAATGACTACTTCAAAATAACTTTATGACTTCCTTCTTATTATTACTAAAATTCCTCAAAGGGAGTTTTATTTTCATATCAGCATACCCACAATACAAGCATAGTGTTTGATACAGCAGCGACTTGAGACATGATGTTGGATCAAACTCAATGACCGTGCTAAAAGTGATTTTAAAGGTTTAAAAGTAATTTAAAAGTGATTTAAAAGGAAGGTAAGAAATGGGTAAGTGCAACTGAGGAAAAATCACATCGGAAAGTAAAAATAAACTAGCTAAAGATTATGAATTGTGCTGCATTTCCACTGCTCTCTTAAATTCCATTGGAACAACAGTTGAGGGACTACAAAATAAAGCCAGAAACCCAGAAGGCTAAAGAATTCAGAAGAAAACACTTATTTAGAAGATGGAAAGCAGATGGAAATCGAATTAGCAGACCCAGTGAGTCTGAATCAAAAGCCAATGGTAGAGAAAGCTGAGAAACCACGGCAGGATCCCCAGACTTGGTGACATGGGCACCACTGGAAAGGGATTATAAACAGGGAAGAGGGGATGGTTGAAAATATGCTAAAAAATAAAAACAATGAGTCCTCTATACTTTTGTTGTTTGGCTAAGTGATTGCTGCCCTCACATCCTGGCAGACCACTGAAAGCTCTTTGCTCTTAGGGGAATAGCGCAGATCTCAAGGTTGGGGAATCGGGAGCTGAAAAGTTGTGCCTTACGAAAAGAGGGCTGATTAAAAAGGTGCATGCCATATGTTAAACTATTCAGATTTTCTCCTAGCACAATCTCAAGAATGCAAGGATAGAAACCCATACCTTCTTAGCAGGAGGCTAGAGGCAACTTTTCGAGAGAATCTGCTTATTCTGAGATGAAGAAAACCTCTAAGTACATAGGGGTATGAAATGGGCTACTCTGATAACCCAAGAGTGAAACTTATGGAAAGTTCCTGCACATTCACAGAGATTTTCAGTGCCCCACACTCAAATAGAAGACATTTGGGGAAAAAATATTTAATATGAAACATACATAAAAACCAAACAGAACAAACCAGTAAGAAACATGGTGTAGACATGGACAGAAAAATTCCAGAAAATGGTCACTAATCTTCTCCAGGAGATTGGAGAAGAATCTGCACCATAAAGCTGATACTTTTATGTATAATTACCTTGGAAAACACAAAGTATAAAGGAAAAATTTTAAAGTAATGACACAAAGAAAAAACATTAAATGAGAAGGTTTCTAGGTAAATCTTACGAAAGCATTCACAAAGAAATACAAAGAAATAGATAAAACATAGACAAATCAAGATAATTGTTGCAGAAGGTATAAAATTAGAAAATAGGAATGGAAAAAGACAAGATATAAAACTGAAGTTAAATTTTAAGTATGGAAAATATTTCATAATTTAAGGATAGAATTTTGGGGTTGGCAGGGTCAAGTACACTGGATAAAAACATAAGCATGTTGAAAATTGTCATCACAAAAATTTAGATTACTGAGCACAATACAGCTTAATGGTTTTTATTTTTATTATCTATTTATTTTTGCTTTTTTTGGGACACACCCGGTGATGCTTAGGTGTTACTCCTCGCTTTGCACTCAGGAATTATTCCTGGCGGTGCTTGGGGAACCATATAGGATGCTGGGAATCAAATCCGGGTCAGCCACATGCAAGGCAAACACCCTACCCGGTATGCTATCACTCCAGCCCCGCTTAATGGTTTTTAGAAAGAAAAATAAAAACATCTTTTATTTGGTAAGCAAATGAACAAGAATTAGCAAATTAACTGATTTTCCTAAGCATCCCTCAAAGAAAAAAGAAAATTGAGCCAAATAATCACAATCGATTCCTTGCTGAGAATATTATACCTAGTAAAACTGTCCATTAAGTGATATAGTAAAATAAAGATGTTTTAAAGAGACTAGAGTAATAGTAGAATGTTATGTTGCTTGTCTTGCATGCAGCCACTGGGTTTAAGCTGAGTCCTAAGCCCTGGCAAGAGTGATCCCCAAGCACAGAGCCAGAATAAGCCTTGAACACAGCTAGTGTGCCTTCCCTCACCACAAAAAAAGATGTTTTCAGATTTAAAAGGTCTCATCATACCATATGTCTTCATAACATACTCTCCTACAGAGAGCCATTTGAAATTGTGTACTACCCAAAGAGAAAAAAAAAAAGAAAAGAAACAGAAAGAAGTGAACTAGTGAACAGTGAAACAGTGGATCCAGCACCAGAAAGAGAAAAAAAGGATGGCCCCAAACAATGGTGAAAAAAGATCTCTAGATTTCAATCATGAGGAACTGTCAAGAATTCTACTACATGGAAGAAGTTCAGAAAAATTAGGGGCATTTCTCCAAAATGAAATCAATATGCTCTAAGTTATACGAATGTCTTAAGAGATTTTTCAGAACTTGAGGGGGTGTTGGCGGGGGGTGGGATATCAGTTACTGATAAAATTAAACAGAAAAAAAATTATAAAAATGGAGAATCCAAAGATCATGCAGGGAAAGAAATGCACAGTAGGGATCACAAATGAAAAAGATTTCTATGATTTGGTATTGTAAATGCTGAAAACTGGTGAATCCATAAACTAAAATCTAGCTGTTTTGTGCTAACAGAATAATACTATGTTTAGATTAAGTGGAAAGAGGGGTAAGAGAAAGAGGTAAGAAAGAATTACATTCTCATCCCCCATACTGGAAAGTTTGTTCATGATTAGTGAACTGAAATAAAAATGAAATAATATAAATCGTGCTACTTAGCACATGAAAAGCATAAGTCAAAAAAATTGTACATGTAAATGTCTTAGCGGGAATATTTGAGTCTTTAAACGATGCTTGTGGATCACATTTCAAAAAATAAAAAGTAATATTTTTACATGAACATATCAATTTAGGTAGAGAGTAGGATATTAATCTCAATCTTGAATTTTCAAGGCTATTTTGATTTTTATATATTCTGATTACCCACACTATTGTTCTTTCTTTCAGGATTTAAGATAGTTCCTGGGACAATTTAACCATGTTTTATTTGCATTTTAGAGGCTTATAAATATTGCTTTTGTGATTAAAATGTCTCTGGAAGGCTAAACCTGGTGGCCATATTGTCTGTTTGCCTTAGCGAATTAGGTTACACATGCCTAGCAAACTCTCTCCCTCTCCATTCTGTAGTTGTGTTTACTCAGGCAGGTACCATTTTGTGGCAAAGCCGATAAGATCTGTTCCCAGGCCTGTAAGGGGTGACAAGTATATTATTTGAACATGCGGGAAAATTATTTAAATAAAAAATGTGCGAGATTATCAACACCCCTATCACTCAGTTTAAACAGGAACCAAATAAATGTTACTCTACCATCAAGTACTTTATAACTGATTCCCAACGATTCCAGAGGAGAAAGGAATAATGTTGATAGCTGCTGAAAATCAATCAAGATGGAGAAAATAAAAACTGAAAATATGTTAGCAAAATTTTAAACTATTAGCTTTTTGTCTAACCATTAGACAAACCTGATTTGGTACTTTACTCAGACAGTTAATTTGTAGATTTAAAAAACAAAACAAAGCAAACCTTAGAGTTGACACCACTTGTTCAAGTGAAAGAGTTGAGAATCAAATTAATGCCTCTTTCATAAAGCAAAATCACTTCACATTTGCGATATGTGAAAACTTACGAGCTTTTTTAATATGGTAGGACTTTTTTATATTTGTGATAATGTGCAAATAAACACACACCAACATACAAACTTGCTGAGTGGTAACTATACACATAATTGATGATTCTTTTTAAATGGGCCACCCATACACCACCTTGCAGTTTCTAAGGAAAATAAAAGTACAGTTCTTTATTAAGGATAAAATCTTTGCAACTGCTATTGTGGTTCAAAATATCTACATAGAGCCTCGGTAAACTGGATTGGTGGTGTTAAAATGCCCATTGTCTATTTGGAGACAAAGCTGTTTTCCTCTTGTTACTTTTCTAGTGTCATGCTAGAGAAACTCGTTCAAGTTCATGAGAGCTGATTGTTCAACTATCAGGATTTTCAGGAATGTGAACCAGCTGATAGGCACTTAGTTGCTTGAAGTACTTACCTTTCCCTCCCCCTCTTTCTTCCCCTTCCTTTCCCTTCCTTTTCCTCTCTCCCTTTCTCCTTTTCTTCTTTCTCCCTTCTCTTTCTTTCCCTCCCTTCTCTTTCTCTCATATTCTCTCATTATCCTTTTGCTGCGTTATTAATCATTACTTAATCTCCCTGAATCAAACCACTCTCCTGCCAAGGAAAAGCCAGCCCAAGAAGAACAAGTTAATCAATGTAATTGCAAAGCGCAGAGCAGAGCTGCTCTAGGTCTACTGACCCAGACCCTCTTAAGGCAAGATACCAAGAGCTCCCGACATCCATGACTTGTGTTAGGGGAGGTTTGAGAGAAAGGGCAGTGAAAGAGAAAATGAAAACGTCGAGACAGATGACTGAACCACTTTCCAGAGCAGCAGCCTCCAACCGTCAACCTATTCACCCCTTCTCTTTTTTTTCTGATCTCAGACTTCATTGCTCAGACTATTGCCCTTGCATAGTAAATGTCTTGTGCTAAGACTTCCTTAGTTCTCTTCCTCTACCATACCAGACTCCCTCTGCAGTAGGAAAGTTTGACTCCTTCCAGGGATACATCAATTTACAAACTGTACCACTCAAAACAAATTATCTCATGGTTCTAAACCAACATTTTACACTTAATATACACTTAGTATCCTATTTTTCACATTTTTATAACATACAGGATTTCAATGCCACCCTTTTAGATATGGTGGGGAGGAACATCAGTGCATGGCCTATGTTATACTTTCAAGTAAGACAAACATAAGACATTGATATTTTATTGTTAATGTTATAAGTTTAGACTTTGTACTTTAATCAAGGAAAGTATCTGGAGATGAGGAAGAATATAGTAAAAGGATGCCATCCACTGTAGACACCAAAACAGTTTATTGGATGAATCTTGGAATAAGCAACAGACTCTGAAAGACACTGTTTTGGAGATAACTAACATGACCAGAAATCGAATGAGTTTCTTCCAATGCCCAACCATAAAAAGAATTATACTCTGCTTAGTCCTGGGCTTTATGATAATTCTCTCTAGCTCTGCCCTTTAGGCAATAATGATGGGGATTGGGAATAGAGGGAATATATTACCACCCTAATATATTTACTCCTATACCAAGTGCCATAGACTCATGGACACTATTTGTATTTCCAAGACCTTTTGATAATCAGCAAGAGCATTACAGAAAGACTAGAGTAAAATTGCTAGAGTTAGGTCTCATCATCCGATAATACCTCTTTCTCCAAGTCAGCACAAATGTACACAGGACTCCAGGATGTAAAAATGCTAGCCTTCAATTGTCTTTGAAGACTTCTGGAGCTGCACTAATGACAAGGAAAGTTCAAGGAACTAGAGGGCTGCGGTGGAGAGGAAGAAACTGAGTTGAGTACTATGATCCATACTTAAAATTTCAACAAATGTGCCAAAGCTCCCAGGAAGCAGTTGGGGTTCTGCTCAGACCAACAGAATTAAGAGGTCAAAAAAAATCAAGTTTCTGGGGGTACAGGCACACCACGTGTTGAATATGATTGGAAACATCTTTATCAGTCACACCTAAATATGTCTAGAAACTTCTCTCCTAGTACATCGAGAAATTTCTCAGGGAAGAGAAATTTATTTAGAAACTATGACTTCTTTCCATCAGGAGATTTCTTTTAATCGGGAGATGCATCATTTATTAGGCCTGGGAGTGAACTATACATGATCTCCGCTTTAGTGTAGTTAATATCTATTCTTGAAAACTCTATGAATTATTCTTGAAGAAGCTTTATTGCTTCTCATTTGTATCTTATATAGTTTGATAGTTCTGTTGATGAGAATGCCTATTATTCAAGCATCTCTGTGTGTGTGTGTGTGTGTGTGTGTGTGTGTGTGTGTGTGTGTGCGCGCATGCGCACACCTGGGCATGCTCATACCCATCATACCCATGTGTGTGCATGCAGAAACATGTGAAAAGGAATAGATAAATTTTCTTAGCTTATTGGTCTGGAGCGATAGCACAGCGGGTAGGGCATTTGCCTTGCAAGCAGCCAACATGGCCAACCTGAGTTCAATTCCTCTGCCCCTCTGCAAGCTATCGAGAGTATCTCGCCCGCATGGCAAAGCCTGAGATACCCGTAACGTATTCAATATGCCAAACACAGTAACAATTGTCACAGTGGAGATGTTACTGGGCCTGCTTGAGCAAATTGATGAACAACGAAGGACAGTTACAATGACAGTGACTCTTAGTTTATTGCTTGGGAAAATTTTGTCTCTACTTATGAAAAAAACCCACTTCCTTTCATTTTATTTTAACAGAGACAGTAAGGTTACATCCTGTTTCCTTTTTCTTTGGCTAACAAAAGACTTGGCTCAGTTTGATCCTTACTTGTAGAAATTGTGAGCAGAATTTTATCGAAATTGGTATATTTTCTCTCTTCTTAAGAAGGTTTCTTAAGAAACAAACATAAATGATAAATTTGCATATGAAATGCACTTTTGAGCTGGTTTCTTGGAACTTCAAGCTTAATGTTGGGTGACTGTCAACTGTTGCCTCTTACAGTTGCCCAAGGGAGTAGAAAGATTATGTGCTTAAAAATTCATAATATCTGAGGTTTCTAATTAGTAAAATTGGGCACTATTATCTGATTTTTAAAAGTACATAAACATAGTTAGATTTGAGAAGTTTGTGTTTGAACTCCCCAGTTATACATCTAATTTTTATTATACATTTTGCTTCTGCAGGATAAAAATAAACATCCTTGTTTCCTGAAAAAAAGGAACACCTTTTTCTTAATGTTCATCATTAAGAAAGTATGTCAAATGTTCAATAAATTTGTACCTTACAGTTTTTGCTGTCAACATAAAATTTTGCAAGGCCGGATACAAATTTTGCTATAGCTTTGTGAAAGAAGATGGGTGTCACTTTTGTCAAACAAACCAACCTGTGTAATAAAACATTCTCTGTTTGATAAGCCTTTTGTCACCAACACATCTTGATTAAACTATCGTCATGCAAAACATGGATTTGGCAATGCCAATGCCAATATTGATACTGACCTCACCTTCACCACCTAGTACAGAAGAATTTTTTCCTTTTATTTGACTTGCTACTTTTTTTAATAAACATGGTCCTGTACATATTGACTCTCTCATTCTTCAGTACTTCATATCCACAGATACTGGAAATAGTCAGCCTATCACATTTCCTCAAAATTCATCCAGCTTTGACTAGCTATCTTATTTATGAGATATGGCATACCTGTGAACAAATCCCTTACTGACAAATAATGATGGTGCAAAAAAATTAATTTTCAAGATCACTTCCTGTGGTATTAAATGATGGCTTCCAGGACTGAGAGTTTAATTTAAGGGATAATATTGATCTGATCACACACATATACACTTGGACAATATGTATGTATTTTTATTTTACATTTAGTACCGATAAATAATATGGGTAAAAATTGCATCTATAACAAATTACGAGAGGGTCCTTTTGAATAGTTATTAGACTCAATTTTAAATGACATAGATGTATACTTGAAATTCTCTAGATTTAGCTAGAGAAGTTTTATATTATGATAAACATCTACACAAGAAGAAATTTAAATTGCATTTTCTTCAATGTAATTTCAGGATTCTAGTTAGGGTATTTTAAGACCATGCACAATTTGTATACCGTAAAGAGCCAGTGAGTAGCTCAAAGAATGTCATGAAATAGAATGACTACTTATGGCTAGGGAAACAACTTTGAGGCCCTGATTCTAAAAATTTAGAATAAAGCAACCCTCGGTGACCCAGAAAATAGAAATCCCCAGTCTCTGTAAGTCTCAGATAACACCCTACCACAAGAGATAAACAGTATCTACAACATGACTTTCTGATCTAGGGATACAAAGAAAATGTCTGGGACTGTGCTTAACATGCAGCAATAATACTTCTTTTTCTTTCTCCTCTTATTAAATTAATCTTAGCACACCATCTCAATCATAAATAAGACAAAAAAATTGTCACACATGATCTCAGTATAAAAGGTAATGGGAGAAGAATCTGAACAGCTGGACGCTGGTTCCAGATACAAACTTCCCTGGAAATCCAGTCACCTTATTTCCCCTATTTGAGTTGATTTCCTTATCCAGAAAGCATGGCCATGGCAGTTTTATCCATATGGCATGGTCCTTCAGAGCTGCTCTGGGTTCCTGAGATCCTGCCCTAGGAAAGGGTATTACTGAACTGAACACTCTGTATTATCCTGGCACTGGTAGAGATCTTCAAGAGGTCTGTTTACTACAGGGAAGATTAATATCCCAAACTCTTTCTTTCCTTTGAATATTTCTCTGGAAATCTATGATGGGATTAAGTAAATCCTGGGAAAACCATGAGAAGCCCATGTTCTTTCTTTACTTAGCACTGTTATTCATCATTCTTCTTCATTCCTCTTCCTGGTATTCTTCTACACTCAGCTGTCTGTTAAATTCCTTTGGAATTAAACTCCAAATGATATCATCAGGGAAAAAAAATGTTCCCTCTCATTCCTCTTGGGATCATATTTTTCCCCACCCGAGTGCCTGGCTCTCCATATGCCTTCACTGAAGAATATTAAGTAGAATGAGGCCAAAAAAATCCATATTTAGACACTAAAATGAGCCATTGGGGGCCAGAAAGAAAGCTTAATGAGCTGAACACCTGCTTTTCATACAGGAGCCCTGGGTTGGGTCCCTGAAATCATACTCCAGAAAGCATGTCCCAGATAGACCCCCAAACACAGAATGAAAAGTAGATTTCCAGCACTGCTGGGTGTAGCTCTAAACAAAAGCAAATGATCAGTCATGTGGAAGTGTTGCATAGAACTGTCTAGGGGTGCATTGATGATGAGCCAAAGTCTTTAGGGGAATTCTTGGTCTCAAGGGAAGGCAGGTATCTTTAGTCATTCAGGGGAAGACTCAGGCAGAAGTGGGCATTTCATAAATACAGGGACATTCAGAGCCTGGTACTGTGACAGAGCCAGCTATAGAAGGCCAGTATGCAAATTCTAATCAAAGAAAGGAAATCCAGAAACAACAGCTTCAGAATCAACTGCAAATTCTCCCCCCACTATAGTCCTTGGCAATAATACGCTGCCTGAAAAAGGATTGTCCCATGAAAGGTGGATGTGAGAGAGTCACCAGCAACAATAGAAGGTTCCAGCAACAGTACAGGAAGTCTCTACCTGGCATCTGAGTTGTCTGTCCTTTCCAAAGAATGGATGAAAGGAATGCCCCTCCTCTCCCACTGCAGCTTCATGGGAACTCTGTACAAGCATGTATACCAGGAAGAACAATTTACTAGTCCTGAAAGTACCTTTTCCTACTTTTAAGCCTTAGAGCTAGGCCCCAAACCATTGCTACAACATGTGTTCTGAGCAAGTCCCAAACAAGTGCAAGCACAACAGTCTACACTGATCACTGCGGCAGCACGGAGAGATGGAATCCGAAGCACGAGTCCTGAGAACAGAAAGTCCCAGCGCTTGCTTTGTGTAAGCTGCTCTGAGCGCCAGCCACAGGTCCTGCAGCCAAGGAGGGGTGGCCCCCTGAGCAGGAAACTCTTTGGCAGCCTTTACTGCATGCTTTGCCTGCTGACAAGAGCACACCCTGGCCTCGGTTATTGTCCTTATAAAACAGCTCTCAGAGAATGCAAGCCAAACGTTTTAAATGTGCTTGGAAGAAAAATGTGAACTAGGAATGCACGTGGTAGAACTGTACAGTACAACGGCAATAACACACAGTCTGCAGCTCCCAGAGGAGGGGCTGAAAGGAATATGCAGCTGGTGCCCAGGTTTTTAGTGGCTTCTCTTCCCTCTGGAGCAGTCCTATTGGGGCCCTGCAGCACCCTGATATGTGCAACCAAATCTGAGAAATGGGTGCTCCTATGGCTGGATCAGAATCATAGAATGTTAAGAATTTTCTCAACTAGGAGACTCTGTACTAATGAGTATCTTTGCATATAAATACATGGAGAAAGAAATTGAGATCTGCAGAGATCAGCAAAATGCACTAGACTTTATTGTAAGTAATTGTGTGTGTTTCCACACCACATTTTACCAAGCAGAAGTTAGGCAAGTAGAATGACTGTCTTCCATATCTAGTTCCATCTGATTGTCAGGTTCTGTTCTTAGCATCTTTCCAATGTCTGATTGACTTTCCAATATTGTTTAAAGGAATATTATTGCTTACATTTTAAAGGCCCTCCCGTTGATCGTCGATTTGCTCGAGCGGGCCCAGTAACGTCTCCATTGGAGACTTTGTTGTTACTGTGTCTGGCATATTGAATACTCTCGGTAGCTTGCCGGGCTCTCCGAGAGGGGCGGAGGAATCGAACTCGGGTCGGCCATGTTGGCCGCTTGTAAGGCGAACGCCCTACCTCTGTGCTATCACTCCAGCCCTCTGTGCTATCGCTCCATTTTAAAGAGAATGAAATTAAAAATGTCAATGTTTATGCAAACTCTCTACCACGAAAAAGCTAGAACAAATATCCAATGTCACGTTTGCCGAAACCAAAGAGTAGGATCATCTAAGGTATAATGAAATAGTATAAAACTAAAAATAAAAACGCTGAAAGAACTAATAAGACTAATATGAGACATTAATAGATTAGTTAATGACATTTCTAAGAAAACATTGTCAATTTAAAGGAGTGGGAAAGATTGATTATCTTTATCTAAAATATATATATGTATATATATATATATATATATATGTAGGCAGCTTTAATAGACTTGTGTAAACTTGAAAAATAAAACTTTGTCAGTTTATACTCAAAATGAAATGCCATAAAATCAAGAGAGATTTTAACTTTCCAGATGAGATGAATGAAGAATGGTGCCACATCTTCCTAAATTAGTATATAAGCTTATCCATGATAGTCGTGAAATTTTGACATAATAAAACAGTAGCAAAGTCATCAAAATAGAAAAAACATTTAAAAAAATGACTAAGAATAAGTGTAAAACAGAAGAAAGGAGAGGGAGTTAAGCCCACAAAAACATAAATTGTACTACAATCATTAAAACAAGAGCATATTGCACAAGACTAATAGCTATATCAATAAAATATTAAAATTCTGGAACAATCAAGATATTATAGTACTCCATATATGGAAGCAACAAAATTTAATGCAAAAATGGTTATAATAATCATCAAATGTTATTGGGGATGACAGCTTATAAATATGGGATAAATAAATTTCCATTTTGTCCTCATCCAGACATTCACAAATTCAAATTCTATGTTATATAGCTCTATGGGTAAGAAATTATAAAATCATCCCAAGTATTATTAAACATATAAATTATCTTGCAAAGTATAAATTCTAAATATGAATGAACTAAATACATGAACACAAAATATTGTTACACAAAAGTAGAATTTTTTAATTTTAGGAAATTATAAAAGCACTTTTAACAAATAGAAACAAGAACCTAATGTTAAAAATATATGCATACTTCATAAAGTGTATCCTTCAGATATTTTTTCTCTAGTATCCACTGTCTCACTGTAGCACTGTCCTTCCATTGTTCATAGACTTGTTGTTACTGTTTTTGGCATATCAAATATGCCACAGGGGGCTTGCCAGGCTCTGCTGTCTGGGCACCATACTCTCAGTAGTTTTCCAGGATCTCGGAGAGGGACAGAGGAGTCAAACACAGGTCGGCCACGTGCAAGGCAAATGCCCTACCTGCTGTGCTATCACTCCAGCTCCTCAGCTCCAGCTAGTATCCACTAGCATAATAATAATAGCAGCAAACCAACAGTTTTTACCCAACACAAGTATCTATCCAGGGACCTCATATACCTATCATCTCTTCTAAAACCTCACATGGTACAGTTGGACTTCCTATGTGTAAAAAGTGAGACTACTGAGGCAAACGGTGAAAATATTATTTGTACATGATCACACAGCTATATTGGGGGGATGGAAATAAAAACCAGACATCTGCGCAAAGTTCACATTTTTAACATGATAACAATGAATCCCTATTTCACAGAAAGAAATGTATCTAGCCAATAACAATATGAAAATTGCTCAACCAGGCATAACCACAAATATATAGGAGATAGCTTCCTATTCTGTTATCAAATTGACCCCACCTCCAAAAGACTAATAACAAGAACCTCAGTGCTTGTGAGGAAGACTACAGTTTGTAGAGTCAAAAATTAACAAATTAATAAAGTTGTTCTCATTTAGAAGCTAATCCATGACAGCTTTAGTTGTAAAATTTTGAAAAATAAAGAATTTGAAGCTAACTTATAAAACATTCTAAACATGGGTGTAGTAACTAAATGAAGTTTTTCCCTAACATGGCATCTTATGTAGAATGGTAATTTGCTGATATAACCAAGTTGAGGGGCTGGAGCGATAGCATGGCAGGTAGGGCATTTGCCTTGGACGTGGCTGACCCGGGTTCCATGCTTCCTCCCCTCTCGGAGAGCCCAGCAAGCTACCAAGAGTATCCTGCTCGCACGGCAGAGCCTGGTGAGCTCCCCATGGCATATTTGATATGCCAAAAACAGTAACAAGTCTCACAATGGAGACATTACTGGTGCCCACTCTAGCAAATCGATGAACAATGGGAGGGCAGTGCTACAGTGCAATGCAATTAAATTGAGGACCTGAGATGGGGACGATATCTAGGATAATGGGAAAGGAAAATAATGTAGGCACAAAGATTTGATAGAAGGAAACAAGGGTCAGTGTGGGAGCCAGCAATGTGACAATGGAACCAAAGGGAAAGGAAGTGACAGATGATTGAAAGAGAGGCTGGAGTGATGAAGGGCAGCAAGCCAAGGAATGTAGTCAGCTGGAAAAGGCAAAAACACAGATTGTCCCTAAAGCTTTCGGAAGAAGCACAGTCCTGCCAATGCTTAGATTTTAGTCCACTGGGACTCATTTAGGACGTCAAACCTCCAGAACTGCATACAAGACAATCAATTTGTGTTGTTTTAAATCATGAAGTTTGTGGTAATTTGACATGTTTGACAGTGACAATAGGAAACTATTTTAGTGTTAAAATGACATTAACAATTTTATTTCCCCAAATTAAAAAAAAATTACATCGGATCATTATTAACATAAGTGTTATTTGAAAATAGGATCATAAAGGATAATATAAAAGTTAGAGCATCAGTTTCAACTGTCATCAAGATTTAATAGCTGTGACATTTTGAACTGAGATCAAGATGAAAATTTCTAAAGAGAATGGTTACACAATGATTACATTTTCTCTTTAACCCCTTATGCACCTTTAGAGTATGAAAGGATCCAATGTGGGAAGTTAAAAATGAGGAATGAGTGCAGATTTTTTTTGGATAGAGCAGTTATCAATGCCACCCTCGAGAACGTCATGTGAGAACTGGAATGGGAAGAAATGGGAGAGATAGAATGGGAGTGAAGATAGACAGTCAGCAACTATACCACCTCCACTTCACTGATGACATCATTCTAATAACTCCAAACATTAGACAAGTGGCACAAATGCTGGCCGACTTCGACCATGAGTGTGGAAAGGTCAGACTACAGCTGATCTCACAAAGACAATGTTTATGAAAAATGGTCTCATTCCTGACGTTCCATTCGCTCTCAACAGAACAAACATCTCCAAATGCAACAGTTATGTGTACCTAGGTCGAGAAGTCAACATGGTGAATGACCTAACACTCAAGTTGCACAGGAGGAAGAGAGCGGCTTGGACCGCCTTCAAGAGCACCGAAGAAATAGCTAAGAGGATGAAGAACATATGGCTCTGGGCACATCTTTTCGATTCCACTGTTCTTCCTGCATTAACATATGCCTCAGAGACCCGAGCCCTACAAAAACAGGATGAGAACGCTATTCTGGTCTCCCAAAGAGGAATCGAAAGAGCTATGCTTGGAGTGTCATGCTTCACTCAAGTGAGAGAAAGGTCCAGAGTTCTGACCTCCATCAACAATCCAGAATCAGGGACGCCATCTCATTTGCCAACGCATCAAAAATCAGATGGGCTGGACACATAATGCAATTTGGAGATGACTGTTGCACTAGAGCTGTTACCAAGTAGATTCCACAGGATGTCAAAAGATCACATGACCGCCCACCTACAGATGGTCAGACTTCTTTGTCAAAACCCTGAACGATTGGTTTGAGGCTCTTTTTGTTCCTGGAGCAAGCAGATGCCATTAGGCTACACTAGCAGGGATGAATGGAGACATTACTGGTGTCCGCTCAAGCAAATCGATGAGTGACGAGATTTCAAGTAATCAAGAGAAGAGCAGTTATAGTGGTGTGTTGTGATGGTGGTGAGTCCTCATCACATATGTCCATACGTAACTTGTGTGTGTGTGTATGTGTGAAAGAAAGAGAGAGAGAGCGCGTGTGTGTGTGAGAGAGAGAGAGAGAGAGAGAAAGAGAGAGAGAGAGTTGAGGAGAAAGTGGAGTTCCTGTAACTCAAACCTACTAAGAATAGTGTAAACAGAAATTTGATATTTGTTTCTTGCATTTGGGTATCACATGGTGAACAATCTCAAGGTGTAGATCCTTTTTTAGCTCTTCTTCTTGGGGGAGTGCAGGAGAGTTGGTTGTTTGGGCTGTAAGTGGTCTTGTATAGAAAAAATATCAAGAGGTAGTGAGAGAGATCCAGCATGGTGTGTGAGCTGTACCCAATAAAACTGTTGAAGGTAGGTAGTTCCCTTTAGAGAAAAACTAAAGATAGTGCTGGATTACTAGGAAGTGATAAAGAAGTAATTATAAGTTGGCAAAGGAAAGTATATCCCAACATCATGAGAATTGCAGGTCAAAGCTCTCAGGAAGGCAAAAAGGTCTTAAAAGGCCCGGGTAGGTCAGTGATCATTGAATCCAACCATCTGCCTAGCCAGGCAGTGGGAAGCTTGTCATGGGTTTGTGTCTATCATAATAAATGACTAGCTCCCCACCCACTCCAACCTTGGTAGAGTCCAAAATGGACAAAAGCAGGAATGTATGGCAAATCTCTGAGTGGGAACTAAGCATATCCCCTCGTCCATTATCTGAGTTTCCCTGTGGCTATCAGGCTAATCGGGGAAGGGAAGGAAGTTTTCATTTTTATTTGTAATTCTTTTCTGTATTTCTGAGGTCACAGTCAGTGGCTTACTCCTGGCTCTGTACTCAGGCATTACTTCTTGGTACTTGGGGACCGCAGAGGGGATTGAACTGGAGTCGGCTGTGTGCACAGCAAGCATCTTATCCCTGTTCAATCTTCAGAAGGCAGTTTTAGAAGAGTTTTCACTACTACGTGGAACTGGGAATGATAACTTCTGAATTGTGATTGCATTTGTTGAAAGATGGGACTTCAATTCCATCATCTATTAGATATGATCCTGAGATTCAAGAGACTGGCCAGTGTTTCATTTTAGAATTGTGTCAGAAATTCCTTTCTAACTGATTTTAAAGAACTGATTTTAAAGTTATGGTAAAATAAATTTTGCTTTGTGATTATATCTCAGGAACTTATCTGTCTAACACTCTGATTATGTTATGCATGTATGAATTCTTTCTAATGTGCAGAGAAAAAAAATGAGAAGGAAAAGAAAGGAAATACCTCCAAGTGTTAGCAAAGTTATAATTAGATGGCACATGAATTTTATTCTCTGTTGCCTCATTTTTGTAATATTTTTACTTTTTCATGAGGCAAATAATTCTCACGCAGATTTATATCTAGAGAAAAAAAGATCCCAGACTTAGTGCTTTCATAGCCTGTGGCTTTATTACAATCCCAAAGAGTGCTTATAACAGGTCCAAATGAAAGAGCATTGACCATGAAGAGACAGGAGATGCTTCTTCTCTGCTCCAGATCAGTGTCAAATCTTCGTGTTTACAGGAACTTTCTGTACCTGACTTTGTAGAATACATAATACTAGACTGATGTTTCATTATGGAAAGAACCCACACAGAGAGGGCAGGAAACAGTTGAACAATAAAATACTGGTGGCCAAAAACACGAGCTGGCAGCTTTTAGCTTTAGTTCATAAAACCAGGGTGGCATTTGTTAATGAGACCCAGAAAATACTCAAAGAGAAGAGAACTGGATAAGAGAGAGTCCTTCGGCAAGGCAGAACATTCAAGTAATGAGTTTTATTCACTCACACCCCAGCACCACCATGCCCCTGAACTACAGCACAGTATCCATCCTAGAACATTGTGGGAATGCAAGTGGAGACAGAAAAGCAGTGTGGGAGATTTCAACCTGTCAGGGATACTGGGTATAATAGATGCACAGCACTTTCCTCACTGTAGATGCTTCATAAAAGTCTGTTCCCTTTTTTCCCCCAATCCTGCCCCTCCCCATCCCTATTATAAATATATGGGCACCTCACTGGGGTGGTTTGGCACCAGATGTCTCCTCATCTCTGCTTTCTTTATTCCATTTCAGACTCTTGGGTGAATTGTCATGCCTGATATGGTTGATTTCAAAGCCAAGTTTAGATGATGTGAATAATTAAAATCATGAAACTTAAACTCTCTAGTGAAACATTTCTGAGTCCTGCACACAGAGGAAACTTAAACGTTGAGTTGGAAGGAAGAAGCCAAACCACAGCCAAACGAAAAAGGCTACAAATCCAGCATTTTTAGGTACCACAGAAAATTAAGCACAGCAGGCAGAAAGGCAGCAAAGTTTATCTTGAGCCTGGGCCAAGAACGAGCCAGGAGGAAAACAAACAGACAAACAAAAACTCTCTAGTGAACTGTGCTCTTCAAATGAGGCTTGGAGGGTGCCAGTTCGACCTTTGGTTGATCCCAACACAGTGATGGTCTGTCTTCCAAGGCCACTGAGCAATGAGAATATTCAGATACATCTGCAAGGCCAGGAATTGTCTTTAAATACAATGGTAAATTAAAGGTCTTTGCAGAGACCCAGAATAGTTTGCAGAGAGATCTGTGGTTATCCTGAGCCTATACTCTTTAATTCTGTAAACGCATGTGCTGAAAAACATTTCAAAGTTCCCTCCTAATAGACATGTGGCTCTTGTGGAATCTAAGAGTTCCTTCAGTCAGACAATCACATCCACAAAGAAAATATACCAATGCTTATGCACAAACATAACACACAGACCCCCAAATTTATTATATCCAGCAGAAGTGCCCAGATGTACGTACATACACTGACATTCAAATGCACAAAAGCACACATCAGACAAGGACAACATTAAAAAAAGGGAATGTGAAAATTAAATGCTAAAAGTAAATACAGGAATTCTTTTAAAACTGCCAAATTGTAAAACATGATGAAGAAAAATCCGATCAGAGTTTTAACTGATTCCTCTCATTATGGTTCCACAATTTTTTTAATACACTTTGCTGTATTTTTGACATAACAGCCTCAGTGGAACTGGAAAAACTCAAACACTTATTACTCTCTGAAACTACAATACCAGAAGACAACTTGAGAATGTACACTGAAATATGTACAGAGGCATTAGCAGTATTCTATTCTTTTAAGGAAAGTGCACCAAAAGAGGGAAATCAAATTAATGTCATGCATGAAGTTTATTATCTCCAGTGGCTAAAGAAAAGGGTGAAATTTGAAGACAGTTGCCAATAGTTCTATTTCTTTAACACAACCAAGGTCTTTTGTACGGGTTGCTATGTTAAAAAAAGGTATACAACTGCATTTAGAGTAAATTACTCTTCAAAGACTCATTCATACAAAATCCTGCACATACCAGCTTTATGAGTCTCTTTTGCAGAAGTTGCAGGGTCTTCCCTCCAGAAGTTTTCTCTGTGCACATGCACACTCTCAGTTTCATTCAAAATACTTGCCAGTATACCATTTACCAAGGATGAGAAAGCGGGATTGCTATTTCCCCTACTTGGCGAAAGAGGAAATGGAACTGAATCACTCCGGAAGTAAGAGGATTCAAAGGCATGTTGGAACTGGCTTAAAAACTCTGTTGGAACAAACTGTCCTTGCACTGGGCTGAGCTCTCTCTACCACGTGCAGTACAGAAATATTCACTTACCAGCTGGAAAACAGCCTGGAAAGTACATGAGCTGCTTTGGTAGGCTTAAGACTTAATGGCTAGAGAAAACCCTTATATCTCCAGTACTGGCATCAGTTTTAGAACTGTAACCGACATTTAATTTTTCCTCCCCTTCATCAACCAATAAGAGATGTTCTATGTTTCCAGTTAAACGGCACAGAATAAATGGAAAGGGAACTTCTGCTTTGAACATTGGCAATTATTATGAATAGTATATGAATATTAGAAATAGTGCTATGCATATTAGCAATATTGGTCACTCTAGCAAACAGGTGGTGATGACTACAGGACCCTGTGTAGGCTCCAAGTACACCACATTCTGGAAGAAGAAGATAATGCATATTGCACCTTGTACTTCCTTTCCATGTGTTTACACAAGATGAAACAGAGCTGACTTCCCACACCTAAGCTAAATTTTAAGTACTGTAGGCCACCACATGTATCATTATTCCAGAAATTTGGCCACTGTATTATTATGATAATAGTCCTCAAAGCTATCACTTAACTGTGAACTAATGTATGTATGTATGTATGTATGTATCTATCTATCTATCTATCTATCTATCTATCTATCTTTTGCTTTTTGGGTCACACTTGGCGATGTATGGGGCTCATGCACTCAGGAATTACTCCTGGTGGTGCTTGGTGGACCATATGGGATACTAGGAATCTGGGATGCAAGGTAAGTGCCCTCCCTGCTGTGCTATGGCTTCAGTCCCCTGTACCTATATCTTTAATCATCATTGCCTAAGATTCAGGTTTGTGTCTACAACTTCCTGGTGAATGTCTTTACTAGAATGTTCTATAGACGTACCAAACTCTATAATAAACAAAGCTATAAATTCCAATATCTCACCTCGAACCTCTGCCACACAGTCCAATTACAATAATTTGTTTATTGTTGAGCAAAAAATGTTTTTACAACTATTTTTCTATACAGTATCAGATAATCAATATTTTTGTTATGAGAGTCCATCCCTTTGTCACAACTACCCAACTCTGCAATTACAATGCATACACAGCAATAGATGATATGTCTATAAAAATGTGTGAGTAATCACAATTCAATTTTATTAACACAGGAAGGAGAATGTTTTTCAACAGTCAAAACACCATGCACTCAGTCAGTCAAACTAGAAATTCCTAAAGTATACTAGAATTCTCTTTCTCTAATCTTTTCATAGCTTCAGTATTTGTTTATTTGTTTCAGGGCTTATTCCTGGCACAATATGCAAGATCCCACATAGCAGTGCTCAGGGGTCCAGGTGAGGCACTACAGAAAAAAACTGGGGTTGGCTATATGCAATGAAAGTCCCTTAACCTTTGCTCCTTTAGTTTGTTTTTTACTGAAACTTATCAGTATATACATATATATTATATACTGATGTTATATATCTTACATATCTTAAATATATATCTCACATATCTTAAATATATCTAAAATATAATTTCTTCTATCTTCATTGGCTTTCACTTGATCACTTGACTTCCTGTTAATCATTGATTTGCTTGAGCGGGTGCCAGTAATGTCTCCATTTGTCCCTGTCACGTGCTAGTGTAGCCTAATGGCGTCTGTTCATTCTAGGAACACGAAGATCCTCAAACCAATTGTTCAGGGTCTTGACGAAGAAGTCTGATCATCTGGTAGGTGGGCGGCCACGCGGTCTTTTGTCTTTTGACATCCCGTGGAATACAGTCGGTAATGGTTCTAGTCCAGCGGTCATCTCCAAATCTCATTATGTGTCCAGCCCATCTGATTTTCGATGCATTGGCAAATGAGATAGCATCCCTGATTCTTGACCATTGACGGAGGTCGCAACTTCGGATTCTTTCTCTCATTTGAGTGAAACAAGATACTCCAAGCATAGCTCTTTTGAGAGACCCAAATAGCATTCTCATCCTGTTTTCATAGCGCCCAAGTCTCTGAGGCATATGTTAATGCAGGAAGAACAGTGGAATCGAGGAGATGTGCCCGGAGTTGGAGTTTCTTCGTCCTCTTAGCTATTTCTTTGATGCTCCTGAAGGCGTTCCAAGCCGTGCTCTTTCTCCTGCGCAACTCAGGTGCCAGGTCATTTGTCATGTTGACTTCTCGACCTAGGTACACATAACTGCTGCATTTGGAGATGGTTGTTCCATTGAGAATGAATGGAACGTCAGGAATGAGACTATTTCTCATAAATATTCAGCTGTAATTCATTCATTCAGTGAAATTCAGCTGTGGTCTGACCTTTCCACACTCACAATCAAAGTCGGCCAGCATTTGTGCCACTTGGCTAATGTTTGGTGTTATTAGAACAATGTCTTCAGCAAAGCGGAGGTGGTGTAGTTGCCGACCGTCTATCTTCACTCCCATCCCTTCCCATTCCAGTCATCGCATGACGTTATTGAGGGTGACACTGAAGAGTTTCGGTGAAATGGTATCACCCTGCTGAACCCCTCTCTTGACATTGATCTTCACTTCTTTGTAGAATGGTGAGATCTTGGTAGTCACCACAGGTGATGAAGGGATTAAAACCAGGAGCCCCACACTACCCTGCCCTCTCTGCTTTCACCAACTGCAGAGACCAGGGATTGGATTAGGCACAGAAGACCCACCCTACTCCTACCAGTACCAAATAAATACCTCACTGGCAGACCTCCACTAGTTCCACTACCTCTACTACCCAGCCGCCACCACGCTCCAGGATGTTTTCCAGACCACATGGCTGCAAAGCGGCCACACAACACATTATAACACACTTAATACCCATCTTCCAGGTTTTCTGCACCATATTTGATAGGGTTCAAATATGGTTTGAACCATGGGAACACCTACAAGGGTGATTAGAGGTCTCCCCAAAAGCCTCTATCCCTCTCGGAGAGCCTGACAAGCTACGAGAGTATTCCGCCCCCAAGGCAGACCCTAGCTAACTATCAATTGTGTACTCGATATGCCAAAACCAGTAATTACAATGGGTCTCATTCCCCTGAGCCTGAAGAAGTCATCAATACGGCAGTGTTGAGAAGGAAGAGGAAGAGAGGCTGATAAAATCTCAAGACCGAACTAGGCTTCCAAAATGAAGAAAGAGAAAAATAATTGTCTGTACTTTCAATGCACGTATGCTGGCATCAGATGCATCCATCGAGGACCTGATAGTACAATCGCAAAAGATCAAGTACGACATCATTGGTCTGACCGAGACAAGAAGGCACCAATCTCATCATGCCATTTTCGACACAGGAGAACTGTTTCTTGGAATATGCAATGAAAGTGGCATCGGAGGCGTTGGTGTCCTTGTCAACACGAACTTGGCCATGAGCATTGATTCATTCAAATGCCTAACAACCCAAATCGGATGATTACACTTGAATAGGTGTGGCTCACTGCTGGCAGTTTCTATCTTTATTGTCTACGCACCAACATCCAATTATGATGAAGGAGAAATTGAGAAGTTCTACATGGAGCGGGAAAAGTTCTATAAAGAAGACCACATCTTCTACAAGATCATTGTTGGTGATTTTATTGCCAAGATAGGACCGACAAGATAAGCTGAAGAATTCCACATCAGGACCCATGGCCTAGAATGGAACAAACAGGGTGAGAGACTATCTGAGTTCATCATGTCGACCAAGACCATCGATGGTAACTCACAGTTCTAGAAGGCTGAATCTAAACGTTAGACATGGGAGTGTCCCAGTGGATGGTTCCGCAATGAAACTGACCACATCATATTCAATAAACAGTTTTGCCTGACCGATGTCGCTGTTGTCCCAAAATTCCAAACGGGATAGGTCCACCGCCTCCTTCATGCAAAATTCTACTTCACAGAGCAGGGAGAAAGGTCTGCAAAGTGTAAGAAGAGAACTCCCAGAACAACCACCAACTGGGAGCTCTTTGGCATTATTGCTTGAACATGGGAAGACACCATCACTGACAACATTGACGAGAAATATGATTGACTGGTTCAGCACCTCCATGATTGTGCGAGGAACGCCAAGATAGCCACAAACAAATGCATCTTCGAAAACTCTTGAACTTATTCGCCAACGTGGTTTGACGCATGCCTCGGGCAACCTCAAGGGAATGTCAGAGCTCACAAAGCAGTGCAGAGATGTGATAAAGGAGGACCTCAAAGAGAGAAGAGCAGAAGTGCTGGTAGATTTGGCAGAAGCCGGGAAAAGCATTCGTAACACCTGCCTGTCCTTCGCCAACTACAAGACCAAGATGACTGCCCTTTGACATCCTGATGGATCTATCACATCTTCCATAAGGGCAATGGAGAAGATTATCCATGACTTCTACTCAGATCTCTTTTATAGCCATGTCCACCTGCCCACATACCAAATTTCACAAGATGGAAATGTCATTCCCAACGTTCTCCCTTCTGAAATCTGACACACCATTTCATTGGTAAAGAAACAAACAGCACCTGGCCCAGACAAGGTCAGACCCGAACACCTGAAGAACCTGCTGTCAGTACTCATCAATATACTGGCTCGGCTCTTCACACACTACCTGTCTGAATGCAAGTTTCCGTCCCAATGGAAAACCAGCAGGACTGTACTACTGTACAAGAAGGGAGACATCCATGACATTGCCAACTATTGCCTAATCTGCCTATTGTCTGTCATCTACAAGCTGTTCACTAGAGTCGTCCTGAATAGGATTGGCAGAACACTAGATGAAGGACAACCATGTGAGCAAGCTGGGTTCCGAAAAGGATTCAGCACCATCGACCACCACACGATAACCAAGCTCAATGAGGTTTCTCGGGAGTTCAAGATGCTGCTCTGTCTAATATTCATTTAAAGAAAGCCTTTGATTCTGTTGAGACGGAAGCAGTCATCGAAGCCCTAGCCAATCAGGACATTCAAACTCAATACATCAGGCTCCTCCGTGAGCTGTATTACAGATTTCCTATCAGGATCTCACCATTCTACATTGGCTTTATACTGATTATAATAATTTCTGTCATATTTGTATTATATCTATTAAGTATGACCAAAGCTATGGACAAAAATCAAGCATAATGTAATATATAGCCACTACCCTCTGGTTGTCATTGCCTACTCTTTTCTTCAACTCAGTCAACGCTTATTTAGTCCTTCACCATACTGCACATTATACCAACTACAGGATCAGAGCAGGAAAGATATAGTCCTTCTCCACATGAAGCTTCTATAGAGTGGGAAAAAATCTTATTTTAATGACTCAAATATTTCAAACAATCTCTGAAAACAGTTTAATTTTATACACATATCAAAAAGTTTCCCAAAATTTAGAGTCAACTAGAAAAGTTCGTGAACTTTTATAGTAGAGCAAACTAAAAACGTATCTATCTGTCTATCTAAATATATACATATGTGTGTGTACTCTATATTTTAATACAGACCACCAATTTTCCAGTTTAAAAATAAATGTGAAAGAAAACTCTCTTACATATCTAAAGAGTAAGATATTGTTTATCCTGAACTAATTTCTTAAGCATGTAGTAAGAAGTTTTAAAATATTTTTACTTTGATTTTCAACATTTCTGAGCATTCTAAATATCAAATTTTTATTACTGGGAGGAAGAGAGGATCCTCCTGGCCCTCTCTGCAGTGCTCAGGGAATGAGGGAGAGCTCCCTCCCTGCTTTTCTTAGCCAACCAGGCCATATGTCGAATGTGACTGTCCAAGAATTCAGCAATGCTCAGAATTCTGGGGATTATCTGGACCACCCTGATGGTTATCTGGGGTCCTCAAGGATTGTATTCAGCAGCAGGGGGACTCTGCTAGGTAGATACCTGAACCCATTAACTACCTTTTGGCCTCACAAATTTGATTTTGCTTATTTTGTGTGTGTTTGGGGGCTGTATCTGATTATTCTCAGGGTTTGCTTCTGCTTTGTGCTCAGGAATCATTCCTGGTGCTTCTTGTGTGACCGTAATTGGTGCCAGGGACTGAACCTAAGTCTATCACATGCAAGACAATTGTCCCATTCATTGTATTATTTCTCTGATCCCCAAACTTGTTTTTTTTAATAGAAGGAATTGCTGTATAATTTTAACTCGTCATAGAAAAGATCTATGTTATTATGTACCTGTCTTATTATATCTAAAATGCACTCTATTTGACAGTTATTAGTACCGTTAGATAAATAAGGGCTGGAGTGATAGCACAGCGGTAGGGCGTTTGCCTTGCACGCAGCCAACATGGCCGACCCGAGATCGATTCCTTGGGTATAAATAAAATAAATAAGAAGGAAAAGTGAATTATGTGACTACTCTAGTTATTAAATAAAGATCAGAATATATTTTAAAATGGTAATTGAGAAGAGGCTGGAGGGGTAGTACAGAAAGTGGGGTGCTTGCCTTGCACATGGTTGACTCAGGTCCTGGGAGCCGCTCCAGGATTGAACCCTGAGTGAAGATCCAGGAATAAGCCCTGTGTTTTGCTGATTGTGTGCCCCACCCCACCCCCACTGGCCCCCACAAAAGAAAATTAAAATGGCAATTGAGATGCTTTGGTATGTAAAAATGTACCAAGTTAAGAAGAAATTCATAGGTTTAAGGCTAGAAAAGATAAAAATTGGGGAATCAAACAAGGATTCCAGAAGCATTAAAAGTAAAAAGTGAAATAAAGAGATAGATATTGATATTATATGCATATATATTAATACATGCAAAATATGACATAATCCATTTCTTTGTATTATGTAAATAGAGTTAACATTAAAGAATATATCTGCCTATTTATCTCCTTATTATTATATTTATGTTTTAAATGCATAAGGAATGACATTTATTTTAAGATACAGCAATAACAATAAAAGTTCTGGGAGATGTGACTCACGTTTGTCCTCCAGGCCTTGCAGCCAGGCTGGGCTGTCTATAAAAGCACTAGCCTTCCAGGGGTGGGAGGTGCTGGTTTCTCACTGAGAAACTGCATGGTTTCCTGGAGAATTTCCATAATAAAGACACCAGTATTGGCTTAAAACTGACACATTCTCTGAGGCCCTGAAAGTGCTGAAATTTCATAAAGTCTTTTTTTTTTAATTGTTTTCAAAGTTTAGGTACTGTGATTTGTAATACTATTAAGGTAGGGTTTCATGCATACAATGTTACAACACCACACCCTCCACCCAAGTGACCCCATTGCCTTAAGTCCCTCTGACCCTCACCTATCCCGTGGTTGGTTCAGTTCTGTAGACAAGTTCTCAGGTTCTGTTCTTTGATCATTCCTTACTACCTTACTATCTTTCTTTATATCCTACATATGAAGTCTTTAAAAATATAGGTCATTAAATTACTGTAGATCATTTTTCTTCTAGAAAGAAATGGCACGCAAATCAATATGCTGATGCTCCGATAGAGGAAATATTCGGTGAATATTTTGAAATAGTTGTCCTAAGACTGTAAGCCTAAAACTCACAATGGTATTTAGCACAGAGGCATTCAAGGTTCAAACTGGATTTCAAGTACCTGGTCTTTCAAAAAGTCATATAGACATCAACTGTATCAGGTCTGTAATCACACTAAGTTCAAATCCTGCCTCCAGTATTTATGTGATGTGGGATCTTGAGTGAGTTACACTTATTGGTAGATATTATTTATTCAGAGTCTTCCTTGCTAGAGTATCTTACTATCTGACTTTTTTGGGTCAGGCTTAGCCATGTTGTTGGTAAGTGAAGCTGAAAGGAAGTATGTTCCCATGCCCATGTTCCTTTACAGTTGACAGCTTTAAGAACTATTACATGTTCTACCTTCACTATTTCATCTGTTGAGACATAGCTGGGCTACAGTGATGGGTAGTTCTTTCCATGTGAATCCCAGAGAAAAGAACTGACATTAAAGAAAGCTTTACTGCTGAAACTCAGTAAAATCTGGATTTGCTTGTTACTGCAGTATAAATTAGTTTATAAAATTTTATATGTGATTTAATCTCAGTTAATCACCTGATAAAATAAAAAGGACCAAATATAATTTAGAAAATGATGAAAGAAAATGAGTTAGTTAACATAAATTACTTAGAATGGAATCTGGAACGGGGTGAGGGTTAAAGAGATGTTCCTTAGAACGACACAGAAAATCCTGAGATTAATACACACAATTTTTCAGTTCCTGATTTGTAGTTAAAGTCCTCCAATACACAAGACAAAAATTTAAAAAAGACCAGTACCAAGAAAGACCCCAGTAATTAATTTAGAAAGACTTTTCTGAATCAATTTCATAAAAGAATGTCATCAGTAGAAATAATTCATGAAGGTCATAGTCACCATAACTAGGCTGAGAATAAGAAGGTGAAGCATTAGTCCCCTCACACACTGGACTTAGTTTCTTCTTCTTTACATAAGAGTTGAAATAGATGGTTCTTAGTGCCCTGGAAAGTGCGTGTCCAATGGCATTCTCGTGGAATACATTTCAGCATTACAAACAACACATTCATAGGATGAAATAGTAGAAGGTGACTCTGGGGTGCATTTGTTTATTCCGGTTCAGCAGGGGTGGAAATTTGAATTCCAGGTGAACAAGCAAAGGTCTGGAACCCAGAAAGACTTTGTCATATACCCAGGAGATGCCCTTTCTTTCATGGGATTCCAAACCTTGTAGGGGATGGCAGGCAAAGAGCCAGACCTTTGTGTTTCAGCTCTATTGACATTTGATGGTCAAATCTTATGGGAATCTGATCAACATGCATTATAAACATATTCCTCTCACTTGTGTCCCCAAAGCACTGGCCTGTGGAGAGCAATCCAACACCTGCCACAGAGGGACAAGTTATATTAAAATGGCCTCTGACATCTCCAAGTTTTATTGCTGTGATTTCATAGCTTGTCTTTAAGAGTTCTAAACCATTGCTGAGTCGTGGGCTTTTAGCCACACTCAACATAGTGAAATCTTTCCTTAAATATTTAAATTTAAAACACATGAAACACCCCTTTGTCACTGAGTTTACAATAAAAAATGGCTTATGAAAACACTGCTGGTGGCAACACAAATTGATAAAATATCTTTTTGGAAAGCATTTTTATAATATCAACCAAGAACAGCAAAATAGTTCATTTCAATAGACCAAGTGACTCAACTCCAGGAAATTTATTTTAAGGAACTAGTTCCCCAAAAGGGTAGGGGTAAAGGAAACTGAATATAAAACTAAATTTATCAAAGTGTCTTCCATAGTAGTGAAAAATTAGAAACAACTTTAAATTCCCCAAATAGGAAATAGGTTAAAGAAATTGAGCTATATACCCTCAATTGAATTTGAAGCAGCAAATAAAGTAGTAATTTTAAATACTACATTTTTATGGAAAATGCTTGTATGGCATAAGGTTAAGGGAAGAAAGCCAGATTTACCCTGACTCAATCTGAAACGGAAAAAAAACAGAACAATATATGTGCTTGAATAACCAACGTGGCAAAATATTTAATGATTTTTCATTAATGAATTTACTTCTGGCATGGTATAACTATAAATATTGAAGAAATAAAGCTCCACGAGGAGCAAAACCCCCAAAAAAAAGAGTCACAACAGAAGAGTCTGCTCTTACGTTCCTTTGGCTGTTTCTGCCACCCAATGCAAGACAGGAACTTAGATATTTTTTTCTCGGGAGGAAAATGCTAGCAGTACCCTTTTAAATAGAGACTTGAGGATTATACATTCAGTGTTCTGGGATCAAGATGCCTAAGGAGGTTCACAAACATCTCTTTGCTCCTTCCGCTTAATTATCCTGCCCTCCACGTGACTCCAAGGCCAAAGCCAAAGGCTCATGATTTTAAATGTCCAACAACTTCTTTCTTGTTCATTTCGCAAGTCAATGCTGGTATAAAAAGAAGCCTGGGAAACATCGCGCACCCGGAGCCTGAAACTTCAGGAAAAGGCAAGTGGCGTCGCATTATCCTGGGGTGACCATGAGTTTCCATCTGTTGCAAAGAAGGCAACCGTGGCCAAAAGCAATTTCTCTGGCCAAAACACTCATATGGTGCTGCTTTTCCGGGCCGTGTTGTTCCACAGGCGCTGATCCCCTTGCAATTCGGGACCCTCTCCCGGACTTTGCTGCCAACCACTGCTTCCCACAACACATCCTCCGCTTCAGTTTGCAGCCGAGATTCCCATTCCCTCTGCCAAAAAACCTGTGAGAGCGATGCTTTTATCTTTGCAAGAATGTGCCTGCGCAGGAAGCCAACACCCAGCAGAGTAACCTTGACTCGGTTCTGTGCAAATGTGCGAACCGGAGGAGGAGGCGTGGCGGGCAGAGGAACTTGCTTCATTGCAGACGCGGGGGCAGAGGTGCTGCCAGTTGCTCTACAGTTTGCATCAACCCTGCGGATGTTCTCGGAGCCTTTGCTCTCTTCTCTTGGAAGGTGGCGATCAGGGTTTCAGCTACCTGGCCACAATGATTGCATGAGATAACATATCCGAAGCATCTGATGCATAGTCAACACTCTATCTATGCTTATGATCTCCGGCATTTCATTTAACAAGCATGACTAGCCTAAGCCAACTCTTAAGATGTGAGTCAATCCAGAGGATCATGAAAATGTAAACCTCCTCTTTGTTCTCTCTCTTTTTTTTCCCCTCCTTGGTGACTTTTACAGGCCAATCCTCATCTCTTCTTACAGTGTACAGATGTTGGACATTGCAAAGATGAAATGATAGAGAAGAGGCAAAAGAAGCATTAGGAGGTATGGGATAGACAGTTCATAGTTTATCAATATAAGACAGCACAAGGTGACTTTCTAATGTTGAAATTATTATTGTAAACCTAAACAAATAGTAGTTTCAATCCCAAAAGGACTATTTTTTTTTTTTTGCTGATTTTGGCACTTAATACTTTCAGTAATCCATTTAAAGTTGGTCTTAGCAAGTAAAATCTAATAATAATATATATATATATATATATATATATATATATATATATATATAATCAGGAGCCAGAGCAATCAAACAGAAGGTAGAGCATTTGCCTTGCATGCAGCAGACCTGGGTTCAATTCCAGGCACCCCATACGACTCCCTGAGCCCCATCAAGAGCGATGATCCCTTAGTGCAGGGCCAGGAGTAAGTCCTGAGCATTACCATGTGGAGCCCCAAAACAAAAAATAAGAATAAAGAAAGAAGCATAACCAATATGTCCATTAGTTTTGGACATGACACTGACCCAATTCTCCTTCCCTGTGGTATGGAGTTAAGTGGGAAATGAGAGGGGGACTTCATGTTAAATATTTTCTTGGTGGTAAATAAAGGGCATTCTTCCCTACCCATCAAGCCACTGAGGGCACAGACACATAACTGACATAGAGCCAAAAAATACATTAGAGTTGAAAGCAAGAGATGCAAAACTGGAGCTATGCTGGATCTCTGTGATGTTACAATTAGGACACCACAGCAGTAGCTGTGGCCGTTGTGCGTTATGGATCAAACAGTGCCCATGGAGGAGATCTTGAGCAGGTTCTTATTGCTGCCTGCCTTCCAGATGCTCCTTGAATCTTGTCTGTTACCCAGATACACTTTTCAAACTTCTCCCAGTCCAGAAATTCCCTTTTATCCCAAGTGAGTTAGATACTGTTGCCTGCAACCAAGAAACTTGTTCTACCATTTTTCTCTCTGTAAACCATCTCTAACACCTGAGTCTTCATTCTTTGGGGAATCTAATTGGCCCAGATTCTTTACATATCATCTCCAGACTGGTCTCAGATTCCAATTTTCATTGGCCTCTCCCCGCGAAAACTGTTGGCATAAAGTATTTTCCTTGGGATGGAAAGTTTTGAACTGGAAGATTAATTTAATATGTTGATCTTTAACAATATGAGTGGGGTTTTTTTTTTGAGACCTAATTTGCTGTTTGGACCCGTGGCTTCACTAATATTGGTATGTTTTATCTCTGTCCGTCTGTTTATAATTCATAATTTCTACTTAGACATATATTTAGTGTGTACTATGGTTTAATTGTGTATACTAGGGCTTAAGCCCAGTTATTTGAAGATATTTAGTGTACAAATTTCTTATACATTTGTAAACATATCCCTTGTAACCTGTAGTATTGTAGCATTTCTTTAGAATTCCACCATGGCATCATCCTCACAAGTCTGGTTCTCCTGCCAGAAATGAGCCCAGGGCTTGTCATAGTCAATAAACTTAAAATAATAGTTCAAGTTGTTTGACTGACATAAAGATGCAGTGATAACATTCAGGAAAGTGACTCTCTAATGTGGAAAAATGTATGTTAGGTACACTTTCTAAAGTTCCTTCACTCTTCTTCTAAAACTGGAAATTGCTGTTGATTCAAAAGTATTAGGACGCATTTTCACAACTCTTTTGAAAAATACAATTTGGGTTAGATAGCTACATTAGAGTCAAACTATATGGTATTGATATAAAAAGTTACTTCATTTCAACACCGCCCATTTGCTCATTATTTGTCCATGACCATCCCTATGTCACTCCAATGCTGCCACTTAACACAGGTGAATTTAGTTAAACCACCCTCCCCCAAAAGACAGAAAGGAAAAAAGACTTCTTTGAGACATGTCCGATGTTTGCTTTTTAAACATTTTCGGGTGAGGGGAAATGTGTGTGTATGTGTGTGTGTCTGTGTATGTGTGTGTATTAGTGTGGTATGCGTGCGTGCACATCCGCTGATGCACACAAGTGCATGCATGTGTGTTAAGCTTTTTATCTGCTTCCAAGGGAAAGTAAAGCTGGATCAGAGCCCAGAATCAATGTGGGAGACCCAAATCTCTCTACTCTTACTTTGAGACTTTTCAGGTGTTCAGTGACCATGAGATTCAGATGGTTAGTTAAATTATCCTTTTTACTGAGCCAAGGCAACTCATTCTAGAGTATAGATTTGAGAACAAGGAGGAGGAAGACAGATGTGAGAAGGGCTGGACTTGGACCACCATTAGAAAAAAAATGCGCTCTTCTACCATCAAAAGTACAAGCCCAGGAAAATCACCAGGACATGCTGAGTCAAGAGGGAGTGACACTGTTCAAAGTGACCATAGTAGAGCAAAGCTGAGAGCTTCAGAAGATCACTGCCTCTTTACTGGGTATGAGATAGCTATGAATGCTGCAATAACAGTATATTAAGACTAATGCTACAGGTCATCATTTCCAGGACAGTGACAACTTGAATTTAGTCAGGGCTTCGGTCACTAGTGGCAATTTCTTCTATGTAAGTACTATGAACACACTTGGTTCCTTATACTCTCCCTCACTGAACCTACTGGATATAAGGTAGCTTACTCTATTGGTATGCATAGCCATTGATTTCATATCTTAACACTGTCATACCTTATATCAGATTTTTTTCCCCATCAGCACTTGAAACAGTAGGAAGGAGTTCTTTATCCAGAAATATGTCCTCCAGTCCTGAAAGATGCAGAATCCAAGAGAAACAATCAGGGGAATCATGAAGGAATGACCAGAAGTTTCAGAAAATTCCAGGGATTCATACAGGTTCCATGATTAACAGTGAGTTATTTCTGTAATACTAGAGTTATTTCACTCTAGTGTCATTAGTTATTTTCAATAACGGCATAAAAAAGCAACAAGGCACAAATAAAGAGCACATAATTTCCAAAGGAACAGAAAATCACATATATTCATTGACTTCTACATGTTAAACTTTTTCATCTGCATTGCCTCATTTGAGTCTTAAAAATTGCTATAAAGTAAGCATTATTTCCTTATTTTTTACAAAGAAAGAAGCAAATTAGTTATATATCCAAGGTGAAAGGTACAGAATTTCTGATTCCAAATCAATTTTTTTTTCCAGTTCACCACTATATAGAAGAGAAAGGAATCTCCAGGTTCTGACCAGCATTTAGACATCTAAATTCAGATGTTCTTGTTAGAAGAAACCAGCCCTATTGATTCAATATCACTCTTTATAGAAAAAGTCTCAAGCGGGCCCAGTAACGTCTCCATTGGAGACTTTGTTGTTACTGTGTCTGGCATATTGAATACTCTCGGTAGCTTGCCGGGCTCTCCGAGAGGGGTGGAGGAATCGAACTCGGGTCGACCATGTTGGCCGCTTGTAAGGTGAACGCCCTACCTCTGAAAACACATGGGCCAAGCTTTTCCAAGTGTCATCAAATTGAACTAGGAACTTCATCTCCCCAAAGAAAAGGATAATTGAATATGATTATATAGTTGCTTATTTATTTCTCAAACCCTATTTGTAGAGTTGTATTTCAAACTGGTGCAAAGTACTTTTAGAAAACCTCCCAATTGCTCCAACCTTGGTCTGAGGTTCACATCAGGATGGCCAGAAAGCAGGTTTCAATAGTCAACCTTCCCTCTGGTGGGGCCTAGGAACAGCAGTTCTTTCAGCATCCCACTAAAAGGCTGTGACTCAAGGTGCCCCTATTTTATTTCAACCTCTAGAATCATATGAAGACATAAGTTCAGGATGGAAAAGCCTAGAGACTGTTCTTTATTCAGAAAACTGCATAAATTCTTGAGCATTTATAGAATTATAAGTAGCCAGAGAATTCCAAGGAACAGTGGCAGCAATTTCCTAGCACTCAGAGTACTCATATTTTCATATCATATTATACAAAACATATAGTAGAACTTGAAAAATCTTAGGTAATCACTCACTCACTCATTCCCCTAGTATTTCCAAAGGATGTGTTTGTTCTAGCTCCTGTAAATATTGACTTTATAGTGAAAACTAGAGAATAGCAATAGGTTGCTCCTGCCTGAATGCCCGCAAAAAGTCTAATTTATTAAATAAAGATGCACTACACTCATTTTAAAGAACATAAATAGAGCAAGTTATTTTATAGCTACCATAGTTTTATTTCAAAAGAGTATAATATATATGAAAAATGTGCTACCTGAAGACATGGTACAGTGATTAAGGCACTGATTTTGCCTTAAAAAACAAGTGGCTGACCTAGGTTCAATCACTGACACTGCGTTATGGTCTCTGAAGCCCTGTCATGAGTGATCTCTTATCACAGATCCAGGAGTAAGCCCCGAGAATGGCTGGCTGTTGTAAAAAAATTACCTAAAGAAAAGGTCATGTATTTTATCTGGGTTTTGAAGGGTGAATAGGAGCTTGAGTTTATTTACACAGAGATGTAGAAATGAAAAAAGAAGATGATGGGTTTTGGGTGCCCATGAGCATCTCTGAGACAAAGAATAATATACACATGGGGGTGGGGGTAAGTATACAGAAGTTGAAACTGGAGAATTCAATCAGCAGGGGTATACCCAGCTAAGCTATAAAGCCTCGACTTATCCTACAGGATGAAGCAAGAAGACATAGAGATCAACATTATGTTCAGGAATGCAGCTTCACAGCAAATAAAATAGATGACCCAGCAAAAAAATGTTGGTGTTCCCCGGAGCCATGCTCAGCCCTCTCTTTGTGCTGGTGGGTGGGCATGATGTCTCTGGGAGGGAAGACCACCCGCCTAGTGTCATCATACACACACACACACATCTGACTTCCATGGGGAGTTTCCTAAGCCCATGGTCTGAGAAAAGCTTATTCAGAAGTCTGGAAGACAACATTCTCCCAAGCTTTTTTACTCACACTTTTGTTCCTTTATTCCCATTTGGTTCATATTCTTTCACTGTTACTTTATGCTGCTACTTTAATTCTTTAATTTTGAAATGACAAAATGACTTCTTTATGCTGCTACTTTAATTCTCCAACAGAGAAAATGTCACCTTGAACATATCTGTTTGCCAATGATTCTACCATTCATTTTGTTTAGCAAAGGTTAAATTGAGAGTCATTCAACACCTTATGACTGAACCCCTGCAATAGAGAAGGGTTATTTTCATCTGATTCTTCTGTTAAACTCTTCCACTGACTCCTATAAACTTATTCCCACTTTCCATATTCTTGCACAGATTAATCTCCTCAGCAAAACTCTAGAATATCGCCTTAACCTACATTTACCTTAACATTCTGTACAGTCAAATTTTGATTAAATATAACTATGAAAAATAAAAATGATACAATGCCATGATCAGTACAGAATGGCAACCATTTATTCCCTTGTAACTCTGAGCTACCTAGTGGTCTAAGGATTTTCATCCTTAATAACTCATACTGAAGTAGGTAGCAATATAAAAATTCAAGTCATATAACCTGAACAGGAAGAGAAAGATACAGGAAAGAAGTTTAATGCCAAGTGAGATATTAATTCTTGCCACTTCCTTTCACTATCACACAACCTACTGGAGTCTCTGCCTAGTAGGGATATCTCACTACCTTCCATCTACCAAGTAAATACTTGAAACAAGGACAAAATGTTTCTAGTATTTCTGTTCTCCTCTTCCCTAACATAATCTAAAAGGAAGGGAGAATCTGACTCACTGAAGTTTTATTCTGCTGGAAGAGCATCAAATATTCCCCATAACTACTGTGTGAAAAGCCTAAGAAAAGCTCCATCTCCTTAAAATAAATCTTGAAGGCAAGAGGAAGACACTGAAAGTGCTGGAAGAAGGAATAACATAATCCAGGTGGTATTTTAGGATTTGCAGCAGAGGGTTTTGGTTTTCCCTGAGCTTCTGGTTTCACATGTTGGCAGAACAATGTACAAGAGAGATCAAAATGATAAGAAAATTATCACAGCTGTTAAGAAGGATAGCACCGCTCATGGAGTTGTAGAATTGGCATCACAGCTGCTCTTCAGAGAGAGCTTGAAAGATTATGGACATCTTGAACCAAAAGCAGCCTGTCCCTGCCCACCCCACAACCTTTCACCCAGTAGTCAATCAAAGGGAACCAGCAACTTGCCAGCTCACTGAGTGCTTGACATGGAATTGCAACAAACACCTGGGTGCTTTCTCCATTCCATCTTAAATATTTTTGTCCTTGTGTCCTTTAGCCACATTGCTAATTTCTGAGGACCCAGTTGTATGGACCCAACCGATGACCCCTTTATCCCAGAATCTGATGACTGTACTCATCATACTTTGCTCACATACTACTGCCCCTATTCTCGTACCTCCTTCTCCTATGAGGCACTTATTCAACAAGGTAATATTTGATGCCTGCTATATTCTGAGAATGCTGCTAAAGAATGTAGCTATTATGATAAAACTTCTCGCCAGAGTTTCTGCTCTCATGGAATATAAAGGAAAAATATTTTAAATACACAATTGATGTAGAGAAGTTTTGTGATGGGGAACGAATAGGAGGCACAGAGGCATAAATCCTCTGGGCTGGAACAATAGCACAGCGGGTAGGGCATTTGCCTTGCACGCAGCCCATCCGGGCCTATCAGGGTTCAATTCCTCCACTCATCACAGATAGCCCAGCAAGCTACCCAAGAGTATCTCACCCGCATAGCAAAACCTGGCAAGCTACCCGTGACATATTCGATATGCCAAAAACAATAGCAACAAGTCTCACAATTTGTTGTGTGACGTTACTGGTGCCCACTCGAGCAAATCGATGAACAACGGAACAATGGGAGGACAATGCTATACAGTGGAGAGTGCTAATTTTTCAACTCCCAGGAACAAAAAGACCATAGCAATCACAGAATTCAGATGACATTTCAGCAGATGCCTTGAGAGCATGTACATATATATGAATACATAGACATGAATTCATATGTATGTGAATTTCAGCCATTTGACTCAAAAAAGCTGTAACTGTATTTTAATGAAATTAATGCAAGGCATAGAAGAAAGCATAGAAGGTTTAATTATTTATCAGAATATGATAGAATGGAAGCAAAATATCCCTAAAATGATTCCCTGACCCATAGCCTCACATGTTCAATTGTGCCTAAACTTGATTCAATGCTTGGTCAGTTTGAGGTACTTTCTGCCTCTATTTTCTGCATTCCTTTCCTGGCATAATCTGCATTGAAGTGAAGAGAGAGAAGAGTTGGCTAAGTCCTAGCCCTGTTGTGCACATGTGTAGCAATGTCTGTGCCACGGCCATGTCTGTTCTGCCCCCTGCCTCTTCCACCATGGACCTGCCACCATGTTGCTGAGTTGACTCTTATCCGACCTGAATCTCTCCTTCTCAACATCCTCTTTACTTTTTCTTGTAGAACTTTTGAGTCTATGTATTTTTTTTATTTATCATCTCCAAAAATTTTAAAACATAGCAATGAAGTAATATCTCTCCCTAATAAGCACCCCTTTTGATTTCTATACAGAGAAATTAATCTTTCCTTTATATCATAACATTTCCCTCCATTCTCAGTCCAAGGCACTGCATTTAAATAATCAGTGGCCTTGTCAAAATATTTTTACACCAAAGTAGCAATATTTTTTCAGAGATGAATTATGCTGAAATATATAAATAGGTACAATTCTTGACAAAGTAAGTTTTTTCCCCTTCATTCTGATACATATAAAAGGATAAGTACAAAATCTCTTCCCCAAACCATGCAATTCTCTGAGCACAAAGCTCACCATTCTACAGAAGGATTTTAGTTTCAGTGGTTTGTTCATTTTCCCAAGGTTCCAAGGTGACAAAAATATTGCATGAATTAAGGGAATAAATTTTCCTACAGATCTTTAACAATAGTTATGAAAACATTTCATCCCACACAGACTATTTTGCATCTTTCCAGTGGTACATGTTCAACCAGTTGTGCCATTATCATAATAAATTCAAAACATAAATATCAAGGTCTGAGAGGTTAGATGCCTTTCTTGGTTACCCATATACAATGAAAAGCTATCCCATTGTTTGCCATTATAAAAAAAAGCATGCTTTCAGTGAACCATTTCTCTTGAAACCTAAAGATCAGTCAACAACTTGGAGAACACAACATGCATCCATAGTTAATTCTCAGGTTAATTTAAAAGCAGAAGAGATTATGCAATGCATATCTGCTGGCATCCACATTCAGGCTTCCAAATATATCCATTTATTGAATTTCAAGAGAGATCTCCTACCTTCAATCCACCTGTTCAATATATATTCAAGATGAACAAGTTATGTTGGGTATGAGTATATCAGGTAGAGAACTGCTTGTAAGAAGTTATCTGGAGTAGTCAGCTCTTACAGCCAGTCTCAAAGTAGGAGGCATATAGCATGAGACAGTATAAGATCATTTGGTCAGGTTGTCAAGGTTTTCACCAAGAAGTTAAAAGCTCTCTGAGTATGAAGACAAGAACAGAAAAGCAGAGCATGCAGTGAAATCACAAATGTGTGTAAGATGTGAACTGCTGACAGGGACGGTGCCAGGTTAAGGATCCCTGCTGAGCTCTACAACTGAGTGCATTCTGCAGGGCCTCTAGAAGTCAGGCTGATACATGGCCTCTCTTGAAGGCTTACTGAAAGGCCAACCCAAGACTCTACTGAAGAAATTGGGAAAACACATCCTCTGTGGGGTGAGCGTGAAGTCAGTTGCATTCCTAGGGCCATGTGGTCCCCATCACTCTTCATCTGTCTTTTCCAGGCCTGTGCTGAGCTATAAATTTTTTACAGAAAGATTCCAGATAAACACAGGCTCCTTGTTATTGGTGTAAGTTCAAACCCCCTTTACAGAATGATGAACAAATTATTTCCTTGTTCAGTCACACAAAACTCAGCAGTTGTGTCCACATTTAAGGATTGCAAAATACAAGGTGTGTGAGCAGTCAAAGTAGGCTTTTATGTGAAGCCTCCAAACATCGAACGTTTATATTCCACCTGATCAGAGGTGACCACGGTATTCTGGATGGGAAACAGAACACCCTTGATCAATCTTCCCTGATTCATGGTCCCCAAATATTTTGATTATGCTCCAGTTCTATTTACTTCCCTATACCACTTTAGGAGAGGAAAAGAATAAAAGAGGGATGGGACTGTGCAACACTTTCATATTCATAAAAGGTAAAAAATTCATAATCTTAACAATTTCTTTCCCTGAACAGGAACTATAGGAAAAGGGAAGGGGGGAAGTAGAGAATATGACTTTTCCAGTCCTGAAATATCTGGAACTTCACTGATTTTCAAAGATGGTGCTAGAGTGTTTGGTATAGTTTTTGGCTCTTTTGAAGTAAAGTCGGGACAACAGGAAACACTGAATTTGCTTCATTAAATCCCCATGTTTTGCACTTCTAAGGTCCAGATTTTTCAAATAAAATGGCATGTTAACAACATTCTTGCTCTGCTGAGTCTGAATGGCCCTGATGTGGCAGGGGCCCAGAGCATGCTGGGAAGAGGCAGTATTCCAAGGCATGTCCAGTGACCCAGCAACGTCTCTTTCTTGACCACGACCTGCTGCTGCTGAGGCTGAAGATGAGTCAGTCTCCCACTGAAACAAACAGTAATTAAGAGAGGATACATCTTTAGACTGTTGCGGTCTGTTCTCTGCTGGCAGCTTTTGAAAGCTGTCATAGCTCTGCCAAGGGGAAAGGAAAGGGACTGCCATTTATTGGTTCACTGCCTTTGACAGACTGAACACTCTGCTAAGTGATCTACACGCTTCGTGACATAGCATTTTGACAGCATCCCTGTATAATGGAACTCTGCCACAGTTTCTTGGGTTGATAGTATAATAGGGCACGGGGAGAGCCCCCTTTAGGTCACCCAGATAAGATACATAGTTTCTAGAATTTTAAATTCTCCCACCCTTCCAATCCTCTACTTCATCTGCCTGACTCCAAAGTCCTTTTAATGCTATTATACCAATTCTTTTTTTTTAAGTATCATAATTTAGGTCATATGTTTACAATAGTGTTGACATTAGTGTTTTGGATATACACAGTTATTTTACCTTTCCACCCTCAAAGTACCCAAGATATTATACCAGTGCCTATGTCCATCTTTCAACCCACATCCTCATTGTCCTCACCTCTTGCCCCTTTAACTTGGTATTCTTGGTTCTGTAATACAGCGCTAAGGGATTTTTTAATCATTTATTCCAGTGAGTTATCTCTATGTTCATCACAAATAAATGAGATTATGTGGTATTTGATCTCCACCAGCTTTTTTCACTTAATAATTATGTCCTTTAGTTCCATCCAAGTTGCAATCAATTGGATGATTCCATTTTTTCATGTAATTGCATAGCATTCCCTTGTGTTGATAGACTACAACCTTTTTTATTCATTTGTCATTGGATATTTGGGTTGTTTTCATATTCCAGTTATTACTATACCAATTCTTGGTGGTCAAATTTAAATGCTCTTGGAATTTTTCATATGCTCCAAATTCTGGATCTTCAAGAAGAAGGATAGAAATAATAGAGATCTGATCTTACAGCACACAGCAACAAAGAAGAAAACCGGCTGGAGGGCCCCACAGCTCCCGGAGAATGCTCTGGGCCCCAAACAGAGCCGATATCACTGGGAGGTCCCAGATGGGGTAGGTGCTGTCGTCCTGCCTTCTCCAGATGGAATCCCGGTGACCATGAGCTTCTACAAGCATGGCTCTGGCATGTGGGTACCAGGACATTTTTTCCAAACTGCGTGGCCACTTATGCGGCTGCGTGACATTTCCTTATATGCAAAGTGAACAATGGAAAGTAAATCATCCAACATTTCTCCCTGAAAATCAAGTTTGAATGGTGGTGGGAAAATCTGAGCAAAAGATAATGCCCAACCGAAATGTATCTGGACTGTGTATTTAACTATGTTGCAATGCCACCCTGGGAGGGAAAGGGTGTCTATCCCTCTGCTTGTCCCCCTCTGTGGCAGCGACATGGTGTCCTGCATTTATTAGAGCCTAATGAACAGCCAGGTATGTGACTGCATTGACGAGACACTTGGGGCTTCATGGGATGGGGGGTGGAATCGGCCCTGCTCCTCGCCATGACAATGCTCCAGGTTGCCACCCTCAAACGCCTCCTCTGGCTTCTGACCGACCATGAACCCAGAGGCACACAGACTAAACTCGGAACCCAGGGCTTCTGGCAGTAATCTCTCTAGGATTTTTACTAAAATATTAGAATTCCAAATTTGCGTGGCCGCTATTGTGGCCACACAACATCATATGCTCTTCATAATCAACATTAGAAAACAAATTTTCTAATGATGTCTTTGTGGCAAGTCTGAATGTTGGGGATAATTCCAAATAACAGTGGTGGGTCTAAACTAAAAGGCTTTGTTACTGTTCTCACGGTGATTCAACAAATAAATAAAAAATTAAAATAAAATGGGTTATTTGGTTAAGAAAAAAAAAGGAATAATAGAGATCTAAGCATTCCACATGATTAGTACCTAACTCATGTCTGCTCTTTATAATTCAACACTGTTTTTTCTTCTTTAAGACTGGGCTTCCATCTCAATAAGTAACTCATAGATCTTGCTCTCTGCTCTCTAAATGACTCATCATAAGATTAGTATATAAATTGAAAGCAAAGAAATGTTTTAGCTACTGATGGAATTGTTTGCAACTCATAAAAATTATTTACGCTTGTACATTATACTTTTGTAGTAATCATTTTATTTATTTATTTTTTTAATTTATTTATTGAATCACTGTGGGAAAGGTCACAAAGCTTTCAGGTTTAGGTCCCAGTCATGCAAACATCAAACACATTTCCCCCCACCAACACCCATTTTTTACCATGAAGAACCCCAATAAAACCCCACCCCCCACCCCTCCCAGTCCCTGTGGGGCAGATGAATTCTAGTTAACACTCTATCTGCTTTGACCAGATTCACTGTTTCAACAAAAGATTCACCACTATTATTTAGAGTTTACCCCCCCCAAATCAGACATGCTGAAAAAGCATTGCGATATAGTAATCATTTTAATGCCATTTATAAAAGCATTCCTATGTAAAGGGCTGGAGCAATAGCACAGCGGTAGGGCATTTGCCTTGTGCTCAGCCAGCCTGGCTGAGCCAGGTTCGATTGCTCCGCCCCTCTCGGAGAGCCCAGCAAGCTACCGAGAGTATCTCACCCACATGGCAAAGCCTGGCAAGCTAACCATGATGTATTCAATATGCCAAACACAGTAACAAGTCTCAAAATGGAGACATAACTGGGTCCGCTTGAGCAAATCGATGAACAACGGGAGGACAGTGACAGTGACAGTGATGTAAAGAATTAAACATGAAAGAAAACTTATTCTTCCCCTCAATTTTAAGAAATACTGTTCCAAAGTGGGAGTGAAGGATCAGTTCCTCAAGCGCCCAAACCTGAAGAGAACCAAAGACTCTAGGAACTATAGAAGATAACATTTATTCAGAATGTTGGTGTTACTTCTGGTTGAAAAGAGACAGAAAAAGAAACACACCTATTCTTACCCGTAAAACAACAACTACAGTGTGAACAAGTTGAAAGTAAGGGTCCTGGCTTCTTCCTTCTCTCCACAGCCCCCAGCAAAGGGCTTGGCATGGGACAAGTGCTTGAAATGCTGGAGAAATAATGGGTGAGTGGAAGGCAAGAATAAAGGAATGAAGACAGGAAGAAGGGAAAGAATACTTAGAGAATTTTGTGGTTCAATACAAAAGCTGATAGCAAGTACAACCTTTACCATCTTATAATAAAATTCTTCATGTGTCAGTCTAGTGTTTTATGAATTACTTGCTTAAACCAGACTAACTCTTAAAAACAAACAAAGTATAGTGATGGGTATCAAGATATTCACTAGCTTTGTCCCCGTATCCAGAAACAACTATTCTGCTAGAATTATAGAGTATACTTGAAAGACTCACCTTACACACAGCTGTTAGATTAAGGCACTGTTATATCTAACAAAACAGTGAGGATATTGAGTCCGGAACCCAAGGGGTAGAAGGAGGATTATCCTCTCTCACTAAAATATCCAGTTACCCAACCAAAGTGGGGGAACTTGTGTTTCCCATTCTTACGAACTTCACGTATGCTATATTCTGGATCCTGGTTCTCAGGAGAAGAATCTTTACATAGGAGGCACAGCGAGGGTTCAAATGAATTTGGAACTGCAGCTACTGATCAGTTTGGGCTCCCATTGCCAGCTGATCACTGGGCAAGGAACAGTGTTCCTGTACTGATGAAGAAATTGATCTTGAATACCATAAGGAGATCCGACTACTGATAAACAATGAGAGCTGAAGTAAAGCATGCCTGAAACGTAGGGGATTCACTTAGGGTTTCCAACATTCAGTGGTTAAAAGACATTTAGGCCACTTCCACCTCTTGGTTCTCATTAGCAATGCTACAAAGAACGGGGGCTACAGATATCTCTTTGCAATCTTGATTTTGGTAGTTCTGTTTCCACTTTCTGGGAAACCACCATGAAGTTTTCCATAGGGCTGCATCTCTATGCCCTCCCATCAACAGTCCAGGGTTTCCACTTCTCTATATCTTTGCCAGGACTTGCTCTCTGTGTGTGTGTGTGTGTGTGTGTGTGTGTGTGTGTGTGTGTGCTTGTGCACTTATGCACGCACATGTGTACTGACAGTAGCTATCTGAATGGGTGAGAGGGCCCCTGTGTTTTTATATTATCAAGTGGTGCATGCTCCTTGTAAGTCGTAATGACCCAGACACTAGTACCAGTCTCACGCTTTCGGCACAGGAGTAATCAGTAGTATGGTCTGTCTATAACTGTAAGTAGTGCAGAGTCCAGTATCCTAACTTACTTGTCCAGTTAATAAGTACATCAGGTCATCTAAGAATTTTTATCATCTCAGTCAGCGTTTCTCAGGCACAGAGCAAAGAACAGAATGGAGCTTCTGAGGCCAATTTTCCTAACTGCATTTTCCTCACCAAGTTGCAAATTCCAAGTAATATGATTATCCCTAGAACTTTGTTTTCTAACTCATACAGCTCTGCCAACAACAAGAACAACAAGAACAACAAGAACAACAACAAATCCACAAATAGTGCTAATGACAACAAAACATCCACAAATAGTTCCCCCATGCACAGAATTAACTAAAGTTCAACTTGGGTCATAGGGGAGACAGGCAATAATAGGAACGGACACTGGTGGTGGACCTTACCTGGGTATGCTCAGAGCTTACTCCTGGCTCTGTGCTTACATAGGTAAAGGTAAAGGTAAAGGCCCTCCCGTTGATCGTCGATTTGCTCGAGCGGGCCCAGTAACGTCTCCATTGGAGACTTTGTTGTTACTGTGTTTGGCATATCGAATACTCTCGGTAGCTTGCCGGGCTCTCCGAGAGGGGCAGAGGAATCGAACTCGGGTCGGCCATGTTGGCCGCTTGTAAGGCGAACGCCCTACCCGCTGTGCTATCGCTCCAGCCCTTACATATCAATCTTAAAAGTGCTAAGGGATAAAACCTAGGTTTTTAAGGCATGTGCAAACCTAGATTTGTAAGGCATGTGCCTTATTTACAGTACTATTTCTTTGGTCCAAGTAGGATACTTTTTTTAACTGAAGCATTTTATATATGCTTATTGACTATGTTAATGAAAAATGTATGCTTTCATGGATCTTTACATGCCTACACTCTTCAGATCAATATAGAGGATATTTCTAGCAACTCAAGAGATCCCTTCAAACTCTTTCCCCGCACATATCCACTGGTCTGATTTCTATTATCATCCGCAAATATAAAAATGGAGTCATATGCTTTTTTATTTGGTTCAGCATAATTGTTGAAAAGTCTATATGATAGCATGAATCAACATTCCATTCATTTATATTATGTAGCATTTAATTACATGAACATACCACTATTTATTTGCTTATATTCCTATGATAAACATTTGGATTGTGTTTAGTTTGAGACTACCATGAACTTGTCTCATAAAATTCTTAATTGGAAGGCAAATGTGATGAAGAAACAATGGTCAAAGAAATCATCAATTAGAATTTCCCAGAGTTGAGGATTACAGGCTCTGAGATCCAAGAAGCCTGAAGGATCCCAGTGATAAAAGATCCAATTAGGAAAACTTCAAGACACATTATATTGAAAATGACAAAATCCAAGGATAGAGACAGAATATTGAATGCAGCAAGATCAAAAAAGGAGTTTATATACAAAGGAAATCCCATAAGATGTATAGCAGATCTATCAAGTAAGACTCCAAAAGTCAGAAGAATATAGAATACTCTATCCAGCTAGATTATCATTAAGATTTGAAGGAATTATACAAAGTTTCATTGGCAGAAGCTTAATGAATTTATAACCTTGAAATCAATTTATTAAGAACCATTAAAATATCTCCTTTAAGTGACAGGAAAGACTTCCATTTTGTGGCATTGAGTATGACACTCACCAATGGTGCATGTGGTTGTCCTTTACTAGATTAAGAAAAGTTAATGACATATAAAAAGTAATCATAAAAAATTGAGTTTCATTGATTTATTTTCTGATAATTCTATTTGCCATCCCTTTAAGTTTTGTTGGACCAAGTAATATGAAATAAAATTTGTATATGCCAACCATGGGGGTCAGGCCTGGTGTAGGAGAGAATTAGAAATACTGGTGTTGGGAAGGGGATATTGGCAGTGGATTGGTGTTGGAACATTGTATATGTGAAACAGTTCTATTATGAAAAAATCTGTAAATCACAGTGTTTCAGTATACAGTTCTGAAAAAATTCTTGTACCTGCCTATTTGTGGACATATAGACTATTTTCTCTTGAGAGTAGATTTCTGAATAAAATTATTTTAGTCATGGGGTAAGTTTGTGCTTAGTTTAGTAGGTATTACCAATTTTCCAAGTAGTTGTACCAATTTAACTACCTGATGAAATTTCAAAGTCAAACATAGACTTGAAGAATACACACACACACACACACATTACGCACTGTGTAAATGGTTTTATGTACATAATAGAGTTTTCTCATCTTCTTAAAGTAATAACACGAAACCCACACAAACATATATCTAAAATACTCAGCCAAACATTACCGTTATCAACATTTTCAAATGCCAAACAAGTTGAAATTATGAAATATGTTAATGCTAATGCAGAAAATCTGGCTGCATTGTTTTTAAATTTATTTAGGAAAGACTATTATTCATGAAGAAAATACTTTTGGAATGAAACGAAGTGAAAATAAGAAACAGGATGCAAAATTGCCCACCCAGTGAGATCTCACCTAGTTGACTGGCCTTGAAAACTTATCAAAGAAAAGAGTCAGACACTAGAAACAAGGGCCAGGACTGGTCCATAACTGAAAGCCTGCCTCAAGTGCTGGGGAGAGGGCAGTTGGGATAGAGAAGGAAGGGACCACTACAACAATGATGATTGGAGGTATCGCTCTGGATGGAAGACACGTGCTGAAAGTGGGTAAAGGATCAAACATGATGGTCTCTCAGTAACTGTACTGCAAACCATAATGCTTAAAAGTAGAGATAGAGTAAAAAGCAAAGTGGCTGCCATAAAGGCAGGGAGGGGGGTTGAGGGAGCTAGGCAGGAGGGATACTGGGGGCATTGGTGGTAGGAAATGTACACTACTGGAGGGATGGGTGTTGGAACGTTGTACAACTGAAACTGGATCATGAAAGCTTTGTAATTGTATATCTCGTGGTGATTCAATAAAAAAAAATTTAAAGAGTGTCAGAATATTACTTTCTGTATCTGATAACTGTGGGAAGGCATTTTCTTTCCTTGTCATTTCCAATATTTGTAAATTTTGCACTTATCTGCTTATAGTCAGATAAAAGGAATGATACATGCAAAAAGCTAAAGACCTCCAATCACATATAAAAATTAACTTCACTTAGGACTTTTCTTTCCCTGCTTATGTATTCCTTACCAGCCTATGTATTCCTCATACTTCTTTCAGAATACGAGCTGTATTTAATAGACTAGAAGGAAATGAGGCACCACATTTAATGAGGAGCTTTGCAAAATACTGTACTTTCCAAAAGTTCTATAGTAAGCAAGTATTCCGTTCATGATTAGAAAATAAATAATATGTTTTTAAAATGGTTAGAAAAGTAGGATTTAATAACCGATGTTCTCCCCCAGCAGAACTGAGAGAGCTTTGTCTTTCCTATAGAATCTGGCTATTGGGTGGCTATTTTTATCTCCAGTCATCCCCACAGCCAACTCAGCCCAGCCACATTTTGTGTATGTTCAATGTCTTGGGCTATTTTTCAGACTTTTCAGTGATTGGTAAAACCCCAAAGGCACTTGTCTGGAAGATGTTTGCTCTTAATTTCCAAGGTAAATTTAACGCACATGTATTACCGTCTCCCTTCAGTCGTCTGCCTTTGAAGTGGGCTTGCCACTGAGCTTAACTTCAAGGTTTCCCCTGATGCTGCCGTGGTCTCCCTAAATTACTTACTGTGGTTGAATGCAGAAAGGCAGGCGACATTTAGAGGGTGCAACTGGATGTCCTCATTCAGCAATTTCTAATGAAGCAGCTATTTGGGCCCCAGACACGAGGTATGCAAGAACATACATGTCAATTCTGTGGACTAGGAACTCACAGGAGACAGGGCCTGATAAAGAAACAAATGGAAAGTGACAGGCTTGATGAGGAAGGGAGCCAAGTGTGTGGGCACAGCTCGAGATCCAGCAGCTCAGACATCCTATAGCCACTGCCTCAGAAGTGGGAGTGCTTTCTAGACTGTCCATCTGTGTCATATTCCTGAGCAATTTTCTTTGCTGTGAAGAGCTCACAGAGTATTGTTTATTTTGGGCGACCTATAGGCTGTGGGAGCAGGCCACCCTGTCTCTCAATTCCTTCTGTATGTCCAGCATTGGAATAGAGCTTCTTTCTGGGCAGAGACACTTATAGGACTTCCAGCCAGAGGCAATGCAATGTCAACAGGCTGCAGGGGGAAAAAAAAAACCAGGAAGAATAAGCCCTGAATTGCTTGTTAGAGGGATCACAATTTTATCTGATGTGACTTTGGTTGAGAGAATAATAATTTTAAAAAGCAGCTTGAGGCCCCCTCCTCTAGTTCTCCATTGCAAAGCACGATTGTCTCTTAGCCTTGGGGAGCTGGGAAGGCTACATTCATTTGTTTTATTTTCTTATGTAATTTAGAGTGAAGTCATGCCAAAGGGGTTGCAGAAATTAAGCTGCATGTAACAAATGAATATTTTCAAAATGGAACACGATGTTATTCTCTTAGTCACAAAATAGCTTCTCTTTTTTTTCTTTTATTGGATTATAATGCACCTTGGACAATGTGCTCCAGTAATGGAACACAAATTTCAAGCTGTGTGATAAATAACTTCTCTGTTTTAAGTCCTCATGTTCAAAAGAGGAGACAGTCATTTGAATAAAATATCTCATGCCTCAACCTATCCCTGTAAGGTCATATCATCCCCGACCCCCTACTACTCATGCTCCCTAGAGGCCTTCGAGCTGATAATAACTATGAATCAGGTGACTTAGACATAATATCAAATGAATACAGGAACCAAGGGATAGATTAATGAAGTCAAGAAAGGAAGATGTCTAGGTTGAGTTGACTGAGATAAGGAGCATTTTAGGAAGTTCAATCGCAAGGAGAGAAGTAGTATTTTAGGTGAGTATTTAGGATCTTCAAAGTTATAATCATGTGTTCTGAAAACTAACAACAAGAGAGAAATGCAGAGAATGCAAATTCTCAGTGAAATCTCCAGTGTGAAAACTGGACAGGGCTCATTGCTCGGGTCTTTGGGAGGAGCTACAATTGATGGAAGCAATGCAGGTCTCTATGCAGAGAGAAAATATGACCACTTTGACCTAGTGAAGAGCAGGGACCAGTAAGTGATGACTTGTGGGACAAATCCAGCTCCTTCCACCTGCCTTTGTAAGTGAAGCTTATTGGGACACAGCCAACTTCACTCATGCCTGTATTATCTAAATTGCCTTCACACATAAATGGCAGAATTTGATAGAATCCAGAGAGTCAAAAATACTCACTGCCTAGCTCTTTACAGAAAAAAAATTCCTGTCCTGTGTAGAGGAAAATAAAGAATTAAATCTATAGAATCTACCTATGACAAGTATATGTCCAACACATGTGTTCATATGTTGGATATGGACAACATATGATTAATATATAGTTGCAGTGTCATTTTCTTTTCTTTTCTTTTCCTTTATTTTTGGTCCAAGTGACAAACTGATGCTCCAAAGATAAAGAAATCTATGGGAAATTTAAAATGAGCCCTTGTCATCAGACTCTAACCCTAATTATAGTCAGTTCCTCCTCAGTTTCTCCCCATAATTGTTTAGGCTTTCACAGCTTGGATGCTCACTTGAAGGCTGGTTCTCTCTCTTTCCCACACCTCCCACTGCTGCCCTCCCTGTGGGCAGCTGCTCATGTCAATACACACAGTCCTAGTGTTAAGGGGTACCAGGATGCAAAGCTTAATCACCACACCTTTTGGTCCTCTGCCATTGATTCCTTCCTACAGAAGGGAAGTGAGTCCCCTCCTAGGGGGGGATGGATTTTCCTTCAAGGTTCCCTGTGGGAATTATCAACAATCTGAGGTCTAGGGATTTGTTAAACTTCTCTCCTCCCACATTAAGTCATGAGTAAGACAGAATTTGATAGAAGTTGAGTAATTTTTCATATTTTGCTAACCATAACTCACTTATAACTTTATTTTCTTCATGTTGAAGTCAGTGGGCTTCCACGATGACTGACATGAGGTGGAGAGAAGAGAGATGGTCAGTTTCTTCTGATCCATCTCTGCCACCCCTGGACAGGCTGGGAAGGCTAAGACTGATAAAGTCTGCAATGAGCCCTTGTGCAGCATGAGACAAAGTCCCACCAGTCCCACCAGGTAGCCATCAAGCCACACCTAACGTCCACTTGGTCTTCTCAGCATGGGAGTTATCCCCACCACCCCATATCTCAGGTAGCTGTGAACTCAGGCTGAAGTGAGGAATTGCTCTTTATAGGAAAGGAAAGCAAGTCCTAGACCTCACCCAGGGTTTTCAGGTCTTTGTCCTACCTCACACAAAGGGATTTCAAGAGTACATAACAGTGAATTCAAAACAGATTTTATTTGGTGGTTTTGAGGAAGGGTAAGGAGAGAGAGAAAAGTGGGAGTAACATGCTCAAGAGAGAAGGCAGGCTTCTTCAGAGAAGGAGAGAAACCAAGTACACATCTCAAGAGGGGTGATGCAGGTGACACCTATGCTTGGGCCACATAGGCAAAAGCAGCACGTGGACTTGGACAGCATATAAGCACACTTATTTTGCTCAAGGTGACTTTTGTAAGGTTTTTTTCCCAAGCTTCCTCATGTGGGTCTTCTACCTCAGCAAGAGTCCATTGTTACGGTGTTTGCTAGGCTGTAGAGTTGGGAGTGATTGATGGTCTTCTTTGAAATTCCTTTCCTGGAGTTTTCATGCTAGAGTTTCTCTCAGAGAGGGCAGGGAGAGGGTATTCGATCTTCCCTGGGATGCCAGGTGAAGGTCTTATCAGGCCTTAGTTCCTATGCTCAAAAGGGTGGCTTTTTGCAGCTAAAACTTGATTTTATTACTTCCCAGGAATTTCATTGCCATGGGGCCTTTCTTATCTACCTGCCTACACCAATGTGATGCCTTTGTCCTATCATTTGGCATAGAGTCTTGTGCTATGAACCCTCAATTATGTGAATTTTTTCACCTGTGACATTTTGGAATATCCCAAGGGCCATATCACCCCAGTTGTGAAATGTTGGCTTAGATGTTCTGCTTTTAGGATCCCAAGATTCTTTATGGTTTAACTGTTTCAAAGCCAGATCCATGCGGATATCGCACCAACATCCAAGTAAATTTTCATCACATCAGGTTTCATCTTTGATATCCATGAGGTCATGTTCTGCATGTGCTTTTCTATTTGTTTTTAGTGTATATAAAAACTGGGCAGGCTATCAACTCTCTGCAACAGGAAACATGTATTCTTTTTGTGTTTCATTTTGAGGCCACATATCCTGGTGGTTCTCAGGATTTATTCCTGGCTCTGTACTCAGGCATCAATCCTATCAGGGCTTGAGGGACCATATGTGGTGCTGAGGATCAAATTGGACTCGGCCAAATTCAATAGTTCTATCTGCTATACCTAAAACATGCACTTTCTTGTTTGTTTTGTTTGGGGGGAGGGCGCACATCTGGCAGTGCTCGGTTTTACTCCTAGTTCTGTGCTCAGGGATCTCTCCTGGCAGGTTCAAGAGACCATATGGATTACTGTGGACTGAACTCTGGGTCAGCCACATGCAAAACAAATGCCCTATCAGTTGTACTATCACTTCAGCTCCAAAACACACATTTTGAAAATAAGAATTCATGTGTAAGGGCTGGATAGGGTGTGAAGAAGAGGGCAACTGGCTCTGATGTTTTGTCTTCATGGTCATCTATAGGAGACTCACATGCTTTACTATCCCGAGAAAGAAGTCCAAGACTGAGGATACTGTACTAGCACAGGAATGAGAGAGATTTGCCCCAGGTCTCATTCACCCAGGCTGGCAGCTTAGCAGCCAGATTCATTTCCCTCAAACATGATCCAAACCTTTCAGCCATGAAGCTTTTGTTCCCTGATTAGATGCTCTGTGACTCTGTCTTCACTGGCATTGCACTCCTGTAAAGTCATTTGTCCTACTGGATTAGAACATCATCTTGATCACCACTACAAAGACCCTTTGTCCAAAGGTCACTTCCAGTCCTTGGTGCCTAAGTAAGAACTTCAGATTGTCCTTTAGGAAGATGTAGTTGAGCTCACAATTGGCCCTATTGTTTTATAAATCTTGATCTAATATCCCTGGGGGGATGTTTGCTCTCTAGTGCCTCAACAAGATAAAAATCTTTCTTTGCTCTACCAGGAATTGATCTCCATCTCTGAGTGCTTGTTTTACACTGTCTCAAAGATGGGGTGATTTGGAAAAGGTCAAGATAAATGGTTTGTGTGGGGATAAGAAAAGTACTCAAATCTAAGACACTACTTTTTGTTTCGCAAAGCCTCTGACAAATGAGATTCTGCATTCCTCCATTTGCAATCTACAAGGTAATCCTGCCCAGGGAAGTTTCTCATTGCATCCAGAATTAAATGGAGGGGTGAGCACACCTTCACACATTCACCAGCTTGCTCAAAAAGTCATGAACAGTGGACCCCCGATGGGTCCCTTCTTAGTATGTGTCTTAATTTACTTGGTGGTTCCTCCCACTTCTTCCCACTGGATTTCTCGAGATATTGCCAAATGTTGAAAGTGGGATCTTCCAAGCAGTGAGTGGCTTGGCTGAGTCAACCCCACTTCTTTTCCCCATCCTGGTATCTGCTGTTCTCTGAAGCAGCACAACTGGCAAACCCAAGCTGCTTCTCCACCTACATTCCAAAACCACTCTACTTTGCCAGACGATATCTTCCCTCTTAGCTCCAGCATCAAAGGCAGATTTGCTGCCCTCATCAGACACCAGAAACAGCTGAACTTGGCTGAATTCACATGCCAACTACTAAGTAAAGACCATGATAGAGGCCAGATCACTGACTAAAAGAACTTTACAATAGTAGATAGTATAAAGGGCAGGACTGTTTGCCTTGCATGTGGCTGACCTGGGTTTGATCCTTGGCACCCATATGGTCCCCTAAGCCTGCCAGGAGTAATCTCTGAGTGCAGAGGAGTCAAGAGTAATATCCAAGCACCACACAAAAGCCAGAAAAAAAGAAATGAAAAAAATAAAGGAAAATATCAGAACACGATTGCTCTGTGTTGCAAATTCCATTTCTGTCCCCGAGGCAAAGATCTATCCTTGGACAAAGCCTCTCTAAACCATGTTGAAATGGGTTTAAGGACAAGGAAATTGAAGACACTATTTGAAAGGGCCCCTAAACAAGGAAATTGAAGACACTATATGAAAGGGCCCCTAAACATGTGCTCTAGTTTAGGCAGCCTGCATTCAAAATGCAGAGGTTTATCTTGAAGTACAGCATTTATCCAATATCAGGATTTATTCTCCTCATGAGGACTTGTTATTAGTCAGGATAGCTGTAATCCTTTCCTATGGCTGCTAAGTATCCCATATCCACTCATTTGCTCACTCTTTTAGAGAGAAGAAGCCTGAGGTTAGCTTCACCAAGCCAAGGTGAAGCAGGGCTGCACTCCTCCAGCTATGCTTAGGGAGTAAGCATATCCCTGTTCTTTTTCAGTCTCTAGAGCTGAATTCCTTAGCTGGTGGTCACTGGCATGTTTATGCCCTCAAAACCAACAGCTTCTTCAAATCCCCTCTGCCCTCATCCTCACATCCCCTTTAACCTCTATGTTCAATCTCCCCTTGTCTGGCTCTTGTAAGAGCACTTCTAACTGTACCCAAAACTCTCCACATATCAAAGTCCTTAGTTTAAACACATCTTCAATTTTTTTTGCCACATAGGCTAACATCCATGAATTTCAGCAACTAGAACTTAAATATCTCTGAGAGGCAATATGTAGCCTACTGTAGCAACATAGAAAACAAGTGTCAACCAATCTTGTGTGACATTGATCCTCAGAATATTGCTGCTTTTTAGTCTCATGGAAAGGCAGAGGTATCCAGGAAGGCAGGGAGATCAGGTCAGCATCTAGTTATTGACCAGAATAGAATTAATTCAGAAGATAACTCTCAACAGTCATATTAGCTAAAGGTGACTCATTTATAAATAACTGAAGGAGTGATCAACATGATTAAGTTCACCATGCATGGGAAATATTCAGCACAATGCAAGACATACAATAGTGTTCCATGAATGGAAACTATCAATATTGCTGTTAATAAGGACCTGAACTCTATATTGAGTATATAATTTTTGCCAAAAATCAAGAGCTTCATGATTGCATGACTGTGGTCTTTTCAGGCAATACAGATACCACTCCCAGCCCTCCTGAATGTCATTCGGTTCTTCTTTACTTTCCTGAACTTCCTACACATTTTTTCTTTCTTTTGGCTTTCTTGGCTCCTCCAGATTCCGGGCTCAATCTTCAATCTATCTGTCGTACATAGTACTCCAATCATAGAACTGGGTCAACATACACATTCATCAGCCCCCAGTTTGCCCAAAGATAAATTATGCTCCCACTTCCTAATATGCATATAATGTGCTATAATGAGGAATGTATTGGACGCTTCTAAGAGCTTGGGAGATAGCCAGATATCAAGCTTCTACAGGCCTGGTACTTGGTACACTGGAGCTAGGCTCTGCCAGTTATGAGCTGGCTTCTAAGATCCACTGATCTGAAATGATTGGTCAGGTTGGAAGAAAAGTCAAGCACAGTCACCCATGTGAACTGGATTGACTATGAGATTACCAGGCCTTGCCTAGAGTCTGGATCTAAGGGTTCAAGACCTAGGCTCTGGGGCAACTGCTTTCTCATGCATCTTTTTTATTTATTTTCCTTCTGGCAGTTATACTGGCAGTAAAGGATCTGGACCTTTTTTAGGCCCTAGAAATTCCAAGTGATCTATATCAGCCACCGCTTATGAAGAACTGGTTAGAAACTTAGGAAGCAACATGGATCATGTAACTAAGGATCATACAACATAAGATATTTGCCAATGGTGTTATCAGATACTCAACTCAGAAAAATAAAAGTTTTATTTTGTTCTTGCATTACCTATAATATGATACTCCCTGTTAAGTTCTATACATAATTATGTGTTAAGTGTATAATTACATATATTTATTACATATATTTATTACATATATTCTACCTAATGACAAAATGCTCTATAATTCAATAGCTTTACCTTCCTATATTCTTTCCTATTCTCCTTTAAGTCCACATCCAGCAGTGCTCTGGGAGTCATGTGGTCTGGAGGTTAAAACTTTAAACTTTTAGGACCTTTCTAGTCATGTTCTACACTTGGGCTGGAGCGATAGCACAGCGGTAGGGCATTTGCCTTGCACGCAGCCAACATGGCCAACCCGAGTTCGATTCCTCCGCCCCTCTCGGAGAGCCCGGCAAGCTACCGAGAGTATCTCGCCTGCACAGCAGAGCCTGGCAAGCTCCCCGTGACGTATTCGATATGCCAGACACAGTAACAACAAAGTCTCCAATGGAGACGTTACTGGGCCCGCTCGAGCAAATCGATGATCAACGGGAGGGCCTTTACCTTTTTACCTTTACCTAGTCATGTTCTATATCTTTTTAGTCACATCCCTACATACTGCTCTCTTCATCTCTATATACTACCTAGATATCTGATTAGAGTGCTATGTATCACATCTCTATATACTACCCATACATATCACAACACAACACTTTCTAAGCATGGGGGTAGGAATAAAAAAAAAAGTGTTCTTTCTTATTCTTGCAGACAAAAGTCAGCATCCTAAAGACCATCTGACTCAATCCACAATGGGCAAATGGCGAAACTGAGTGACTGAGAGACAAGAATACTACCAGAGTCTCATAGTAATTATACAAAGAGTCAAAATCAGAGCAGCCTCCTGTGACCCACCTCACATAATCTTTCCCCACTATTACAATAAATGCCTGAGTCCCCTGAAAGAGGGGTGGAGATTAGGATTGACAAATTCTGCCACAAGGCAGGGTATCCAGTTCAGTTCTCATTCAAGATAAGTAGAAAATTAATTTTTGTATGTTTCAATAAACTTTTTCAATAATTACACCAAAAAATTCATTTGAAATTTGAATGTAACTCCTGTGTTTTTCTTGATAACTCTGTTTGGGATGTAGCGGCCAAGACTTTGGGAAGGGACATAAGCTAAGTGTTCCTGGGTTGAAACTCAGCGTCATCTACCTAATTGCTGTCTTTGGAATGATAATGTGAAAGCCAGAGAAATAGCCTAAGAAGCCAGACTGGAAAAGGTAAGGAAGAGGTTTAGTAACACATGTTGAGCATTCACAGACACCCACTGGCCACACAAAACTCCTCCTGAAGGAGAAGGAAGGCATCAAAGAGAGAATGGCAAATAAAGCCTCTAGGAAATAGCACAGAGGGGGAAGAGAAGGACTAGTCTTGGAGAATGAAAGAGAACAATTCTTAAAAGAAGCAGAAATATTTCAAAATATGGTGATCACCATGGGTGGCACCGTGGGTGGGTGGGGTAGTGGTAATAGGGATACTCTGGAAGAAAGAGCCTTTTAGAAACACATCTAAATGTTGGGGTTCATTCCTGGCAGTGCTTGTGTAATATCTTTGTCACTCTTAGACATACTAGGAGACCAGGTGGTACAAAGGATCAAAAATGCAAAGCATGTACTCCAGCCTGTTGAGATATTTCCCTATCCCAATTCGCATGAATATTTTTTTATATCCCAAGCTGGCATTCTTAGTTTCTCATAGTTTTCTACAATGAAAAAACTGATTAAGAATTCATAAGAAAGTGTCCCCTATTCCATATGATGCCCCAAGCACCACTAGGTGCAAGCCCTGAGCACTGTGCGCAGAATAGTCATCTCCAAGTGGCCCTGAAACAAAACAAATAAAACAAAAATTCCCAGTTATTTCAGGACCACTTCCAAGCTATGTGTTCTGGACACAGTTACAGATCATTTCTGAGTCTTTTCCCTCATTAAGAGAAGATTCGCAGAGCTATTAAATTTAGGTAGGAACATGAGTATGCATGTGATAGAGTGTAGATATAAATGTCACCTCTTACCAAACAAACAACTGATCACTAAGCAGATATTTAATGAGTGTTCTTTTCCAATTTTTTTGCTTTCACCATAAAAAAGAAAAAACTGGTCAGAACGTTTTAACCAATCCCATGTGTGAATCAAGTCCTTTATTTTCTTATCACTGTTCTCTTCCAGTTGGATAAGAGGATAATTGAACAATTTGAGGCTGTGAAGAGTCCAGATTGCCCTGGGTCACTGGTTTCTATTATCATTTGGGGGAGTTGCTTTGGCTCTGAGGAACATACTGGGCACCATTAAATAATTTCCTGTAACATTAGGTTATAGAAAATGTCTCCCTAGTAAATAAAAGTTTGAAGGATAAGATCAAATAAGGATTATTAGTGTTAAAATGTAATTCTATGGAGAGGGAGCAGTGAAGTAGAGGCGAAGGGGAGTCAAGAGAGAAGGAGGAGGTATGGGGCAGAGGGGGAGGAGAGAAGGGTGAAGATCAACTCCTCTAAGACCTGGTAACTCTCTGCTGGCAAAGTGGTGTTTAGGGTGGTCTAAACAAATGATGTAAGTGCTCTGGACCATTTTTCTGACCTTTACAAAGAAAAGACTTGACTTATAGATTGAGCTGGTAAGTATTGGAAAACATTGGAAATTTTACTAGTATTTAAGTCATGCCTTATAGGACACATTAAACATTCAAATCCATCATCCTGCCACAATCCTAAATGACTAAAAAGAAGAGCATAATTTACACTAAGAATCCATGCAAGTCATGGTTTTCTGAGTATGAACTTATTGGCAAATGGAACAGCTCACTGCTCTCGGACTCTATGCTGCTGGACGTGAAAACCTGCTGTGGACCAAGCCCATTCTGAGATAGTGATATTGCCCAAGCAAGCATGATCTTTCCCTTTATGGAGTCAACACTCTATTGGAAACAGACATTGAATCAATAAGTCATCGATATACACCTAAATAAATAACTCCACAGCGGTAGGGTGTTTGTCTTGCATGTGGCCGATTCAGGTTCGATTCCTCCATCCCTCTCAGAGAGCCCGGCAAGCTACCGAGAGTATCCAGCCCGCCTGGCAGAGCCTGACAAGCTCCCCGTGGCATATTCTATATGCCAAAGAAACAGTAACAACAAAGTCTCACAATGGAGATGTTACTGTGCCCGCTTGAGCAAATCTATGAACAACGGGAAGACAGTGCCACAGTGCTATTATAAAGCAGTGATATGAAATATTATTGGAGAGAGTGTTCTAGGAGTGTTCCTGGGGTGAGCAGACACCATTGGGCTACACTCGCAGGCGACAGAGATGAATGGAGACTTTACTGGCACCTGTTCAAGGAAATCGATGAGTAACAGGATGCCAAGTGATCAAGTGAATATGAAGTAACAAAAACTTGGAGTTTAAGACAGAAGAAGATAACTGAAATGAGGAGGATGCATAAGAAGGAATTTTTATCAAAGTAAAGTGTGAATCTCTGATTTAGTCAGATCCAGTGTGGAACAGTCAAGGTAGCAGACTGCTGATCTTGGAGTGTTCTGCCTATGTTTTCTTCAATGCACTTTATAGATTCAGGTATGATCTCAAGGTCTTTGATCCACTTTGAATTGAATTTTGTGTAATGAGTGATATATGGGTCCAGCTTTAATTTCTTTCATGTGATTACCCAATTCTCCCAACACCATTTGTTGAAAAGGCTGTTTTCATTCCATTTCATGTTCTCAGGGTCTTTGTCGAAAATTAGCTGACCATATTTATGAGTGTTTATTCATGGACAATCTATTCTGACCCATTGGTATGAGAGTCTTTCTTTGTTCCAGTACCAGAATTTATAGAATACATTCAAATTAGGTAGTGAGATGCCTCTAAGTTTCTTGTTTTACAGTATGGTTTTGGCTATGAGGGGTCTTTTATGGTTCCACACTTTATAATTGACTTCTGAGTCCTTGAAGAATGTTGTATGAATTTGAATACGGATTACATTAAATCTATTTAGCAGTTTAGGTAAATGGCCATTTTACAATGCTTATTTTTTATTTTTCCAACCAATGAGCATGGAGTATTTTTCCATTTCCTCCAATCTTTGATTTCTTTCTTGAGTGTTTTGAAATTTTCATGGTATAGGTCTCTCATCTCTTGTTAAATTGATTCCTAGGTACTTGATGTTTTGGGACACTATTTGAAATGGAATAGATTCTTTGGTCTCTTTCACCTCTGATTCATTATTTGTATACAGGAATGCAACCAATGTTTGTGTCTTGACTTAGTTGCCAGCCACTTTGATGTATTGGTTTATTGTTTCTAGGAGCTTTTGAGTGGATTCTTTAGGGTCTTCAACATATTTCATTATGTCATATTCAAATAGAGATACTTTTACTTCCTGTTTTACAAGTTGTATCCTTTTGATTTCCTTTTCTTGCCTGACTGCTATTGCCAAGACTTCTAATACAATGTTGAATAATAATGTGAACAGTGGACATTTTTGCGTTATGCCTGATCTGGGAATGTTTTCAGTTTTTCACCATTAAGAATAACATTGGCTATGGGTTTTTTATTAGTTAGCTGTTACTAACTTGAGGAAGTTTCCTTCCATTCCTATTTTATTGAGGGTTTTATCATAAATGGATGTTGGATCTATTAAAAGCTTTCTCTACATCAATTAATGTGATCATATGCTTTTTATCTTTCCTTTTATTGATGTGGTATATTATGTTAATTGATTTGTGGATATAGAACCATCCTTGTATCCCCTGGTATGAGTCCCACTTAATCATGGTGGATAATTTTTTTAATGTGCTGTTGAATTTGGTTTGCTAAGATTTTGTTGCAATTTTTTGCACCAATGTTCATCAAGGAAATTGATCTGAAATTTTTTTTAAAATAACAATGGGGTGTATTTGTTAAGGGGAAGACAAATTTGAGATTGTTGGGAGTTTCGTGAGGATTGTTCAGTAGTCTTTAACTTTGACTTCACCACAGAGATTATTGAAGGGGGGTGGCTAAAAAATGCACGAGTTCCCAGATACCATAGGTAAATAATAATAGTTCATCTGAAGTGGATAATGGATAAAAGAAATTCTAAATAACCCCCTAGGATACACCCATGGACAACCAAAGCTAAAAATTTAAATAGACCTTTTAGAATAAGACAAGGTGTTTCGGTTTTCTTCTAATGGAAAGGCATTATTTGGCCACATTGAGTTTGCAATTTTAGATGATAACTAAACAGAACCTGTCACAAATCAAATGAGAAAATGATGAATGAACAGACTTTAATCAACATTGAGTAACGTAGAGGCTGAGGCCTATTTAGTAGTGCACAAAGCGGGCTGAGAAGAGAGGGAACAACCCCTTTAAAAACAGAGTGCATCAGGGCACAAAGCACAGAAGTGTTTGGAAAAAGGGGCTGTGATCTGAGAGCTTACTAAAGGTGGAAGGCTGACAGGTTCTACTAGAAGTGTCAGCATCAAGGTATGGAGTGATTATTAGAGAAATTTGCAAATGTGAGTGGGTATCTTAGGACTCATCAATTTCACTTATTTTATTAAAAGACGAACTGGGACATGTTAAGCATCTTAAGTTTATTTACACAAAAATCCAGTCAGATAGCACCAAATCAATTGGTTAGAAAACTGGGATGGGAGTTGGGGGTAAAAAGAAGATGTGGAATATACCCTGGAGAGGCAAAAAAGTATAGTTGAAGAGACATCTGCACTTGTTTGTTCATTGCAGAACTGTTTACAATAGCTAGAATATGGAAAAAAACTGAGTGCCCGAGAACAGATGACTGGTTAAAGAAACTTTGGTACATCTACACAATGGAGTGCTATGTAGCTGTTAGAAAAGATGGATTCATGAAATTCACATACAAGTGGTACTACATGGAAAATATTATGCTAAGTGAAATGAGTCAGAAAGAGAGGGACAGACATAGAAAGATGGCATTCATCTGGGTAACATAAAGTAACAAAATAAGAGACTAACACCCGAGAACAGCTGTGATAAATACCAGGCGGTTCACTCCATGGCTTAGAGGCCAGCCTCACACTCTAAGGGTAAAGGCAGCTCAGATAGAGAAGAAGGGAGCACCAAATAAAGGGTGCTGGGAAGATCCACCCAGGATGGGAGATGCATGCTGAAAGTAGACTATAGATGAACATGAGTGCCACCCAATGCCTCTTCTGCAAACCACAGCACCCAGCATGAGAGAGAGAACAAAAGGGAGTTCCCTGCCACAGAGGCAGGGCGGGATGGTGGATGGTATGGTGAGAGGGATACTGGGATTGGTGGGGGTGGAGAATGGGCAATGGTGGTGGGATGGGTACTAGATCATTTTATGACTACAACTGTACCTCATGGTGTTTCACTAATAATAAAAAAAATTACAATTATAAAAACAAGAAGATGTGGAAGAAATCAAAGAAATAATGTGATTAGATCCAGTTAAGTGGTTTCTTTATTTGGAAAAAATGTAGTGGGTTGTTTGTGATTGGTTGTCTTCAGATTTTGATTCATTTGTTTTGAGGGGGGTTCATAACAGTGACTCTCAGTGGTTACTTCTGGCTCTGCACTCAAGAATCACTCTTAGCAGTGCTTAGGGTCCATATGGGATTCGAGATCAAATTCAGATCAGCCACGTGTGAGATAAGCGCCTTACCCCCTATACTACTCTTCTGATCCCTGATTTGTTTCTTGGTTTTGGCTTTTGGTTTGGGCTTTCTTTTTGTTTGAAGGTCCACACCCTGCAGTCTTCAGGTCTCAGTCCTGGCTTGGGTTCAGGGAATCATTCCTTGCAGAGTCTGGGGGGAATCATATCAAGATGGAATCTGGGTCAACTGAGTGCAAGAAAAGTTCTTACCCACTACACTAGATCTCCAAAATCCCCTAGATTTTGATTTCTTAAATATAAGACATTTTCAGTCTTAGGTTTTGATTGATTTATAGAGACTACCAATGTATTAGTCTATCTCTATCAAAGGGCATTTTTTCGTAATTAATTTAACAAAAGTATTTGGGACACATGTGCATGTGAAAACAAGGAATTACATAGAACTATGTTTATTAAAACAGTATATATATATTTGCAGAACTCCAAAAGCAACTTCATGCCCACCTAAAGACAAATAGAAAATTGAACTGAGGCAGAGAGGCAGCCCAAGGGCACAGTAGTCCTTGGGCAAAGACAAGATCCAGGCTAGTTAGCTTAAAGTCTTCATTTCTTACCTACTGGTTGTGGAATGATTGGAAAATTCCTGAACCCCTCTATGCCTTCATTTTCTCATCTGTAAAAGGGGTTAAAGATTTCCTCATAGAATTGTTTAAGGATTTAAGTAAATTATAGAGTATACACTATGTTAAATAAACATCTTAAGTTAATAAGGAATATTTCATTACTCAAATGGTCTAAAAATAATTTTTTGCCATCCCATCATATGGATGTGCCAAAGCTTGCCCAGGAAAGTGGATTGCCCCACCCCATTAGAGGCCCTACACCTGCTGTTCACCGTCTCCAGGATCAAACTCACTCACCTTTCTGCTTTTACACTGCTGACTCAAAGCTTTGGATTCTTAGTCAACGCCTTGATAAAGCAAAATCCTTAGGAGACAACACGTTTTTTGAATTTTAGTCTTGAAAATATTACACACTAAAACATGGGAAGTGACACTCAGGGATCATAGATCTCATCAATAAAATAAGAATTCAACTAAAATGATATTTTGCAGCTGAGATGTTTTTGCCTTGTATTTAAGGTTGAAAACACTTTACTCTGGTGGCAAGTTTCCTTGCTTTTGTTGTTGTTGCCATTGTTAAAAATAAATCTGGGTTCAGTCCAAATTTAAGACATTCTGTTCTCTTTTAACCTCTTTCACCTGACTGGGGTGAGTTCTCTCTGATTCCCTCTTCTCACCCCAAGATTCTATATTTGATTTTTGGGAGTCCAGCAGCTTATCACCTTGATACCTGCACACAGTGACCCTCCATCCACCTTGAACAGGAGAAAAAGTACAGACACATCTTCCTAAAGGCCAAGCTCCTCTGTGCTCTTGAGGCTTATTTCCTTCTGCATTTCCTTGTGTCCTCAGAATAAAATCTTCAGCATATGAAGCAAGACTCCTGCTGAGCTGGTGAGCTACACCTCACCTGGTACCATGTTCCTTCTTCCCTCTTCCTCATAATCCACCTCTGTCTAGGCTCTTACCTCCCAACCCTTGCACAGATTTTGCTGTTTTTCCCCACTCTACGTCTCGGTTGCTCTTGCCCATCCTTTCAGATTCTAACCATGTGCTCACACCCAAGAAAAACATCCTTTGAACCTTGAATGGTACCTCTCACCTACATCTACGTAACTTGGCCGCCCTTTGAGCTCCCACAGCAGCACCCTGATTTTGCCTCTATTTTTAGCACTTAAAAAATGCAATGGGCTGGCAGGCTCCACAATTCCCAGAGAATTCTCCATGCCCCAGAAAGAGCCAATATCGCCAGGAGGTCCCAGATGGGGTAGGTGCCATCTCCCTGCCTTCTTCAGATGGAATCCCGGTTACTATGAGCTTCTACAAGCATGACTCTGTATGAGGGTACCAGAACTATTTTCTGAACCGTGCAGCCGCTTATGTGGCCTCGTGACATTTTCTAATATGCAAAGTGATCAATGGAAAGGAAATGATCTAGCGGTTGTCCTTGAAAGATAGGCTTGAATGTTAGTAGAGAAATCTGAGCAAAATATAATGCCCTACAGAAATGCGTCTGGACTGTGCATTTAACTATGGTGCTATGCTGCCCTGGGAGGGAAATGGTGTCTGTCTCTTCGCCTGTCCCCCCTTACAGCAGTGGCATGGTGGCCTGCATCTTTTAGAGCCTAACAAACAGCCAGGTATGAGACTGCATTGACAAGGCACATGGGGTCTCTTGGGGGTGGGAGGTGGAATCGGCCCTGCTCCCCACCATGACAATGCCCCGGGTTGCCACCCTCAAATGCCTCCTCTGGCTTCTGAACGACCATGATTCCAGAGGCACACAAACCAATCTCAGAACCCAGGAGCTTTTGGCAGTAATCCCTCTAGGCTTATTACTAAAATATCAGAAATCCAAATTTGCATGGCCGCTATTGTGGCCACACGACATCATATGCTCTTCATAATCAGCAATAGAAAACAAATTATTTAATGATGTCTTTTTGGCAGGTCTGAATGTTGGGGAAAATTCCAAATAACAATGTTAGGTCTTTTGTCGTAATATTGAATATGATCGATATAGAGAGAGAGAGTAAAGTGGAAATCTGACACACTGGCGGGGAGTGGGTGGGAGGGCGGTATACTGGAGTTCTTGGTGGTGGAAAATGTGCACTGGTGAAGGGATGGGTCTTCGATCATTGATTGACCAACCGAGACTTAAACTAAAAGGCTTTGTGACTGTTCTCATGGTGATTCAATAAAAAAAAATGCAATGATCAGCTGCTTAAGTATCTCTCTTCCATCTCTCTATCTTACAGACTACTTAGAAAAGAGATTGTTTCTCATTTCTCTATATTCCCAGAGGTTCTATAAAGTGTGGCATGCAAACACAATAGATTAGATGAGCAGTTTTCTTCCAGAACCCTGGGATTTTCTCTGTAACTGGAGAAAGGCACAGATGAAATTGTGGCTTGTTGTTTTTTCAGGATTTCTAATTATATTTAGTTAGGCACCACATAAATATTTGCTAGATGTTTTTGAGGTGCTAAGAAACTTGTTTTGTCTGTAATTGCACATTTTTAAAAGTCTGTGCCTATGTTTTTCAAGTAAGATAATTAGAAAGGTTTCACATTGCAAAATTCCATAGATATTATGCTGCACACTAGTTACCAAAATAATGAGCATGTCTCATAACGATGACTTAATTTCACAAATGAATTATAATCAAGTAAATATTTACTTCTAAATGAAATTTTGTTGAAAAACCTCTCAGAACACTTTCATTAAGTTCGCAAGATACATAGGGTATGTGGTTATTCAATCACTATTTGTAGAGATGATAATTTTTAAATAAAGCGAAACACATGATTTCAAAGCTTCAGAACTAACATGGGGCTACTTACATGCCAAATCATGAGATGACCACAATACTCTTGATTTCTGGCATGATCCACTCACCATGGCCCTCAACTCATCATTCAGGCCATTAGCCAACATTTATTCCCTTTAGAGAGTTTTCCTTTCTTCACTTATTCTCACCATCACAGAATCCTGTTGATTTTCTTCACTATGCTTACATCTTACACTTTAAATTTAGCTTGCCTATATATTTTTTCTTCTTTTACAACATGTTTCTCCCATCCCTGACTTTATGAATAAATATGTCCAGGGGAGATCTACTTGACTTATTCACAATAAGATCCTCAAATCTTAGAAGAAGTTCAATATATTTTTGTTAATGAGTAACTTTATACAATGTTCTTTTATGAAAGATTATTCAATTACCAAATTAAATTGAAAACAAGGAAATTTGATACAAAGGCTGTTCTAGAGTGAAGAAGTCACAGAGACTCACAGTAACTTTTTTAAAAATATCACCTTTCAGTTTATTTTGAGCACTGTGTTTTACAATACTGTGATTGGTAAAGTTTTATGTATAAAATGTTTCAGCACCACACCCTTCAATTGTCCACTTTGATCCACCATTGTCCCAGAGTCAACCACCTTCTCATCCACCTTCATCTTCCCTGCTGTGGTAAGCTTCTTACTAAGGACCAGTTCTCAGTTTCTGTCGCCTTTATTACCCACCTACTGTGTTTCTTTATATCACACATATTAGAAAGATCATTCTGTGTTTCGCCTTCTTCATACTAAATTTACTAGCATGATATTTTCCAGATCCATCCACAATAGCAGAAAGGCACATGATTTCATCATTTCTTATAACCCATTAATATTACTTTGTGCATATGTATCATAAGTTTTTTATCCAATCATCTGTTCTTGGGTGCTCGTGTTGTTTCCAAATTTGGGCTGCTGTGAATAGTGTTGCAATGAACACAAGAGTAAAAGATATCTTTTCTGAATAGAGTTTTTTTTGGTAATTGGAATAGATGTTCAGAGGTCAAATTGCTAAATCATATGGAAGCTCAATTTCTAGATTTTTGAGACATATCTTTATTGTTTTTCAGAAGAGCTGGGCCAGTTGAAATTCCCATCAGAAATAATGAGGGTCCCTTTTTCCATATCGACACCAGTTCTTATTAGTTTTCTTCTTTGTGATGTGTGCTAGTCTCACTGGTGTGATATATCTTATCTTTGGTTTGATTTGCATTTCTCTGATAATAAGTGGTGCAGAGCATTTTTGCATACACCCTTTGCCTATCTGAATGTCTTCTTTGAGGAAGTTTCTACTCATCCTTTTTCCTCTACTTTTATTTTTTTAATGGATTATGGTGTTTGTTTTTCTTGTAAAATTCTACCAGGGCTTTATATATCTTGGGTATGGGGTATTAACCCTTTGTCAGATTAGTGGTGGAAAAATATTTTCTCTCTATCTGATATAAGGGATGTCTTTTTATTCTGCTCATCATTACTTTTTTGCAGTGAAAAATGATTTTTATTTTGATATAGTGCCATTTTCTTATCTTTTCTTTTTTATTTAAAAATTATTTTATTAAAGCACAGTGAATTGCAAAGTAACTCATAGTTGTGTTTTTGACATACAATGTTCCATCACCAATTCCGCCACCAGTGTCAACTTCACTCCACCAGTGTTCCCAGATTTCCGCTCTTACACCTACCCACAATCTTTATTCTAAGACTTTTTTGGCTATTTGGGTGGGTTTATTATTCAATATAAGTATCAATAATGATTGATTTTTGGGGGGATACCAGCAATGTTCAGGAGTTACTCCTTGTTCTGCACTCAGCAGTCACTCCTGGCAGTTCTCAAGGGACCTTGTCAAATGTAGGGGAATGAGCCCATTCAGCCACCTTTAATGCAAGTACTCACTGTACTATTTCTCCAATCCATTATCTATATTTTATTTAAAATGTCATTGATATTTTTATAGGTGCCGCATCAAATCTCTATAATACTTTGGGCAAGATTGTCAATCTGGCAACATTAATCCTTCCAAGCCATGAACATAGAATGTGTTTCCATTTCCTCATGTCCTCTCTTGTTTCTTTTATTAGTGTTTTATATTTAATTTTTTTAGATCAGATATAAGTTGCCTACTTTCACCACTACAATTCAATATAATTTTAAAAGTCGTTGTCATAGAAGTTAGGAAAGAAAGAGATATTAAGGGCACCCATATGGGGTGGAAAGAAATAAAAATCTCGAAATGTTAATAAAAAGTCTCCCCAAGCACAAACGTCCTGACCAGGATGGACTCACTAGTGAATTCTTCCAAATCTTTAAAGAGGACTTACTCCCAATCCTCTTTAAGGCTTTTCCACGAAATTGAAATATCAAAAACACTTCCGAACAGTTTCTACGAAGCAAATATCACACTGATACCAAAATCAGACAGAGATACCACAAAGAAAAAGAATTGCAGGCCGATATCCCTGATGAACACAGATGCAAAGATCCTCAACAAACTACTAGCAAATAGAATCCAACTACTCATCAAAAAGATCATACACCATGACCAAGTAGGATTCATCCCAGGGATGAAAGGATGGTTTAACGTTTGGAAATCAATCAACATAATCCATCATATCAACAAAAGAAAAGATAAAAAGCATATGATCATATCAATAGATGCAGAGAAAGCATTTGACAAGATCCAGCACCAATTTATGATGAAAACCCTAGCCAAAATGGGTATAGAGGGAACCTTCCTTCCTCAACATAAAGCCATCTACCACAAGCCTACAGCAAGCATCATCCTCAATGGGGAAAAACTGACAGCCTTCCCTCTAAGATCAGGGACGAGACAAGGATGCCCACTATCTCCACTGCTGTTCAATATAGTACTGGAAGTACTTGCAATAGCGATTATGCAAGAAAAAGATATTAAGGGCATTCAGGTAGGAAAGGATGAAATAAAGCTCTCACTATTCACAGATGATATGATACTATACTTAGAGAACCCAATAACCTCCACCAAAAAACTCCTAGAAACAATAGACTCGTATAGTAAAGTTGCAGTCTATAAAATCAATACCCAAAAGTCCATGGCTTTCCTATACGCAAACAGTGAGAGAGAATAAAGCGACATGAAAAAAACAATCCCGTTCACAATTGTGCCCCAGAAAATCAAGTACCTAGGAATCAGCTTAACTAAGGAAGTAAAGGACCTGTACAAAGAAAACTACAAAACGCTACTTCAGGAAATAAAAGAGGACATGAGAAAATGGAAAGATATCCCCTGCTCATGGGTCGGGAGACTTAACATTGTCAAAATGGCAATACTACCGAAAGCATTGTATAAATTCAATGCAATCCCTATAAGGATACCCATGACATTCTTCAAAGAAATGGAGCAAACACTCCTGAAATTTATATGGAACAATAAGCCCCCACGAATAGCTAAAGCAATTCTTGGGAAAAAGAAAATGGGAGGAATCAACCTCCCTAATTTCAAACTATACTACAAAGCAGTAATAATTAAAACAGCATGGTACTGGAACAAAGGCAGAACTGCAGACCAATGGAACAGGGTTGAATACACTGACATCTCCCCTCAAGCATGTGATCGTCTAATCTTTGATAAATGTGCAAGAAATGTGAAGTGGAGCAAAGAAAGCCTCTTTAACAAATTGTGCTGGCATCACTGGACTGCTACATGCAAAAAATGGGCTCAGAACTCTGCCTAACACCATGTACAAAAGTAAGATCAAAATGGATTAAAGACCTCAACATCAGACCAGAAACCATAAGGTACATTGAAGACAAAGTTGGTGAAACCCTCCATGACATTGAAGCTAATGGTATTTTCAAAGATGCCATGCCACTGGCTGAGCAAGTGAAAACAGAGATAGATAAATGGGACTATCTTAAACTAAGAATCTTCTGCACCTCCAAAGAAACAGTGACCAAAATACAAAGACAGTCTACAGAATGGGAAAGGATATTTGCCAAATACACATCTGACAAGGGGTTGATATCAAGGATATACAAAGTACTGGTTGAACTCCACAAGAAGAAAACATCCAACCCCATCAAAAATGGGGCAATGAAATGAACAGAAACTTTCTCAAAGAAAAAATCCGAATGGCAAAAAAGCACATGAGAAAATGCTCTACATCATTAATCATCAGGGAAATGCAGATCAAAACCACAATGAGATACCATCTCACACCTCAGAGACTGGTCTACATTCAAAAGAACAAAAGCAACCGATGCTGGCGCGGATGTGGCAAGAAAGGGACACTCTTTCACTGTTGGTGGGAATGCCAACTGGTTCAACCCTTTTGGAAAACAGTATGGACAATTCTCAAAAAACTATAAATTGAGCACCCATTTGACCCAGCAATACCACTCCTGGAAATATATCCCAGAGAGGCAAAAACATGTAGTCGAAGTGACATCTGCACTTGTTTGTTCATTGCAGCACTCTTTACAATAGCCAGAAACTGGAAGAAACCTGAGTGCCCAAGAACAGATGACTGGTTAAAGAAACTTTGGTACATCTACACAATGGAGTACTATGTAGCTGTTAGAAAAGATTAAGTCATGAAATTTACATACAAGTGGTACTACATGGAAAGTATCATGCTAAGCGAAATGAGTTAAGAAAGAGAGGGATAGACATAGAAAGATTGCATTCATCTGGGGGATATAAAGTAACAAAATAGGAGATTAATACCCAAGAATAGCTGAGATCAGCACCAGGAGGATTACTCCATAGCTTAGAGACCAGCCGGGCATTCTAGGGGAGAGGGCAGCTAAGATAGAGAAGGGAGCACCAAATAAAGTGTGTTTGGAGGATCCTCCCAGGAGGGGAGATGCATGTTGAAAGTAGACTATGGACTGAACATGTTTGCCACTCAATGCCTCTTTTGCAGACCACAACACCCAAAAGGAGAGAGAGAACAAAAGGGAATGCCCTGCCACAGAGGCAGGGTGGGATGGGGGGGTGGGGGTGGGAGGGATATTATCCATGGTGGTGGAAAATGGGCACTGATGGAGGAATGGGTCTTTGATCATTGTATAATCGAAACCCAAGCACAAAAAACTGTAAATCTACAACTGTACCTCATAGTGTTTCACTAATAAAAAAAAAGTAAAAAAAAAAAAAGAAATAAAAATCTCATTCTTTTCAAATAACATCCTGGAAAGCCTTAAATGCTCTACATATAAACAATACCTGCTCACCTCTTTCTACAATATGTGCACATATGTCTTTTCAAGTTATATAATAAATCACTCATTCATTCAGTCCATAATTGTGCACTTACTGAGACATCCTGGGTACTGAAAACAAAGATAACAAAGACAAGTAAGTCAGAGGGATATTTTACTACTGTCAGAGGGATATGTTTCTACTTTGAAGATTCTTGGAGGTTTTAATTATTATATGCTTCTTTAAATTAGGCCTCCTACTTTGCTTTGGGCAAGGGACTTTCTAATTTTATTTTTTTAATAAAACTAAGTTTTTATTTTTCATTTTATTAAAATTTTTTTCTTTATCAGGGTTATAATGAATCTGCCTTCCATCATGAACAGATCAGTCTCATGATATTTGCTTTGTCCCTGCCTTCTTCAGTTTTAATCAATAATGTCTTCCTTGGTATGCCATAAACACATAAAATAAGACAATGCATTTTCTTCTATACTTGATTATTACATGTTTCTTTCCCTGTTGACTATGATTTTTAATTTCCTTCTAAGCTCTAACATAAGCTCAAGGACTGTACATAGCGGGTGTTCAGTAAATTATGATACTTAATGAATTTAATATACATTATCTATTTGTTCTATTGAAGTCATTGTGTAATTCAAAAGGGCACATAGAATCCTCAGGAAGGTAGGTATATATCAGGTCAATCTATTGATACAAATATATAGCTTACTCTAGATTATGAGGCTGTGCCTTGCCTGGCTCCATCAACCTCACAGAGATGAGGCTTTGAGCCCTACTCTTAATCACTATGGGAAGAAGCACAAATGAGTCCTTTTCAGATAGGAGAGAATTGCAGGACATTAATGAGTGCTCTGGATGAATGAGAAAGACCTGGTTTGCTTCATACATACACTTATTCAGTTTCTATGCATCTCAGAAAAATAAGGATAAATATTTAGGCTCTGATGCAATTCAAATGAAACAAAACTATTTTGTGATATATGAGGAGGTCAGTTAAAGAACATAAAGAATGCATATCAAATGCCCATCTGGGGAATCTTTTAGGGAAAATCTAGATGTCTTAGTAGACTTGGCAAGAAGAGAGCAGAGAGGTCTGTGCAGCCCATCAGTGCAACAAGATTCCATCTCTAAGCTTATGTAACACAGAGGGAATGAGTTCTTGGACTTCTGCATAGAGGCTGACAGGCAGAGCTATGGATCACTTTGGCATTGCTTATTATTTTGGCCACTATTTATTTCTTCTAATAAAACCCACAACCTGGCAGTTTGTTTATAGTTTCACAAGACAAGATGTCAGCGAAAGAGAACAGCACATGGTTAATCTAACATTTCATTATCTTTAACTTAGTACATGTTAGAGACTTGAAATGCATCCGAGAAACAATAGGCTAATTATACACATATTTCTCGATTAAATCTTTTTTTTTTCTTCAGTAAGGTTCACTTAAATACAGAGAGGGAAAAAGGCAACCAGACAAAAGAGAGTTTCACTCTTCTTACCGATTCCACTCTAACTTTCTCAGAGACCATAAGTGAAGCTGATAGGGAGCTGGAGATCTATTTTCTTTATATAGGAAAATACATTGAGATGTTTTCCATGATGGCATTGAGCAGTAAATACATCTTTAAAATATTTTAAAGATTTTTCTTACTATAAAAATAAAATATGTGTACATGAATTAAAGGGTTTAAACTTGTCAACAGGGAATTTAAAAATGGGAGAATATTCACTTACAAATGATTGAGGTTGAGCCAGAACTTTTGACAAAATGCCCTTTCTCATCATGATGCCCAGGAATTCATCCACAAAGTTATTTTTTTTAAAATTTTATTTTTATAAAGTTATTCATGATGATTTATTTTATTCAATATCCCAACACCAATCCCACAATCATTATACCTTCCCACCACCTATAGTTCCAATTTTCCCAACTACCACCCAAGCCTGTCCCAATAAAAGGTAAAAAAAAGGTAAAGGCCCTCCCGTTGATCGTCGATTTGCTCGAGCGGGCCCAGTAACGTCTCCATTGGAGACTTTGTTGTTACTGTGTCTGGCATATCGAATACTCTCGGTAGCTTGCCGGGCTCTCCGAGAGGGGCGGAGGAATCGAACTCGGGTCGGCCATGTTGGCTGCGTGCAAGGCAAACGCCCTACCCGCTGTGCTGTTGCTCCAGTCCCCATAGCAGATCCTAAATCATTTATTTTGTTACTTGTGATAAATAATTTTCTAAAAATGATCAAAAAAGGTTTTCTTAGAAGAAAGTTTGTGAAGATTGTTGTATCTTACCGAGAGTATCTCACCTGCACGGCAAAGCCTGGCAAGCTCCCCAGTGACATATTCGATATGCCAAAAACATTAACAACAAGTCTCACAATTTGTTGTGAGACGTTTCTGGTGCCTGCTTGAGCAAATCTATAAAAAACGGGAGGACAGTGCTACCGTGCTATAGTGCTACATCAGGTGATACTCAGGCCTTACTCCTGGCCTCCTGGCTCTGTCCTTTGGGTCAATCCTGGGTGGGGCAATGGTGGTGGTGAGGTACTGTGGAGCCAGGGGTCAAACATAAGTCAGACATATGCAAGGTAAGTGCCCTAATCTCTGTCTTATCCTTATGGTCCTTCATTTATTTTTCTATATTTCCTGAAATGACATATTTCGTTTTAAAATTTCATCTATATGGACTCAAATACATGTCTTTTAAAACTTTAACTTCTCTTTCACAAAATTATGTTTAAAAGATTCATTTTGTGGTGTCAAAAATATGTGTAGTTGGTTTATTTTTATTGCTAACTAATATCACATTTTAGAAATACTCTATGACATATTGGTCCACTCTACAGTTACTGAATTGTTGAATTTCTAGCTTGGGGTTAGTATTTTGACAAATATTAAATAAACACCTATCTATATTGGAATTTCCTAGTTAAGAATGTGCACACAACTGCTTGTGGTATATATTTAGGAATGAGACAGCTGTGTAAGTGGTTATCTGGATTTTCAATTTTGAGATATATAGAAAATCTTTTAACATAACAAATAAAATATTATATACAGTACCTTTGATAACAAAATTTTTACTTTAACAGAGGAAACACACTAGAAGGTTAGTGAATAGGTTGCCCCAGTTCAGTTTGGCACTTTATTACAAAAAGAAGTCACAAATCTCACGGATAATCCCTTCATTGAAGTCACAAATCTCAAGTATAGTCCCTTCATTGTAATAATTCTCCTGGCCCTTTCTTCTAAAAATTTATGAATAAAAAATGTCAGGGGAGGCCACTAAATGTAAATTATGCCTATGTTTGTTACTTAACTGAGACTAGTTTTTTTTTAATTGAACCACACTGAGATACAGTTACAAAGCATCCATGTTTGATGTTCAGCCAGACAATGATTGATCACCCATCCCTTCATCAGTGCAAACTTTCCACCACCAATATCCCCATTATCCCCCCACAAACACTCTTCCGTCCCAGTCCTTACCCTACCTCTAGGTAAAGGTAATGGAAAAGGCCCTCCCGTTGATCGTCGATTTACTCGAGTGGGCCCAGTAACGTCTCCATTGGAGACTTTGTTGTTACTGTGTCTGGCATATCGAATACTCTCGGTAGCTTGCCGGGCTCTCCGAGAGGGGCGGAAGAATCGAACTCGGGTCAGCCATGTTGGCCGCTTGTAAGGCGAACGCCCTACCCGCTGTGCTATCGCTCCATCTACCCTACCTCTATGGTAGACAATTGCTCAGATACTCTCTCTCTAGTTTTGGGCATTATATTTTGCTTGAATATTCCTACCACCATTCATGCCTTTCTCCCAGGGGCAGATGCTATAACATTAATTTCCATTGTTCACTTTGCATATCAGGAAAGGTCGCATGGCCACATAAATGGCCACACACTTTGGAGGAATAGTCCTGATACCCTGAGACTAGTTTTATTTTAAATGTGTTTTTTTTTCATAATATAGTACAAAGTAGTTTTGGTCTTCTAGAACTAACCGATATTTGAAAGTTATGGAAAAATAAGATAAAGAGAATACTGAAAAAATTCACATCAAGTTTTTGGGTAAAATAAGATGGATTCTAGAGAGGAGAGGAATAACTTCGAGAAACATGATCTTAGCATTCAGGCCTCAGAGAGGTAGCAGCTAGACAGAAGTAAACAGAAGGACCTTTAAAAAGTATGCACTTATTAATTAACAATTGGATAGTGCTAATTATGTGCCAAGCACCTTCAAGATCCACTAAAAGGGGCACAGGAAGTGAACTATCTTGCATCAGGGGTGAAATGTCTCATTATAGGGAAATGTTTTGTCTCTGGAGCATAGGGTCAGAAAATGCTTTATGAGCTGTGCAGAACTGTTCATACAAAGGGCACATGATTTTCTCTGCCCTTACTGACTTTGGAACCACAGACAAGTTAGTTAAAACCTCTAGGCCTCAGTTTTATCATCGTTAAAAGCTACTAGTAGTGCCTTCTGGAAAAGGTTTCTGTGAGATTTATGTGTGTGGATATACAGTTGCATAGTGCGTAGTGCATATGTATGTGTTTGTATATTTTATTATTTTTATAGTTTAAAAGGTAACTTAAATAAATATATATATATATTCTATGTTTACACTGAAGTAGTGAGCAGAGCACAAATTTCTTTGCCAAAGACAGTACTGAATTCTGGCTGCTCCGTTGAAAAGTTAAAAGACTTTAGGCAAGTTACATCCTTTTGTCTATCACCTGGTCCCCTGAATTTCCACATGTGCAAATCAGTTTGTGATTATTTTATAATAATCTTCATGCCTGAATAAACAGGTTCTACTCTCTTTTGGAAAATAATTTATGGAAAATGTTCAAAGCTCTTAATTTTTTTCTTTAAAAAGTGCTTCAATTTAAAAATCAAACAGAAACAAAAAGTAATAAAATAAAGGCCCACAGATGATATTTCTCATTAAAATTCTATGAAAGGTTAGACAAAAAAAGTCTAGTTACACGAAATCAAGGAAATAACAATTTAAAGTATAGAATTGAGCAGGGTTATTGACTACTCTTGAGTAAAACTTTAAAAATGATAATCAAGACTGCAAAATTGGCTGTCTCCTCAATGTACCTTAGACAGTAAGGTAAGGTAAAGGTAAAGGCCCTCCCGTTAGACAGTAATATTCAAAATTATTGTATTCATATAAAAACATAATAACTGAACACTGTCACTGTCCTCCTATTGTTCATCAATTTACTCAAGTGTGCCCAGTAACATTGTGAGACTTGTTACTGTGTTTGGCATATCAGATACGTCATGGGTAGCTTGCCAGGCTTTTGCGTGAGGGTGAGATACTCTCAGTAGCTTGCCTAGCTCTCCGAGAGGGGAGGAGGAATTGAACTCAGGTTGGCCATGTCAGCCGTGTACAAGGCAAATGTCCTACCCACTGTGCTATCGCTCCAGCCCAACTGAACACTAGTACATTAAAATATTATGATACCTTGAAATGAATGAAATATGATTGATTTTAGCTTACATTTTTAAAATTATCTTCTGTTGCATTTTATTTTGCTTTATCTCTGTGTGTATGTTGTTTTTCACCATATATAGACAAGTTTGTTCTTATTTGCATCATCATCTATTTTTCTCAAATTAATTACAAAATTTACTTAATTCTAATTTTCCCAATCTGAACAAGGCTACGGTTGGGGGAAGTAGTAGAGTTGGGGATAGGTAAGCCTTGTAAATCACCAAAAAAACTAAGAAAGGCTATTCAAATAAAAATTCTGTCAAAGAGAGAGCCACAACACTCAACATCTCTTGGAATTTTTTTAAGCATGCTTTTCTTGGCAGCTACACTTATAAGCATATGTGAAAATATTATCCAGGGTGCATTCTGTATTTTCAGAAATGTGACATGATAACATCCCTTAAAGCAAGGGATTTTGTAAGGAACATACATCAATTTTCACCCCTGGGACTCCCTGAGGCAAGACCTTCTGTGTCATGTCAACATTTTCCTCCTCTAACAGCAAAATTGGAAGATACAAGGAGAGATAGTATCACAACAGCTTGTCATCATTGCCTTCCTCACCCTTATTCCACCTACTTCTTTCCCTTGGTGCAGGCCAAAATGACAGGAGGGAAAAAATGTTGCCATGCCCTTTTTCAGAAGGGAAATAATGTGAAAGATAAACAATGTTTACAGATTTAACCCAAATGTTAGTCATAAAATGATCTTCCAGTGCTTGGATATGTAACAAGGTATCTAGCGCCAAGTTAATACTGTCAACAGAAACACCATCCAAATTTTTAAATTGTCTTCATTTGAACTAGGGGCAACTCTCAGGATACAAATAGGAGTAATCCCATAAAACCAGTCAAAGGGCACACTTTCCTGGGTTTCATCCCGCTCGATAATATCTACTTTTTTTCTCCCATCAGAAGCAAACATAGTGTTCTTTGATGAATGGTAGGGCTAGAGTGCACTCTTGTTCAGCCTTCCTTTCCAGGATGAATAAAATATTTGCATTGAACTGCTTTTTATTAAACCCAGTGCTCTCTTTTTGAAAGGTATGTGAAACTAAAACATTTCTACTTATTGGCAGTTTTGTTACATTCGATGGTAATCGAAGTAAAGACAGATACAAGGAACTGGGTCATGAGCCATAATCATGGAACAACTGAGTTTTGGTACTTCTGAACTAGGGGTGTGGAAAATGAGGCTTAGAGAAACCAGAAAGTTTGCTTAATTTTGTGGCACAGTATTTTAAGCTAAAGTGACTATCTTTATCCCAACTAACCAATTTATAAATGATTAACTATCATTTATAAATATCCCCGACCAAATACTCCCTTAAGATTTGATTAGTTCAATTTATTGCTATTTAGTAAGAAATATCTCCATTTATCAGGATTCCCCCAAGACCTCAGTTATTGAACTCCTTCCAACTGATCTTCCCAATCAGCTGTGTCCAGAAGCAGAGTGAATTTTTCACAAAGCCTACTGAGACAGTTGTCATAATTTATGTGAAAATATTCAATTTAGCGTGCTTTCATCCTAAGGGGTCTACTTGTATATGGAGTTTCTAGCTCTCTTTAAACCCTCTTTATTACAGGGAGATGGTTTTAGAGGTTGCAAAGAATGCCTGGAGGACCAGTCCTTAAATTCTACATCCTTTTAAGCAAGCCTGTGAGGGTGTCTGATCTCCTTTGTCTATTGCTAAGAATATCAAAAGCAAATGAGACTCATTTCCCACTGGAATCTGTGGGACAACTATAAAATATTCTGAAAGTAATTATAATAGCAAACTAACTGCTTTTTTCACAGCTTCTCAAAATGAAACAATTTAGCTCTGACAGGGTCAACATCTAAGTGGTTTCTCCCATTTATTGCTCAGGCTAGACTGACGAATATGGTTACTAAACTTAATAAGTACCTAGAGAGAATTTTTGAATAGCTGTAACTTCCTTCCTGGTTCCCAACAAAATGTTCTTGTCTTTATTTCCTTATAGCATTTAGCAATCTGTTAAAATGTAAATATTAACCAAATGTATCCAAATGAGATGGTGACTTGAGAAGAGAATGTAACTTCTTTCCTTTATTCCTAACTGAAAGGTCCACAGAGCGTGTTTTTAAAGGTTACAAATGACTGCTGCCTATACACATCATAGGGGTCAATGTCATTACTGTATAGGCCTCTGCTAGATGAGTCATGTAATGACAGGAAATTGTTTAGAACTTCCTTGTTAGTTTCTCATCTGAGAAAGTAAGTGGAAGAGACCCATGCAGGCCCCTAATTCCAAATAGAAAAAGGCAACAAGAAGATGCAGGAGACACAGGACAAGAAACTGCATTCAAACACCATCATGAGTGTCACAGTTGATACACAGCATCTTTTTTTTTTTAGCTTTTGGGTCACATCCAGCAATGCTCAGGGGTTCCTCCTGGCTCTGCACTGAAGAATTTCTCCTGGCGGTGCTCGGTGGACCATATGGGATGCTGGGAATCAAACTCGGGTCAGTCGCGTGCAAGGCAAATGCCCTATCCACTGTGCTATCACTCCAGCCCCAACACACAGCGTCTTTGCCAGCAAATTAGCAAGGGAACAGATTGTTTTCATCTGCTACAGCCAAACAAGAAACAAAATCAAATGGGCTTCCAAATGTCTGTATAAATTGATCCTGGGAATAGAAATGTGAGCAGAGAACAAGCGAAGATGAGATGACTCAAGGCTTTAGCATTCTTCCTCCCCCACCCCTACTTGGACTACTTTATCAATCAGCTAGAAATCGATACATTGACTTTCCTCCAGTCTACAGGAGGCAGCAGAACAGTGAAGGGAGGCGAATATCATCCACTCACCTGTGTTCAAAGATGAATGAGAAAAACCTCTTAGCTTGTGTTTACTTATAGGCCAGGATGAATAAACAGATATCAAGAATGTTCCTTGTGAAATAAAAACAATAGTAATAAGAAGAATAAAGGGTAATATAGCACTGAAGAGGCAGAGAAATGAAACATATGGGAAAATATATATAAGTATATATATTACCGAGAGTATCTCGCCCGCAAGGCAGAGCCTGGCAAGCTACCCGTGATGTATTCAATATGCCAAACACCGTAACAACAAAGTCTCCAATGGAGACGTTACTGGGCCCGCTCGAGAAAATCAATGAACAACGGGAGGAGAGATCTCCCATATGTACATATATATTTCTCTGTCCACTGTCCTCCCGTTGTTCATCAATTTGCTCTAGCAGGCCCAGTAACATCTCCATTTTGAGACTTGTTACTGTGTTTGGCATATCGAATACGTCACGGGTAGCTTGCCAAGCTTTGCCGTGCAGGCGAGATACTCTCGGTAGCTTGCCGGGCTCTCCGAGAGGGGCGGAGGAATTAAACCCGGCTCAGCCAGGCTGGCTGTGGGCAAGGCAAAGCCCTACCACTGTGCTATCGCTCCTATATGTTTCATTCTTTGAAAATATTAATGGGTGAATAGCTATAAAACTAAAGATAAAAAGGTGATAATAAAAGTCACATATATTGTTCCAGATTTGGAAGTATTATACATATACCAGGATCTTCCTCATCTTAATTGTTTTCTCAGATGTGGCTTTTGAGTTAGGTACGAATAGATGGAACTGGAAAACAGAAGAAATCACAGAAGGAATAAAACTAAGATAGACTTTACATTTTCTTTGAAGCAGTAAAAAACATAATCAGCATTGTATAAATTCCAGATTGTGATGCAGAAGGCAGAGAAAATAAAAATCTTCAAAGATGAAGAAGAATGTGAGAATTAGGAGAAAATGATGAGGATGACAAGTACATGCATATATGTGCATATATGCAGTCATGTGATAAAGAACAGTGATATTTTATTGGTGCGGGTAAATTTAAAATTAGATCAAAGAGAGCCAAAATCTAAAGTTAAAATAAAAAGAATTTGAAGTTCCACAATCATACTCAATATAAAAACACCATAGATACTTCTACCCTAAAGTAAAAACAAGATAAAGATATGCATCTCACTATGTTTATTTTATTTTATTTAACCCCTTTCTAATTCCAGTTGTTTTTATCCCTCCACCCTCAAGATCTATTATTTTTTTATAGAGATAGATGTTAATGTTTCAGTTATTTTAATTAGCTTTATTATGGGTAATTTATGAACAGTAAAATTCAGAAATTTTAAATGTACAAATAAATGAGTCTTGACAAATGTTGTCAAGCAGTCACTAACAAAGTTAAGATAAAGTACATTTTAATTATCACCAAAACTCACTGCCTTCCCTGTTCAGGCAACCAGAGCCGTTTTACTCTGGTCTCTGGAATCTATTATTCTGCTTCCTTTCACTATGGTTTTATCTTTCTAGAATTTCAGAGATGGGTATTCATTCAATATGTGCATCTTGTGTTATAGTACTTTTTAGATTAATACAGTTTTCTATAAGTACTTATGATTATAGGGAATATATTTGCAACAGTTTTTATGCAGTATTACTTAAAGTCGCTGTCATTTCTTGATTCCTATTTCCTGATTTTTCTCCTGGCTATGGGTTATATTTTCCTGCTTATTTCCTTGCCTGTAAGTTTTTTTTTTAATTTTTTTTAATACTTTATTTCATTATTGAATCACTGTGGGAAAAGTTACAGAGCTTTCGGGTTTAGGTCTCAGTCATGTAAGTATCAAACACATTTCCCTTTACCAATACTTATTTTTAACCCCGAACCCCAATAGAACCCCACCTCCCACCCCTCCCATTTCCTGTGAGGCAGATGAGTTCTAGTTAATACTCTATCTACTTTGACTAGATACATTGTTTCGATAGAAGATGCACAATTATTGTTTAGAGTTTACGACCCCCCCCCCCCCAATCAGATATGCTGAAACAGCATTGTGAAATGATTTGCTTTCTACAGCTGGGTTTAAGAATAAAATGATGTGGATTTCTGCTATTTTACTTATTAACCCTGGAAGTATTTCTATTGAAGGTTAGATAGTTAAGAGATTGGTTTCTGTGCTCTGGAGCCATGGCCGTGCCGGAGAGCCGCTCGTGGGGGGCAGCCGGTGACGTCGGTCGGGCATGAAGGACGGCCCAGAACGCCCCCCTTCCCATGAGGTCCCTGCCGCCCCCACCCCCGGCTCAGACCTGCTGTCCACAAGGCTCCCGTGCGGCCGCCATCTTTCTTTCCAGAGCGGATTGGGCGGACGGGCAACACCCATTCCCCTCCGGGCAGGCATGCTGGCGCGGTTTAACACATAGTCCATTTGCTTTTCTGCTTCAAGCGGGTGGCGTCCTGTGCTAAGTCCTTGTGCTTCCAGGACCGTGGCCGTGCCGGAGAGCCGCTCGTGGGGGGCAGCTGGTGACCTCGGTCGGGCGTGAAGGACCGCCCAGAACGCCCCCCTTCCCATGAGGCCCCTGCCGCCCCCCATTCCCGGCTCAAACCTGCTGTCCACAAGGTTCCCGTGCGGCCACCATCTTTCTTTCCAGAGAGGAGCGGGCGGCCTGTAAGTTTTTAATTCGAAGATTGAAATTTTGAACTTTATACCTTTGAGCAAAGGATCTTTGTTGTGTCCCCTTAAATATTAATGGGCATTGTTCTGAAATCAAGTTACTTCTTTTTTAAGGCTTTCTTTTCAACTTTATGAAGGTGGATCCATAATAAGTAGCCTTTTGATGAGGGTAAATATGACCCAATACAAAGATAATCACTTCCAAAAGTCTTCAGTCAATGTATCAGAAGGTTGTCCTTTCAAGGGAAGAACATGAAGTATTTCTAGCCCTGTGTGTGTCATGAGTGGTTTCCACCAACTCTGTTCATTTTAGTCACTCCCTATCTTACTTTATTACATACAAGAGGAGATACATTTAGTTAAAGTCTCAAAGGGAACCCTTCAGAACTCCAGAGTTCACTCTGCCTGTAGATTTTCCTCTTTGTTTTTCTGCCCTGCAAATTCTAGTTTTCTTTGTCTCCCATAATTAGGAATTCTAACTCCTGAACTGAATGAGGCCATGGGCTCTGACAGATCCTCTTGTAGGTGGTCTGAACATGCACTAGGCAGTAATCACTCTTGGCTACCTGTTGTACAATGTCTTAAATCCATCCTTATGATTTTTAAAATGCAATCTTTAAATGCATTCTGTTTGGTTTTCTAGGTATTGAAGGCAAAAGCACTAAATAAAATATTTATTATTCTATTCTAGTTATTAATATGTTTCCAGTGCATTTGATAGATCTGTTAGATCATACTCATTCTAATAAAATGCACATTATACCTTCATGTCACTTCTTTTACTTTTATTTTTAGCTCAGAACTGTTCTTATTTTTATTTCATAATTGCATTTAATAATAATCTCTTTCATTCTTTGTCATTTTCTTCCTTTTATATTCAATCTGCTTTATGAACATCTAGATTATTGTTTCTGTTTCCTACAGAAGACCTCCATGAAGTGCATCCATCATGGCTTACTCTTATTTTCTCATGAAAATAGTGAAAAGGTTTAGCATAAGTGAAAAGTTTTCAAGTTATTTACCTCCAAACTTGAAACAACTACAATGAATAAAACAACAAACATCCTTTTACATGTTACCCTCTTTAGGTATTCAGAGGAGCAATTCCTTGGTCAAAAAATATAATTTGACAAAGTAGTGCCAAATTGTTCTCTAGCTTGGTTGCCAGTCCATTTTTCACCAGAAGAATCTGGTTGATGGTCCAGTCTTCACATTTTATGTTATAATCTTAGCTGAGTATTAGTTTCCTCATCTACTAAACAGGACAATTATATACTAAATTCTTAAGATGTTTTCCAAATAAGATAACATTTCTAAGAGAGGCCTATCATCTATCCCATGTTAACGTTTTCTATGGATTAGAACTGTCATGATTGGGCCAAAAGCTGACTTCTACTCAAGTGTTTTGATGATTATGAAAATTTTACAGGTTATTTCTTCTCTTGGACTTTACTGTGTATATTCATTCTTCCCAGATCCAAATACCGAGAGCAAACCATGACAAATGGACCATCCTCTTTATTCAGAGAAGTAGGTACAATGGGGGATAGGACTTTCTTGCTTATTGTGGGAGGTAGAGCATATTAGCACGCAGTTAATTTGCCAACAGAGTCAGAGGGATTATACAATGCAATGGCAAACCACACACACACACACACACACACACACACACACACACACACACACACACCAAATAAATTTGAAATGTACCAAACACAAGGGTTATAAGGTAAAGAGTAGAGAGGCTACTGATTTTCAGTTCACATATGTTTTGTCATGCTACATGCTCTTAAGACCACATTATTTCAAAGGGGAGACGAACTGCCTTTTTCTTTGGACAAAAATGCAAAGATGCCACCTTCTAATCCAGACTAATTCTTGAGCAGGAAGGGTCCTTTCCATGGCTAGTATGGGAGAGGTGGCATAGCCCTGACAAAAACATACAACCACACTAAAGAGAGAAGACCTGGACAAAGGGATAAAGTCATTTCTAAGAGTTGATTCAGTCTCTTCCCAATTCCATGTTCAGTGATTTCTAGCTGGTATCTTAACATGTCTGAAATAAGCCTTCACACCATGAAAAATAGGCAAACTCTACAAATTAGGGCTTCTCTTCTACATTAGTTCATTTGGGCTGCTATAACAAAATATCACCTGCTGTGTATCTTGCAGACCACAGAAATTCATTTATCATAGTTCTAGAGGATAAACCTGTGATACTATAGTGACCTCATGATCAGATGGGTGCTGATTCAAGATTTCAAGTTTCTCCTTGTGTCCTCCTACAGCAGAGCAGCAAGGGATCTCTCTGAAATATCTTGCTTAGAGCATAAACCCCATTCAGGAAGATTATACCCTCATGAGTTAAGCACTTCCCCAAAAATGACCTCCTAACTTAACTCTCAACTCCTGTGGGAGTTAAGAATTCAAAATACAAATTGTTGGCAATACACAACAGGGACACACACATCAGATTTTAGCACCCTCCTACCCTTTGGAAAAGGCACTATTAAATATTTCCTATCTCAAACCCTAAAAAGAAGTGATACAAAATTTACTAAGTACCTTTTTGTGATCTCACTATCTATGCAACCTTGTAATGCAGTCATTATAATTATCCAACTTTCCAGAGTAAGTAGCTGAGATTCTTCGAGAAGTTAAATCATTTGCTCCAGGTCCCACCCAGCTAAAACGAGGCAGAACTTGGACTCCAAGCCAGCTTTGTCTGGCTGACTACAAAGCCCACGGTCTTTCCACCACACTCTGTGGTTTTTCTAAAATCCAAAGTCCGTGATTTGGAGATGGCTCACAGACAGCACTCGCTTATCACATTAATTCTCCTTAGCATTTTTATTTCCCCCAGTGACAGTCGAGCATTTGGAGGCCACTGTGGCACTTGCAACACATTCATCAGACTGGATCCCATGGCTCCAAAGTCAGCCTCCCCATTAAGAGCCTTCTTCAAAGAAACCATCTCCAAGTCAAGCAAGCCCTAGTTCAGTAACCACTCTGTGTTTTCTGACACTGAGAAGATATATTGCTGTACTCGGGTGACTGCAATATTTAGAACAGCTTTGGAAGGGTATTGTATCAATTATATTATCCCTCTGGGAGCTCTATTAACATTAAAATGTCTTATGAGACTAGCTAAAGACTTGAACAAAGAAAATCTTTCCTACAAAGGCTTCCTCCTATTTTATAGTTGCTAGAAGGGGGTTGAAGGCAGGGGGGAGGGGGTCCATCTTGCCTCTCCCTTGCACATGACACATGCACAAGATGACTCTCGGACTATTTTAAGCAAAGTGTTTTAGATATGAAGTTCCATCTCATAAAGAATTGCCTTAGACCAAAAGCCATACTCTTAACAATGTGTAGGAAGTGATTGGGAGATGCCTGGATTAGAATTCACCCAAACCTGGGTTCAAATTCTGATTTTGAACAATAAATCATTTACAATAGAAAACGAAAGAGGAACACTTAAAGTTCTCATTTACTGAGAAACTAATATGGGGCCTATGGAGAGATAGCACAGCGGGTAGGGCGTTCGCCTTACAAGCGGCCAACATGGCCGACCCGAGTTCGATTCCTCTGCCCCTCTCGGAGAGCCCGGCAAGCTACCGAGAGTATTCGATATGCCAGACACAGTAACAACAAAGTCTCCAATGGAGACGTTACTGGGCCCGCTCGAGCAAATCGACGATCAACGGGAGGGCCTTTACCTTTACCTTTACCTTTCATATCTACAGTGCAGTGTAGGTATTGCTTCTTACTTTAAACATGGGGAAACTAAGGTGGTGTCAACTTGGCCAACTCAGAAAGCTAGTATAATAGGCAGTTTTTGGATTGACTCCCAGAGATCCACACCTCCCAGTATTCACATCCTTCTGTGATTTCCTTGACTTATGTGTAGCTAGTTCTGGTGAACAGAATACAGCCAAGGAAATGGGCTGTCATTTCCAAGATTAAGTTATAAAAAACTAATTTCTTTGGTTTGTGCTCTCTTTTACATTTGATCACTTGGATGGAGCCAGCGTCTTTATTGAGAGCTATCCTAGGGAAAATCCCATGGGACACAGTACTGAGGGCAGCTTCTGGTCAATATGCGTGCTCCACAATCCTACATCCTGTCATTAAATCCTGCCAACAACTACCATCAGAGCTTGGAAGAAGATCTCACCTCATTTGAATCTTGAGATGAATATACCCCACACCCTTCTGGTAGTCTTGATGGTAAGAAAGCTTGAACCAGAAGACCCTGCTTCACAGAAACTGTGCACTAATGCCTGTGTATTAATTTAAGTGGCTATGTTTTGGGGTAATTCTTTTCACAATAGATAATTAAAACACGTGGTAGAATGAGGTTTCAAGCCAACTTTCCAACTTAAAGCACAAGCTCCTTCCTTCTGGCTAACCAATTCCTGGAAATCACGTGACCTTCGGCAAATTACTTAGTCTCTGAAACTCATTATCAACTTGAATAAAACAGGGATGGTGCCCATTTCACAATGTTATGAAGCAGCTTGAATAAGAGCCTGCCTTTGGCTAATCTGTCCATCAAAACCAAAAAAGAAAAAAAACATAAAAAGAAGGTGACCAGGTCACTTCATCCACGTGATCAAATGTCTTGGTAATGCCAGGCAGAGGACTGAGTTGGAAATCTGGCTACTAAAATAGATATAATAGACTTGCAGACCAGCACACTGGGAAGTACATATAGGAAGCACAGCACTTACATGACTCATGTATGATACTTTCACATTTCTTGCTCTGTATCTCATGAGTTAGCTGATAACAAAATTCAACAGAGTCATGTAACCTGGAACATAATGAAGACAAAAGATACCAACACTTTTTACACTAATTTTCTAGTTAGCATTTTATTTTTACTAAAAATAATGGTATTTCAGGAACCAAAGTACAAGTGAATACTCACACATTTGGGAGTTGTCTTTTTTCACTAAATCTCACATTTGATGATATCTCTTCTCTATGCCATAAACAGCTCCAACAAAACCCATTACCCCCGTGATTCTCTTTTCCCTTCTCTAGCCACATGTCATAAAATGAGGCTTCTCCACTAATAGTTATGACCCAAAAGAACAATACAAACAGAGAAAGTCCCTCTCAAAATTCTGTACTTCAATTTCCATGCAGGGGCTTTTTGGAAGAACCAATCGTCAGGCAGTTAGTCTACTGCCGACATTTATGTCCACCGTTTAAAATTAGAAAATGAGTGTGGCACATAATATGCATACTAATAAACTACTTAACATCTTTGATATTAGCCTCAGAAACCATATATATCTTGTTTATCTACTTTCAGATAGATACTCTTTCAACATTTGTCAAATTAATGTAGAAACTAACAAGCATAGTGGCTTTTTTAGCCTCCTTAAACAACTGTTAGATTTAATAAACATTGTTCACAAATCACAAATCATCCTGTTAATCATCGATTGCCTCGAGCAGGCCCCAGTAACGTCTCCTTCATCCTAACCCTGAGATTATATTCAAGGCTCTTTAGGAGAATGAGACCCATCATTGTTACTGGTATTTGGCATATTGGCACCCCACGGGGAGTTTGCCAGACTCTGCCATGTGGGCAGGCTACATTCGGTAGCCTGCCAGTTTGTCCAAAGTAGGAATCAGATAATAAGATGTTATAATAGGATGTTATAATAGGTTCCAGGAGCTGGTTTTTATAGTCTCTGAGTCTTGGCCAATAAACATTGTTAGGTGTTCAAAAATAGTTGTATACATTAAAAAAAACTATTGTGTAGAATTTTTTGGTATACTGGATACTTGCAGCAATTTCACTATTAGTTTTTGTTGTTTCTCTTTTCCTACTGCTCACTTATATGTCCTGGAATGCCTGGTTGAAATATCCTGATTTCATTATCATCTACAGTTTCAGATTCCTGTGAAAATGGAATTTTGAAATAAGATATAATAATTTTCACAAATTTTCTTTTACAGAAGCAGTTTCAATAATTCCATTAGGGAAGGTCACACTGGTGTTGGAATTGGTGTTGGAGCACTGAATGCCTGAAACAACTGTATTAAGAACAACTGTAAACCACAGTGTTTAAAGAAGATTTTTAAAATGTACTAAATAAAAATTTTTAAGTGAATGGAAATAACAAAAATTGTATGTATTTTGTGGGGATAGAGAGATAGTACAGTGAGTAGGGAGTTTGTCTTCCAAGCAGCTGACCTGGGTTCAAGCCCCAGTATCTCTTTTGGTCCTCCTAGACTGCCAGGCAGAGCCAGAAATACCTCCTAAGTACTGCAGGGTATGATCCAAAAAAAAAAAAATCTTGTATGTACTTTGTTATGTTGGAAGATTTTACTCAGAAACTGAAGTCATTTCTCTATTCTGAAAGGACTATTCTATTAAAGGTATTTTTTTTCCTGGCCACTTTGTTTTTAAACCCTAAAGATAACTTAGACGTATTTGAAACTTTAATGGATCGTACCATTGAAGTAGCACTAAATTGCCCTCTTATGACTTTAAAAAATTCACCTTAACCCTTTAGCAGCAAGAAAGTAAATGAGAAAATTCACAGGTACTTGGTTTTACATACTGCCCATTGCTACTCCCAAGAAGAGGGATCAACATTTTTAAACATGTAGACCAAAACATCTGGTCCAGAGATGATCATTTTACACAGGTCAAACTTTTTCCTAGTCTCTGTTCTTCTGTGTATTGTTCATTGGGGTTGGGGTGCTCAGGAGTTAAAGAAAAGATTTATTCAGTTAGAAAAATCAGCAAGATGTGAACCACATTTTTGAATTAGAAACAGCAGTTGTATTAGAAGGGAATAAACACTGACTTAAAATTTTAAATGTGTGTGTATGAAAGCTCACTCCCTTGCAGGTTTGAACTCATACATTCGAATCCTTGGTTTCCTCTAATGAGTTCAGCAAACCTAAACAAAATACTTCACCTCTAAAAGACTCCGTTGCATTCATGTAAAATGGAAACCATTCTGACCCTACACTGGCCTTGTTGTGAGGTTTCAAGGAAATAGTGCATACCACAGGCCCTAGAATAGCTATAGGCAGATAGTGGGCACACATGAAAACTTTGTTAAATCTCAATGAATGGAAATGGCTAGCCACAAATGAAGTCTGGTTATAAAATAATTACATAACCAAACTTTGAATGGTTAATGGTGAAAATAAAAATATTTATTCTTCCCTACTCCATTTTCTAGTTAACATCGGGCATACTGTCACAATTAAGAACTTTTCTATGGCAGTGAAAAAAAGGACTGTCATAGAAACTCAGAGCTGCTTTTAAAAATAATAATAGTAAACAGTCATTGCAATCAAAGTGTACATGTCATTGAAACTCCAATCCTGTCAATTTTGCTTAGAAAAATTTCTAACTGCCTATCTCTTCAAGAACAACTTGAATGTTTCAGAGTTCTTTCATGTTTCTGCTAGACCACTTGGCTTCAGCACACTGAAATGAGTGATGGGTTTGCAGTGGCTTCAGCAAGTCCTTCCAACAGCTTTAATTCCCAGTATTTCCTCTGTTACACAAAACAGGGAAGAAGCTGCCCAAGAACTTGTGAGCCCTATCCTGCCTTATCTCAAATTTGACAACCCCAACAACACTGTTGTGTTCTTGGGCATGATTCTAGGGCCACTGTCTGCCCATTACACACTTTGCTTGATGCAATGATTTTAACAACCCCTTCCATTTTTGTGAATTTCAAAGCATTGGCCCAGTACTCTCATCTCTCCAGGACTATCTGTGGAAGGATATGATGGACAATTGTGCTATCCTATCCTATGTGTGTTAAACCAAGGTGGCTTGTTCTTTTCATCTCTAAGCCTGATTCCTTCTCTCCAAGAATGGTACCATCCCACCAGGGAAACATGATCCAGAAACCTAGGAGTGTATCTGACCTCATCTTTGATCCTCTCTACCTTCCCAGTACAAACCTTACTGGACCCATCATCTCTCTGTCTAATATCAAAGTCCTGCTTCAGCTTATTTGGTAGTATTTTATGTTTTACCTACCTATTGTATTCCTAAAGGGTCTTCCTCTAGGCTTGGTTTCATTAATTACCCACATGGCTGGCACAGTGAGGATATTACAAAGCAAAGTCTGACTTCGTTACCTTGCTGCCAAAATCTCTCAACAATACCTCTGGAATTGGAGGCAATGTAACTTGGCATCTTCTATCTTCTATATATTCCTATTAATCCTCCAGTCATAACTTTTATTGCTATCCTTATTCGAATAATGCAAATAATAAATATCTTTTGATATCTGACTTATTAATTTTGCGATTTCACAACCATGTGAACGCTCCTGTACATCATACATCTTTTCATCCTCAAGAAATCCTTCAAGACTTACCTGAAGTTTGCTTCTTTTGGAAATCCATTAAGGAAACCTGAACCTCCCAGAACCCTTGAGCAATTCTATTATGGAGTATGAATTAATCTTCCCTTTATGCTAGACTGTGTTACTTTTTAGAGCACAGGACTAAAGACCTTATGTGATTTTTAAGAATGTGGTTTCTGGATTTGGGATGGTAGCTCAGAAATAAAGTAAAGGCCCGGCAAGCTACTGAGAGTATTCGATATGCCAGACACAGTAACAACAAAGTCTCCAATGGAGACGTTACTGGGCCCGCTTGAGCTCAGAAATAAGGAATGAATATCCTATATGCAGTTCCCAGTTGCCTGACACTACATGACCTCTGAGGACTTCTGTACAGCCCTGGTGGCCCTTAGCGCAACTGGGCTAAATCAGTACCTCATCACTGGGTGAAGCATTGGACTGGAATTCCAGTCTAGTTGGTCTGGTGTGACCAGGAATGGGTTCTACTGCCCCAAAGCACTGCTTAGGATACCTTTTTCCTCAAAAAAGACCATGGCCTCTGAAATTAGAACCACAAGGCCAGTTACTACTCTAGCAGTTGCAAGCCAGAGAATAAAATACCTAAAATACCCATCCTAGACTCCTTGAGCTCCAGTTTCTCACCCTTAAGAAGTGATGAGAGAGAGAGAGAGAGAGAGAGCATCAGACAGAGACAGACAGATAGACTGACAGGCAGGCAGGCAGGCAGACAGAAAGACAGACAGACAGACGAAAAGTGCCTGCCAGTTGCCTGCCAGAGAGACAGGCTGGGGGTGAGGCAAGGGATGAGAGTGAAACTGGGGACTTTGGTGGTAAAGAAGACGCATTGGTAAAGTGCTGGGTGTTGGAATATTGTATGAGTGAAATCTGACCATGAACAGCTTTGTATCTTTGTATCTCACGGTGATCCAACTAAAACATTTTTTTAAAGAAGTGATAATAACACATAACTACATGAATAATGGTTAGAATTAACTAGCTTGGATCTAAAGGAGTTGGTCATGCAAACTTTCATTGCAGGGAAAGCAAACATCAAGCACAAAGACCCAGCTGAACGAACATGGGGGCACAATCCTATTCCTCCTCTACTGTTCATTCAGCCTCGGATTGTACTTTATAAGCGAAAATGTGCAGACTAACAATTCAACACATGGTGCTTTACAGAACCTTCTTAGTTGGGCTCTGCTTCATTTCTCCTGTCCCACTTGGATTATTTCCAGATTTTACTACTATCACACTTCAACTTTGGGTGAAACTTTAAAGCCCTCCGAAGTGGTGAAAGGGCTAGGCTATGCTGGCAGGGCCCCAGAGGATGAACATAAATGCTGAGCATAGCACTTTGGTAAGAGTGGCTCCATGAGCCCATTACCCAAAATGGTATGACACTGGATCAGCACAGCTAAGTACATACATTCAGAGAATGTAAGACTTCTTGTCAAACTTGACAGCAGGTTTATTTCAGCATGAGTTGCATTTTGCCAAATAAAGAGAGACTCAAAGATCGCACTGGTTTTAAGAATAATTTTTGCTTTATAGCAGAGAAATAAAATGATTTATGAGTTTGTCAGGGAACGGATGTTGCCTTTAAAAAAACTCTCCCTGTTCCAAAGTGTCATGAATTGCAAATGAACCAATGGGTGATGTTTAAGTGTGCATGTGTGCATGCACGCATGTGTGTGTGCACGTGTGTACTTGTGTACATGTGTATGCACACATGTGTCTCGAGCTTGTCCTATCTCTTTGCCTCCATGGTTTGGAAGCCAATTCCACTGTGTGTCTCCACTGACGCTGCAAGCAAATTGTAATTATAATGCCAAACAGTCATTTCCAAGACAAACCAAATCTGTATTCCATTAAAGTCATGGAATAGTTAAACACAATTTTTTTTTTACTCCCAACCTTAATAAAAAACAGCTTCCTCATTCAATTTGATGCCCCAGAAGTCAGAGGATTCCACGTAGTCCCTTCCGTGATATTTGAAAATAGATTCTGATGGTGTCCCAGGCATATCAGCAGGAGGTCAGCTTAACTTATGGTTTATCGTGCTCGCTGTGGTTTGGACAGCGGCTGCATGGAAGTCCTGAAATGGTAATGGATTTCCTCCCTATGTTGCGAAGCTCGCCTGCCAACTGCTAAGCACATTCCCTCAGTGTGTCATTTCAAGATGTTGGATGGAATCATAGAACCGAGAGCTGTACTTTCAGTGGAACCAGAGACAAGAAAATGCTGCTCTCTAGGAGTTGTCTCCAGTGTGTGTGTGTGTGTGGGGGGGGGGGGGGGGGGATAATACTTGCATTGTTCAGCTCAGCAGTTTGCAAAAATCATTTTGATGATATATTCTTATACAAAACTCTTTGAAATAAAATATTCCTTGACAATTCATCAGCTGTTGTGTCCCAATGCTCTACATTTATGTGTATAAGGATGTAATTTTATGGCAAATGTAACTCTTGAAAGGATATTCAATGTTCTGATACTCATCAGCAACCATTTACCTCGGCTAGAAAGTCTAGCTTACGGGCACATACTGCACTCTCTTTAACGTTCTTTGCAACCATGCTGAAAATCATCATTAAATTTGCATTCTTAATTAAGGGGGGGGATCAGAGAGATAGCTTAATGGACCGAGTGCATCTTTGCCTGCAGTATGAAATCCCAGGTTGAAATCCCAGCACCTCATAGTCCCAAGAAGTACCAGCAGAGATGCCCCAGCATAGAGTTGGGAGTATCCCCTGAATACTGCAAGCCAGGTATGATTCAAAAACCAAATAAATAAAAAACACTATAATTAACAAAAAAATAATCTTTCAGCCTAAAACTCTGAAGTTCTTTATTCTGCAGATCCTTTCCTTTCCTATCACGTGTCTCTTGAATTTCATTCTATTTCATTTCAAGAGTGCTGTTCATAGCCCACTAAACTGTTTTTCTCTATTCATTAGTAGAGGAGAACCTGCAGTTTCAAAAACACAAAATAATTTGCTGATTTAATTAATTTTTAATAATTTATTTTTATAATGCATAAAAGACCTCCAGGCCCCAGCCAAGGCCATGCTGGGACCACTCTCCACACACTTGGATGAGCCTCACGCATAAAAGAAATGGCAGAGGAACCCAGGTGTGTGGGACCCGGGGCTGAGATCTCCAGGCCTGCACGGTTTGGGACTGGACCTTCCAGTCCATTTGTGGCCACGTGACACCTTATCATCTCATTCCTACTTTGAACAAACTGGCAGGCTACCGAATGTAACCGGCCCACACGGCAGAGTCTGGCAAACTCCCCGTGGCGTACCCAATATGCCAAAAACCACTAACAATGAAGGGTCTCATTCTCCTAACTCTGAAAGAGCCTTGAATATGGCATTTTTTTTTTAAATCTCAGGGCTAGGATGAAGGAGACGTTACTGGGGCCTGCTCGAGGCAATTGACGAATAACAGGATGGCTGTGATAATTTTATAGTCATAGTTTAGTGTTAATGTTTATGATGTTGATGTATGAAATCACTGCACCCCCACTTCCACTAGTGTGTCAAATTCTTTACCACTGTCCCTATGTCACCTCAAGTTCATCTCTTCAATTTTCTTTCTCACCAATTGCTATTTCTTGGTAATCTGAGTTTTGTAATCCAAGGTCAAGTGTCTGTCATTAGAGCTTACTGTCTATTCCAGAGTTTTGTTTCTGTGTTTATCACAGATGAAAAAGACCATCAGTATTAATCTCTCTCCCTTTGACTTACTTCACTTAACATGATACCCTCCAGTCCCATTCATAGTACAGTGAACTGCATGATGTTTACTTCTTTTTTATAGCTACATGGTATTCCATTTTGAATATATGTCACAACCTTTCTATCTACTCATCTTTTGCATTGTTTCCACGTCTGGACTATTATGATGAGTGCTCCAGTGAACAAAGGTGTGCGTAAATCTTTTTCAATTAATTCTTTGTGTTTTGGGTTAGAAGCTAATAAGTAGAACCCTGGGTTATATGGAAATTCAATTATAATCTATTTTTAGGATCTCCATGCTGTTTTCCATAGTGTGTGAACCAAACACATTCCCACCAAAAGTAATTGGTGTTCCTTTTTCACTATATCATTGTCAACAGTGGATGTTTCCAGTCTTTTTTGTTATACATGGTTCTTACTGGTTGAGAAAATATCTCATTGTTCTTTTTATTTGCATTCCCTTAACAATAAGTTACAATGAACAGTTTTTCATATATTTACTGACCACTCATATGTCTTCTTTGTAGAAGTTTCTATTCATCTCCTCTTTGGATTTTTGATGAGATTATTGCTTTTTGTTGTTGAGTTTTGTCAGTGTTACAAAGATAAATCTACAGATATATACAAACATATATATTACATTATATTGGATATTAGCCCTTTGTATAGGAATTTTTCCTTCCATTGAGTAGGTAAAGGTAAAGGTAAAGGCCCTCCCGTTGATCGTCTATTTGCTCGAGCGGGCCCAGTAACGTCTCCATTGGAGACTTTGTTGTTACTGTGTCTGGCATATCGAATACTCTCGGTAGCTTGCCGGGCTCTCCGAGAGGGGCAGAGGAATCGAACTCGGGTCGGCCATGTTGGCCAATTGTAAGGCGAACGCCCTACCCGCTGTGCTATCGCTCCTGCCCCCCCCCCATTGAGTAGGACACTAAAAAAATATATATATATTTTTTCTGGACTTCACTGGAAGAAAAACATTGTTAATAAACATGCTTTTGCTTCTGCCTCTGCCATTCAGATAAATGGCATTCTACCCAGAGAATCTTACTGTGACCTGGTACTTTCTGGAAATACTGAATGTTTCTTAGCATGACTTCCAAGACACATTACACTTTGACACCTGCTCATCTTTCCCTCTTTTCTTACTTATGTTTGTCTTCTCACTTCTCTCTCTCTCTCTCTCTCTCTCTCTCTCTCTCTCTCTCTCTCTCTCTCTCTCTCTCTATTTCTCCCTGTTTCTCTCTCTCCCATGTGAAAAGATATCGTTCTCCCAATTTGTTAAACTTTCTGTCCCACATGACCTACAGTCTACCTTTATTTAGCCACTTACTATGATTATTGATTTTTCAAAATTCAGCCGTTGTCTTGCCTCTTCATTCTCTAACTGTCCAGGCTCTATTTGGTACTCCATATGCGACAATAAACATCTCCTTACTATAGCTCTTATAGAATTATAACTACTTGACTATCTCATTACTGCAAGCACCTTTTCATTTCAAATTTCCCTAAGAATAAGGCAGAATGAATGTGTATTTGGTGTTATATGGAATTTAGCTGACTTGCTCATTAAAATTGAGCCTCCTTTTCTGCTTGTAAGTTAAAATCTTTAAAACCACGATGAAGGGTTCTAACAGGGATATTCCTTAACTCCTGCCCTCAGAACTTGCTTGTCCCCATTAGCCTAAAAGAAAAACTCTTGTTTTCAGGTGAGGTTTCTTTAAGTGGACATTCTGTGGGTTTTCTCAGTGTGGATTAGTTTAGATGGATATGTGTATGAACATGTGTGTATGTGCACATGAGCACGTGTGTTCGGCATTGCAGCTTGAAATGGTATCTCATCCTCAATTTGCTTTTAGATTCCTCAGTTTGAGCTCATGTCCAAAAAGTCAACTCATTACCTACTGAATTATTTATTGACATCTGAAGCCATGAATTGGGTCCAGATGGGAATTTCTATACAATGGGGAATGTGATTCCTCACAAACTAGTCCAGAGTTCCAAAACTTAAGTCAGTGGAAGGTGCAGAATTCTTCAGCTGACATGAAGATGGAATCATCATTAATTAATAAGCAGAATAAGAATCTCTGACTATGTGGTCATTTACCAACTACTTAGTCTAGTACATTCTCCCTCTTCCCTGTCTCTTCTAGTCACTGTGCTAGAGGGTTGGTGAAATAAAGACCAGGAAACAGGCTACTGGATTAGTGCATGTAGTAGATAAATGTGTGTAGTAGTGAAGGTAGTGAAGACTGAGAGTCTGTGATAAAGGTTAAACCAATCTTATAGAGAAAGCATAGAATTCACCAGGTCAATAAAGACATACGTTGCAGTTCCAGATGTATCACATAAAAAATAATCTAAGAATCTCCAAAGTTGCTAAAGTTTCAGAATTGTGTCCCTTGTTAGCTTGACTACTACTGGATTACCAGTTGCTACTAGTAATTCATTCTAGGGACTCTTGCTGTCATGCAAATATTCTGTAGTGAGATCACTAGCTAAATTCAAGAAACTATTTTGTCATGATTAAAGGGAAATTTTCTAAAGCTAAAAGGTCAGGATGGGATGACTGATACTCTTGATAACACCAAAGTTATCCAAGCAGTTGCCCAAGGTTGTCACTAATCTTGTTGTTATCTCCTGAAGAGTCTCTAAATCTGTCTTAGTACAATATGGCCCCTACCCTCTCTGCTTCCTTTTTTGATACATGGTCTTCGCTGTCACTGTTCATAGATGACAACTCCTATACCAATTTTAACTCTACCTGAGGTCTGTGCTAGCTCTCACTGCACACATGTCTGATCTTAAAAAGGAGAAGGGGTGTTAATAAAGTGTACAATAAATGGCATGCTTAGTCCTCTCAAATACTTTACCCTATCCTGTAATGCCAGGGTTTTATTTTGGGAGCTCGAACCTACCATTTTTCACTTTCATGGCTCAGAGATGAGAGGCAGAGACTTGGTGCGGTTTAGTAATTTTTATGGAATCACACTTGCAATCAATAATGAAAGGCATGTAGGCCAGGGACATTCAGTGTTACTTTTTTTTATTCTATGTTACATTGTATTGGAAAAACCTAGAAGAATCTAGAAGAACAAATTAATGCTTAGAATATTTTTGGAAAGAAACATATCTCTGAAGTACGTTAAAGTATTTTTGGAAAGAAATCTATCTTTGAAGTATGTTAAAGTATCTTTTCACATCTAACAAGAAGTACTTTGACATATCCTTTATCCTTAAAATTTACAAATTTTAAGCAAAATTTAGAGCAAACTTTCTCCTCCAGGAAACAGGTGCAGATCTGAGGTCCCCTTTATCTTGTTCACTCTTCAAAGTGTTTTATGGTTGTTGGACTGCATATTGAATGATTTGAGTGCCACAAGGGAATAATGTATTTGAACTGTGGCAATGTTTGTACACTGTCTGAATTGCATCTAGCTATCAATTTTTTTTACCAACATCGAAGGTAGGTAGGTGTTGCATGTTTGTATGATTTTGACAACAGTCATACCAATATAACCACAGTAAACCATGGTTTTAATTAATTTTCTAACATTCCAGGGAGTAGTGAGGATCTAAGTTAATTAATGATGGACTGAAGTAAGTGGCCTGGGAACCTCTGTTGATTAAGTTATGCAGCAGGGTCATTAGAGAACCCTATCAATATTGACAAAGTCATAAGTAAGTCTTGTCATAGTAAAGCAGATAGCAGGTGCTATCATTGATTAACTTGAAATACCAGTTAACTATTTGGGGTAGCATATGAATCGGAAGAAGATGCATGTTCATTTTATGCTAAACTGGTTGATTTAAAGGTAATGAAGGTAATGAAGGTCTGAAAAGAGACTTCTCTTGGGTAAAGTACAAAAAATCTATAAAACTTTCAACCTAAGACTGAGTCTCTGGTTCAAGTATTTGTATGAGCTAAGTCAGGTACAATTAGTATTACAAAGAAATAGCTGAGGCAGTAACTTGACAGTGTGTGCCCCAGGGGGCCAAGTAATCAATTAAGATAGGTTTGAACTAGTCAGGTCAATCCTATTTTCTTTCATCAGTAATTTATTCAGTTCTGGCCACTTAGATCTTAGAAGTCCCTGGGAGGCTGACTATGCTTGAAGCTGTAGCAGTCATGTGAGACAACAAGGTAAAGAACTTCATATGGAATGAGGATGATCAGGAGACCAAACGTCAAAACCAAAGAACCATAGGATCTAGAAGTCTCAAAGGTATTCTTCAGCAGGGGACCAAACATGAATCTAATCTGACAAACAAATGATCTTACAGTGTAGCTTCAGACTGGCATTTGAAGATTCCCCCCTTTAAAAGATCTATTAAGAGAAATTTCAATTATGGCAATTTTGTTTTTTTGGGTTTTTTTAATGTTTCTTTTTTTATTATATTTATTTATTTTTTAATAGTGAGGCACCATGAGGTACAGTTGTAGACTTACACATTTTTGTGCTAGGGTTTCGATTATACAATGATCAAACACCCATCCCTCCACCAATGCGCATTTCCCAACACCATGGATCCCAGCATCCCCTCACCCCCCCCCCCCCCCGCCCCCATCCCACCCTGCCTCTGTGGCAGGGCATTTCCCTCTCTCTCCTTTTGAGTGCCATGGTCTGCAAAAGAGGCAGTGAGTGGCAATCATGCTGGTCGACAGTCTACCCTCAGCATGCTCTCCCATCGTGGGCGGATCCTCCCAACACCCTTTATTTGGTGTTCCCTTCTCTTTCTGAGCTCCTTTTTCCCCTAACATGTGTGGTTGTCCTCCGGGTCATTGAGTAAAATTCCTGGTACTAATCTCTGCCATACTTGGGTGTTAGTTTCCTATTTTGTTACTTTATGTTCCCCAGATGAATGCAATCTTTCTATGTCTATCCCTTTCTTTCTGAGTCATTTCGCTTAACATGATACTTTCCATGTTGTACCACTTGTATGTAAACTTCATGACTTCGTCTTTTCTAACAGCTACATAGTACTCCATTGTGTAAATGTGCCAGAGTTTCTTCAACCAGTCATCTGTTCTCGGGCACTCAGGTTTTTTCCAGATTCTGGCTATTGTAAAGAGTGCTGCAATAAACAGACAATTGCAGATGTCACTTCGGCTATACTTTTTTGCCTCTCTGGGATATATTCCCAGGAGTGGTATTGCTGGGTCAAATGGGAGCTCAATTTCTAATTTTTTGAGAATCGTCCATACTGTTTTCCAGAAGGGCTGAACCAGTCGACATTCCCACCAACAGTGAAGGAGTGTCCCTTTCTCACCACATTCGCGCCAGCACAGGTTGCTTTTGTTCTTGTGGATATGGTATGGGCCAGTCTCTGTGGTGTGAGGTGATACCTCATTGTGGTTTTGATCTGCATCTCCCTGATGATTAATGATGTGGAACATTTTCTCATGTGTCTTTTAGCCATTCGGATTTCTTCTTTGTCAAAGTTTCTACTCATTTCATCTCCCCATTTTTTGATGGAGTTGAATGTTTTCTTTTTATGGAGTTGAACCAGTATTTTGTATATCCTTGAAATTAACCCCTTATCAGATGTGTAATTGGCAATTTTGAAGGTTAATCAATTCATTAATGGGACAATACGTTCCTCAAAAGCAGGGACTGCTAGATCTGTCATTCTTGCATTCTGAAGCTCATATCAGGGCTTGGAATTATGGCAAGTATGAAGACACATGTATCTACCTAGACAAAAAGAATAACAGTGTAAAGTTTGGCATGGGTGCAGAGCCCAATCACTAAAACACCTGACCCTATTGACTAAATAATGCCAGGAGTGATTCTGGGCTCCTTAGGCACTGTTTATATTCCTTTCACCCCCAACCCCACAAAAAGTTTTAAAAGTTTGGGGTGGGTGTGTTTAAAATAAATAATGTTTTGAGGAGAAAAATTAAATTTTTTAGGAAAAAAACCCAAACTAGTCCATATCCCACATAGTGAGTTTCTCAGAGCAGTGTACAGAATGGTGTGAGTTTGTCTACCCTTGGTGCAGACAATTGAGGGTTGCATTGTCTACAAAGAATCTAAACACAATAGCAAAAACAATACCAACTGGAAGTTTTTAATACCAGCTGAAAAGTTGGTCTTCTTTATATTATCACCATGAGCCAGAAATTCGAAACAAAGTCTGTGATAAAATATTTCTACCTAATGTTGGGAGGATCTGCCAGGATGGGAGATGCATGTAGAAAGTAGACTATAGACAGAACATGATTTCCACTCAATGCCTCTTTCGCAAACCACAGCACTCAAAAGGATAGAAAGGGCAAAAGGGAATGCCCTGCCACAGGGGCAGGGTGGGATGGGGGAGTGGGAGGGATACTGGGATGATTGGTGGTGGAGAATGGACACTGGTGGAAGGATCGCTACTCGATCATTGTATAAACCCAAGCACAAAATTTTGTAAGTCTACAACTGTACTTCATGGTGTTTCTATAATAAAAATTAAAAAAAATATTTCTATCTAAGCAAAACCTTTTGCTAGTCTCAATTCTAAACCATGGTTGTGGTGACTACTGATTTTAATAATCTATGTATGGACCATGCTCAATAAATTAGAAATTGAGCTCCCATTTGACCCAGCAATACCACTCCTGGGAATATAGCCCAGAGAGGCAAAAATGTATAGTCGAAGTGACATCTGCACTTGTTTGTTCATTGCAGCACTCTACAATAGCCAGAAACTGGAAGAAACCCGAATGCCCAAGAACAGGTGACTGGTTAAAGAAACTTTGGTACATCTACACAATGGAGTACTATGTAGCTGTTAGAAAAGATGAAGTCATGAATTTTACATACAAGTGGTACCACATGGAAAGTATCATGCTAGGCGAAATGGGTCAGAAAGAGAGGGATAGACATAAAAAGATTGCATTCATCTGGGGGACATAAAGTAACAAAATAGGAGATTAATACCCAAGAACAGCCGAGATCAGTACCAGGAGGATTACTCCATGGCTTAGAGGCCAGCCAGGCACTCTAGGGGAAAGGGCAGCTCAGATAGAGAAGGGAGCACCAAATAAAGGGTGTTGGGAGGATCCTCCCAGGAGGGGAGATACATGTTGAAAGTAGACTATGGACTGAACATGATTGCCACTCAATGCCACTTTTGCAGACCACAAAACTCAAAAGGAGAGAGAGAACAAAAGGGAATCCCTGCCACAGAGGCAGGGTGGGATGGGGGGATGAGGGTGGGAGGGATACTGGGATCCATGGTGGTGGAAAATGGGCACTGGTGGAGGAATGGGTACTTGATCATTGTATAATCGAAACCCAAGCACAAAAATTTGTAAATCTACAACTGTACCTCATGGTGTTTCACTAATAAAAATTTAAAAATAATCTATGTAAGCTTTAAATGAACACATTTTTACTCCTGACCCTTTAATACACGTTATATTCTACTCAGAAGCTAATTCAGAGCATTTCCAGTTACACAGCTAACTTCAGGCTTCCATGTTGAGTCTAAGTCAGTGACCATTTGGAGCCGCTCCAGGTCACATGCAGTTCAGATCCCTAGCACCAGCACAATTACTTTTCCATATATTTAACTAGCTGGTACTGAATAGACATCGAAAGCACAATGATTGAAAGATGAAGAAACAGAGCTAGAGTTATTTCCTTTCTGACACTCTGGGGGAACAACTTAAATAATTAATTTGCATTTCAAATTTAAAACAGTGAACGCTCAAGGCAAGGTGTTAGTTATGTTCTTGATGGGTAAGTGTAGGCCACAGTTTATAGAAAAGATGACTCTGAACTTGAATTTTTCTGGGTGAATTTTGAGATGAGTAAATTAAATATCAAAATCTAATTATAAATAGTTAGAATCAGCCTATACTTAGTCGAAAAATCTTTTTCTTTGAAAAATGTTTTAAAATTAGTCTTTTAAAACTAAGATAACTTAATGAGCTGAGAACATGCTTTGCGTGCAGGAACTTTGAATTCTATCCCCCGTATAATCTGGTCCCCCAGAAACTCCTGAAATAATTCCCACATTGTCATTAGCCTCTGAGAATCACTGGGTGTGGCAACCAAACCAAAACTAATACATAAAATAAATATAAAATTAGTACTATGAAATCACCAAAAAGAAATTGTGTAGAAAGATGTATGGAAATGGACATTTTGCACAGGAAAAAGATTCAACTTTCCAAGAAAGAATGTGGGAAGAAGCACTAAGAGTAGCTAGCCTTACATTGCTAGAAGAAACTCAAAAGACATAAGTATGTTTCATTACGTTGATTATTTTAAAAAGGAACTGAGCATTTGTTCAAATCAATCGATTGTGTCAGTATTAGCTATCCTAAAGCTATTTAAAAATGTATGCATATTTTGTCAAATGTAAAAGACTTTTTGTCAAATTTCTTTCAGTTTAGTAAAGTTTTTTTTCTTTTCACTTAGACATTTAAAAATTTATGCATATTTTGCCAAATGTAAAAGACTTTTTTGTCAAATTTCTTTCAGTTTAGTAAAGTTTTTTTTTCTTTTCACTTAAAGACACATCAAAAGCTGATTGAATTGAAGTTCCGAAACACATAGGATTGTCCAATAGAATAATTGCTGGAAACAATTATGAATAGGATCTTTATAAATCTGCTAAATGTATTCAGTGCTTGATATATTTCTTAACTATTTGGGTTTTTGCTTCTTTTATGGAAGAACATGTTATAAATGAGAGTTTATAAAAATGTAAGCTTTGATTCACTATAAAGGATGATAAATTGACAAGTCTCTTTTTATGTTAAAAAACACTACATCAATATCACTTTTAGCTACTAGACTCTTAATAGTTATCCAAGAGGTGGGGCTTCCAAGTGTTGCTCATGGGTCCAGAAGTTGCAGTAGTGTTGGTGGTACTGAAAGATCTCCTGTGCTACCTCTTAGTGCTAGGGAGACTTCAGGGCAAAAAATCCTGTGGTGTTGGTGGGGGAAGGGAGAATATTTTCATTTTTAGTATAATTTTTACTGACATGAATGTATATGTAAATATATACATATATGTTCAAACAGGGAAAAGTCAATTTATATTTCTTTCTTTGCCATTATTTTTATTTATTCATTTCATGAATATTTTCAGAGAAAAGTCAATAATCCCTTAGCAGTGTTCAGGGGCCCTGAGGGCCACCCTCGGATAATTGGCCAATTGGGCTTGATCATTTGAATGTTCTGTGGCAATGTGGTGCTGTTTAGGCCTGGAGATGCTGGAGGCCATCAGAGTGACAATCCCTAGTGCTCAGGGGTTTCCAGTGCTCCTAGGCAGTGACGTACTGTGCCAGGTTCCAACTCAGAACCCGGGTAGGCAACACCTGCCCTGACTGTTCAACTATCTCCCTGGCACTCTGTTCCATGATTCCTAACTAAAGATCACTTCAGTTAGAAGAGAGGGGTTGTCCAAAATTGTTTGCCATCCTGTGTCAACTGTGCTAGGCTCACCATGTTCAGACACTATTTTACAAACAAGAAGGCAATGTGAGGTACTCAAGATCTCACACTGAAAAACTGTCATGTGGTTGGTCCTGCAGTGAAGATTCAGAGCATCGCTCTCCTTGGACCCATAAAGCTCACCATGCCTGCACACAGCACAGACTCAAGTTAACCAGAGACTGAGAGAGAATGTTGTGGTTAGCTTTGTGTATTCATAAATTTTATTTCAATGTAAGTCAACCCTATTCTTAAGCCTTTCACCCAGAGTCTCTTGCTTTACCCAAACAAAAAAAAAATCATTAAAAAAATAAATAAATATCAACTGTGAAACAGCCTATGTATGTAAGCAAAAACATTATCTAATCCCCATTTATCATGATTCATATGTATACAAAGCACTTGATTAGAGTTTTTTGGTAATGTTACATTTCTAGTAAAGTTTATTAAAAACAGAACTCTTCAGGAGAGGCAAAGGAAATCACTTCAAAAATCCACATAAACCCTCTAAGTCAATACCATTCTCCTGGTGAATGTTGTTCTTGAAGACTCCACAGGAAAGGCATTAGGGCCCCATATTCGGCTGTGTTACACTATATTCTGATTGTATAGGAAGGAGGTAAAATCATAAGGCAATCTAGAAGGTGCTAATATCTTCGTGATGCACAATAACTCTCTTAAAATACCTACATCCACATAAAATATGGACTAGGAGAATAATAGATAGTGGGAGGAAGGGGGCGGGCATGAGTACCTTAGGCATGGTGGTCAAGTTGACTCTAATGCCATGCTAGGATTGAATCTTTGCTTGAGAATAAACAAAATAAACATTCCTATGTAATATTAAAATGCCATTGACTAAAATTTAATCTGCTAATCATCTTTATTTTATCTTTCAGTGTTAGTATCTCTCTTTCAATTTCTCCCTCTGTCTCTAGGATTTTAAGCCAATGGATTTTTTTTCTATTGTTATTATTCTCCACCTACCAAATGCATCTGCCAGTGAACATGATAGGGACTGACAAGCAACACACAAAGCTCATCTAATTTTTATTTCAAAGCATGCTTATAATGTAAGAGCAACTTTTCCTCTCCTCTTTTGCAGCTGAGAAAATGGAGAGTGGGGGAAGTCAGAATAGCTTCTAAGTCTATGAAAGATTGGAGTCCAGTGTTCACAAATGCATTTTCTATCATTTTCTATTGTGCCCCACTTGCTTAATGATGAACCTGATACTTGAGGATCCTGATTTGCTTAATTTTGACTTGTCTACTTACAAACATACTATGTCAAATGTTGTGATGGTTTCAATGAAAAGACAAAGAACAGCAGAAGAGATGGAGATATCTCAACAAACACTTGAGAAATCCAGTGTAAAGAGGCTGCAGTTCTAGTTGTAAGCCCATTGCCTGCAATGTATGATGCATGGATGTAAGTCAGGTTCACTGGCTGCTAAAAAATAAGCAGAGGGTAAGAAAGGACCATCTGGCACCACAAATACAAATGACAGGGTTTGGGGTCAGGTAGAATCTACTACATGCACTAGTAGAGTGAAACTACAGTATAGTGGATAAAATGCTTCTTGCCTTTCTTAGGTTTTGCTTTTGTTTTGGTATAAGGTATATGTGAGTGTGAGCATGTATGTGCTATTGTATGTGTGTGTGTATGTGTGTGTGTGTGTGTGTGTGTGCGAGCGCGCACACACGTGCGGACACACGCGCACTCAAAACCACCAGACATGATTCTAGATGGGCAGAGGGGCCTTGCTCACATGTCATTTGAAGATTCAGACAGTGTCACTTGCAACACCTGGTTTTCAAGTCTATCTCAGATATGAGCATCCAGTTAGAGGATGGAAAAAGCACAGAAGGTTTGGCACAGAGAGAGTCAATGGACCAGCCTGGAAGTGAATACTCTCACTTCCGTTCATACCCACTAGTATGAAATTGGTCACATAGCAAAGAGGCCTAGCAAATGATTATTTCTGAATTTAATGAAAATGGCATCATGTTTGAATATGTGTTAGGATGTGTGAATATATATGCATATTTATGTTTACACTATGATAGAAAATTCATCTTAATTATATTCCTCCTAGCTTTTAAGTAGAAATAAAGAACCTTTTAATAAATCTAGTATCTTTAAATACCCCTTATAGCATTTACAAAACTAATTTTTTGGGCTCTGTTTTCCACTTGGTGGGTTGTTTTTAAGTAAAAGTGGGTCAGAGATTTTAGTTATAGTGTATTCTTTCTGCCAACACTGCTGCTCTTCTCTCTTAGAGGTCTTCCTTTATCACTTCTCTGCACTGCTTTGAGAGCTCAGATGTTCGTTTGCAGTTGCCTGAGACTTGCGACAAGCCATGTTGGTGGATAAGCCAAGAGGATTCGAAGACAGGCTTTTTAAAAATATTTTTTGTGGCTATCTCTCAGCATTCCTCTCACAATCTTGGAGGTGCTGAACCAGTCAATCTTATTCCTCGTCAATGTAGTCAATGACGGCATCTTCCCATGTTGCCACAATAATGCCAAAGAGCTCCCAGTTGGTGGTCATTCTGGGAGTTCTCTTCTTAAACTTTGCAGTCCTTTAACCCCACTCCATGAAGTACAATTTTGCACAAAGGAGATGGTGGTCCGATCCCATTTTGAATTTTGGGACAAGAGCGATATCAGTCAGGCAAAACCGTCGATTGAATATGATTTGGTCAATTTCATTATGAAACCGTCCACTCCCAAGTCCAACGTTTAGATTCAGCCTTCTGGAACTGTGAGTAACCATTGATGGTCTTGGTGAACATGATGAACTCAGACAGTCTCTCACCTTGTTTGTTTTATTCTAGGTCATGGGTCCCAATGTGGAGTTCTTCAGCTGATCTTCTCGGTCCTATCTTGTCATTAAAATCACCCACAATGATCTTGTAGAAGGTGTGGTCTTCTTTATAGAACTTCTCCAGCTCCATGTAGAACTTCTCAATTTCTCCTTTATCATAATTGGATGTTGTAGACAACAATGGTGAGTAGACAACGAAGATAGAAATGGCTGGCAATGAGTCACATCTATTCAAGTGTAATCATATGATTTGGGTTGTTAGGCATTTGAAGGAATCAATGTTCATGGCCAAGTTTGTGTTGACAAGGACACTGACACCTCCGACGCCTCTTTTATCACATGTTCCGAGGAACAGTTATTCTCCAGTGTCAAAAATGGCATGATGTGATTGATGCCTTCTTGTCTCGGTCAGACCAATGATGTCATACTTGATCTTTTATGTTTGTACCATCAGGTCCTCAATGGATACATCTGATGCCAGTGTACATCATTGAAAGTACAGACAGTCATTTTTTCTTTCTTTGCTTTAGCAGCCTAGTTCGGCCTTGAGATTTTATCAGTCTATCCTTCCTCATCCTTCTTAACACTGCCATATTAGTGGCTCTTTCAGGGTTAGGGAAATGAGACTAATTGTATTTACTGGTTTTGGCATATTGAATACACCATGGATAGCTTGCCAGATAGATCGCAACACCGCCTGTCCTTCACCAACTATAAGACCAAGATGACGCCTTCCCATGTCCTGTTGGATCTATCACACCTTCCAGAAGGGCAATGGAGAAGATTATCCATGAATTCTACTCGGATCTCTTCAATAGCCACGTCCACCTGCCCACATACCAAATTCCGCAAGATGGATATGTCGTTCCCAACGTTCTCCCTTCTGAAATCTGGCACACCATTTTGTCTGTAAAAAGCGAACAGCAACTGGCCCAGAAAAGGTGATACCTGAACACCTAAGAAATCTGCCATTGTTACTCATCAATACACTGGCTCAGCTCTTCACACACTACCTGTCTGAATGCAAATTTCCATCCCAATGGAAAACCAGCAGGACTTTACTACTGTACAAGAAGGACGACATCCACGACATTGCCAACTATTGCCCGATCTGCATATTGTCTGTCATCTACAAGCTGTTCACTGGAGTCATCCTGAATAGGATTGGCAGAACACTAGATGAAGGACAACCGTGTGAGCAAGCCGGGTTCTAAAAATGATTCAGCATGGTCGACCATATCCACACAATAACCAAGCTCATTGAGTTTTCTTGTGAGTTCAAGATGCCACTCTGTCTAACATTCATTGATTTAAAGAAGGCCTTTGATTCTGTTAAGACAAAAGCAGTCATCAAAGCCCTAGCCAAACAGGGCATTCAAACTCAATACATCAGGATCCTCTGTGAGCTGTATTAAGGATTCACTACCAGGATCTCATCACTCTACAAAGAAGTGATCATCTATGTCAAGAGAGGGCTTTGGCGTGGTGGTACTATTTCACCAAAACTCTTCAGTGCCACCTTTGAGAATGTCATAAGATGACTGGAATGGGAAGGAATGGGAGTGAAGATAGACAGTCAGCAACTACACCACCTCCACTTTTTGGATGACATCATTCTAATAACATCAAACATTAACCAAGCAGCATAAATGCTGGCCGACTTCGACCATGAGTGTGGAAAGATCGGACTACAGCTGAATCTCACAAAGACAATGTTTATGAGAAACAGTCTTGTTCCTGATGTTCCATTCACTCTCAATGGAATGAACATCTCTGAATGCAAGAGTTATGTGTACCTAGGTCAAGAAGTCAACATGACAAATGACCTGGCAACTGAGTTGTGCAGAAGGAAGAGAGTGGCTTGGAACACCTTCAAGAGCATCGAAGAAATAGCTAAGAGGACAAAGAACCTCTGGCTCCAGGCACATCTCTTCGATTCCACTGTACTTCCTGCATTAACATATGCCTCAGAGACCTGGGACCTATGAAAACAGGATGAGAATGGTATTTGGATCTTCCAAAGAGGAATCAAAAAGAACTATGCTTGGAGATTCACGCTTCACTCAAATGAGAAAAAGAATCCAGAGTTCCGACCTCTGTCAATGGTCAAGATCAGGGATACTGTCTCATTTGCCAAGGCGTCAAAAATCATATAGGCTGAACATGTAATGACATTTGGAGACAACTTCTGGACTAGAGCTGCTACTGACTGGATTTCAAGGGACATCAAAAGGATGCATGGTTGGGGCCTCACGGGATGGTGGCTCCGTGACTGCCATCCTCCAGAGGTCACTGGACAGTCAGGTTTGGGCCCTCAGTGATGAGACACACGGGGTTTCATGGGAGGGGGTGGATCCAGCCCTTTCCTTCTCGTCACAAGTCCACGAGTTGCTGCCCATGAATGGTCTTTCTGGCTCCTGATCAAAATGCTTACCGACCATGATCCCAGAGACTAAGTAACAAATATCAGAACCCAGCAGGTTTTGGCAGAAATCCCTCCAGATTTAAGTGTTAAAATTTCAGAATTTCAAAATTGCACAGTCACTATTTTAGCCACATGACATCATATGTTATTTTTAACCAGCAATAGAAAACAAATTGTCTACTGTTGCCTTTTCAGCAGATCTGAGTGTTGGGGTAAAATCCCAAATAATAATGGTGGGTCTGGTGTCAAAATATTGAATGTAATCAAAGTAGAGAGGGAGTAATGTGGAAACCATCTGTCCCACAGGTAGAGGGAGAGTGTGGGATGAGGGTTTACTGGGGTTTTTGGTAGTGGAAAATGGGCACTGGTGAAGATACGGGTGTTTCATTGTATGACTGAGACTTAAACCTGAAAGTTTTGTAACTGCTCTCAAGGTGCTTGAATAAATAAAATTATAAAAAATGAAAAAATAAGGTGTGGTTCATGCCCAATTCAATCAGCTAATTAGTGGCTGAATAAATAGCAGTACTCCTACATAAAAAAAAAAAAAGGATGCGTGGCTGTCCACCTACGAGATGGTCATACTTCATCAAGACTCTGAACGATTGGTTTGAGGCTCTTTGTGTTCCTTGAGCAACCAGACGAACCCTATTGGGCTACACTAACATGCAACAGGGACAAATGGAGACCTTACTGGTGCCCGCTCAAGCAAATGGATGAGTAACGGGATATCAAGTGATCAAGTTATAAAGTATTCCTTATTTAATTGGGGGAATGGTAATTTAATTATGAAAAGATATATCCCCAAGAATCTTAAGCTTAGATACATATTTAAAACAACAGAAATATACTTTTTAAAATAATTTATGGCATACAAAGTTTTTTTTTAAGCAATATGACAAGAAATAGAAAAAAGTTCAGGAAATTATATAGAAGAACTGAAGCTACATGTTCGAGGGGTTAACAATGTGAAGTCAAAATAAACATGTCCCTGGGTGGTAAAACTTGGTTTTATGCCCCACAAAGAAAATAGTCACCTTATTTAAAATAGTTGCTTAGGGGGTTAGAGAGAGAGTTCAAATTGCAGATCACATGCTTTGTAGGAGTCTGAGTTCAATTCCCAGGACCATGGGGTCCCACAAACACTGTCAGGAGTGACCTTGAGCACTGAGGCAGGAGTAGCACTTGAGTATCACTTGGTTTTGTTCATCCCTTCCCTACACAATTTTTGAAACTGACTTTTTGTTTAGAGGAAGATGAACAAATACAGGATGAGCTCAAACATCTGTGACACACTGAGAAGTAAAGCAAGGGACAATAGCAATGAGGACAAAACCACCTCAGTCTCCAATTGCAGAGCTGAGAGAGCCAGAGTAGGCACAAGGGGTGAAGAGGAAGGAAAAGTGGACTGGGGATATCATATCATGAGGACAGAGATGTGAGGCACTTAGTGGTGATGAAGGTGCAGTAAAGTTTTTCATCAAAGCCACAAAAATTGGTAGTGCCCAAAGGAGTGAAGATGATGTTTCTGCTGTATGTTTTGAGACCCTCAAGGTATACTCCCAGAAATGGTATTGCTGGGTCAAGTGGGAGCTCAATTCCTAGTTATCTGAGGAAACAAATAAAGTATGGCACATCTACACAATGGAATACTATGCAACTGTCAGGAAAAATGAAGTCATGAAATTTGCTTATAAATGGATGAACATGGAGAGTATCATGTTGAGTGAAATGAGTCAGAGGGAAAGGATGACTGGTCAATGGTTGGAACTAACCACAAGTGTGTGTGAGGCTGAGAGTAGGTAAGATAGAGAAGAGACAACTTTGACAATAATAGCTGGGAATGATCACACTGGACAAGATCTGGGGGTTAAAAGTAGGTAAGGGATATTCTTGATAACCTTTCAGTATCAATATTACGAACCACAAAAGAAGAAAGAGAGAGACAGAGAGAGAGAGAGAGAGAGAGAGAGAGAGAGAGAGAGAGAGAGAGAGCCAGAAGCAGGCAAGGGGTGGGTGGTGGGGGTGATGGGAGGGAATCTGGGGACACTGGTGCTGAAAAATGTACGCTGGTGGAGGGATGGGTGTTGGAATACTATATGACTGAAATTCAATGATGAATAGCTTTGTAGTGCTCTATAAATAAATAAATAAATAAATAAGTAGTGCTATAATCAAGCTACCTGAAAATAAGATAAACAATAAGATAAACATATCAAATAAACAAAAGTAAGAAAATTTTTTGACTTATTTTATTCTTTAGAAGTTTGAAGGAGTTGAATTTTAGTGACCCTTTCAAACCTGCTAGGCCCTAATAAGGAACCAGTAGAAGGAAAGGCCACTAACGGCCACTGAAAACACAATCATTGCCAAGATAGCCAGAGATCTCAGAAAAGAAAGATCGTTTTGTTTTGTGGGAGGTGAACAGACTCACATTTCTTCAGAAATCTTTCCCCCCTACCACCCCCGGAGCCTCCATTCCAAATAAAATTGGCCTTCTTCCTCTTCTAAAAACTCTGACATTAAATATAACCTTTTGGAGCATCTTTCCTTCTACTTAATGAACAGATAATCCCAGAAAATAAGATCAGCAAAGGCCAAATCCATGTGTTTATATCATACCCACCTACACTCTCACCATCTAATACAGATACTCACTGAACTAATATATACTTGAGAAACGTAAGCTAAGCCTAGATCCCTTAACTGTACTTCCACTTATAATAAATGGTAACAGTTCGTTTTTTATCAAGTGCCTCCCACATGCCAAACTTTAATATGAATTATTCCTTTCATCATTAAGACAGTCCTGGCAGGTACATATCATTATTCCCACTCAAGAAATGAAGAAATGAGGCTTTGAGTTGTCTCAGACCTGCCAAGTCTCACATAAAAGACTCTCACATCAAAGACCAGAGCCTGCCGACATGCTATGTTGCTCGATATCAATAATCAATAGAAATTTCCACTCTTATTGCATGAGTTGCCTGGTGTTCCTATTCCACAAAGATTGATCGGATGGATTTCAGGAGGAAAAAGTATGCTCAAATGTGCATGGGATTTCCAATGAGTTTTGAAACTGGAGAAACGATTGCCGAGCACTAAACAAATATTGAATCTGTTTTACGAGTTAGTGGATTAAGTTGGATTTCAGAGGCATTCCTGTACCGCTCATAGCACACAAGCCCAAGCCTTTTCCCAAAACTTGGAAGCAGTTGGTGTGGATCACTGTGGATACTGACAACTAGCTGTGTTATTTCAGAAATATATTACACACAGATTTTTTTATCTGAGTCTCGATTACAATAACAACAAAATTAAAAGCATTTTGACGGCCCCAACAGTTCTGAAACTAAGTGGTTCAATCATTTGTTTTTCTTTCTGTTGTTTAAAATAGAAGCTTTGAAAACAAAAATTCTAACTTATTTTCTCAATAGAAGGTAATCTTACATGTAATAATGCTTAATAAAGTTTAAAAAGTATTTCAACAGGGGTCAGAAGGATAGAACAGAAGGTAAGGTACCGTTGAACCAGGTTCAATCCCAGCCCCACATTGGTCCCCTGAGCACTGTCAGGGGCAGTCCCTGAGCACAGAGCCAGGAGTGAGACTGAGCATTGCTGGGTGTAGTACAAAACAAAAAAATAAATTTAAAAATAAATGAACAAAATTTAGCATGATGGCATTTAAGTACATTTGTTTCACTGAAAATACTAGTAGATACTTCAAAGTCTGGTTTTCTTTAAATATGTCTAAATGTCTTATAAGGAAAAATTTTTAATGAGAGGAAGAAAGAGCAAAAGCACATGTTTTAAAAACACACACGAAAGCAACCCTTAGGTGCCAACTCACATAAGGGCTTTATGGAGATCTGAGGAGAAACCTCACTAGAACAAACAGGCTAAAAAGCCCCAGCACCTCCAGCTTCAAATACTGATAGCATTTCTGCTCAGGACTGAAAACTATGTTTAACTTGCACTTACTATGGAAGAGTTGGAGTGGCTATCTGGAATTTCTTGCTTAGACAGATCTGAAAGTAGATACAGATTTGAGGAGGGGAAGACCTGATCTACTTCCGTGGCCTAATGGTCACAGTTGCTAATCATCCTCCTGGTGCTCCTGCCATGATGTTTTTTCTTTCTTTCTTTCTTTCTTTCTTTCTTTCTTTCTTTCTTTCTTTCTTTCTTTCTTTCTTTCTTTCTTCTTTCTTTCTTTCTTTCTTTCTTTCTTTCTTTCTTTCTTTCTTTCTTTCTCCTTCCTTCCTTCCTTCCTTCCTTCCTTTCTTTCTTTCTTTCTTTCTTTCTTTCTTTCTTTCTTTCTTTTTGGTAGTTTAGGTGGCATGGTTATAATTGTGCTGTGTTTACAGTTTTTATGTCTAATCACTTCACTTTCACCACCATCCACATGCCCAGGAGTCTCCACCACTGTCCTTATGCCACTTCTAGTCTACCTCTTACTCCCCACATCCTACCACTGCATGGAAGCCTTATTCCTGCAATCAAAGGGCAAGGGTTCACCATCACTTGACATTGTATATTTCCTTGTTTTTATGGGATGGAGTGATAGTAAAGCATGTAGGGCATTTTCTTTGCATGCGGCTGACCCAGGTTCGATTCTTCCGTCCCTCTCGGAGAGCCTGGCAAGCTACCGAGAGTATCCTACCTTCATGGCAGATCTGGCAAGCTCCTTGTGGCATTTTCGATATGCCAAAAACAGTTACAAGTCTCACAATGGAGATGTTATTGGTGCATCGAACAAATCGATGCATAACAGGACGACAGTGGTACAGTGCATATAACACAGATGAGTGAGACCATTTGCAATTTGTTCTCGCTCTAATTTATTTCACTCTTAATATGATGCCCTTGAGTTTCATCCAAGTTGCAACAAACTGCAAGTACTTCTTATCTTATAACTGTACAGTACTCCATTGTGTATCTATGCCGCTTCTTTTTTTTAAATCTAAATTTAATATTTTTAATTGAATCACGGTAAGAGACTAAGTTATAAAGTTGTTCATGATTAGGTTTTAGTAATGAAATGTTCCAACACACATCCCTTCACCAGTGTACATTTTCCATCACCAACTTACCTCCTGAAGCACTTTTTTTCTCTGTCTCTGTCTCTCTCTGACTGTCTCTCCTATGCCACAACTTACCCATTCATCTAGCATTGAAAATTTTTATTGTTTTCATATCCTGTTATACTTAGCACTGCAAAGAACATAAATGTGCGCATATCTTTTTGAATTAATGATTTTGTGTTTGGTGGGATGGAGAGGGGCCAAGGAGGTATTTATGGGGCTGTAGATGCCAAGAAGTGGAATTGCTGGGTCATCTGGAAACTCTATTCTAAAATATTTTTGAGGGACTCTCCACATTGATTTCCTCAAGACTGAACTAGTTGACATTCCCACAACAATGAATGGTGACTTCTTTTTCATCATATCCCCACCACACCACTTCTTTCCAGTATTTCTGATGCACAAACACATACATTTAATGTCTGGGTTTGCAGAAAAGGAAAATTTCTACATATCAGAAAAAACTAGGACTCAACAATGCAGATATTGGGCCACACAGATATTGGGCCACACATCTTAACCACTGACACCACCCTAAAATCCTGGTTCATGTCATATTCAATCACCTCACGTGCTGCATTTTCTAGTGCATCAACACTAAATATTTAAAAGCATCATGACTAAACACATACAACACCCAGGGAGCAAAAAAAAAGAAAAAAAAACAATAAAAAATACCCCTGAGCATTCAACCTCCAGTAAGTACTACAGCCAGTTTATTTGTGAGTACCATAAAGTGTGTCAGCTTTGCAAGGGCATCAGTGAAAAGTGTGTAAGCACTGCAACCAAGAATGTGATTTCTGGCCACTCCCACATTCAATTGTGTGAATACCACAACCAATGTGTGCAACACCTGGTCCTTTATAACAAAAACAACAAATGAAAGGAAAGAGAACAACTTAATAAATAATGTAGTAGGCAAACTCATTAATTCAGCAATAAAAATAAGTCAAGAAGTCACTGGCTTCTGACAAAATCTATTTATTGAGGAACTGAATTCCTAACTTTTTCTTAACTGAAAATAATATTCCCCGAGCCTAGGTAGAGACCAGAAAATAAATATATATTAGTGAAAACTCAGTCTAATTTTTCAGTAATAAAGCGGTATGTTCTATAGGAAAAGTGGTGCAACTTGTCCTTGCCCATGGTCCCAGATGCACACATTAGTTTGTGCACAAAGTCAGAAATGAGATTAGCAGATCTGAGCAGAGCGTGAGCAAGCCAGACCATGGAGGAATCTAAAATAACACAGGCACAATTGGGGAGGCTCTCCATGCCAAACCACAAATAGTTTATGAAGAAGAACATTGGTGCTGTGGTCCTCTAGTTTTCACACGCTTAGCAGCACTGGGGGTTGGAAGTTGCCTTAGAGGAGAAAGGAACCCCAGTCAAATGCTGTCCAATAGCAGTTGAGCTCAGCAAAACACCAAGTTAAATAAAACAGACCAGTTTGCATGTCTTCGAATTTTGCCCCAAAGTTAGTCTGAAGTTTAAAAACAATGATAGCGGCTAAATGATGTATGGTTTTCATTTAGAAATGACATTGGTTATAATTTGTGTTATTCCTGTTCTTCACAGCTATGCACAGCAACAAGGGAACTCTCTACAGCATCTGTTCACTTCTTTTTTTAAGAAATACAGAAAACTGTACCCTAAATTATCTACAGAGTAAATTTTGAGCTAACAGGCTTCAGAAAGAATACTCATTGTACTGAATAGAATACTAGGAAAGTTCACTCATGAAAAGGACTCTCAGGATTGTTACATAAAAAAATAAACATTTGTACTTATTCATCATTGGTTTCCAAGGTTTTATTTATTTGTTGCCTGAGTTGTCAAGAAAAAAAGACCCACCCTTCATCTTCTACTTTTATTTATATTTTTCTATGTTTGCTTAACCTTTAATTAATGGGGGGGGGGAAAGCAAAAAACAAACAAATTAAAATGCACACACTAATCTTCCCCATAAGCACTTTGCTCATATCATCTAAGACTAAATGTTTTCTGCTTTTTCTGTCATAGATGAGCTCTATTGCAAGGGGCTTTAAGTCCGTTTTCAAAATAGTTATGGATGAACAAAATAATAAAGGACCATTGTCTAGGGCTTCAAACTCCAATTTCAGAGCTTCTTGTACCTCTCTGGCTGATTCTGCTGGAATATTTTGATGAATCCTGAAAAGAAATGTGAACTTTTTATTGTTGAATAGCTCAAGAAAAGAACAACTATTCCAGTAGTGAAAATTCTTCAGAACTTGATCATCCCTCGAAGTCATTCAAGATACAGAGCCAAACAGGGCTGTGGCACTGAGCCCAGTGAGACATTTTCCCACCTGGCCACCAGCAAGGATATCCAAATATGTCATTCTTTGGTCCTTCATAGTCCAATCTTGCCAGATACCTTTATTACAGAATGCCTTCTCAACTTTTCCCCCCAAGTATCATTTCCTGAGTCATGAAAGCAAATTTTCTATTTACAACTACCCTTACAAATGCTATATCATTTTGAAGGCCTTGATGTTGAGCATAGCATGATCCAATCAACTTAGAAATTTTAATTGGTTCTAATGGATGTTTCAATGGGCAATGTTACTGCAAACACTTTATAAGTATGTAGTTCTCCTGGCTATTTGCTAAGAAAACCTTGGAATCACCAGTTCTTTGGGGCTATGAGTCCCTTCCAATGAGATGAACTCTTAATTTCCACTTCTTCAGGGACACACTTTTCTTTCATGCCTTATATGTTCTTTACTGCAGAAAGTGATATTTTGTCTACCATCCACATAACTTACTGTACTCCTCTTCCATTTTTTCTTGTCAGATGAAAAGTTCTTAAGTAAAAATCCTAAATTCCCTAAAATACTGAAGTTTTCCAAGATCAGGATCTTTGCCTGGTTCAGTGCCAAGAATCTAATAGTTAATCTATGGGTCAAGGAGGCAAAATAAACTTCTATATGTATATGTAACTAAATTAGGTACCAGCTCTATAAGGATTGAAAATCAAAGTTTTTAGAGCTTTTGAAATACTAGTAGTAAGTCCCAGTCAGTAATCTATCATCTTCTAGTTCTGGGATTGGAAATAAGAGTGTAAGGAGATGATGGGAGGGTTTTCTTACTAGACCCTTCATGCTTCTTGTAGCATGTTTCTACTGTCTGAAACCCGTGGGTCTTTTTTTGTGTGTGTGGCATTAAAATGCAACAGTGTTTCTTTCTTTTCAACTCAATGCTGGATATGGAAAAAGAATCTCAGTTATATTTTTTAAAAATTATCTGTGATTAAATTATAATGGAATTTCAGGGATTTAGCTTCATACCTGTCACTGTCACTGTCACTGTCCTCCTGTTGTTCATCAATTTGCTCAAGCGGGCCCAGTAAGGTCTCCATTTTGAGACTTGTTACCGTGTTTGGCATATTGAATACATCACGAGTAGCTTGCCAGGCTTTGCCGTGCAGGTGAGATACTTGCCGAGCTCTCTGAGAGGGGTGGAAGAATCGAACCTGGCTCAGCCGGGCTGGCTGCACGCAAGGCAAACGCCCTACTGCTGCGTTATCGCTTCATACCTGTATATGTATATTATATTCACCAGTCTCACTGCTAATGTTTGGGGTCATTCCACTACCAAAAACGACAGCTGGACTAATTTCTCTCAACTGACCCCCCACTTTTTTTTATTTTATTGAATCACTGTGATATAGTTACAAGCTTTTATATTTGAATTACAATCACACAATGACCATCCCTCCACCAGTGTACATTCCCTACCACCATTATCCCCAGTATACACCACCCCCCCTTCCAACCCTCCCACTGCCTCCATGGCAGACAATATTCCCCATACTCTACTTTGGGGCATTAGTAAAGTAAAGTGAAGTAAAGGCCCTCCCGTTGTTCATCGATTTGCTCGAGCGGGCCCAGTAACGTCTCCATTGGAGACTTTGTTGTTACTGTGTCTGGCATATCGAATACGTCACGGGGAGCTTGCCAGGCTCTGCCGTGTGGGCGAGATACTCTCGGTAGCTTGCCGGGCTCTCCGAGAGGGGCAGAGGAATCGAACTCGGATCGGCCTACCACTGTGCTATCGCTCCAGCTCCATTATGGTTTGTGATACAGATACTGAGAGGTTATCATGTTTGGTCCTTTATCTACCTTCAGCACACATCTCTCATCCCAACCGATTCTTGCAACCACCAATTTCTTAGTGATCCGTTCTCTACTCCAGCTGCCTTCTAACCCCCTCAACTGCTGCTCATAAGGCTGGCTTCCAACTATGGAGCAATCTTCCTGGCCCTTGTATCTACTGTCCTTGACTGCCAGTCTCATGTTATGTTATTTTATACTCCACAAATTATCTGCTCCCCCTTTTCCTCTGGTAGCCACCACAATTTTTATCAAGTGTAGGAGGTTGTTTGTGATAACACAGCAGGTAGGGTGTTTGCCTTGCATGTGGCCTGGTTGGCCGACCCGAGTTTGATTCCTCCGCCCCTCTCAGAGAGCCCGGCAAGCTACCGAGAGTATCTCACCCCCACGACAAAGCCTGGCAAGCTCCCCGTGACGTATTCGATATGCCAAAAACAGTAACAAGTCTCAAAATGTTACTGGTACCCACTCGAGAAAATCAATAAACAACGGGAGGACAGTGACAGTGACAGTGACAGTTCATTTGCTTTATTCATATTCTGCTTATGAGCAAATCATCCAGTAACTGTTTCACTTTCTTCTTTATTTCATTTACCATAATCACCTCAATCCATCCAGGGACACGAGATGTAGCTCAAGTTGTGGAGAAAATCACTGGCATGATGAGGTTCTGGGTTAGATCTCTAGCACCACAATCCTCCTCAACCCAGGCACCACATGATGTAGCCGTGCTAATCCTCGAGGCCAACTGGAAGTGGCCAAAAATATCCACATATTTCCCCGTAAGGGCACAATTCATATTTTAAATGACAGAATAGTAGTCTATGGAGAATACTTCCTTCACCCAATCATCTTTCTGTGGACATTTAGGTTTGATTCCTTGCTTTGGCTTTTGTGAATCATGCCGCTTTGAAGACAGGGTGCAAAAACATGTTCAAATTACTGTTTTGATCTTTTGGATAATAAGATTTTTTTACCTTTATATTTAGGAACTCACTGAGTATTCACAGAGACAGGCGCATGAATAAGTAATCAACTTAAGTATTTGGCCAACTCCAATAAGCACTATAATTTGGAAAAATCTTGCCTTTTAACATGATAATATATGGAACTCAGTGAAGTTTATACATAATTCTCTCACTGATTTTATTTGAAGAAAATTAGTGTTACAAACTACTTTTAATAGAGTTTAGTTTGCTCATCAACTTTAATGTGAGGTTGACATATCTTCATATAAAATCATGCATACAGTTCCATATTCATATACTTAAGAGACCAAGTTCTTGAACTGTGTTTATAAGAGATACGATTCACTTGCTGAGGGGGAAAAATGAAAGAAGACAAGGAAAGGGGAGAATAAAGGGAAGAGAGAGGAAGGAAGGGAAAAAGGGAAAAAGAAGGAAGGAAGAGGCTGGGAGAAAAGGAAAGGGGAGGGGGGAAATGAAGACTGCGAACCATTTTAAGTAGAGTTTCCACTGAGAACCATTCTTTTTGTATGTTGTTCTTGGAGGTCATAAGTTTGACCTTGAGCAAGAGTGCTCAAGGTCTACTCTTGGTTCTAATGCTCCAGGATCACTCCTGAGAAGACTTGAGGAACCTTATGTGGTATCAGGAATCCAACCTGAGTGGGTCACATCCAAGGCAAGAGCACTACCTCTTGCTATCTTATCAGACTACCTATAAAAACCATTTTTCATTTTATTTATTTATTTTCTATGGAAGTAACAGTGGTTTCTAACATTATGTAGGTTTCAGGAGTACAGCATTATTAATCAGCATTATGCTTACCTAAAAGTTTAGTTATATTTTTTAATATGGAATAGACTCCTTTATCTGATTTAACTGGATGTTTTTCTTCTTTCCCTTCTTGTCACTATAGTTATTCCTTACAGTATAAGATTTTGTTTTCTTTTGTTTACTCATTTGTTTTTGTTTCATCTTCCTCATATGAGTAAAACTGTACCATGATTATCTTTCTCCATTTGACATATTTCACTTAACACTGTATCTTCTATATTCATCCAGGCAGGATTTCACCTTTTCGTAGCTAAATAATATTCCATTGTGTACTTGTACTCATACTTATTTATTATATTTTCTGTCAAAGGGCAAATGGTTTTCAAATTAAAAATAAAGGGAAGACGGGCTGGAGAGATAGAACAGGGGGTAGGGCGTTTGCCTTGCACGCGGCCGACATGGTTTCAATTCCCAGCATTCCATATGGTCCCCTGAGCACCGTCAGGAGTAACTCCTGAGTGCAGAGCCAGGAGCAACCCCTGTGCATCGCCAAGTGTGACCCAAAAAGGAAAAAAAAATTAATAAAAAAGGGAAGAGGAGAACTCATTGAATTCATTGCAGTCTGAGATCTCTAAATTAAACTCATTTGGGGTTTCAATGTACTTATTTAAATGACACTACCCTTATAAGGTTCTATGGATTGAAATCACAGAGATGTTTCTGTGATTTCCCTGCTGTGCCCAGGAGATCCCCATTAACTAGTACAACAGTTTTCTGTTTTCTAACTCAACACTGACCTGGAGGAAACTGCCTCTCACTGAGTGTCTGTAGCATTAGTTCATTCATTTCAGTGAAAAGCTGGTCACAATAGATCCCTGATGTTGCAAACGCACACAAAACATAATTATTGATTTAAATTTTCGATTTTTGATGAAATTTTAGTAACTTGAACACATTTTTTTTATGTTGTTGTGCTGGACACATATTTTCTAAAATCATCTCATATTGCTCTATGCATAATTACATTCCAGTAAAGAGGAAAAGCAACCATAAATCAACCCACCCAGGGTGATTCCATAAATCATGGAGAAAATGAAAACTTTGTCTTGAAGAAAGTTTAGTCTATCAGGGAGATCATTTCAAAAGTGAACAATTTATGGTTTAAATTTGTCTTGAGTCGACTTTTAAAAAATGTATCCACCACCTAATTACCACTGGAGATGACTCAGCCTGCTGCTTACTAATACCTTTTAGGAGGTGTGACTTCTGAGAACTGCTTTATTTATGATGCTCCATTCACGCAAAACCAGCCTCATTTTATGAATATATTACTGTCCTTAAAAGCCCTGCACTGTAGCACTGTCCTCCCATTGTTCATTGATTTGCTCAAGTGGGCGGGCCCAGTAACGTCTCCATTGTGAGACTTGTTACTGTATTTGGCATATCAAATACGTCACAGGGAGCTTGCCAGGCTTTGCCATGCGGGTGAGATACGCTCGATAGCTTGCCAGGCTCTCTGAGAGGGACGAAGAAATCAAACCCAGGTCAGCCAGGTCGGCAACGTGCAAGGCAAACGCCCTACCTGCTGTGCTATCGTTCCATAATAATACTAAAATGATCAAGGCATCAAGAAGGAAAACCCCAACAGAGACTGTGTTTTGCATAAGCAGGTCCTCTCTCTAACTTTGCAGTTGCAAAAAAATAAAAAGCATCAATCCTCACCACAAAGTCAGGTCCCCCGACACCCATGTCAGAGGGAAGAGGAACTCTCCTTAATGCAGAAAGAAATGTCAATGATTCATTCCTTTCTCAGACAGAATTTCTTCGTGTCCTCACCTGTTGACAAGCTTACGAATTTTATAAGATTAATAACTGTTCCAAATCATTATAATATTTGTTTTAAAAAATCATATTTTTTTGTTGCTTGCTACAAAATGGCCTTTGCACTGATGACACTTACTTGTTTCTTTATTTACTTAATTAGTTAGATATCGGGAGTGCTATCTTATTTTTTCTATTACTCCTCACATCTCCTCAGTGCCAGGTTACTACCATGATGATAAAGTCATAGTGCAAAGAAAGATATCCTGACCAATACAGCAACTTAATCTAGTTCTTATAACAGTGGAACCAGGACTCAAGCCCAAACAGCCACATGACAGAAGCCGAGCTCTTTATCCTGGTTCTATAAAAATCTCCTGATTAGGCTTGACACGTTAAAGGGAAAAATGTTTATTTGCATCATTTTAAACAGCATTTACAGATGGATCCTGAGGTGGGAAGAAGAAAGAATCCCTAGTAATATTTAATATATTTTAGGGGGTGGTTTATAGATAAATAATATATTAGTATGTAATATGTGATATTTGTGTGCCCCTACTTATATTTTTCTTATTGTCACATAGGTTGAAATAGCCTTTCTCATTAAAAAAATTATCTTTACAACATTGAATTCCAATACATAACCTCCATAGATCAAGACCTCCAGTCAAAGTCACTTATAAATGTGCATTCAACTACCCCTGTAACACCCCTTTTTTTTATTCTGAGGTTCTTTTGGTTAACCAGATTATCTTTGTACTGGCTTATTCATTTCAGAGATGGTGGCATCTTCAATTATATCTTTCTGACATTTTATGTCCTAACAGACATTTTATTTGTTTCTGGTTCCTATTGCAGAAATCATCAGATAATAGTTTTGTTTGTCTTGTACAACTACAAAGTTAAAAATTTTAATGGTCAAAAAATAAAATAAAACGAATATTTCATGACATATAGAATTACATAGAATTCAAATTTCAGTGTTCATAAATAAAGTATTACTGGAACACTGCCATTCCCGTTCATTCATGAGTTGTGTAGGGCTGCTTTTGCAATACAATGGCAGAGCTGAGCAGCTACAACAGAGACCATATGGTTTGCAAAGTCTAAAATATTTATCATCTGCCCTTTTCCAGAAGGATTTTGCTAGTCCATACTACTCTATTGCATTGCATGTTGAGAGGCTAATACATAAACATTTTAGTTTCTTTTTATTAACAACATACAGAAAACTTAGGCCTCTTAGATGATAGTTTCTCCTATTCTTGGGAAGTCATTTTGAAACTGAAAAAGTTACTGAAAAGCAGTAGGGACTCAGAAACCAAGAATCACTATTGCTCTGGGTCTGACTCACTGAATCCTGACATTAGAACTCCTCTCAGAACCAAAAGGCTAGCAAATTGTTAATTTTCTTCAATAATAATAATAATAATAATAAATATCACATACACACACCCATACAAGCACATAAATCCCTACGGGTAAGAAATCAGAGGCTAATTTTGAGTTACAGTTTGCTATTTCCTAACCCTGTAACATCTGGCAAGTTATTAAGTTCTCTAATTCTTGGTTTCCTCATCTGTAATACCTAACTTGTAAATTATTCAGAGACTCAATCTGAAGTGACATAGGTATTTATCCTGTTCATATGTAATTTGTTAGTAACATATTTTTGATTCATAGGATAAGTCATTATATTAGCATAGTCAACCAAAGTCTGGAAACATTTTAATATTCAAAGACTAGGCAGTCTCAGGCAATACTCATGAACTTGTATTTCTCTCAGTGCTGTTCGAATACTTAAAACTAAGCAGCGAACAACTTCCAGTTTCTTGTTCAGGGATGGATTTTATTTTTATTTTTATACCATTGATAGGGATACTTTTTAATAAAAATATCACTAAATTAGTGATCCAACATATACTACAAAGGGAAGTATATTTTAGAATCAGAAATAAAATTTTTAAAATATGAAAATATTTCTACAATTATTTTAAAATCATATGATCATGTACAAGTAATTTATGTGAGCAATCTTAAAGCTCAAGCTTTAGCAGTTTCAGAGTATAGATTTTCTGCTTCGCCTATTCTTGTATTTAAAAAGCCTTCCAGTTCTTAGGTTCTTAAACATTATGCTTACCCACCCCAATGCATATAAAATAACTTCCCTATTTGCAAAATTTAGGTGCTAAATATACTACTAAGAAATGTTACAAATAAATGTCACATGGATTCTGTGGCTTGCTAAGCATTAAAGAGCCTGCTACAAATTTGTTTCAGTCCTGCATTAACAAAAATCTAACTGGTATGGAGATTCATCCTAAATTCCAAACAGCCATGAAGCAAAGAGCATGTTTGTCTTAAAAGACTGGATAAGTATACCAAGAAACAGTAAAATAATCTACGTTGGTGCACAGACGCAGAAGCAGAATTGAAAAGAGAATAGGTCTATTATATGTTAAAATAGAATTTGAGGACAGAAGTGCTATGGATGCATGTTGCTCTCCCCAGGTCTGTTGTGCAGAGATAAAGCCCTAGTTTTTGAAGATGGTATATAAGCTTCTCACAGTCAATAGCCTCAACCCTATTTCACTCAACCCAGGGACCTAGTTTAGGGACCTACAATTTTGTCCATTTCTATTGGTGTGCTGCCAAACACTGAGTTCTAAACACACAGACTTCAGATTGGAATCATTAATAACTGTGAAATGCTCCAAAGACCCCCAAAGTCTGGTCCAGGCATCATTGCCAACCACACTCAGTGGCCACTTCTCCTCTTCCCAATTTTGCCCATTTTGCTGTGTGATTACAGGTATTGCTCCTGTACACATGTCCCAGTTCAAGTCTCATGCCAAATTCCATTTACAGAAAGCCAATTTAAGACAATTGACACCAGAAGTGCTTATAAACATTCCCAAATGAGATGTGGAACTACATTGCTCAATAGTATGCCACAGAAAATGTGAAATTCTTAGACACAGCAGGCCTCCAACAAAAAATTAAGGGTTGAAAAGGGAAGAAGAGCACGACAGAGGCAGAGATGAAGACTCTCACTAAGCCCAACAGCATGGACTCTAATTCGTCAACCAGGATCTAGCTATTGCAAGTGACGATTTCTAATATGAGAAATCAATGCTGATCTTCTAATTTGGAACCATCTCTCAAGAAAATCAATCATCTTCTTTAAGGCAAGCTAACTATATTGTTTTGTGTTTCACTAAAATCCAATCCCCTCAAGATGGTATCATCAAGATGGTATCATCAAGATGGTATCATCAAGATGGTAGTGACTCAAAGTGACTGGAGTCAACCCATTTTCTGGAGATGGATTTGCCTTTCCTGCCTACAGAAACTAGATCTGCACAATTATCAAAAAAAGTCATACCAACATGGGTTCCTAAACAATTTTTCAGGAGAGAGGGTTTATCAGTGGGCACAAATGCATGAAAATCCATATTTCATTATCATACAATCCTCCAAACCATAGCGCTGATAGAATGGTAGAATGTATACTGCTACTAATTATGCAAATGAGGCAACTAGAGATTCCACTCTGCTAATAAGGGACGCTATTCTCTAGGAGATTGTCTATATCCTAAACTGAATATTTTTGTATGTCATCCCCTCTGCCAATAGGGATACTCATCGTATTATGACTTGAGGATCTGGGATATCTCTCATTCTGCCAAGATTTGTACGTAGAGCAGACTTGTTAGATTTCTTCCATTTTGTTATATTGGAATGGTGGAAGAAGGTGAATGCTGGCCAAAGGATTGTACATTCTGTTAAAAGTTTAGGGCTGACAGCAGGTAGGGTGTTTGACTTGCATGTGGCCGATCTGAGTTTGATTCTTCCGTCTCTCTCGGAGAGCCCAGCAAGCTATCGAGTATCGCACCCACACGGCAGAGCCTGGCAAGCTCCTTGTGGCGTCATCGATATGCCAAAAACAGTAACAACAAGTTTCACAATGGAGACGCTACTGGTGCCTGTTCGAGCAAATAGATGAACAACGAGAGGACAGTGACAGTGACTGGAATATTTTTTGTATTTGGTATACTCTCAATAGAGAAACTACATGGATATAGGATTCAAGAAGTGAATAAAGTAGAATCATCATGATCCTCTAAAGCATGTTTAGAATATTTATATTTCCCCACACCCAAAGTCTTAGGTTGTAGAGATTGCTTCCCAGAGATGATCATCTTAATCTAGCAAGAATCATAACAAGAATCCCATGGAACTTTAAGCTTTGTACCACTTGTTCATGTTGAGGCCCTATACCAAAGAATAGCACATGAGGAAAAAGTCATCAAACTTGCAGAATAACTTATTTGATCATCTGCTGAGAAGTTATCTGTAAATTTGTCAATCTTTGGTTGATTGATAATCTTTTATTTCTTTCTTTTAAACTTTTTTGGTTTGGCTTTGGCCCTGTACACATGACAATACTTGGTTGCTATATAATTTTTTTCTTAGAATCTCCTCTGTCTACTATTATATATTTTCTTTATCTAAATTTTAAGTCAATATTGCTTTTTATTGATCATATTTAAGATTTTTGAACTCGTAAGAATTAGAACTTTTATATTTCTCACCAATTTTGGAATGTTCTCAGCTATTATCTCTTCACATTTTGTTTTATCTCTATTAAGAATCCCAATTAAAGACATATTTTCATTATTAACCAGAAGTATATTTTTAATTGATTTACAGTGATATTTGTAGTGCAGTTATAAGGTTGTCCATAATTGGGTTTCACTTATATAATGTTCCAACACCTATCAACACCTTCCATCAGTGTACATTTCCCACCACTAAGAGACATATACTTTGGAAACTTTGGGGCACAGAAGTAAAGATAACTCTAGACATGTGGGTACATCTCTGATTGTGGTTAGCCATTCTCAAGGTAAACATCCACTTACTTCCCTATAACATCCGTCTCAAGCACTATACCAAGAGTCAAGGTCAAAGTGGTCACATATGTTCTTCTCTCCCTCTGTGGAGAAGGTTTAATTTCATCACTTGTTTAGGGCACCTTATTGAACCTGGGTTCTTCTTCAGTATTTTCTGTAAGCATATCCCTCTGCACTCAGGTTCAGAACTTTTTCTGCTCTTCTCTCTCTCTCTCTCTCTCTCTCTCTCTCTCTCTCTCTCTCTCTCTCTCTCTCTTCTCATTAAACTAAGCACATAAGATCCAGAGTCCATCAGAGTGATCTGTACTTATTTATGACCTTCACATCAGACTTTTTTGTGTTTTTCTCCTCTAATTGTTTTACTTAGTTTACTACAAGCTCGGTCATGCTTCGAGAAAACAACCGGCTTTAAATCTTTAGAATCCCCCTTCTAGAAATGTTCCTCTGCAAATATACTATGCCATGTTGTTACTTACAACTGTTTATACATTGTTTTCACAATACTTCTGAAGGGCCCTCTAGTCTCTTTCTATATTAAGAAGCTCTTGGTTTAAAATTTCTGTTTTGCCACTTTCTGATTGAATAAATGGGATATTCCTTCAAAGATTCCTTTCTCTGCTCCTTGATCATAAAGGGTAAAGATGTTCTTACTTCACAGGACAATATGAGGAACAAATGATTTAATGTCTATTTTAGTGCAAACTAGAGGCAAGATCTTTCATTCTGATACTGGAATAGCTTCAAAGGGGTGGTGTTAGCTTACAAGAAATGTGCAGTGTCTTTCCAGTGCCCATAACCTCTCCTTTTCTCCAGTCATTACAGATCTTCCTGGATGCACCATTAACTTGGGCCTATCTACTAACTCCACCAATGGAGGGCAACCATAGATGGCGGAGCAAGGACTCCTGCCAGTTCTCCTTGACCACAGCTGTCTTAGTTCCCCCAGGGTGAAAGAAAGAGCCATTACGTGCATTTATTAAATATTTGTGTGCTTTTCAGGGTTTTTCTAAAAATTGAGTTAGATATATACTTTTTAAATTTTAAACAACTAAATTTACATAGATTCCTCATATGCTTTCAGAATTGCTAAAGTTTCACTCTCATCCTGTGGCTTGATGATTATTATTACCTAGGTGATGAGGTGACCATGTTGTTTTTTGCAAACCAGGCCAAGCTATTCCCCTAAGAGCTTTTATAGAGTAATATTCACACTGCATCATTTTAACTTGGTTCAAATACAGAGCTTGCTGAGGACATGCAAGGACTTTTCCCAAGAAAGAGCTTCAAAGTCAATTTCTTCTTTGACTTTCCTTGAGCTACCCAGATGGAGTTGATAACTTTCTCCCTGGGCTTCTCCAATCCTTCACGAAAGAATTATCTTAAAAGATCTACTACTTGGCTTGGTATTCCGCCACTATTTGTTGACATCTCCAGGAGGTTTTTATTCTCAAGAAACATGGCAATGTAGTATTCCTCTTTGAAATTTCAGCACTTAGCGTAACTACACATCAAATAATAAATGCTCAGCAAGGTGTTTAATGGGTCAAAACAACAAGAAGCCCTAAAGTTGTCATTTTATATGCCTCAATTGTAAAACTACAGCCTAAATTATAAAAAACTAAAATTAAAAAATGTTAAAGTAAAATTACCAAATTCTAGTTAAGAGATACCATTTCTTAAATTTTTTGGAAAGTTCTTACTTTCAATACATGCCCTGGTTACTTCAAGGGCTATGAAATGGAGTATTTCCTGAATTCTATTTTTGTTCATTGACTAGCTTAACTTAATAAATTTAGATTATATCATCTCAATGTTTTCTGGTTTCTTTTCCATCCATCTCAGCTGTAACATTTTAAGTTCTGGTAAATTTGAATCTTTGTGATCATGTTCCAACTCTTAAGCTAATACGTGAGATATAGAGATTCTTCAGAAATATTGGCTAGTTGGATGGACAGATAGGTGAATGAATGGATGGATAACATGTGAAGTTATACAAAGGGTCTAGTAGGATCTAGATTCAAAATGTTCTGGCTCCCATTCCAGCATTTTTTATGTCTCAGAATACTGCCTCTGATGTATGTGAAAAAGTTTAAGTACCTCACACTGACAGTTGATTATCACTTTTAAAAAATTTCTTTTGGCACTGCCATAGCACGCAACTCAATATTCTTAATGTTTCTATGTCTTAGTTATCTTTATTAGATGTCAATCCAGAATTGTACCCATTTAGCGAGCAATCATGATCAAGAAATAGGAGGCCTCTTTTGAGCATGTATCCCTGCCCTTAGAAAATTCACAGGAAGACTGAGTAATAGTACAGCAGCTAGGGCATTTGCCTTGCATACAGCTAACTTAGATTCAATCCCCAGTACCTCATATGGTCCCCTGAGCCTCATCAGAAGAGATCCATGAGTACAGAGCCTAAAGTAAGCCCTGAGCACAGTCAGGTTGTGGCTCCAAATCAGGAAGGAAGGAAGGAAGGAAGGAAGGAAGGAAGGAAGGAAGGAAGAAGGGAGGGAGGGAGGGAGGGAGGAAGGAAGGAAGGAAGGAAGGAAGGAAGGAAGGAAGGAAGGAAGGAAGGAGAAATAAAGAAGAAAGAGAGACAAAGAGAGAAAGGGAGAAAGGAAGAAAGAGAGGGAGGGAGGGAAGGAAGGAGGGAGGGAGGGGGAGGGAAGGAGGGAGGGAAGGGAAGAGGGGAGGGGAGGAAGGGAGAGAAGGAGGAAGGAAGGAGGGAGGGAGGAAGAGGGGAGGGAGGGAGGAAGGGAGAGAAGAAGGAAGGAAGGAAGGAAGGAAGGAAGGAAGGAAGGAAGGAAGGAAGGAAGACAAAAATAAAGATAAAAAGAAAGGGGGGAGGGAGGGAGGGCACAGAGACCTGCACACACATTAAAAATACCCCCTAGTCAGGAATCTGGTTTAGGTCAAATCCGAAAGGAAGCCTTGCAGGCTGCAATGTTATTCCTATTCTATTGACCTGATTGTGTCCTTCAGTGACAAGATCATCACTGGGTCCTATAGTTACCAGCCTCCTCTCGCAATTTCAGGAACAGAGAATTTGTTCTTATCCAATGCATCTAGCTCAGCTTTTAGATGGTCTAGATAATTCACACTTTCTTGAGTAATCTAATTCAAATGTGCCTTTAACTTTTCCCATCACAGTTTGAATTCAGCTCGGACACTGGACTAAAATAAAAAGAACATAATCTTTAGAACATTGAGGTCTCATGTTTAAGCACTACAAAATTACAAATTGAATTCCACAATTTCCGAGCTAAGTGACTTTATTCAGGGTACAATCTTCCTGAGTCTTGTTTTTTCTCATCTGTAAAATAAGGATAACATAGCCTATCTTACATGAGCATTCTAATGTTTAATGTGTTAACTGTATAACAGGACTCATCCAATGACAGGGGCTGGAGCGATAGCACAGCGGGTAGGGCGTTTGCCTTGCACGCAGCCAACATGGCCGACCAGAGTTCGACTCCTTCGCCCCTCTCGGAGAGCCCGGCAACCTACCGAGAGTATTCGATATGCCAGACACAGTAACAACAAAGTCTCCAATGGAGACGTTACTGGGCCCGCTCGAGCAAATCGACGATCAACGGGGGGGCCTTTACTTTACTACTTATCCAATGACAATTCTGTCTCCAGACTCTAATCTGAACACCTATTTACTAAAATTAAGTATGGGCTCTGCCTTCAAGGGTATATCCCTCTTTTGAACATTACCTATTATTTTAACCATAGCTCCTATAGATCGGCCAAACTTTAGTTTTACAATCCATAGTTAGGCCTTCTCCTATATTTGAAAGACTTGGGTAGGACAGAAATAGTTGGGTCATAGAGCAATCTAGACTGATATTCAGGAGATCACATAGCCATGGTTCAATTTTACACTAGTTTGCCTATGCGACCATGGTGAAGTAAAGATCCCTAAAGCACTTGACTGCTTTTATGCACAGTGAAGGGGGAGTTAAATGAATTTGTACATGCTCTGGTGTATAATTCAGCTGTCCCGAGATTCTGTATTGGATGGCAGGTAGAGGCAGAGAAAAGGGGATCTTCCCTGAATCTTGAGATGACATACCACTTTTTTGAATAATTACAGCTTTAGCTTTAATTTAAGCAGAGAAGTGTTTTGACACTTTTATGGGCATTCTCACTTTATGATTTTGAAACTTCAGCAAGATTTCTGAGTTGGTAATGCAAATATCCTCTGATTAATACTGGAGAACATTCTTTGAGCTTCCCGTTCCATGCCATCTATAACTGTAATTGTCTCTTCAAAGAAAACTTATTTCTAAATTACAAGGTCACGTACTGAAAAATAAAGTTGAAGCTACCATATGAAATGAGTAAGAGATGCATATGTGAGTGCCTAAGGGTGTGTGTGTGTGTCTGTGTGTCTGTGTGCAAGAAAGATGTACTTTTAAAAATGAGTAGAAGCTATTAAAAATCCTTATGAAGATTATATTACCCGAATAATACTAAATTGTTTAATAAAAAACAAAATTAAGATAAACCAGCAAGTTCAACTTCTGAACATCAGCCTTTGTCATTAGAACATTTCCAAATCAGTTTTTAGACTTCCAAATGTTCAGCCCACAGTGATTGCTCAGGTGGTTTTTTTTCCTTTCCTGAGAAAAGATTGTGAAGGCATAAGGGTCCCTTGAGAGCAAGTAACTTATGGTGTAAAAGAAGCCAGATATATTGGGTGTTCTATCCATGAGAGAATTAAAGCAAGTCATTGTATTATAAATTCCCCATGTTTCTGGGAGAAGTACTGTGAAATAATTTTGGTTTGTGAACTCTCTCTGTAAGAACAATGGCTCCAGAAAGAAAAGGGAAGACAGACATTAGGGCAAGATCTGGGACTTAACAATTTTTTTTTGGCGTTTTGCATTTTGAGTCACACCTGGTGATGCACAGGGATTACTCCTGGCTTTTCTCTCAGGAATTACCCCTAGCGATGCTTAGGGTATCATGTGGGATGCTGGGAATCAAACCTGGGTCGGCTGCATGCAAGGCAAAAGCCCTACTCACTGTGCTAGCACTCCAGCCCCGGGACTTACCAATTTTGTGTTTATAGCCTCAGCTTCCTCAACTCTGATGGCAGGTTTGGGAGGGTGTTACAAGGCACATGAAAAGGCTTGATCTGAGGATTAAAGATGGAAGCAACTCCTGATTAATACTATGAAAGGGATTGCAAAGCATCCTGGGATCAGAGTGCATTCTGTTCCTAGAGAAAGAAAAGAGGTGATTCCACCAAGAGAAAAGAGCCAGCATATCTAGGGCTCTTTGGGGGAATTGGTCTGTTCATGGTAAATGGGAGATATAGTTGCTACCCATGTGTGTCAAGCTGCTCTATCTGCTGGACACGTATCTCAAAGTGGGAGAACTGATGCCAGAACTCAGAAAAGGAGAACTGAGCCAGGGAGAGTAGAATCTGATTTTTTGGTCCATAAGATTTAGCTACTCTTGTTCTTATGAACCCCATCTTCCACTTTCTAGAGCCCCAGTAAACAACAGGAGAGAAATCCGATATATAGAGGCTACCAAGGTCACCATGTGACATTTTCCAAAGTTAAAAAGTGCTGAACACTGAGACTGACAATTACTCTTTGTGCTGAATTTTAGAGGAAATAACTGTTGCATGAAAATCCTTAGAGTGTGCACAGGGATGGCATTAGGGACTTCACTTTAGTTCCTCTCCTGACTCCTATTCTTCTAAAGATTTTTTATATTTAGTTTTGTTTTTTGTGTTATACCTGGTGATGCTCAGGTTTTACTCATGGCTCTGCACTCAGGAATCACTCCTGGTGATGCTCAGGGGACCCTGCGGGATGGTGCGGATCAAGCCCATTTCAACCGCATGTAAGGTAAGCACCTCGCCCACTGTACTATTGCTCTGGCTCCTCTTCGAAAGATTAGCTTTACTAGATCTCAAAGGACTGACTCAGTCTCTACTCCTCCTCTCTCTAAGTGGCGTTCAGTCATACTAGGAAGTCACAGATCTTGATGTTCAGAGCTCCAAGATTGTCAGGGAGCAGAGCCAGGTCTAGGGAACAATGCATAGTTCTCACAGTGGATGACAGGTTTATATGCCACCTCCTTTCGTGGGAGTTGTCAAGTAGGCTACTTTTGCCAGTGATGTGAACAATTGATGTGAATACAGCCAATTCCATGGTCTGTGTTCACATTAGGAAATCACAGCTGTTAATGTTCCGGAATAAGGTAAAGTGGGATCAGTTAAAAAGAAGGTCGTTGAGAACTTGAAGAAGAGGTTTCCGATGCCTTTAGTTTCTGGCCCGTTTTCAGGTATGGCTAGTTGTAACCAACCTGAAGGTCATAATAGAGGTGAAAATGGCCTGGGATTTTTAAATGTATCTGGGAAAGGCACCAAAAGCTAAAGTGGCCAGAGGAAAACCATTTCTGGCTTTGATCCAGGTGATGGTTTTCCAATCGGTACATCTAAATTTTTGCTGCCAACAAAAATTTCTTCTCCCAACTTCAGTTTTTTCCTTAAGAGTAACTTTACTATGCTTCAGATGATAGACATCCTGCCTCAAAGTGGTTTCAAAACCATCAATCACCAAGTGAAATATGAGTTTGGATCAAACTAAGAGTAGGATGAGACCTTCTTACAAGCTGCATGATTAAGTGCATTTTTATATCAAATTTGTAAGAGAAATGGAATTTTAAACACAGTTAAATAGCCTTATGCTCAGTTGTCACAGACTAAATGCTTATGTCCCTTCAAAACTGCCATGTCTATATCTTGAAACTTAATGTAATATATTATAAGGTGGGGACTTTGTCAAGTGATCAGGTCCTACATGGAATTAGTGCCCTTATGAAGGAGATCTCAGCTGCTGTTTGGATACATGACATAGCCTCTGCTCTTTATGTACCCATTGAATTTTGATATTTGTCAGCTGTCCCTAATATTTTCCTTAATGTTTTACTGTTCTTAATGTTTCTGCAAACCTAAACAACAGCTCACATGTTGGTACCAGGGTGTAACAGCAATATAGTATTAAATAAATGGCAAGCCTGAGATCTCTTGGGGCTGCCCAGGTGATCCCAAAGCTTAGAAAGTCCTTTGTGTGCTTCCTTGTATCTTTGTTGCTTCCTTGTGTGTTTGTCTCATTCTCTGCAACCAATAACCCCCACCCCTACCTGCTGTGCCAACCCAATGGGCTTTATCATGGCAAACTGGGTATGTTGTTTAAGGGTAATGCAGGGGTTTGGGGGCTAAGGAGAGCATGCCATGAGATTCATTCTGACACACAATTCAAAATCGATAGTTTACAAAACTCACAATCTACAGTTCAGAGCCAGGGAGTGCAAAAGAAACTGTCTTGAGAGTTTCTGCCTCTAACCAGGGTTAAGATATAAACAGCAGTGCACGGTGTAAGATTGGGCCAGTCTTCTCAAAGAAGGCAACTCCCCAAACACATCAAGGAAAGAAAGGTTCTAAATAATAGTCCACTGAAAAGCAATATGTGAAAATTCAGTTTTTACAAACCAAAAACCATGTGCACCATGCACTTAAGAGTGGAGATGCAGAGATTTTCCAATCATCCTTCCTAACCAGCCACCCAACATATGCATCTTCTGGAAACTAGAGAGAAACACAAATCCTAAAGTCCTACTCTTGAAGAACTGAATCTGAAAGTCTGGCAGCGCAGTCAGTTGTCGAGTGCAGTGTTTTTTAATCATCAGCCCATGAACCAGAGCTCATTTGCAGATGCAGAAAGATTAAAAATAAACTGGTATAATGCAATGGTACTAAATGCTGGTTCATGCAAACAGGTGCCAGTCTACAGGGATAATAAGCATAAAGACGAATAGCAGTTCCTCCATGGAAGCTGAATGTGGCTCTAGTTGAAGAACTACTCATTATGGGAAGTCTTCAGAGAGCTGTAGCTTTTTTCTCACCCTTTCTCTCAGGATAACCTGATCTATAAAAAGCAATTCTTGGATAGTTGCATTTATTGGCATATCAACAATATATGTGTTTCCATAGATGAAAAGGGCCAAGACTCTTAAAGCATGTTCCTTCCAGGAATACTAACCTCTGCCAGCAAAAAACAATAACAAAAACAAAAAAAAGCACCTTCTACAGCCAGACAGGTGCTTTGGCTTGCTCAGAAGCCTCCTCCAGTGACATCCCACCAAGGCTTGCCCATGGGTCTGGAAATCAGGGCAATGAAAGATTCCCACGTACAAAATTAGCTCTTGGAAACAGGTTAGTTATCTTGGACAGACTTAGCAGAGAGGAATGTTATCACTGTACACATCTACACACAGATCTATATGAAACTGAATTGAAACCATACTGTCTTTCAAAGAGAAAGCCACCAGCCTGAAAGCGTAAATGAATTACAGGATGCCGGGCTTTTCATTGCAGGGAAAATAAATCAGAACCAGGCTTCTGTAGCTGGGATGAGCTGCCCTTACTCTCCTGCTCATCGCCATAACCAACTTTCACCCCATTTGAGACACCTGCGCCCCCAAGCTGGGAATTTGGTCACGTGGGTACTGCCGCAGGAACTCATTTACTAACGTGTCAATAGGAAGTCAGGGTCCACGAGACAGCAGCCAGTCTCAGCATCTTGGTTTTGAGAGCCAGCTGCAATTATCCCCAAAGATTTAATCAGCAAAGCATGGTGGTATGACCTGACAAAGGGGAAGGAAGCACTGGTTATTGTGTAAATTTTCTTTTCCTTCTTCTAAGTCATTAACTTTGAGAACCTCTTCCTGAGGCTCCATTTCCACATTGATCTGACCTGTTCTGTGGCACAGGGTGAGAAATACCAGAGGTTTGGATGGACATGAGTGGGGGATAATGCCTAACCTGCTGGTTGACCTTGGGCAGGTCATTTCATTCTGACCCTCTGTCATCAGCAAAACAGAAAATCATAGCCTGCCATTTTTTGTGAGGATCAAGTCACAGTCACAGTCCTCCCGTTGTTCATTGTTTTGCTCAAGCGGGCCCAGTAACGTCTCCATCATGAGACTTGTTGTTACTGTGCTTGGCATATCAAATACGTCACGGGTAGCTTGCCGGGCTCTTCGAGAGGGGTGGAGGAATCGAACTCGGGTTGGCCATGTTGGCCGCTTGTAAGGCAAACGCCCTACCACTGTGCTATTGCTCCAGCCCATGAGGATCAAGGGAAACAATATTTAGAAAGAAGCCAGGACCATGACTGGCCTTTTCAAAACAACAATACTTGAGATGATTTACCTTTCCTTCTTTGGGATATTTTTTATTCTTTGACAATGAATTGGTGAATCAATGTGTGAAAAGGGTTTTTTTGTTTGTTCGTTTTGTTTTGTTTTGTTTGCTTTCTGAGTCACTCCCAGCCATGCTCAGGGGTTCCTTCTGGCTTTGCATTCAGGAATTACTCCTGGTGGTGCTCAGGGAACCATATGGGATGCTGGGAATCGAACCTGAGTCAGCCCCATGCGAGGCAAACTCCTTACCTGCTGTGCTGTGCTATAGCTCCAGCCCATTTTTTTTAATTGATTTTTTTTTTTTACTGTGACAAGATGACATGTGTTGACTGTCACATTACTTTTTATTCCCTCCCTTCTAATTTTTACCTCAGACCTTTTCTTTACCTCAGTATTGGTTTCCATGGGATCCATACAGTATTAGTGCTTAACAACAACAACGAAATAAATACACTGAGTGATCACTCATTTCATTTAATCCTGAAAGGGAAAGGTTAACTCTTCCCTTGTGTTCTGTGTTTTTACAATAGTCAAGCAAATAAATAGCCAAGAGGTTCTCAGTGGTGGGGATAGCGGCAGGTCTTGTTGTTGATTATATATTGGAACCAACCAATAAGGCTCAGTCAGCTGCTCAGTTCCAATGTTGTAAGGGACTTGTGCAGGAGCAGAAAGTAACTGACAAGGAGCTCCAAGATTATGTAACTCATAGCTCCCACAGTTGGGTCAGTGCTCCAAGTTCTCTGCTTCTATGTGAATTTGAGTCACAATTTCCTGACCCAACAGGGCAAAGAGCTATTAAAGAGTCTATTCCAAAAGATCACCCAGGAATCCTCAGTGTGACAAAGGAAGTCTCAGGGATGGGTTTCTTTTGAAGCTTCTAATCCTGGAGTGGGGAGAGGTAGATGGCCATGTAGGGGATCTTCTGGGGCTTAGTTCCTGTTGATCCACGTGTCATTCTTTGAGTCCCTGAGGCTATAATATCCATTTAGGGAGATTAAATCAAATGGGATTGGGGACTGAGAAAAGGGAGCTAAGGGGGGAGGAGGAGGAGGAGGAGGAGGAGGAGAGAGAAGAAAGTGTAATTCTCTAAGCTTTAGAATAAAGAGCTTTTGACATGACTAATTCTCAAATAGGTCTCACTTCTTAAAGGCAAGCTGCTCCTTGGGGGAGTTGCAGGCAGGTGAAAGCGGCTTGGATGGTTCTTTTTGTCCAAGAACCTGGCTTTTCTTTCCAGCATTCTCAGGTGCACAGGAGACCCTGAGAAGAGAGAGGGCTTTTTCAAAAAGCACTTCCACCTCCTAATCCTTGTGCCTGCAAACCAAATATTGATCTATTTAGTAAACCCGCCTGTAGGAGGAGAGATTGTAAAGCCCTGTTTACTCAGCAGTTGGGCCCCCCTGACAGCTGTTCAATGGGAGATTATGATGTCACAGTGGTAATTACACTATAAACAAGGGATGGGGGAGAATAAAGCATGAAAGGAAACTCTGGGGCTGTTACCAAGCAACGCAAAATATGTAACCTGACACCCGACAAGCATGTAAATTTCCCTGCGAGCCTCCCAGATGTCCTCACTTTATGGCCAACACTCAGTTTCAGTTTCAATTTGTTTATTTGCCTTTCTTCTGTCACAAATGTGGGGCCGAGAAGGTTGGACTAAGAGAAAACAGAGGGGAAAAACGGGGAAAAGAGAGCTTGGGTGTTCTTCCTGCAATGCCCCCATTCCTGAGGCTTGGTCTCCTTGTCTTGAGGAAGTAGTGAAAGCAGGTGAATGAGCCACAGACCACTGAGAAAGTGCCCCAGGGGGAAGATGAGAAAGGAAAACAGTCATCATCATCATCATCCTCCTCCTCGTCGTCATGCCAAAATCAATGAAAGGCATAAAAAGTGAGAAGGAAAAAAGTGGATAAATAGGGAAAAAAAAAACAACGAAGAGGACTGGGGGTGGGGTGGGGGGTGCTCAGAGCTAGACCCTGGAGTCCTACTGCCACAGCCCCACCTAGTGGGTGCCCCACAACTTTCCCTCCATGGGTGGGGAAACTGGCAGCACTGCCTCTCTCCTCACAACAGCCTTATTCCATGTTTCTCTTCTGCCAAGCTGGAACAAGAGTCCCTGAGACGGACACCTTCTCCCTGGTCACTGCACAGACAGTTGCCCCCACCCCTGAGAGCAAGTAACTCTCAACCCGGTAAAGACTTGGCAGCCACAACCAGGCTTTCTTTTATTTTGGCTTTTCAACCGCTCTGGAGCTTTCCCTCATAGCGGTAGGTTTCTACATAAGAACGTTTCTTGCTCCAGCTTCTCCACAGTTTTCTATTTTTTTTGGGGGGGGGTCACACCAGATGATGCGCAGGGGTTACTTCTGGCTCTGCACTCAGGAATTACTCCTGGTGGTGTTCAGGAGACCCTATAGGATGACGTGGATTGAACCTGGGTTGGCCACGTGCAAAGCAACCCCACTACCTGCTGTACTATTTATTGCTCCAGCCCTCCACAGCTTTCAGTGTGCCCATATTCTTCCTTAGAATCGAAGATTTGAAGTGAAATACACCCGCTCAGGTGAGGTTCCATGTGAGTAGGATCAAATATAATTCTCTCCCCCACACCAAACCTCTCCCCACCCCCACCTTTCCAAACTGGACATTTCTTCCCAGTTCTAGTGGTGCGCTGGAGTAGGCTGGTACTGGCACCCAGCCGCAGATACAGTTTTCTAGAATTCTGTGAGTTACTTTAGAAACCTTAGAAGCCTACAGTTTATCCATCAGAGTGACGATATTTACACCCATAGGCAATGGAAAATCAAAAATATTAGGGCTTTCCTTTCCTGTCTTCCAGAGAGCTGGTTTATCAACATATCCTTGCATTGACTTCTTAGTGTTTTCATGATTTACAGGGGAACAGGCTGCAGCAATCAATAGCCAGAGAACCTATAAAAACACAGACTTCCATAAAGTTACCAAAGCAAGACCCACCCTAGTTTTATCTAAAGAATATGCAATAGGAATTGAATTTCTCTTTGACCATCTTCACTAGCTGAGAACATTTCTCTTCGGACTCATCTACATTAAGATCATAACAAATTGCACAGTGCCCAGATGTTATATGTATGCCCTGGTTGAAAGGGAAAAAAATGTCTGTTGAAAAGAATTCCACTGTAGAGAATTCCATAGCCAGTCTGGAAACAAACACAGCAGCTACCATCAATGACTTTTCGGAAAATTTGGGAATTCTATCAAATTTCTACTTCTTTCAAATAAAATGTTTATCTTTTCATAGCTGTGTAGAATGACAGTTTTATGATATGATTAAATCTGCTTCAGTCCACTGTTCTATAATTGGAAGCCAGTTCCTATTTGTCCCTCTCTGAGACTCAATTTCCCTAGTTGTCAAAGGAAGGGTGGAGCGCTAAGCCCTCTGAATATCAAAATCAACAGAACTTTTACGCTGGCTCCAACATGGCAAAGGCATGCATATTTCTGCAAGCACTCTGCGCTGAAATCAGCCCTGGTGAACAGCGTTTTTCCACCAGTTAATTCTCACCACGCACTTGCTTCCCGCCTCCACGCCTTCTGTTGTCCTAGGGATGGTTTGTTTGTTGTGACTCTCCACATGTACTACATACAAGTGCTGATGAAACTGTCCTTGATATTACAGCCTTGGGCCATGTTATCTCTCAGAGAATCTCATCCAAGTGCAGGCTAATTTTTAGTCATTTCTCTGAACTGAGATGGAGGCGGGGATGGCTGCAAAACCTCCATCCCTCTGCAAAGATCCTCTTTCTGTGTTTTATTGGAACTGTTCTCAAGTGAGAAAGCATTTGATCACATTATGTTATGACAACTCAGGAAGACTCTCAATGCTGCCATCGCTTTCAAGACCCTGGGCTTAGAAGGAAAGAGTTTCATCTTTCCTTTCCAAAAAGAAATTCGTCAGATTTCCCACCCATTCTGATCTCTTCTTCCTCAAGGATCCTGTTTTCTGATCTCATGCCCTGAATCTTAATGCTCAAATTCTTCTCATGCATAATCCTTTGATTTAACTTCTTGGAGCATCTGCCTCATCTGTTTGGACATACCTCCCATGTTTCCCTCTGACAACTCAATGTAACCAGAACCCCCTCCACCCCTCTGTCCCAGTGTTCCTTCCCACCCCAGTCATGTCTATCGCATTGACTGTTGTCATCTGACCACCCATATTTAAGCTTCCCTCGGGATTTTACTCCATCCACACAGGGGTATTGCCGTATTCATGTTTCAGTTGCCATTTCCTGCAACTGTCTGACATGTGACAGATCTACCATAAATATTTGCAGAATGAATTAATGTGCAGTGTAGCTCTGTCTTCCCATTGTTCATTGATTTGCTCGCGTGGGCCCAGTAACGTCTCCATTTTGAGACTTGTTTTTACTGTGTTTGGCATATTAAATACATCATGGGTAGCTTGCCAGGCTTTGCCGTGTGGGCGAGATACTATGAATGTGCATTCTACCTTAACTACTATTCAGGAATTCGGTGTTTATGAACTCTCCTACTCCCTACAATTTATTTGTAATCCTAAAATCCATACTAATGTCAATTTCTTGCTCTCTCACAGATGTGTGTCGAGCAATGAAAATTTGAGTTGTCTGACTCCCCTGGTCCCAGTTGTGGTTGAGCATGGTGACGCTCTGGGTTCTAGTTTCAGGTCTCATCCTGAAACAACTGCCATATTTAAGTCTATTTAGTATCATGATTTTCACTTTTTTGTGTGCTTTAAATTAGTGATTTTTACTACTAGCACACCCCCAAGTCATGTGCTGAAGTGATAAGTAGTGTTTTTAATTGTAAGAAGGCTATAAAGGACCTTGAAGAGAAACTGTCAGATTATACTTGCCCAGGGATGAGTTGGAGTATCACAAATATGAGTTCAAAGTATCCTTAAGTAAAAACACAAATAAAACAAACATACACATTTATTAAGCATTATTAATAAAAAATATTGTCACCAGGGACTCACAGAAACCTAACACTGCATTTCTACTAGAACTGATAGTACAATGTTACTAGACTTGTAGACAAAAACGATTCACAACATTTGTACCTGTATTTGAAACTTGAACACTAACGGATCAATAGCAGTAATAATATGAGTAACTGGAACCCTCTAAACTGTACATTTCCAATCTGTTAATTCATTGGTAATAATAGTGCCCATCTTCACAGCTGTTTAACAGAATAAGTGATGTGATTAACAAATGTAAAAGCCTAATACAATGCTTGATCCATAGAAGTTGGGTCATAGATATTCAATTATCCATAGCTTTTACCCTCCGTGTGTGTGTGTGTGTGTGTGTGTGTGTGTGTATGTATAATCAAAAGCATTATCTATGTGGGTTTCAGAACTTTAAAGCAAGCTACCAACTGCTCTTACCCTTTCCTCTATTGTTGGGTATTGTGCATACATAAATTTTTGATTGATAGTATGACCAACTTTCTTTGTTGATATAATTTTCTCTTCTTACCACTTAGTTCTTTCATTATAACAAACTCCTAAAAGAAGTTCTAATTCCATGGAACAAACTATTCTATAGACCTGAGTAGGTTTTCATAAAGGAGATAAGAAGATTTTTGGCAAATAGTCACGTTGTGCATGCATGAGAAGTTCACCGAGTGATTCACTGATTCCCCTTAGATGTCCTCTTTTTCAAAGAACTCAGCTCAGGGTGAAGGCTTAGCAATCATCGTGTACCATATGAAGAGCAAAATGGAGGCGCATTAATTTCTTATGATCCATCATTTTAAGGAAAGGAAACAAATGATAACTTTTTTTTTACTTTTCAGTAATAAAAGTTGGAGCATGCTATTCTCTTCCCTTCTACACTTTTAACATGCGTTGACATAATGAAAAGCAGGATAATGTGGAAGCTATGTGCTCAGGAGCAGGGTTCACAGTCTGGTGAGAGGTCTTGTCCTAAAGCCATCATTCAAGTTCCTCTCACCAGACATTCCTCTGCAACTTTTATCCTCAGATGGCATAGGAAACACTAAGCACTATTTTCTCTTATAAAAAACATAGGTGTAGTATGTAGAAAACATTGTGACAGTAAGTAACAGCTCCTAGAGAAGGGTATGGCCTTGAGAGGTCACCTAGTCAATTAGTAAAATTTTCAAGTCAATAGAGAACAAAATAAAAACATTTAATTTTCACACAGAGGCTTTTCAATTGCGCAACCTATAGTTCTTGTTCAGTTCCAACCAAGAAATACATTATCAGCAGACATTTATGTGGTGCCAATGCAGGCAAAGATCCTCAGGTTGACTTGAAATTTCCTTTATAAAAAATTTTTTATTTAGAAATGTCTCCCTCAGTTATTATTTTTGCTTGAGGAGGAGATGACCTACTTTGCTTTCAGACTGCTTTCAAAGGCAGATGGAGGGGTAAGCAAAAAACAATTTAATAGAGTTCAATATTGCAATGGTAGAGAGTAGGAAAATTTTAGAAATAGTATAAATTGGAAGAGAATTCACTGACATGAAATTGGAAAAATTATCACAAATATACAGATGAGTCATGCAGGGAAGAAAACATGACATTCAGTTGAAATTTTCAATGTAAAGGCTCTGAAATACCACAGGAACTCTGCATTGGAATATAGGTATAGAGAAGAAGAAGATAAAGAACATGGGGAATATTCTGGACTTGAAGAAATATCAACTTAAAAAAATAACTCAAGCAGCAGTGTGGAGGGTAAGGTACATGCAATTAAAATGAGATCTTAGGTGGAAGAAATAGTATTTGTGGTAGTCTCATGAAGAAGAAGTGATGAAGGAAGAGCAAGGGAAGCTATGTCAGGGCTTTTGCACACACGGATTGCCTAAGAGACAGAATTCTACATGATAGGTCAATATTCCTTAAGCAAATCAAGAAAGGAGCCTGGTGACAAACTACAGGATTGTCTTAGACACTCACCTCTAACCCCTGCGCTTTCTTTTCTGAATGAAATGGTTCAAATTCCTTCAGAGTAAAAAAAACTAAATTTCTCACATTTTCTCTGGTCCAGTGAATGGTTGGCTCTCTGGCTGGGAAGAGGCACTACCAGAAATTAGCCTAGATTGAATCTCATTGAAGGAGTAAGCACCAAGGTGAGATCTTAAGACCAGCAAGTATTCTAGGTAGCTGATATTAATTAAATGTGACTCAGCATGGAAATACTGAAGACTCAGGGATATGGACTCCTTTGCTTCGAGATCCTAGTTGGGAGTCTTAAAGTTGGACATAGAATACATGCTTAATGGGTTTCCTGAGAGAAAAAAGATGGTGGTACCACATAATAACATCCCCCATACAATCTGACTCTCTTTCATCCTCTGTAACTAATTTAGCAAATTGTATGTGCCCACCTGAAAGTATACTGCTGGGGAAAAGTTGAAATGGAAAAAAAGACAACAAAAGAACCTAGCAATAAAAATGGAAGGATGGGTGTAGTTTATAATTCCATTGGTTTTGTGAGGCATGTCCCTAAAGAGGAACCAAAAATTTCAATTCATATCCCTGAATCAAAGTACATGAATCTTGTGAGACTACGCAACTTCATTGAGACTGCTAAATTTCTGTCCTAAAAGTTCATAAGGGCATAAAAATAAAGCATCTTGGGTAAATAATGGGGTAAACAACTAATGAGGGTTATAAACTATCATTCTAAGTGATGCATCATGGAATATACTGGGAGCATTGTTAATTTTTTTATTAGACCAATTTTTGAAAGAGCATGCCTCGTTATTTTAATTTCAATTATTATAACTCACATTACTGGTTTCTTGTTATACCAGCCCTATTACTCAAAGCATCTTCAACAATTGGCAATTATTTTACTTGAAGACCCACACATTGTTCTAGAAAGTATTGATAATTTCTACTAATCATTTATTTTGAACAAAACATAGATGAAAATTAACATGAAGTAAAATCTTATGAAATTTCCAATTTTGATTTAAAGAAAAGATTTGTCACCACATGAAAGCACAATGGGCAATTACCAGGTGGTTGAAATGACAATTAACTCCTTCCTTAATAATTATAATTTGACAGACAATAAATCAAGATGGCAGCCATCTGTAAATAAACACCCACAGAACCAGCTGAATGGTGTTACACAATAGCTTAACCTCATAAAACTAGCAGACTCGTTCTGACTAGTGAATAAGTAAATCTCCTAAAGACCAGAGAGAAGTAAAGTTTTGGGTCACCATGTTCTTACATCAGTCAGCTGGACACAATTGAGGACCTCAGTGTTGTTTTGTTCTTGTTTGATTTTTTCTAAAACAATTATTGTTTTCTACAAACATTAGCTCATTTTAAACTATGGGATTATGGTTTCTTGATTTAAGTAAAAATACTTCCTCAAAGAGCTCAATACCATAAGCCTTATATATTCCTTAGCATTTTTAGCCTTGACAATACAGCAGAACCTACAGTTCACACTACTTTTTCTTGAAGATCTTTTCTTGCATATCTTCCATTATGTTTTCCTACTTCTTTTTATAAGAATTTTTTCTGTATTAGGATGATAATATCAGTGTTACTATCAACAACAAACATGTTGTTTTATGTTATGTTAACTGATTTATATGCAGTTTAATCCTCTTAATAGCTCTTGGAATTGGAGCTTTTTCCCCCCAACTACTCTTGAAATAAAACATGGGACCCAAGTGTGATTCAGTCACTTCTCCTTAGGTCCATTGAGTTAGAATAACAGCAGCAAAGACTTTAATACAAACCTTTAATTCCAAAGTCATTATTTGCAAATCCACATCATCTTCACAGGTTTTATTATTTTTCTCAAATTTTATATTGGTATTTTTAATAAAAATATCAGTAAGTATGTTTTACTTTGTCTGTATTGACTAATCCTGCACAACTCTCACCACTTTACTAAAGATACCCAAATTTATTTTTAACCCATGTCTTTTTCCTAAGTACCAAATTCTTATAAAAACATAATATTTTAATGCCCACTTGAATTCATTCTTTCATTAAATACACAAATATTGAGAAAGTTATAGTAGGCACTATTCTGGTGTACAGGCAATACAGAGGTGAAGACAGTAATCAGTGTTATCAAGGGATGATACTGTACAAAGACGACACTGAGGGGAAGACAAAGTCTAAAAGGAAGATATTATAAGTGATGGCAAGATATACTAGTGCAAAAAAGTGTAGACAAGTGGGGAGGGATTGAGAGGTGAGAAGTAAGAGGAAGTCAACAACTGAGATAAGATTTCTAGAGGAAGCCTCAGAGAGTAGATGACTTGAAAGTGATGAATTGAAGGAAATGAGGGAGATTATTAAGTGGGTATATTAATAATCTCTAAAGCGGAAAATATCCTTAAAGAGGAAAAGCCCTTCCAGGTAGAAGAACAGTCACTAGAAAAAAGCTCATAGATAGATGCATGCCAGTCATGTCTGAAGAACACAGAATAACACAATATGGTGGGAATCATGCAGTTCACTGCTATAAATATTTTGGATCCTATTCTGTGAAATGGAAGTAGAATTTAGAGGCTTTGGGAAGAGTCATGATTTAATGTGCTTTTTTAAAGGCCCACTCTGAGTCTTGTTGAAAAGAAGCTGAAGGAGAACAATCACTAGGGAGGCATTTTAGGATGCTATTTCAATATTCCTATAAAACATTATGGTAGCGTTGAGTGGCAGAAATGTAGCTTGTAAGAAATGGTCAAATCCTGGATTTTGAAATAAAAATTAGAATTGGCTGAGTGATTAAAAATGAGACTTAAGAGAGGAATCATGGAGAACTCTAAAAAATATAGTTTATCATTTGATAAAGGCCCTCCCGTTGATCGTCGATTTGCTCGAGCGGGCCCAGTAACGTCTCCATTGGAGACTTTGTTGTTACTGTGTTTGGCATATTGAATACTCTCGGTAGCTTGCCGGGTTCTCCGAGAGGGGCGGAGGAATCGAACTCGGGTCGGCCATGTTGGCCACTTGTAAGGCAAATGCCTAAGATAGGGAGATTTTCAGGAAACAGGACTGAGAGTGGTATTAGTGATTGGGAGCCTATTACTGAAGATTTTTTGGGTAGTTTTTGTACCTATATGTAAAAAGCAGAGATATTATTCCCATTTTACACACACGTACACACACACACACGCACACACACACACAAACTGCTTTTTCGCTATACTCCTCATTGCCATTAATAACATCCCTATTCCTTCCAGGTACATAGACAAGATTGAACAGGTCTTTTAGGTAGCTACTACTCCTCCCAAATTTAAGCAGCTCCTAGTTCACCATTGTCAACGTTTAGGCCACTTTTCATTCCATGAATAACACCCGGTCTTTCTGTCCCAGGGCACAAATCCTTCCCTCAATCTGAGTGATCTACTAAATTATGGCTCCTCCCTATCATGCTTAAATAATATCAACTTCTTTAACACACAACTAAATATCTCTTCCTTGAATTCTTCCATGAATCCATCAACAAAATGAGCTGTTTACTCAGTCAAGAACTACTTACTCATCAAGTTGATATAACTTTTTTCTACTCTGAACATTTTTTGGTTCTTGTAGGATAGTATGCATGTGAGTGAAGTAATATAGGAGACCAGAGGACCAAATGAAAATTGAGTTTATAAAGAACTTTGAGTGTCATGCAAAGGAGTTGTACTTAGTTCTGAAATTGATGGGGAATAATGGCAGAGATTCAAGAAGATTAAGGGACTGCTTTTATATGAGTTTTTAAAAATTAACTCCAGTGACCACATGAAGGGTAAATTGGCAGATAAAGGGCAAAAGAAAATTAAGAAAGAATTAATGAGTTCATGAAATATAGCAGGAGTGTTGGGGATGGAGAGGGTGACAGAAATTTAACATTTATGTACAAGGGCTTGGTCATAAAGATATTTACCAACTATGACTCGTTCTTAGAGACTTAATAACCCCTACATTTATACATTTATTTCTCAGCTATTTTATATGAGAAAGATTGAATTCTTATACTTAAAAAGAATCTTAATTAGAATAAAATTGAATAAATTGCTTGAGTCACCAATAGTGGAACCTGCACTTGAATTTAGGCAGAAGCACATTCTAGGTTGTATACACTTCTATCCTACTCTGTACCTCCAGTAATACAGTGAATTAATATAAAACTATATTTAGCTTCATAAGAACATTTTCCTAAACCATTTTAATCCAGATTGAATGTCTACTTCAATGTTTTTGTAAATGTCCTTCCAAAATACACTATTTATGAACATTACATACTGTAACTTGTATTTATATGGATATTTGACTACTATGTGATGTTTTTCTTAGTCTTTTTTCCCCTCAGTTAAATAGGGGGAAACATCTAGCATATGGAAGAATTTCCACACTACAAGTAATGCTGAAGGGGAATATTATGCAATTTGCAAACACTGTCAAATTAAATATAAATATGCATTAGAAAAATAGTACAAGGAGACAAAAAACCTTTGTGTTGATAATTCATTCAGCTCATTTTTTTTCAGTCAACAAACATTAATTGCCACCTGCCTTATGGCAAGAAGAGTTAAGAAGAGAAAAGAGAAATGAATAAGACTCATCCCTTATCATGAGAAAACTTACACCCATGTAAATTTTATTTTGAATAGGCATTACTGGTTTTACCAGTAAAATATTTCATTGACTCTTATAACTACCTTAAATATAAACAGAGCTATTTGCTTTGATTCAGATCATCCTATGATCTGTAGGCTTCCTCTGTCTTAACCAGCTGTATGTGTCATGTCACCTACTTGAGTCCAAGTTTCATCATCTACAAAATAGACACTGCAGGATGGTTATAAAGTTTAGGCATTAGACATAGTATTTAAATACTATTTTAAATGTGAATAATTAAATATATTATTGCTATGGCCTTTGAATTTCTTTCTGAGTGGGGCCACACCTGTAAGTGCTCAGGCCTTACTCTTGGCTTTCTGCTCAGGATAACTCCTAATGGGCTTTGTGGACACTTTGGGGTGCTGGGGATTGAACCCAGGTTTGCTGCATTCAAGTCAAAAATCCAACCCAGTGTACTATGGCTCTAAGCCCCAGATTTTGAATTTTTAACCATCCATACCCTTTCCAGGAGTTCAATCAAAATTCAAAGAAACCAAACATTTTAGTGAATCCTGAGCAAGAAAATAACAAAAAGCTCCCTGATAAATTCAAGTAGAAAAAAGATGATTTTATACTAAAGATATAAAATAATAAAAGATGATTTTATACCAATTACCAAGCCAAATTCTTGTAAAAGAAGGCAATGGCTTGTTATATCTGTAATAAGTGCATATCTGTAGGAAGGACAGCTTTTTCTGAGAATCAGCCTATGAATGGGGAATAAGTTTTGGTTAGGAAATGGTAGTATTTGCGCAGCAAATCTGGGAATATATTTCATAAGAATCAGGGATCCTGAGGAGAAATAACATCAACTTTTCTTTAATGTAACAAAATGCACCGCTAGCAAAAATAGTTGATTCCCTCCTGACAAAGAGACCCCAATAAACAGGTTTCCAGGAATTACAAAGTTCTTCCCAAAGCTCCAGTTGTTGAGTCAATAGCAGTTGACTCAGTGGAACCCATTAAAAAAATTGTCAGACTGGTTCTCCCACCTTCAAATAGAAGGATCACTGTGATTATCTCTGTTTTGCTCCAGAAGACAGTCAGTATATGTTAGACCAAAACAATTCCTAAAGTAATTCAATAGGTTTTCTCCAGAATTGTTCCCATGATCTGATTATTCTAGGTAAAACTTGAATCCAGATCTTTTTAACCTATGTTAATTTCACTATACCACTTAATTTCTGAGAATAAAATCAGCAAGTTGTGGTCTAGGAGATAATTCAAAGGGTTGGAGCACAGAACCCTTGATTTGATCCAACACCACATCTTCCCAGCATTACTAGGAATATTCTTGTTGGCCTCTGGCACTGTCCTCTCCCCCGCCACCAATCCCCCCACACCCAAATCTGAAAGTTGTATAGAACAGTTATTTACATTCAACTGGAATCTGCACCATAAGGGTGAAAGCCTCTGGAATTGATCAACACAAGAACAGTTTCAAACCCTTCTCTGTTGATCATGAAAGACCAAGTAGTTGATCTCAATAATGAGTATTCTTAGTCTCTCTTGCCCTCTGACTTTTGGTTGGCCTTAGTCAGTGGATAGTAGTGGAAAGCTATCAAAGGGGGCAAGAAGAGAGAAGTGAGACATTTGTGAACCTGCTTTCACCCAGTCTTACAGCACTAGGCCATGTTCCTGTTCAGATGGAGGTCCTGTTTGCCACCCTTCTTCCAAAGCTCCTGACTCCAAATCCTGCTTCTCATTTCTCAGAGAGCTTCTCCATTCCTGCGTGCCTCTCCACCTCCTCATTCCTTATTGGTCCCTTTAACTGTGTCTGTGACTCATACATACTTCCTTCACAGAATTATATTTCTTAAAAGTTATTTATATTTATTTTTATATTTTTATATTTATATATTTATATTTCTTAAAAGCTATTTGTTTCCTGCTTTGACTCTGATATTGAGCTTAAACATCATCTATTCCCTTTCACTGTAGTTTAGACAGTTAAATCTGCCTTTGGGTATTAGGTTAAGAGCATCAGCTCAAATCTTATAGAGATGAATCAGCTGAAATGGCAGTGAACACATTCTGTTAGGATTTGATAAGTTTACTGGAGGGACAATAAACTCCCCACACGTTATTGGCAGCCACCATGGTGAATGAAGCTTCCCAGTCACACATGGAATGTGATGTTTTTCCATGAGGCTGTTCTACAAAGAGGAAATCCAAAGAATATGAAAACACACTTTATAGACCTTGCCAAGAAGCTCTCTTAGAATGTATGCAAAATGCAGCTAAAATATTTATATAAGTCTGTCACAGAAAATGGGGCTTCAGTTGGGAAAACGACTGAAATCACTTGAGCTCTCTTGTCGCTGGCTTTTGCAAATGATGAGTGAGCAATTCGAAAATGAACTGAGAAACTTTTCATCTTAATGGTCTTTAGAAGTTTTCACAGGGCTCCTACACAATAGAGTTTTTTTCAGGAAACCCGTACATGAAACACACCAAATGTGAGGTCTGAAGTCATACCTCAGTGGGTCTGCTAGGTAAGGAGTGAGTCTGTTTACACCTATGAAAATGAAGTTGGGATTTTAGCTCTTCATTCATCAAAGCACGTCCCTTCTCCAAAAGAAAGTTCACCCCCGAACAATTGTCAGCTACTTCTCCTGAACTAAAGTGCATCATAGTTTCATTCTCTGCCTTAACCCATACATAGAGACCTACATTATGGTTAGTCATGGACATGATGCCCAAGAGTTGTTTGTCTTTGGTAAGATTTAGTGGGACAACTTAGTTGTTGTTGGGACTATTAGCTTTTATGGCATTGGGCAATCCCACAAACATGGTAAGTTCCATTTTATGAACTGTCTCCTGAAAAATATTTTACAAGAAAACATTTGTTCTTGTAAAATCACCTACGAACCATTCTATGTCTATCCCTCTGTATTCACTCCATCCACCAAAAATTTCCCTGCACATCTTTAAAGATTTTCTACCCATAGTAGAGTACACAGTTTATGTTCAAATTTCTATATGGGAAAACATAAGCACTTAGTGAATCTATTTACATTTTTCAGTTTATGACAACTCTCTCTTTGATGACATGGGAAACAAGGTTATAGTGAGCATATGTACTCACTGCTGTGGACATTGGAAGTACACTTTTTCATCCATCTCCTAGCTAGCACAGCGGTAGGGCGTTCGCCTTACAAGCGGCCAACATGGCCGACCCGAGTTCGATTCCTCCGCCCCTCTCAGAGAGCCCGGCAAGCTACCGAGAGTATTCGATATGCCAGACACAGTAACAACAAAGTCTCCAATGGAGACGTTACTGGGCCCGCTCGAGCAATGATCGAGGGCCTTTACCTATCTAATATATTAGCTGAGGGAAATTTATATTCCCCACACAATTGACAAGCGATTGCAATAAGGATCATCTTGAGTATGGTTTCAAAAATATGTATTTGTGAAGAAAAAATTTTAAAAAGAAACCATGCATGAAAGTCATAGTCACATTTGTAATCCCAGCACCTACTATGGATATAATGTCATATAAGTGCAAAATAACAGAGGCAGGGTGGGACGGGGGGAATGGGGGGTGGGAGGGATGCTGGGACCCGTGGTGATAGAGGATGGGCACTGGTGGAGGGATGGGTACTTGGTCATTGTATAACTGAAACCCAAGCACAAAAATTTATAAGGCTATAACTGTACCTCATGGTGTTTCACTAATAAAAAAAAAAGAAAATTATTAAAATTAAAAGCATGAATAAATCAGTCTGTATGTAATTGTTTTTTTACTTTACACATCCAACCACATGGCATATCTAGGATGGGTGAGTACTTTTGGTCCTCTCACCTCAGTGCAAGATTACATTTTTATCCATCACAATATCTACAACACTCTTTTACAAGACAATCACGTGACTTACAACACTCTTTTATCAATCACAATATCTACAACACTATGGATTTTGTTGCCCTGTGATTGTGGTTCTAAATTTAGCTATGGAAAAGTTCTTTCTTACATTCATGTCATTTGCAATGTGGTAGGTACATTGTGCTGCGTTGTAGTCATTTAACAAAGCAAGAAGAGTAGGGATGGGTTCTGAGGAGATCAGGAAGAGAGTCTCCTCAGAGGTGGGCAGGTAGGGAAAAAGCCTGCTTCATTGCCAGATGTGCTTGGGCTCTCTCAAGTAGGCAGCCCCAGTTAGTGCTCACCAGATCTTCCACCAAAGGGGGTCAGTGGGTTGGCTGGAGCCTTCAGGTGCCTATGCAGCATGGAGGGTACACCGTGCAAGCCTGCATGAAGGATAAACTTTAGAAAATTTATCCCTTCTAAAAAAGAATAACCCCAACCCTTAAAGAAGATAAGGTGGAAAACTTATTTTTTTCAACCTTATTGAAATGTTGATGATGACCTGGATTCTTATGCATCTTTACTGATTTCTAAAAAAATGTCTTTATTTTTTGTGTTCTGTTTTACTGTATTAAGTACTTGTTGTTTCTTCTTGAATCAAAGTGGACTGTGCAGTCTCTAAGCTCTAAATACTGGAAGGTTGGGAGAGAGTAAGAGGAAATGTGCCTGCCACAGAGGCAGGGGATGGGGAGGGGTAGGGGTGGGAGGAAGAGATACTAGGAACATTGGTGGTAGAGAATGGGCACTGGTGGAGGGATGAGTACTTGAACATTGTTTGACTGGAATGCAATCATGAAAGTTTGTAAGTCTGTAACTGTATCTCACGGTGGTTCATGAAAATAAAAAAAAAATAAAATAAATAATAAATAAATACTGGAAGGTTGGAAGGCAGTACATTTGGTTCCAGTGGGGGCCAAATGATCTGCAATTCCCCCACAACATTATGGCCCTCCACACCTTTTGACTGGGATCACTAAGAGGAAGCTCCCAGCTTTCCTGGCTTTCACTAGACATTTTCAAAACAGCGCTTTTGAGAAGAAGGTTTCATCAATGCCTTGCACATGGCTGACCCAGTTTTTATTCCCCACATCCCAAATGGTCCCCTGAACCTGTCAGGAGTGATTCCCTAAGTTCAAAGCCAATATTAAGCCCTGAGCATTGCCAGATGTGACCCAAAGACCAAAAAAAAAACTTTATTAAAAGAAAGCATTTAAAAAATAATATAGCAGAAACTAAGAAAACTCGAGATTTATGAGATTTATCTGTCTACCTTGTGAGGGTCCTGGGGCTTGCTTTCTGGTTTTTTTTTTTTTTTTGCAGTAAAGTAGCAGAGATATCAGGAAAGACTTCCTAGAAAACTAAACTTCTAATTTGAATGTAGATTTTTTTTTGTTTTTATAAATTGACCCTAGAATAAGAATAGAAGTTAGAGGCATTCCAGGCTTATGTAACAACATGTGTAAAGTCAAGTGATGTGCAAAGTTAAGACAGAATATCATAACGGCAGGGCACTGTAATATCCAGGGCATCGTAAGTAGTTTTATGTAGCCAGAAGAAGAAGCAATGTGACACAATGCTGGAGTGACAAGTGAGTAATGTGTCACAAAGGGTCTTCAATCCATGTGGGGTGACTTTAACTTTATGTAAAGTACAATGGAAAGCCAATGAAGAAGCTCTAGCAAGCAGCTATATGGCTCAATGTGAATTTTTAAACAACTGCAGAAACTATGGCTAAAATGAAGAAGAAAGACACTCCAAATTCAATTTGGTAAGCATTGAATTTGATTTGATAATTCTTGACTTTGTCAGGACATGTGTTTTTGTGTTTCTTTTTCCACTTGCCAAATCAAACATGCCTATAGCACTGTGTAGAAGTAGCATAATCTGCTACTTAACCCTTTCCTTCTTTAATGCAATGAAGGTTAAATTAATGCATCGCCTGATTACTTACACAAGGGACAAGGACTCCCTTAAGCTGTCCCAGATAGTTGGGTTCTGCTTCTGGTTTTCTAGTTTTAATTTATTTAACCAGAGCCGGGATCATAGTAAACAACAGCCTCTAAGCACGTGGATGAGTTTCCTTGCAGGAGTCTGAGCTGGCAGTTATTTTAATTAGTAACATGTTTTATAAGGGCAGAATCAGAAATGGAAACATGTCAAGGCCTCTTTAGTTATTGAGTTTGGCAGACTCAACATGTGTGCCTATCTATGGTAGTCAGCTCTTGACTGCCCTCCATCTCTCCAAGGAAACCATGCGAATATAAGGAATGCTCACAACACCCCTCCTTGGCTATTGGAGGATGTATCAGGATCACAAGCCAACGGCTGAGAATTGAGGAATCCTCTAGGAGGCAGTTTTAGGAAATGAAGTCTTCCTAAGGGACAAAAAACAGCTCTTCTTTTGTCTCTTAACCCCAGATCAGTTAATGTGTTCTTACCCCTCTGCTTTTAATACTAGTCAATACTTCTGGAGACACGTCCCAGTTTACAAGTTTATCCCTCCAATATTTACTTTGTAGTTTACAAGTACTTTTCACTCTTTATTGTCACACATTTTTCACAAATCATTGAGATGGAGGTTGTGTGTGGATAAAAAGAGACAGAGAGAGAGAGAGAGAGAGAGAGAGAGAGAGAGAGAGAGAGAGAGAGAGAAAGTTATTGGCTTTTGATCTATTTGAGGTAAGAGTATAATCATACAACCTAAAATTTTGTTAAATCTGTCCTCAGTGAATGCACTAAGTTGACAGCATAGTATCTCTTCTCCCTTATGCATTTAATTCCAGACATATTTGGAATAGAGACATGTAAAAAGGAAGAATAAGGTCTCTGAATTTAAGAAACTCTTAATAGGAGAAAAAAAGTCCATGAACTATTTTAAATTAAGGTGAGGAACAAGATGGAAAATAAGTCAAGATGCTAAACTCTCTTCTTCCAATCTTCAGCTAAACTATAAATGAACTTTAATTTTTTTTATTATTGGGCTGGAGCAATAGCACAGCAGGTAGGGCGTTTGCCTTGCACGCTGCCGACATGGCCTACCTGAGTTCGATTCCTCCGTCCCTCTCGGAGAGCCCGGCAAGCTACCGAGAGTATCTCGCCCGCACGGCAGAGCCTGGCAAGCTACCTGTGATGTATTCCATATGCCAAACACAGTAACAACAAGTCTCACGATGGAAACATTGCTGGGCCCGCTCGAGCAAATCGATGAACAATGGAAGGACAGTGACAGTGACAGTGACATTTTTACTGAGGTTCTGTGATTTAAAATATTGTCATTGTCACATATGCATATGTACATGCTTCAGCACCAGACCTATCACAAGTATAACCACCTTCTTCTCCCAGGATCCTAATATCCTTTTCTTTCCACCCCCTTCTACCTTATTTTTACCTTATAGTGTTTCTGTAAGCTGAAGTTACAGGCTTTGAAGTACCTGAGACAGAGTAATTCCTTTACAGAATGAGAGTTGGAACAACTGTAACAAGGGATCACCCACTGGCATAACTTCCCTCCAGATTGCCATGATTTGCAAGATGGAGGAGGTCATGATGGGAAGGGTTCAGGCCTTTATCAGGGAACCAAATTAGTAGAGGAAATACATATAACCTGGTGAAAAAATGAAGAAGCTTTCCCTAGAAAGCAGTGAGACATCGGGACATTGGTGAGCTGAGCTTCATGAATGAGAAATATTAACTACAGACTAATAGCTAGAGAACTCTCAAGGGCTGAATGGAGGAAATACCCAAAACACCTGCTACGGGGGTGCCTGGAACATTAGATAATCCCTGTGGTTTTTCTTCCATCCCTTCATCAGGTGAGAAATGACAACTTGAGTCTATGGTGTTCTGGATTCAGACAGATGGAGCTTGCATCCAGGTGAGAGGGACTGTGGAGGCAATAGTGAAGTTCTTTCGATGCCCACAACCTCTTCCTATGAGGAGTTTTTCTCTGTATCTGTCCGTGAACTGGTTTCGCAGGGTACCTACTCTGTCCTTGCCTGGGGTCACCATTGGGATTGTACTCACTTTTGTTCCTTTCTGTCTCTAGCTAGAGCTGAGATTACAGCATTGAAAGTGGATTGTATCTCCCCACATCCCAGTCAATATTTTATTTTCCCCAAGCCAAACTGTATCCAGATTCATTAAAGATACTTTTCATAAACAATCATGGTATTTTAGGCAGGACATGGGCATATAATCCTTAAGAGTATACAAAAAGTTTCAAATTCTCTTCTTCAATGGACTACCAAAATCAGAAATCCACTATGAGACCCAATAATATCTTCATTTTCATTGGATGCTCTGAACTGGGAAAGTTGAGAGTAAGAGTTGATATTTCACATTTAGTATGATAACAACTTTTGATAAGTCAACCCTTGTAGGATAACACTGTTTTGTCCTTCCTCAGGTAGCTTAAGTTTATTAGGTCACACCCATCCCAGTGCTCCTGAGTAACTCCCACTCTTTTGTTTATTTGTAACTACGTCTCTATGCTCTCCTCCCCAGTCAGTTAATCACCTTTTCTCCCTAATCAGATTCTGTTAGCTTGTAAGATCAGATCCTTCTAAGGACACTGAACTTGTATTGTAAGCAATGTCCTTTCTGTATGGACACAGGAAGACAGTTAATATTATGCTTTGTAACTTGGGAGTTGATTGAGTCTGAACAATATTTACTCCTGGGCATCTGCTTTCTTTTATTTATTTATTTATTTATTGAATCACTGTGGGAAAGGTTACAAAGCTTTCAGGTTTAGGTCTCAGTCATGCAAATATCAAACACATTTCCCTTTACCAATACTTATTTTTTACCATGAAGAACCTCAATAAAACCCCACCCCCCACCCCTCCCAGTCCCTGTGGGGCAGATGAATTCTAGTTAACACTCTATATGCTTTGATTAGATTCATTGTTTCAATAAAAGATTCACCACTATTATTTAGAGTTTACCCCCCCCCCCAAATCAGACATGCTGAAAAAGCATTGTGAAGTGATTTGCTTTCTACAGCTGGGTTCAAGAATTAAATGTTGGTTTTGGATTTCTGCTATTTTACTTATTAACCCTGGAAGTATTTCTACTGAAAGTCAGATCATTAAGAAATTGGTTTCTGTGCTCTGGAGTCGTGGCTGTGCTGGAGAGCCGCTCGTGTGGGGCAACTGGTGGCCTTGGTAGGGCATGAAGGGTGGACCGAAACGCCCCCCTTCCCATGAGGTTTTAGTCGCCCCTACACCCCCAGCTCATACCTGCTGTCCACAAGGCTTCCATGCGGCCGCCATCTTTCTTTCCAGAGAGGAGAGGGCGAAGCATCTGCTTTCTTGACTCAGTTGCCCTTAGTTATTAGCACCCCAAAAGCGGGGTCCCCACAAGGGACTGAATGGACCGAGAGCAAGCTGTGAGCTGCCCTGGTATCAAAATGGGCCAGGCCAAAGCGCCACGATACTCAGCTATAAGTTGAGGGCATGATCATGGACAAATGCTGTCATGATCTGAAAGTAAGTAACGACGAGACTAGGATCCTGCTGGGGCTAGGAAGACTAACATGGCCTGAGGACTGCGGAATGTATAGTGAGAAGTTCTCAAGAAGAACCAAACTGTAAGTTTATATCTCTTACTGTGCTCACACAGAATGACATTGCTAGAAATATTAGAAGTAGATTTACTACAATTATTTAAGTAGATTACTAGCTGAGGAAAGGACACACCTTCACTGGGATCCTACCCTTGAGCAGATCTCCTAGTAATATGGAGTAATCTCTTTAGATGAGATTTTATCCTTGAGTTAATCTCCTGGAGGAGTGGTCTTACCTCTCATTGTTGATTTGTCGATGTTCAACCCACCTTTGTGTCACCGCCTTACGTGATTGCTATACAAACTTAGACTGTAAGCTTGGAAGAGCAGAGTCAGAAGTAAGAGAGCTCAGGCTCCAGAGATCCAGTCAGAGCCAGAAGGAGAAGGGGTTCCAGATTGGGGATCAGGAGAGAAGGAGGCAGAGGAGAGACAGGGGTGAATAAGATTGGAATAAACTACAATTGATATCAACCATCCTGGCTCTTGTTTCTTCCTTCGTCTGCCCTTGACCAACAGCCATTCTGATCCAGGCCACACACAGTGGCTCAAGAGCACCCAAGGTGGGCGGTAAGATAGAGCCATCCAGAGAGTTTGTGAACACACAACCTGCAGCATGCACAAGATTTTACAAACCTTGATTTTCAGAAAGTGAAAAGAAAATGCTCAATGTGCAGATCACCTCTCAAAAAAAAAAGAATCATTATTCTTTTGAGGGCTGTCATCTCAGTTGGAGCACTGCAAAGTCCAATTGCCTGACATCCTGGTAAACACTTTTTGAGAGTCCAGGCTCAACAGGTCTCTCTGGGGTTAAGGAAGTTGAGTCTACAACGGAACAGAGTTGAATATTCTGTCACAGACCCCCCAAATATATGACCACTTAATCTTTGACAAAGGAGCAAGAAATGTAAAGTGGAACAAGGAAAGCCTCTTTAACAATTGGTGCTGGGAAAACTGGATAGCTACCTGCAAAAAAAAAAAATGTACTCTGACCTCTGTCTAATGCCAGGCATAAATGTCAGATCAAAGTGGATTAAAGACCTCAATATCAGACATGAATCCATAAGGTACATAGAGGAAAATGTAGGCAGAACTCTCCACGACATTGAAGTTAAAAACATCTTTAAGGATGAAGCAGCACTGACCATGCAAGTGGAAGCAAACAAACACATGGGACTGCATCAAACTAAGAAGCTTCTGCACTTCAAAAGAAACAGTGACCGAAATACAGAAAAAGCCCACAGAATGGGAAAGAATATTTACCAAATACCCATTTGATAAGGGATTAATATCCAGGATATACAAGACACTAGTAGAATTATTTTTCTCATTTATTATTTCTCAAACAAGAGCCAGGATGGTTGATGTCAATTGTAGTTTATTCCAATCTTATTCACCCCTGTCTCTCCTCTGCCTCCTTCTCTCCTGGTCCCCAATCTGGAACCCCTTCTCCTTCTGGCTCTGACTGGATCTCTGGAGCCTGAGCTCTCTTACTTCTGACTCTGCTCTTCCTAGCTTACAGTCTAAGTTTGTATAGCAATCACGTAAGGCGGTGACACACAGGTGGGTTGAACATTGACAAGTCAACAATGAGAGGTAAGACCACTCCTCCAGGAGATTAACTCAAGGATAAAATCTCATTTTTTAAGAAATGAGAAAAATAATTCTCAATTCTCAATTTTTAAGAAAAAAACCTCCAACCCCATCAAAAAATGGGGAGAAGAAATGAACAGAAGTTGCCTCAAAAAAGAAATACAAATGGCCAAAAGGCACATGAAAAAAAATGCTGCAAATCACTAGCCATCAGGGAGATGTAAATCAAAACAACAATGAGATATCATCTCACACCACAAAGAATGGCACACATTCAAAAGAACAAAAGCAACCAGTGCTGGTGTGGATGTGGGGGAAAAGGGACACTCTATTGGGAATAGAGTGGTGGGAATGCCCACTAGTCCAGCTTTTCTGGAAAACAATATGGACAGTCCTTCAAAAACCAGAAATTGAGCTTCCATATGACCCCACAATATCAATTCTGGGAATATATCCCGAGGATGCAAAAAAAAAACCACAATAGAAATGACATCTGTACCTATATGTTCATTGTAGCACTGTTCACAATAGCCAAAATCTGGAAACAACCCGAGTGCCCTAGAACAGATGACTGGTTAAAGAAACTTGGGTACATCTACACAATGGATGCAACTGTCAGGAGAGATGAATCATGAACTTTGCTTTTAAATGGATAGACATGGAGAGTATCATGCTAAGTGAAATGAGTCAGAAAGAGGGACAGACGTAGAAGGACTGCACTCATTTGTGGAGTATAAAGCAACATAACATGAGGCTGACTCCTAAGGAGAGTAGATACATGGGACAGATAGATTTCTCCAAAGCTGTAAGCCTGCCTCATGAGCAAAGGGGAGAAGGCAGCTGGAATAGACAAGGGATCACTAAGAAAAAGATGGCTGGAGGAATTGGTCGGGATGGGAGATGTTTGCAGAAAGTAGATAAAGGACCAAACATGATAACCTCTCAGTGTCTGTATTGCAAACCATAATGCCCAAAAGTAGAGAGAGATTATGGGAAATCGTGTCTGCCATGGAGGCAGAGGGAGGGTGGGAAAGGGGGCTTAGATTGGGGATATTGGTGGTGGGGAATGTGCACTGGTGGAGGGATGGGTTTTTGATCATTGTGTGATTATAACCCAAACATGAAAGCTTATAACTATTTCACAGTGATTCAATAAAATTTGAAAAAAGAGGGGAGTCGAGTCTATGCTGAAGGCAGAGATGAAGACAGGACATAGAAACACATTTTAGTATTTCCCCACCCAAAATGTTGGGTACCAAGGTAGCTGATGTGTCATGTCAAGTAATCCCTCCTTTTAGGAACCAAGAGGAAGACTCTCAACTGGTACAGGGATGGGTATTTGATCATTGTATAATTGAAACCGAAGCACAAAATTTGTAAGTCTAGAACTGTACCTCATGGTGTCTCCCTAATAAAATTTTTTTAAAAAGTTGTTTCTCCCCAGGGCAATTCAGCTCTAGAGATATTCTATTAGTTACTTATGCCCTTTCTCCAAAACAACAACGAAGTGCTCTGTATGCTAATAATATAGCTTTTAAAAAGTTAAACAAAATTCATTATTTTTACAAAACTTGATAAAAACAGTATTTCAAAATGTACATTCAACCAGATATCCACAGTTACCAAAAAAAATACAACTTCAATTGGCATCTCCAACCCCTCTTTGCCGTTGCACTTGCGCTTTCTATGTAGCTGACCCAATGCAGAATGCAGACCAGATGACTTTCAAGTTTTTGTCCTTTGTGATGTCCACAAAATTTGGGATCATATGGAGCCAGTGTGCATTTGAGGTCAGAGGGCTTTAGCCAACCTCACACAAGAAGTCCAAACAGGAGCCTGGGACTCTCTGGAACTTGGCACATAATGAAGAGAATACCCCAAAATCTTCTACCCAAGCAGCAGGTTTAATCATGTCTGTCCTTCTCTCTCTTTCCTGGTGGATGTTGGGAGAAAGGGGACAGTCCCAGATCTGGTTGAGTGGACAGAAGTAACTATCTCCTTCTATAATATGCTTCCAAGAAATCAGGTTCATGTGTTGGTGGTGAGGGTGAGTGATCTTGAGTGGAAAGACATAGGAAAAGATGCAAATGAACAGCAGAAGAAATTCAAGCAGGGAAAAGACAAATGAAAGAGAGATGGGGTTTGGGGAGGTAGAAGGGAGGAGAGGACCACCAACCATCCTGGTTTTCACAGAGTTGGGGGGTTTTCCATGGTGTGGATGTGGAACTCTCATGGTTGAAGCTGGGGTAGTCTAGGGTAAACCAGGATGGTGGGTCATTCTAGAGTGTCAAATCATACAAAGGACAATAACTAATGGTGCCCATGTCTCACAGGTGTCAAAACTATCAACCTTCCATGACTAGATCCTGTTCAAACAACAACTGTGTGAGGAAAGCTGACAGTTGCTATGGTGCCACTCCATTTATGTAGAAACCGGGGCTCAGAGACTACAAATGACATAATAATGCAGAAATAAAACCACAATTTTATTAGCATTAGCAATATAGAAATCATAGGGTCTGATAACTGATTAAACATGCCAAGAAAGTAAGAGAGGACAGATAAATGTTTGACTTGACTGAGAACAGAACGTTCTTTTTAAAAAGACAGAAACTAGGAGAGAAGAATCATTTGGGTTGGTGTATATCATGTTCTGAATTCACTAAGTAACAAAATTCCTCAGTGGGCCAATGGCCCGAGAGTCTTTAGCCAAAATCATGTTTCCCTTATCAGTTCATCTGTCTCTGACGCCGCAAAGCTCTGACACACACCTTGGCAATGTTTATTTACTTCTACTCAGAAACTATTCTGGGTCACTCTCCTGGCAAGATAAGAACATGAACTGGCAGTAGATTACTGGGCTGTAGAGTGTTCAAGGTGTAGCCAATTCTCTGTAAAGCATGTAAGCATAGGACCAGAAAAGCAGCCAGGAAGAGAAGACCAGGGAGAGGCTGAGATGCATTCTCAGAATGAGTTTTCAGTCACCATTAACTTTTTTCTTGAGTAATCTGTTTTCAGAAACTCTGCTACATCAGGAAATGGAAAGTCACAGTGCGGCCACTGAGATTTTCATTTTTGTCTTGCTGACAGGCACAGGCAGTAACAAATGTTCTAGCCGGGGTCTGTCAACATTGGGGTTAGAGAGGAGTGAAATTCCTTTATTCATTTATTCAATCAAGCTGTATTGGGCATCTTCCTTTTTAAGAGACTTGATTCGAGGATGCACTACTCATTAATTGAGCCCTTGCTATCTATCTCAAACTCCCACTGTACTGGGATTTTTTTTTAAAAATCATAACCTTCTGAATACAATTGGCTGGGGTTTGGGCAGAGGATAATAAATGGGTTCAAAGCTAAATTCTAACAATCTGGGCTGTGAGTTTGCCACCAGGTTAGACATAAACAGGTAGGAAACTTATGAAATACATACATAAACTCAATAGCCTGCAGAGCATTTCAAACTGATTTTAACTTTGCTTTTGATGCCAAAATGAAGCTCAAAGAGATTGAATATTCTACCCAAGGCCAAATGGTCAAAAAGCAAGAGAACTCAGTGTCTCTCTGACTCATATCCTGTGCTCTTTCTATATTACTAGACTGTCCCCAAAGTATAAACTATAAAATCCTCAATTCATCATGGTTTATATTCTACCAACTGCTCTAGTTCATAATTACCATTACTCCTCTCAGCACTATAAAAGTAATAACTACCAATTGTAAGTTTTATAATGATCTTAGGTCATAATAATACTACTCCTGGATTCTTCAAGGCTCTTCCAATAAAGAATATATTTTTAAATTGACCTTTTACTTAAGACAACATGATGTACAATGTATTTTTTGATCATAGGGTTTCACATATACATTGTTCCAACCTCCAATATTTTGATAAAGTAAGTTACTGTGTAAGTTTAATGATAATGCCTACTATTGACATGTAAATTCCCTAAAAATGTCTCAAAGTCTACCTTGATGTGTTCTACTGGTTACCAACTAACATTTTAAATTCCACTTATTTCTTTCCCAGGTGTTTTATTTGTGTTTTTATTTGTCTTTGCTTGTTAATTTTAATTTAATGTGCACTGCTGAATTCTCCCCAAATTCTTGTATAGGTTAAGAAAGTTGTATAAGACCTCATATTATCAATCTAGGCTATTCAAAGCATATGCCCGCACTAATTTGTAAATGTTATTTCTCCATTTTGCAATCTATTTCAACCCCAAAGAGCTCTCATAACAAAGCTTAAATTACAAATTGGAAAAGGGGTGGCGGAAGAGAGATAATACAGCAAGTAGGGCATTTCCCTTGCACATGACTTACTCAGGGTTCAATCCTCAGTATTCCATATTGTCCCCTACCCCCACCAAGAACGATCTCTGAGAATAGAGCCAGGAGTAAGCCCTGAGCACTGCCAGATGTGGCCCCCAAACAAACAAACAAACAAACAAAAGGTATCTAGGCAATACACAGAGAAAGTCTCTGAAATTCACTCTTGGATTTTAGAAGTGGGCCCTGAGGAGAAGATAGTAGAAGGATTATGATCCTAAATTCAGAGATCCTATCAAGAGAGCAATCCAGTTTTATTGTGGTGGTTAAGAATTTTGACTCCAACATCCATCTGGTTTATGTAAGGCAAGAGAACTTGGCGAATAGCTGGCCAAATTACTGCTGCACGTGCACATACTAACCAAGAGCACTAGTCAAAGGAGCAAAAGAGCATGAAGAAATTTCCCACTGTTCCTATATTCAGTTTAGGGCAGGAAGAATTGTTTTCTAGAGAAACAGAATTTTTTTCAATCCAGCTGGTCAGGTGCAAAAAGAACTGCCTATTTTACTGCCCCACAAATGCCCAAATAATATGGTTCACCAACTGTTCTAGAATATCAGATAAGGGTTCTAATGCCATGGCTGCAATAAATTCTATATAGAGGGCACATAGCATTATTTACAAGGAAGAGACTAAACGTGCATCGAAATGGATTTGAAAATGCTGTTACTATCAAGCTATGACAACTTAAAACTATTTGAAAAGTATGCAATAAATCACTTATTCCTGGAATTTGATTAATGATGAATATTAAACATGATGAATACAGTGGATGATGAATAAATGACTAATTTAGGTTGAGATTCTGCTTTCCTCTAAGACTTAGTTATTAAAAGATAGTTCCAGTGTATCTAGCCCTAGGAAAATCTACATTCCTTACCTCCACCAATCCTTTAAACGCCTCTTATAAACAAAATATTGTTATTTTCATGGGATAACTCACAGTGTTTCAATCAATAAAAGTTTAGCTTAAAAGGCACCTCTAACGCCATCATTTTCTGAAGCTGCAGTCATACCAGTCATCCTCCTAAAGGTTTCTCTATAGAATTACAAACTTGAATGAGTCTTAACAAGTTCCCACTTTGTTATGAGAAGAAAGGAGACAAAATGATTGGTCCCAGAAGTACCTAATCTCTGGGACAGGTGAATTATTACCTTCGCATGGTCATAGGATCTTGAGATAGGAGGGTTATTCTGGATTATCCATCTGGGTCCAATTTAATCACAAATCCTTACAATCAAAAAGTAGGAGGCACAGCCATGGCCCCAGAGGCACACAGACCTAATTCGGAGCCTAGCAACTTTCGGCAGAAATGTGAATGGACTATGCATTGAACAATGGTGTCGTGCCCTCCACCCCCCGGGAGGGAAAGGGTATCTGTCTCTTCTGCCTTACCTCCCTCCCCCAGCAGTATAGTGGCTGCCGCTCAGAGCTTATTGGACAGTCAGGTATGAGCCAGTGGTGACGGGACAACTGCAACCTCATGGGATGGGGGGCAAAACGGGCATGTCGTTCCTGCCCTGCCAGGGCCAAGAGTTGCCCCCCATGAGCGGCTCTCCGGCACGGCCATGGCCCCAGAGGCACACAAACCAATATGCTGCTTTTGGCAGAAATCCCTCCAGACTTAATTAGTAAAATATCAGAAATCCAAAATTGTGCGGCCGCTAATTTGGCTGCATGACATCATAGAGTCTTTATAACCAGCAATAGAAAAAATAATTATTTCACAATGCCTTTTCAGCAGGTCCGATTGTTGGGGGGCAGGATTCCAAATAATAATGGTGCATCTTTTGTCGAAATAATGAATGTAATCAAAGTAGAGAGAGAGAGTTAACTGGAAATCATCTGCCTCACAGGCATCTGGAGGGGTGGCATGGGGGGTATATGGGGGTTCTTGGTGGTGGAAAATATGCACTGGTGAAGGGATGAGAGTTTGATTATTGTATGACCGAGATTTAAACCTGAAAGCTTCGTGACTTTTCTCACAGTGATTCAGTAAATTAATTAATTAAAAATAATCTATAAAAGAAAAGGTAGGAGATGTTAGATTCTAAGAAATGCCTTTGAACATTGAAAGGAAGAAGCACTCCTTTGAACCTGGAAAAAGGAAAGAAATATAATTTCCCTTAGATCCTTCGGTAGGAATGGTTTCTACCAATACCTTGAAATGAACTCTGTATTTCTATCTTCTAGAAAGGCAAGAGAAAACATTTGTATCATTAGTCACTCATTTGCAGTTATTTGTTGTGATAGCTGTAAGAAGCCAACACAACAGTGTAACATGTCAACGATTCAACCCCCGCAAAAAATCAACCAATAGAAACTGAGTTAATATATATTCACTATAACTCATTAATTTTCTGTAATTTCTAAATATGATAGAATAAATGCTCTGTGGATTATATGACTTGAAAAGATTTTTTTAAAAAACTGCATTTTTTTCTGTATCCTCTCATTTTATAAAACAGAAAACATATGCATAAAACAGAAGAGGTATTGGCCCAGGAAAAGGACCTGTAATTCTTTTAATTCTCCTCTATTTAGAATCTGAATGTTTATCTTCTCTCTTAGAGCTCAGCCTTGAATTATCTACAAAGTGCCTCTCCCCTTCCCTAGAAATGACCTATTTCTAAATGACTCTTTCTGCTATTAATTCCCATTATAGGGGTGGCCTTTTAGTAATTAGGAAAGGTTACTATTTTTTTTCTCTCCCAGATAATTCTCCCTTTGGTGAAAAAGCCTAGCCAGTATACTTGGATGTGTCATTTTGCAGACTTACATGAAATCTCCCCATGTGACTGTCATAACCGAGGATTTCACTCAGAATAACATAGAGTTTCTGATGTTAGTAACAACATACAGAGCCAGAAGATCTAAGTGATTAACAGTTCCTTGAAGAGTCCTTGGATTCTTCTTGTTTCTTTTTTTATCGCTATCCTTTTAGAGAAGAGGATATGCCTTAATCAGTCATTCTCTGACACATCTTGTTGTTAGTATTCCTTCCTAAGTCAATACAGAATATTTTTGAGTAACAAAAAAATTCCCAAGACTGTATCCCAAGTTGTTCTGTTTCAAACATTTCTGAAAATATGAACTCCTGCCTTCAACTAATTATCAATCTGATAGTGCCACTAAGCACATGTCAAAGAAATTGGTCATATAATGGAAAATTTTAGTGGAGATGGTCATGAGGATCTAAACATTAAGAAGAGATTGGGGCTGTGCATAATCAAACAGAATATAAATGATTTCAGGGAGGGAGTATGCATAAGTTATTCGTCTCTGTTCTGGAATCCATTTTTTTCCCTTTCCCCTTGGTCAGCACTCTATCACAAGAGTGCTGATCCCTGAAAAGTTTATTTTCCAGGTGCCTTTGCCAACTGACCTCAGGCAAGATTCAGCCTGTAAGAAACTTAGGTCAGAGACTACAAGAAGGCAAGAAGACAGGTATTTCTGTGTGTGCTTGTCTGTATGCATGCCAATGCTTCCAGTGGCATCTCTAGCCATGACTGAACCCCCTTCACACTCCAACTCCTCCTGGACGGCCTTCACACCTGGTCTCTAGGACCACTACATGTTACTCCTGTTTCTCCAGTCTTAGCCTGGCCATGCTAGTAACTTTCTACTGATGGTCATTTCTCAATTGTTTGCTTTCCAATTGGGCTTTCAGTTTTTCCAGGAGATTTTCTGAATAGCTCCTCAAATTCAATACCTTATATTTACCAAATATCAATTCTGTTTTCCGGACTCAACCACCAGAGCCTGCTTTGAGTTAAATAGTTTCTGTCTTGTCTGTAACTGGCAAGCTGAGATTTCTGAGTAAACTGCCGAGCAGCAACTGAAGACCACAGATAAACAAGAGACATCATCTGATTATCATACTGACCCCCCACCCCCCGCCACCACCATACACACACAATTCTATCTGAAGATTTGTGAATCATCACAGATAGAAAAATATAATTTAAAAACCAGTTCAAAATATTGCAGAGGGACTGGAGAAATACTAGGTGGGCCAGATACTTTTCTTGCACGCGGCCACTTGGGATAAATCCCCACTTCCCCAGATGGTCTCCCAAGCCTCGCCTGAGATTAGAGCGAGGCGAAAACACTGCATACAACCTTGTATACCACCATATGTTTTACAACATATGATCTAAACCCAGAACACATTCAAAATTTCCTTTGATCCTTTAAAACTTTCCTAATCCCTGACTTTCTAGCATGAAACTCTCATTGGATTGTCAAGCACCAAAGTCATGATTTCTATTCTCCAAGAAAATTTTTCTTGATTAAGTTGTAAGTGTTTCTCAAGTTGGTACTTAAAAACTCATTTGAAGAATCAGAAGATTCTCAACAGGCAAAGTAATTCAAAGAAAAGAGGAAAATGTTCTCAGTAGATAGGACAGCACAGTCACTGTCCAGAATTGAAGAAGTAACAAAGGCTATGGGATCCCATCCAGGAGCCACTCATGAATATACTTGAAAATGTGATTAGCAATCTAGGGGGACTCAAACCACAAAGGCCCTCAAGTTGACAAATTGATGTGTATGATTTTATTAGCCATGTTGAGAGACTTGATGAAGACTTTGAGCTTGAACAGATACATTCTGTAGGGAATTCAGTCTATAAACAGCCAAAGAGACATAAAGTATGTGAAGAAGAGCCTTGATCTGAGGAGAGTCTGGATCTGAGAAAAGTAGCATTACCTGTGGAGAGAAAAGAAGTGTTATGATGTCTAGGAAGTGAGGGTGAGTTTGAGTGACCAAGGCACTGAGTGCCTCACCAGTGCCTAGAAGACCCTGTGGCAGTGGGCATGACCAGAACGTGCCAGAAAAGCACCTCTCCGAGATGTGAATTTTCAGGTCAAGGGGAAGATTTCACCAGGGGAAATAAATTCAGAGGATAGTCTCTCTCCAAAGACAAACTGGTTTGTTGGACAAAAAGCAAATAGTAAAGCATTCACATTGGTTAGAAGTCATTGTCTTGATTCAATTAATGTATCATAATTTAATAGTTCAATTCATAAGAATATGGCATTTATATGACATTGTGACTATAGCATTAACTTATTTTTATTAAAATTTTGGGCAGAAAGAAAATAGTTTTACCACCTATATTTCAAATACTGGAATGACATAGTCTTTCATTGATGATATAAAGTAAGTTTTGTATGATCATTGCCTTAAAGTTGCATAATTTTTGTTTTTTTTCTCTCTCTACATATATATATTTTCCATATATATTTATATTTATTATATATTTCTCTCTTCATATATACAATACACACATATATATGTACACACACACACACACACACACACATATATATGTACATCACAGACCAGGACTAAGAGTAAAGAAATAATTAAGTACTCATATATGCATATACTCTCCTTCATTCGTCTTTCTACATCATAAAAGTAGGTACCACATAAACAATTTCCAAATATTATTACATGAGTAACACCATAACTAGAAATTGTCAATCATTTCTCTAATTAAAAATAATCAGCATTTCCAAAGAGAATTAATTTACTTTCTTACTAATACCACTTGAGCACAATCTTAAAGACATAAAGGACTTATGTTTTATTTTTGGGGTTTTGTCAAAATCAGTACAATTAAAAATATGAAACACCATTTTAATATTCAGAATTTGTTTCTGTGACTTTTGGGAACTGAGTAATTCCTGATTGATGCCAACTTTCCTAGACGCTTTCAGAGAATTGCTGCCCATACAGGTGCATTTTCATTCTGATTTATAGAGAAGAAACTGAGACATGCAGAGAAGTAAATGCATTGCTCTGAGAATCACCATGAGTCATAGAGAGAGACCAATCTGATCCTGAAGCAGAGTACCTCCCACCTATCACCCAGGCCTCTGTGCTGCCAGCACTGGTACCAACCTGTGTGAAACCAGAGGTTGTTAGTTGAGTCAGGGCAGAAAGTCTCCCCATGCATCAGATTTCTGGCCCGTGATATATGGTAGACCACAACATCCAAGTCTTTCAAGTTTCACATGTGGGTAAGATATGATTTTATTAACCTTGTCACACACACTCATGCCACCAGTTACACAACTCTAGTCTTCTGCAAACAGCATATTGGAACCCAGTGCGTCTTTGGACTGCGCTGTATCTAACAATCTAACAATGCTAGGTGGCAAACCTAGGATGATGCTTATTTTTCTCTGGTGCCAACACAAAGAATAAACACACCTATATCACAAAACAATGGAGAGAGATTCTCAGTTATGACAGTGAGGCATGTGCTTATACATACAGCATGTGGGTATAAATTACATGGCACCCTCCTCCTCCCAGGAGTTCCAGAACTGCCTTCCATTACAGAAGCTCCTTCTTGAGGATTGCACAACCCTTAGAATTCCAAGGACATTTTCTTTGCCCAAACAATTCTTGGACGAGGGTCTATATATCATACCTCAGTGGCATGTGAAAGATTAAAGAGAGCTGAGTGGCTCTTGTTCCCAGTGTGCCCATTCTAAGTAAACACAGATTGTTCTCCACCTCAATGATTCACAGAATTCTGACTCTAACATAAATCATAAGTCATTTTCTGATTCTTTCCTCTACCAAGGAAGATAACAGACAATAAATATGTTATCAGTTCAACTCAGGGCTCAGGGCTTGAGAGTTTTTCACAATTCATACATGAAAATCTCAACCACCTAGTACCTTAGAATGTCATTGGTTTGGGAGATAGGATATTTTTAAATGCATTTTTATTTACTTATTCATTTATTTAGGTTGGGGGCCATACCTAGAAGTGCTCAAAACTTTCTCATGGCTCTATGCTCACTCTTGATGAGGCTCAAGGTATCCAATGTGGTGTTGGAAATTGAACCAGGATCAGTCATGTGAAATGCAAATGCCTTAATCCCTGAATTATCTCTCTGGTCCCTGGATATAAGATTTTTAAAGACCTTTTTAATCTCCAATAGTGTTCTAAGAACAAAGCCTTAACCCAGCATTACTAGTGTCCTTATAAGAATGAGGAAAGGTTCATTTTTTCCCCCTAGAGAAGTCTGTATTCTCTCTTGAAAATCTATTCTCTTTCTCTCCTCTCAAATTTATGTAAATGAATTTCTCTCAAAAAAATTGCTTGCTTTACAACACAATCAAGCAAAAAAATATGGAGAAGACAGTTCTCTGTAGGCCAAAGAAAAAGGCATTAGGAGATATGAAACCTGCCCAACTTTCATCTTAAACATCTACCATGCAGAACTATAAAAAATTAGTTTCTGTGGTTTAATACCCATATAGTCATATTTTGTTATGGCAGTCTTAGAAGACTGATATAGATGGTGGCTTGGAAAAAAAAACATGAATATAGTCCTTAATCCTATAACTCAGCACCCAAAGGGTTTAAGATGCTTTTTTTTTATATAACACTTCACATTATCAAATCTGACAATTCCAAATCTTTATGGAAGAAGCCCACACCAAGGTGATCAGCCTCTCAAGCCAAGGAAAGTAAAATGGTGGTTTCAGAGCAAAGCTGATATATTTTTCACAGCCATGGAAAAGAGTTGCATGTCATGGAGCAGCCCAAAACCAAAAGATCTTGCCAAGAAAATGTCTGTGTTATCAAATATCCTTAATCTATAATTTCAGTTCTGTCATTTATCATAAGAGCTCATTAATTTGAATCTCCCACTTATTTGGATTCTGCAAGAGCCTTAGACAAAAGTTTATCTTTACACAAGGTATACATGAAGGAAATCAATCAACTTCAAGGAAATGATCAGCTTCAAATGTATTAGAAATATGTATTTACATATTGTTAACCAAGTGGATAGCAGTAATAGTGTACCAAATATGAAGCATTATTTTTTTTTCTTTGACCACCTTCCTACTTTTTATCTCACCCTAGAATAATTGCTCTTAACCTTTCTCATTTGGAAACTTTCTTTATAGAAACTAGAAAATATAATGAAAATAAAACAGAACCTACTGGAATGAGAGGACAAGGCTGATATGATTTGTTATGCTTAAAAATGTATAGATACAGTAAAATATCCTACATATAGTAGGGATTCTGTCATTCCCATTCACATTTGCCAGATATTATAAATAATAAGTCTTGCTATATGATTTATTTAGGCTCTGAAGGTTCATAAAAGCTTATTAATTGTAAAGTCAAAATATAATTTGAGACCATTGACTTCAACTCCTCCCTTCTAAGATGTAGAGACTGAATCCCATAGAGATTAATGACTTCAAATTTATTAATTCATCAGTAAAGACATTTACTATAGAGATATCTAGGATGTTCATAGAGTTAATCACGGACCAGGTCAAGACTATAATTTAGAACCCTGAACTCTATACACTTCTATCCCAGGGATGCCCCAGGGTAGTTTTTGTTTCAGAAATCATAATGATAGTTGGAGTGTATGTTGCTACCTATCTATCTATGTAGATTTAGGTTTAGTCCTTCCTTTGGTGTAGTAAAGGAAGCCTCATAAAACAAATCCCATATGCTGTCAGATATCTATTGAGAGCAGGGATGAAAAATAAACTTACATATGCTTTTAAGTATATCTGAAAATGCCTATGAAATTTCATTGATCTATTTGAGCAAATCCAGAGCACAAGTAATATTTGTGAAATGTAATAGAATGTAAAAGTTATTATGGTGGAAGATCAAGATGGCAGAGACCAAGTCAGCAGGAAAGTGACGGGAATCATCATCAATTTATGAAGGTAGGCAGATTGGGAATTGATATGATTTTTGAACTATGACCATAAGGTGAGAGAAAGGAAGGAACAGCATTCTAAGCAGAGGGAACAGAATAAACATTTGAAAATACTTCAAGTAGAAGAAAAGAGGAAAGTATGTAATTATCATGCTAAGCGAAATGAGTCAGAAAGAGAGGGATAGACATAGAAAGATTGCATTCATCTGGGGGATATAAAATAACAAAATATGAGATTAATACCCAAGAATAGCTGAGATCAACACCAGGAGGATTACTCCATAGCTTAGAGGCCAGCCGGATATTCTAGGGGAAAGGGCAGTCCAGATAGAGAAGGGAGCACCAAATAAAGGGTGTTTGGAGGATCCTCCCAGAATGGGAGATGCATGTTGAAAGTAGACTATGGACTGAACATGTTTGCCACTCAACGCCTCTTTAGCAGACCACAACACCCAAAAGGAGAGAGAGAACACAAGGGATTGCCCTGCCACAGAGGCAGGGGGGGAGGGGGGGATGGGGGGATATTATCCATGGTGATGGAAAATGGGCACTGATGGAGGGATGGGTATTTGATCATTGTATGACCGAAACCCAAGCACAAAGATTTGTAAATCTACAACTGTACCTCATGGTGTTTCACTAATAAAAAAAAAAGAAAAGAAATAACTCATAAAAATCAAAACTAGAATGACAGATAAGGAGAATCCTAGCACAATAGCAAAAAGGTAATAATTATCTAGTAGCAGACAAAATTCAACTTAATACAATAGAAATATGTAGATATAAAGAACATTATATAATTATAAAAGACCTTATTTATATATAACAGTTACAACTTGTATGTACCTCACTGGCCCCAAAATACAGAAAGCAGAACTGACAGAATTCCAGGAAGCAACTCACAAATCTACAGAGATTTTAACTCACTATATCAGAATCTAGCCCTGTAGACAAAAATTATTTAGACTAGACAGATTTTATATAGAATTGTACCAAGCTTGGCCAAATAGATATAAAAAGAACCATGCAGTTGACCACAACACCCAAAAGGAGAGAGAGAACAAAGGGGATTGCCCTGCCACAGAGGCAGGGTGAGATGTGAGGGATGGGGGTGGGAGGGATATTATCCATGGTGGTGGAAAATGGGCACTGGTGGAGGGATGGGTATCTGATCATTGTATAATTAAACCCAAGCACAAAAAATTGTAAATCTACAACTGTACCTCATGGTGTTTCACTAAAAATAATAAAATAAAAGAAATTATACTATTCTTCTTTTGAGAATTTATGTAAATAGATTGATTCATTTTGCTAGAAAACTGCCCTTCTAAACCTCTGAGGAGACTTGAACAGGTGCAATAACTATAATGAAGAAATAAATATTCACAATATCAGCAATATTTCACATGCCTTCTGATTGAAGCACAACCATTCAGCTCAGTAGTGTCTCTAAACCGAGCATTGGGAAGTCTGAGAAACTTTCCAAGCTGGTTAATGAACCAAATAACTTTATTATTATATTGGCTATTCTAATATATGTATATTAATTTACTGATTTAAAAAAGTATATAAAAAAAACACTGTCCCCCATTGTTCATCGATTTGCTCGAGCGGGCCCAGTAATGTCTCCATTTTGAGACTTGTTCTTACTGTTGTTACTGTTTGGCATATTAAATACATAATGGGTAGATTGCCAGGCTTTGCAGTGTGGGCAAGATACTCTCATTAGCTTGCCGGGCTCTCCAATAGGGGTGGAGGAATAAAATCCGGCTCGACCAGGCTGGCTGTGCACAAGGCAAAGGCCCTACTGCTATGCTACCACTGCAGCCCCTGCTATGGCTCCAGCCCCATTAATATAAAACATATTATATCAATATCACATGCCATAAACATACATTTTAACAAAATAAAAATAAAATTTCTGTATCTAGGAATGGAATTCAACTGGTAGAATATATGCCCAACTTTTGTGAGCCTCTGAGTTGATCCCTGGTAATTCTAGCATGAAAAATATACTCCTAGCACCACTGGACTAAGCCCTGATGATTCACTAGAACTTCTGGGGAAGGCCTGATGTAGTCTTCCAAGTCCTCCAATTACCAAATAATCAGGCCCATACCATGGGGCTAAGTATTACCAGGTATGAGCCCCGGTACCCATGCACTACTGGATGTGTCACTGTCCTCCAGTTGTTCATCGATTTGCTTGATGGGCCCAGTAACATCTCCATTAGAGACTTTGTTGTTACTGTGTTTGGCATATCAAATACATCACGGGTAGCTTGCCAGGCTCTGCCATGTGGGCAAGATACTCTCGGTAGCTTGCCGGGCTCTCTGAGAGGGGCGGAGGAATCGAACTCGGGTCGGCCATGTTGGCTGCGTGCAAGGCAAACGCCCTACCACTGTGCTATGGCTCCTACTGGATATGGTGTATTTATATCTATTTCTATCTCTGGAGCGATAGCACAGCGGGTAGGGCGTCTGCCTTGCACGCGGCCAACATGGCCGACCCGAGTTCGATTCCTCCGCCCCTCTCGGAGAGCCCGGCAAGCTATCGAGAGTATTCGATATGCCAGACACAGTAACAACAAAGTCTCCAATGGAGACGTTACTGGGCCCGCTCGAGCAAATCGACGATCAACGGGAGGGCCTTTACCTTTACCTTTTTTCTATCTCTATCTCTAACTCTACATCTTGCTTCAGGCTCTGATAGAATATCTGATACCACACGCACTAACTCTTGTACTAACTCTTGTATTAAAATTAGTGATAATTTTGAAGTGATAAACAACATTGTCAAAACCATTAGCAAGACTCACAAAGGAAAGGAACAAAATTCTAGTAAATCAAAATTAGAAATGAAAGGAGAATCATCACAACATATACTACAGAAATGTAAAGGAATATCAGGAATTACTTCAAATTACTCGGATTGGAGTCGAGCATCCTCCACCCAGATCCTCCAAATTCCAGTAGGCGGGGGTCACACCCACCAACTGGCCCCCTGGTGCCGTGTTATCCCATCAGCGGCCAAGACTCTGAGACTATAAAAACCAGCTTCCGGAGGAGAAGAGCGCAGTCTCCTGCCCCCATGCCTGGCTATTCCTCGCGGGGGCCATTGGAGGGGAGCGGGTTGAACTTTCCTCCCCGCCCTGGCCAGGGCCCCGGCAGCCGAAGACCTGCAGGACCAGCCACCACCATGCTGATACCACTCTCCGCACACATGAAGCTACTGGCAGAGGGACAAAGTCATGCGGGTTCCGGGGCTGAGATCTCCAAGCCTACTCGGATTTGGGTCGAGCATCCTCCACCCAGATCCTCCAAATTCCAGTAGGCGGGGGTCACACCCACCAACTGGCCCCCTGGCGCCGTGTAATCCCATCAGCAGCCAAGACTCTGAGACTATAAAAACCAGCTCCTGGAACCGCGCAGCCGCATTTGCAGCCGTGCGACATCTTATTATGACATCTCACTCCTAATTTGACAAACTGGCAGGCTACCGAATGTAGTCTGCCCACACGGCAAAGTCTGGCAAACTCCCCGTGGCGTACCCAATATGCCAAATACCAGTAACAATGATGGGTCTCATTCTCCTAAAGAGCCTTGAATATAATCTCAGGGAAAGGATGAAAGAGACGTTACTGGGGCCTGCTCGAGGCAATCGACGAATAACAGGATGATCTGTGATCTGTGATCTGTGACTTCAAAAATCTCTCTGCCATGAAACTGGAAAACTTAGAAAACACGAATAAATATTTGGACTCCTATAGCCTCCAAAGGGCGAATCAACACCTGTCACTGTCACTGTCACTGTTCTCCCGTTGTTCATCGATTTGCTCGAGCTGGCCCAGTAACGTCTCCATTGGAGACTTTGTTGTTACTGTGTCTGGCATATCGAATACGTCACGGGGAGCTTGCCAGGCTCTGCCGTGCGGGCGAGATACTCTCGGGAGCTTGCCGGGCTCTCCGAGAGGGGCAGAGGAATCGAACTCGGGTCAGCCATGTTGGCTGTGTGCAAGGCAAACGCCCTACCGCTGTGCTAACGACACCTGAACAGGAAAATTTCTATCAAGGAAACATAAATAGTAATTAAAACTTTCCACAAAACAAATGTGTAAAACCAGATATATTGGTGAGTATTTCCACACCTTTAAGGAAGACCCATTTCCAATCTTTTTTAGGCTCTTTCTGAAAGTTGACAAAATAGGAATACTCCTGGTTTATGAGGTAAATAAACATTTTCTGATAGCTAAAGCAGAGACCTCACAGATAAAAGAAAGCAATAGATCTATAGATCTGATGAACATAGATGTGAAAATTCTCAACAACACCTTAACAAACCAAATCTAACAATACATAAAAACATCATACACCATGGCCAAGTAGAATTCATCCCTGTGATGCAAGATGAGTTGAATATGTGCAAATCAATCTCACAATACATCATACCAATAAAAGACAAATTAAAAATCATATATTATATTGATAAGTGCAGAGAAAGTATTTGAAAAACTCCAAAACCCATTCATGATAAAAACTTTAATAAAAAAGGATTGAAGGAACTTTTCTCCACATAGTTAAATCCATTTATCACATTATAATCAATGCTAAAAACATCAGGCACACGAAAAGTTTTCCCACTATCACCACTATTATGTAATATAGTAATGAAATTCCTTGTCATAGGAATTAAAGAAGAAGACATTATTAAGAGTAGGTATCCATATCATAAAAGAAGTCAAACTGTCACTATATTATGATACTAAGAAAAAATGATTCCACAAAAAAGCTCTTAAAAACAATAAATGTGTACAATAAAGAGACAAGTAAAATCACTGCACAGAAATTCATGATTTTTCTATATGCAAAGAATAAAATAGATTAGAGATGAATTTTTAAAACAATACTACCTACATGGACATCAGCTTAACAAAAGAGGTTAGTTATGTAAAGAAAACCATAAATCACTACTTAAAGGAAATGGAAACACACCCTCTGTTAATGAATTGTAAGTATTAATACTGTCAAAATAACAATCTTGCCCAAAGCATTCTACAGTCCATTACTGTCACTGTCACTGTCCTCCCGTTGTTCATCGATTTGCTTGAGCAGGCCCAGTAACATTGTGAGACTTGTTATTGTGTTTGGCATATCGAATACATCACAGATAGCTTGCCAGGCTTTTGGCGAGATACTCTCGGTAGCTTGCCGGGCTCTCCAAGAGGGGCAGACGAATCGAACTCGGGTCATCCAGGTGGGCCATGTGCAAGGCAAATGCCCTACCCTCTGTGCTATCACTCCAGCCCACTAAGTCAACGAACACCTATAAAAATACACGACATCTTTCAAAGACACAGAGCAAACGTTGTTGAAATTTTATATGGAATAATAGCCTCCTCCAGTCCATTAACAGCCAAAGCAATCCTAGGGAAAAAAGATGGAAAACTTCTCTCCCACAACTTCAAACTATACTATAAAACTGTTTTGATCAATACAGTGTGGTATTGAAATAAAAATAGAGTCTCATATAAATGGGTTATAATTAAGAGTCCAGAGGCAGATCCTAGTGTATATAGACATGTAATTTTCAATTAAGGATCAGAAAAAGAATGAAGTGATACAAGGAAAACCTCTTCAAAAAATGGTACTTAGAAAATTGTTCTGTCTTAGACCCTTTTATAATACCATGTACAAAGGTCAAATCATAAAGAACTAAAGACCCTGACATCAGACTTAAATTTATAAATTTCCTGATCACCAGTTGACCATTTGAGTTATTTCCAGAGTAGGACTATTGTGAATAAAGAAATGGAGATATTTTTGTGAGAATGTTTTATTTCTCTTAGATTTAAACTAATGTTTAATTGCTCGGCTGCAGGTAAAGTTCAAAGCTGACATTGAAAGAAACCACCAAGAACCAGTTCATTGATCTTTCTGATTGGCTGGGGGGATTCCAATTCATTAATTTCCACTGTAAGTTTTATTATTTCCTTCCTCGTGCCTGCTTGGGCTCCTTCTGTTTGTCATTTGCCAGTTTCCTAAGTTGTGTAGTCAAGTTACTTATGTGGGCCCCTTTTTCCCTTCCCGATGAATACTATTCACAATAACCAGAAACTGGAAACCACCTAAGTTCCAGAAAATAGATGAGTGGATAAAGAAATTATGGTACATCTACACAACGGAACACTATGCAGCTGTTAGGAAACATGAAGTCACAGAATTTGCTTAGACATGGATGGACTTGGGAGTATCATGCTAAGTGAAATGATCAGAGGGAAAGGGACAAACATAGAATGACTGCACTCATTTGCAATATATATATATGTGTGTGTGTGTGTGTGTGTGTGTGTGTGTGTGTGTGTGTGTGTGTTTGTAAATAAATAATAATACCCAGACAGTAGAAAACATGAGCCAAGAGGGCTGGTTCATTGTAGGAAGCTTGACACAAAGGGGCAGAGGTAGTGCAGTTAGGACAGAGAAAAGACCACTATAACAATGATAGTTGGAAATGATCACTCTGGCCAAAAACTGAGTGTTGGAAGGAGGTAAAGTGATATGCGTGACATCCTATCAGTAACAGGATTGCAGGATTGCAAAACACAGTGCCTTAATGGAAAATGAGAGTAAAAAAGTATCTGCCATAGAGGAAAGCTACATGATAGGGTCAGGTGGCAGGGAGGTGGGAGGGAAACTAGAGACTTTAGTGGCAGGAAATGTGCCTGGTGAAGAATGGCTGGTTGGAACATGGTATGACTAAAACTCAATCATAAACAAATCTGTAACTGTATGTCTCACGATGATTCAATTTTTAAAAAAAGTTTTTTTAAGGAAAAAAACCACTGAGTGCTTTTCCAAAGTGGTTGGAGTATATACCATCCAAATGGCATTGCAAAGCCCCCTTCTATTTGCAAGCATTTACTATTGTCAGTCTTATAATTCTAGTCATTGTTGTAGGTATGTAGCACTGCAGTACTGTCCTCCTGTTGTTCATCCATTTGCTTGAGTGGACACCAGTAACGTCTCCATTGTGACACCTGTTGTTACTGTTTTTTTGGCATATTGAATACGCCACGGGGAGCTTGCCAGGCTCTGCTGTGTAGGCGGGATACTCTCTGTAGCTTGCTGGGCTCTCCGAGAGGGATGGAGGAATCAAAATCGGGTCGGCTGCTTGCAAGGCAAATGCCCTACCCACTGTGCTATCGCTCCAGTGTAGGTATGTAATGAGATCAAATTGTGGTTTTAATTTTTACCTACTTATTACTTTGATTTTATTGTACTTTAGGTAACTGGTTTCAATAGTGCTCAAGTTTATAGGATTCATGTACAAAGTTACTGCACACCAGCGCCACCAAAGTACCCATGACCTTCCATCCCTATCTCTCATGACCTCCCATCCCCATCTCTCATGACCTCCCATCCTCATCTCTATGTCACTTCTGATCCAACTTCTCTTCCCTCCCACTCATCCCTCATTCTTAGTTGCTTAACAGCTATGGTTTTGGTGTATACTGTTACCTCCAGAAACACTACCCACGTCCTCCAGACCCTCTATCTATGTTCTTGTATGTTTCTCTAATTATTAAAGATGTTAAAACTTTTCCAATTTATGATCAGTTCAACATTTTCATTGTTTTTTGTTTGTGGGCCACAGCAAGTGGTTTTAAGGACTTACTCCTGCCTTTGTGCTCAGAAATCATCTTGGAGGCACTTAGGAAACCATAAATGATACCCAGGATCAAACCTGATTACCTTCAAGCAAGGCAATTAATTGCTTTCCCTGACATACTATTGCTCTGGCCTCTGCGCATCTACTCTTAAATGTGTTCAAACTTTCGGCATACTTCCTTGCTATTTTTTTTTCTTATGAAGTTAGAAGACGTTTTTGATATTGAAGCCACTCCTATATGCCTATTTAATGAATATTTTTTGCTGTCAGTGACTGATCTTTACAATTTTTAGCTTCATTTGAAGAATAAATCACTTTAATTCTATGAAGATAAATGTATCATTTTTATAGTTCCTTCTTTTTGTGTCTTGCTTAAATTTTTGTCTACCCTCTCTTCAATTGCCTTGCATTTCTTCTGCATCTCAGATTTCTATTGTCCACTCTTTCCTTTGAATCTTCTGGGTCTGTCCAAGCTTTGTCCCAGCTCTCTGTCCTCAACTTCCCTGAACGTCCTAAGATTCTGGGCATTTGGATTTAATGAAAAAGGCAGGAATATGCCTTCTAGTCTATGTAAACTAAGTCACAAGGGCCTTAGGCATTTCTCCTGAATCCCTAAAAAAATGGGCCTTAAGGAGACAAACTGAACCTTTTCATCTTCTTAATTAAAGTTTGTTTCTTTTTCCCTCAAGATAAAATCCAAAATTCTTAGCATAACCTTCAAAGTACCCTTGAATGTTACTTATGACCCCTGTACCTCTCTCACAAACAACCCCCTTGGCCTGTCATAACTAGCCCAAAAACCAGCCATATGTGAGTCCTGGCACTTCTCCAATGAGTGACACTCTGTCTTTACCAGGTGCCTCTTACGTCCTATTTCTGTTTCCCGAAATCCTGGTATTCTACCTCCTTAATGCCCTTTGCTTGACTGACCTCTAGTCTTTATAAATCAGTTTATCCATCATCTTTTGGGACTTCTATTACCAGAGCAGCTTCAAAGATCATTCTTGCAGCATCCCTAGAGCTCTAAACATCTAGATCACTGTCCAGTTGGTTTTCTGATATCTTCCCCCAGCCACCCTAGACTGTGAGACTTTGGTAAGTCTGCATTTGCACTGCTGTAGTCTCATCACCACCTATCAAGCTGCTTGACACAAAGGAGTAGCAGTGAGGGCTTGTCAAAAGAATACCTGGAAACAATTAAAGCACTTGTGGAATGACCACCACATACCTTTAAAGTAGGCCATGAGTCCTAGAAAAGACCTCCTTTAGAGGCAACAAGGCAAAAGCGAGCATTTCTGCAAAACTTTCCAACAGATTTCCCTAAGGATCTTGGCAAATAGTCACATGCAATCCAAGACCACTGGACCACCCTGGAAAAGCAGAGTCCTCTTCTCAGAATTGTGTGGGAACCCCCTCCACCCACATTGTGCTCTCACCCTGCTTGGTCTGGAAATGGAGTGTCACATTTTTGGGTCTGTGCTATGTACTGGTCTGCTCCAAAGTTGAAGGGAATGGCATTTTCTCAGTACAAAGAATGTACCCAGACCCACTGATTAGGAATGCATTTTTTAAACCAAAAAGTTTGGGAAGAGTTAAGCAGCCTGGAAGCTTTTAGAGATCTGTAGCAAATGGGATTCAGCACAAAGACCTCCCAGGATGTAGAACTTGTTCCAGACAGGAATCAAAGCTGTCCTAGATCTGGTAAAGATTTCTAGGGGCTTAAGTAATTACCAAAGATCTATTTGCAGCAGGTCCCCAAGGTGGGTTCTACGAGTCTTCAGGGATGTTTTTACACAAGATCTACAAATGTAGTATTTGTCCCAGAAGATGAGCAAAATTTGACAAATATAGACTTAGATGAGAAAGCATCATCAAGTCTCTTGAGATACCGCTAAATAGAGAGACTCTGATTTCTGACCCGATTGTCATGTGGATGTGTCACCGACTACTTTTTCCTGCAGTTTTTTTAATCTATAAAATACAGACCCGGTGGCAACACTGTGTTTTCCAGTGTGACAGGAGATAAACAGAGCATAGCAGTACCGATCATGTTCTGTGGATTCTGAAGTCCTACCTTCATCATTTGAATGACTTGTTTTGTTAACCTTCAGTCATCACCCTCGCATCTATAGAGAGGAAATAATGAGAGAAGTAGTAGAATAATGAGTTGGGCAAAACGATAATTAAAGAAAAAGTCCTTGTAAGTTCCCGGCACACAGCAGAGTTGGTAAGTTTGATGGATCATTGGTGAATGAGAGTGCCAGTCTTGGTTGTATGGGAGCCAAGGTCTGACCAGGAGAGAATATTTTGCTCAGTATTTTAACCTCACCACACCATCAAAGAACCCTTTCATGTCAGCTATAATGGGGTGACGGTTTTGCATCTGTCCTAACCCTCAATCAATATAGGCATATTGAGATAGTATCGCCATCCAGCACCGGGCTATATAAAGCTGCAGAGGAATTGTTGCAAGACTTTCTGAATGTACATATGGGTGGGAGAGTCAGATCGAAAGAATAATTCCATGGCAGAATACAATAAATCTTACAGTCCTGTAAGTTAAGTGTGAAGGTGATGTAAGGGGGCTGTGCAGTCACAGAGAAGAGGCCGTGGGGTGGGTGGCAAGGATTCCTAAAGTACACAGATACAAGGGAGTATACAAAGGAATAAGGAGGCAAGAGCCACCAACCAGAGAAGGCAAAGAAAGAATGTCCAAGGAAGGAAGGTCAGCCAGGACAAAGAACAAGAGAGGTCACACCATTGGGATCTATTAGGGTGAAGAGTGACTAAGAGAACTGTCTTCGTCTGCTAGAGGCCAGGTAGGGGTGGCGGGGGAGGGCAGTGATGAAACTGTAGCTTGATGTAAGTAGCAGCTGAACAGAGAGCACTTATGAGCTGAACCCATATATGAATATATATATATGCACACATACGTTTGTATACACACGCACATACATATAATATATATACATACACATATAATATGAATTGGAAGTTAATAAGTGTGCATATAGTAGCACTGTAGCACTGTTCTCCCGTTGTTCATCAATTTGTTCAAGTGGGAACCAGTAATGTCTCCATTGTGAGATTATTGTTACTGCTTTTGACATATTGAATACGCCACAGGGAGGTTTCCAGGCTCTGCCATGTGTGCGCTTGCCGTGCTCTCCAATAGGATGTGTTCATATATGACATATAATGACACACCCATACATATTAATTCAGTTTACATGAAAATGGGCAGCCAAGGGAGAAAGGGTGCTGATTATCTCAAAGGGAGGATTGCAAAATAATTTTTGCATTTTATAATTCTCCAGAAGAGTTAGAAAGGCCACACCTTGCTCAGGAAATTCTTCCAACGTTGCCCCCAAATCAGGTTTTCTTATCTCTAGGTTATAGATGAGGAAACAAGTGTAAGAGAGTGAGCGGCTCACCCAGAGTCACACACCCAGTGTGTGGAGGACCTGAGCTTACTCCCTGAGATAACAGCCCATTTGCTCACATCTATACCAGGAAAGACGCTTCATAAATGTAACGCTTATGGTTTTCTGACTCGTTGCAACCAGTTTGATCTGAGACAGTTTAACACTAATTCTATCTAGCTTTGCAAACAATGTATTCCCAAGCAGATGATCTCATAAAAAATACATAGAAAAGAGAACCACAAAAGAAGTTCTGGAAAGTTTTGTATGAATATTTGTTTTTAATGTGCTTTTCGGACTCCCTCCTCCTTCTTTCTAATGGTGTTAATTAAGGACATGCAGTCCCCTTTTTTGACTCAGCCCAGGCACTTGTAACAAGATCTCACCAGCCCAAAACGAAGTACGCCCCCTTCCCTACTCTTATCCCCAGAAACACAGGTTTCCGTGAATTTGACACCTGGAATCCATGTGCTACAATCAGGAAGGGCAGAGAGAATCAAGCCCTTCACAAATTTGCTTGAATTTCTCCATTGCTGACAAATCTTTTGCTTTGTGTTTAGAAAGGAGGGAAGAAGTATTTTGTTTTGTTTTTCTTTTGCTTGGTGCAAAGTTTACAGCTGATAAATCTGTCTGAATTTTGTTAACAGGTCCAGTGCACCTGGGAGCCAAGCATGATTTCTCCAGACCCCCGAAGAATGTCTGCCTTTTTCCCAGTTGTGCCCACACATCATTTGTTACACTGTTTGAAAGGATTGGTCTGTGGTTGTACACAGCCTCCCTCCTACCCAGAGTTAGAAAAATCTTGCTCTGCTTACAGAGTTTTCCAGCAAGTTTTCAGGGGAAAATATTTCTGGAAATCAGTCCTGTTTTGCATGCTGGGCAAGAAGCACTGAAGTTACAAAATGTATTCAAACTGCACAGTTCCTCTCCCTCCCCCCCCCACTCTCATTTTCTAGATAAATTTGCGTAAGAATTGAATTTATATTCATAAGGCTTGTTTGGTTTCTGGAAGTGAAAAGAAACCAACATCCAGAATTTTTCATGTTTAGTTAGTCTTATTCTAGTCTGATTCTAGTCACTTGACGAATCTTATTCTAGTCACTTTGCCTATGTATCACATTCATTCTCACCACAATTCTATGAGCTCATCCTACTATTCGCATTTCCTAAAAGGAATCTGGGATATTCAGAGAAGATGAATGACTTGCCCAAGGCTGCTCAGTAAGTGAGGATGAAGTTGACCACATTTAGTCACTCATTCAACCATCGGTGGCCTGCCTTCTTCTTCCCAACACAATCCTGCGTACTGCAGATACATACGTGAAGGACACAAACGTTTCTATCCTCTTTGGACAATCTAGATGGGATGACAGATCATATACAGAATAAGCACATAAAGGATGAATCAAGTTAAAGACAGCAGATGCTTCCAGAGGCATTGAGTGTTGCTCACATATTTCCTTTGTGTGGCTGGCCCATGTCTGGTACCACAATTGGACACACGCAATAGTGTTGATTCTTGGTTATAGGGTGCCATTACTAGTTTTAGATTCTCCCAGACACTTTGTATCCCCTTGGTGCTGGGCAAGATTCCAAGTGGGGTTACTTGCATCCTGGGTTAAGAACCACACATCTTCACTGCAGGATGGAAGGGTATGGCGATGAGAGAGAGACAGACAGACAGACAGACAGAGACAGAGAGACAGAGAGACAGACAGAGACAGAGAGACAGAGAGACAGACAGAGACAGAGGAGACAGAGAGACAGAGACAGAAAAAGAGGTTCTACTAGTGTAGGCTAAATCCAGAAAATCTAATTAGGAGTAATCTCTGAAGAAGGAGTGATAGCACAGCGGTAGGGCGTTCGCCTTACAAGCGGCCAACATGGCCGGCCTGAGTTCGATTCCTGTGCCCCTCTCGGAGAGCCGGGCAAGCTACCGAGAGTATTCAATATGCCAGACACAGTAACAACAAAGTCTCCAATGGAGACTGTTACTGGACCCGCTCGAGCAAATCGACGATCAACGGGAGGGCCTTTACCTTTACCTTTACCTCTGAGGAAGAGAAGAAGCCTGCTGTTCAAGATCAAAAGTGCAAATAGCCTGTAGCCTGGCCCAGGAGAGGCTCCTCCCATTATTGGAAGGCACACATTAAAATAGAGATGTGGAAGGTAAGTGAACAGGATTCAAATTTCAGCAGACCCATTATGCAGCTCAACAAAAACCGAAATAATTATCATTGAGTCTCATTTTATTTGCACAGCCCAAGGTGCACACTTGCTTCTTCAACTTTTTGTCCTGTTGCCTTAAAGAGATGTGGCTTGTGTGATGTCTCAGGGCTTGGCCTGCCCACTCTGTGCCTGCCCCTCTCCACTCCAGTGCCCTTCTAAAGTGCTCTCTTCTTGGCAGTACAGGTTCTGTGTTGTCTGTGTTTGGCTACCAGCATGACTCTTCCTCAAATGGCTGTAATTAGACTTTTTTTGCTTTTCCTTTTAAAACTCTGCTTCTTGTTTTCCTCACTTTGGTTTCTGGTTGTTATTGTTGTGGTTCCTGCTTTGTTCTGTGTTGTGTTGTTGTTTCTTTTCACTTGTTTTCAAAATTTTTATTTATGTTTCTACTGTTTAACATCCTCCAACCTTAACATTCTCTTCTATTTGCTTGATATTGTATAACAAATAACACTGGTGCTCACTTCCTGTGACAGTCTGTCTGTCTGTCTGTCTCTCTCTCTCTTTCTCTCTCTCTCCTTTTCTTTTTGCTTCTATTTCTTTCCAAGGAAAAGGGAGGAAAACAGTTTTCAAGCTCCCCTGCAATGGTCTCTATCCCTGTGAATCAACCTTCCCTTTCTTGAAACACTTGTTGATTGAAATCTATAACTGGATTAAGCAGGTTTATGTCCCCAAATCCTGTTTCCTGTGTAATTTCTTCTTACATCAGTAAGAAGAAAAATGTGTCTTCCTTGTTCACAAAGAACAATCAATTATCCTCCCTTCTAAAATGAAATCATATGTATTTATTTGCTGGGAAGTCTTCAAAGAAACCATAAAAATTCATCTAAAACAACCAGGTCATCTTCACAATGTTCGTAAGTCTGGTTCAATGTTTTGTTAACCAAAAGTTTATAAAGAGTGCCTACTAGGTTCGTCATATCCAATACTAAGATGGCATGATCCCTCCCATCAAGGAGTTAAGTAAGAGTCTAGAGCAAAAGCTGAATATGATTCATAACACGACATTGTGATTCTGACCATGAGGATGAACTACACAAGCCCGCATGATTAATGGAGTGATGTGTTGGGCAGGACTTGGAGAAGGCAGGCGTTTGCTGGTGTGGACAATGAGGTGAAGGAAAAGGTTGGAGAGATAAACCAGATCAGGTCATGAAGAGGTCCAGTTCTATGTGAGATAAAAGGGTTTTCTCGTCTTCCCCAAGAAAGGAGTATTAAAAGATTATGGGTAAAGGTTGGTGTCACTGTGACTCTAGATTGGTTCCAATTTAGAAATCGAAAGAAGAGGAGAATGGGGAAGAAACTGCCACATAACATCACTGAACTCGGAGGTGAGAAACTAAGCATGTCATCTCATTAGATTCTCCCAAGTCTCTATTATTTTACATATATGAAGACAAGCAATAGCACAACAGGTAGGGCGTTTGCCTTGCATGCGGCCGATCTGGGTTCGATTCCTCTGTCCCTCTTGGAGAGCCGGGTAAGCTACCGAGAATATCCCACCCACGTGGCAGAGCCTGGCAAGCTCCCCGTGGCATATTTGATATGCCAAAAGCAGTAACAATAAGTCTCACAATGGAGATGTTACTGGTGCCAGCTTGAACAAATTGATGAACAAGGGGAGGACGGTGCTATATGAAGATAAATGTTTAGCAACACTCAAAAGGGGTCAGGGGATTACTACTCTGATTCCCACAAGTTTATTTATTGTCTCTGGGGATGAGAAGTGTGCAGCACTTGAGTCCAAAGTGTGCACCCATGCAGTGGGGAAAGGCCAGGTGCTTAAGTCTGCCTGATGAACTGAGAATCAAGGTGAATCTTATTCAAGGATTGGTTGGAAAATCAAAATGTGTCTGTTCCATATGGAATCTCTTCCACAATTTTTTTTTCACTCCTGTAGTTTATGACTATGTACTGTGGAACCTGACAGAAGCTCAGCGTTAAGCCAAATAAGCTAATAGGAAAGATGAATACCCCAAGTTGTAAAGTAATCAAAGATGATAAATCCTGCAGATAAGAATATTAAAGTTTCCCAAACATTTATAGCATACCATTGTTTGGAAATTCAGTTTGGACATATGAGAGAAACTTAAATCCTAAAATGTCACGGTAGATGTATGATGCTTGCAGAAAAGATGTGACCTCATGAAGCTTGATCTTGGTCTTGGAGAAGCACTTCTGAAGGGAGCCAAGGAGAACTACCATAAAGTCTGCAAGCAGTGCAGCATTTGACAGAGTTTACAGATGGTGCAGGATATTCCAAACAACTCCCACTAGCAGGCAACTTCTTCAGCAGGCATCCTCCTGGGAAAGTCAATTCCTCCATCCTTATTTCTGTGGGGTCAATCAGGAGGGAGTAGCCTATGATTTTTGTCTCATGTCCATCTAATTGTTGTTAAGAAGTTGATAACTTGGGGATTGTGGTGGTTTGTAGGTTCAGCATGGCCTATACCCAGGAAAAAATGGCCAATAAAGGCCATTAGCCCAAAAGTTCATGGATGTTTTACAGGGCAGAGCCCCTTGAGTAAAACCTGATTTTTCCAGAACATAATCAAAGCCATTCCCTGAAATAGAAGTGGGATAAGAATTTATGAGGGTACCATGAAGAAATTTACATATGCAGCCCCCAAATTACCCTTTGGCTTGCCTGGAGGACAAAAGTTGCCCAGGAGGGCTAATGGGTAGGAGCAGTCATCACTTCTTACAGATCAGGCTGAATCCTGTCCAATTTTATCAGATCACGGGTAACTCCATTACTATTACTTTTTGTTTGTTTCCCTAAAAAGTGTGTACAAATTTGACAATTCCCCTCTCTGTCATGTTTGGACAGAATTATCCTTTGGCTCGAGCACTGAAAAGTTGTAGTTCCTTGTATGTCTAGCATCTTTCTTTTCTGTCCTCTTAGTAACACCTTATGATAGACATGATAGATTACAATCAATAACCTCTAGTATGACAAATAACATTTTACTAGAGGGTAGCCTTTCCAGAATTAGGAGTGAGACTGATAAATCCCAGTATTTTCTCCCCTTGAATGTCCTGCTGGAGTAAACAGCATAGTCCAAATTCTCTCTACCACACACTTCCATTGCCTTGGACCCCATTAAATTTTATCATTTCTCCCATGGCTATGTCCTTCTGATTTGTAAAGAATGTTTTGTTTATTTCTTCTGTTGTTTCCCCACTGCTCTTTTAGGACAATAATGTCAATATGATGTTATGATGTTGGAAATAGAGTTTCTAGAATTACCTGCCTTTTAGCAAAGTAAATGAGAGAAGGATATTTGTTGTGATGGTATCATCAATATAATTTGGGGGACAAACAGATTAGTAAAAGAAATGAATGAGATGGATGAGGCCAGAGAGATAGTACAGTGGGTAGGGGCCTTGAATGGTTCCTGAGAACCAGATGGTCCTCTGAATACAACCAGAAATACAGAGCCAGGAGTAACATCTGAGCACAACTGGGTGTGGCCCAAAACAAAAAAGAAGCAAAGAGAATAAATGATATATATAAATGGAATTATTTACTAAAGAAATGTAACTAGTTACAATAATGAAGTCTTAAGTTGGGATTAGTTGCCTTTCAAAGCTAGCTATTTCTCAGGATTTAGACTAGAAAGCCAGAACAAGATAGCCAGTTTGTTTCTGGTAGGTAGTTTCAATTTTTTGTTTTACATATTGGAGAAAAGAGTTCAGAGTAGAGTATGGCATTCTCCCACGCCCCATGGAAGTTGATGACAGTATTTCATTAAGAAGCAAGTTCTCCAGACTCCCCATGTAGAATACCCTCCTCATCCAGGGGGATCTGACTGACTAAGGGTCTTTCCCTTTTGTTGGGCACCAACAAATTAATCTCCTCTTCTTTATTGACTTGAATATCTCACTGCTGAGGCGAAGAGTAACACATCTGAACAAAGTTTTATATATATATAAGCAGAGGAATTCTTGCTCCTTGCTTGTGGAGGTATGAAAAAGAACATACTTTCCATGTACAGTATAAAACAGTACATAATATCAGTTGAAACTCAACATGGTAGAGTAATGTGCAGTTTGGGTTTGAAATCAGAAAAATTCAGCTTGTAAATCTGGCTCAATTGCATGAGCTACATGGCTTTGACCATGTTGCTGACCTCTCCGAGCGTGATAGAGTCCCGTGCCTTCTCCATGGAAACACGCCACCTATACTTTGTCTTTATATCACTGTCTCGTGCTTGACTTTCCGCAGCATGCAGGGGAGCAGACAGATAATACTCAGTCAAAATACTTAGTCAAAAAACTTAGAACAACAACAACAAAAAGATAATACTTAGAACAAAAAAGTAAGTGAAATTTCTCAGATGTGAGGACACTGTAAAGTGAAAAAAAAAAGCTTATGTGCTAATCCAACATATCATATATCCATGGAATATGTAAGACTGATTTGATCGACTGATAGCTCTTGGAACTTGTGATGGCTTTCCAAATCCTGTCATAACACTGCAGGCAAATTGTTTCCCTTATTCCAACAGTAATCCCATTTCACCCTTGTCTCGAGGATTATGCCCACCTGGCAAATATCTATGTATTCAATAATCACCAAGCACATCTTTTCATTTTCTCTAAAAATAAACCAATTGTATTATAAAGACACAGTATTAGAAAGTAGAATTTTCAATACAACAAATATTATAACTTTTTCAAAAGAAAAAAAGAACACTTTAAATAGGAAAATGTGTTATTTAATAAATAAAAACTTAGAAAACTACTCATCTCAGATGTCAGTAATTAATAAAGCTTTATATCTATACCTTGATGTAATTTGAAATGCTAAAAACTGTGTTTTTGCATATTACTTTTACTGATTTTTAGATAAATCACTATATTTTTATTTATTGGGGGGGGGAGTCATGAGAGAAATCACCTAGGTAGGTTTCAAGGCTTAGTCCTGGCTCTAAGTGTAGGAATCACTCCTACTGATGCTTTGGGGACCATATGTGGTGGCAAATACAAGAAAAGTGCCTAACTCACTGAATTCCCTCCAGCCTAACTGCCATTGATTTTGTAATCATCTCATTAGGAAGGGCAAATATGGTAGCAATAAACAAAGGGTTTATTTATTTATTTGTTTATTTATTTATTGTTTTTGGCTTCACTAGACAGATAAGTTACCCTTAGCAATAACAACTTTTGAAGCAGGTAGCATCCAGGCCCTTGTGGTTCCTCTGTACCTTAGCTCTGTACCACCCAGAGTAATGAAGAAGAGCTGGTGATCATACTGATGCCCTTCAATAAACATGGATCTTGTGAGATAAGTCTGGTGAAAGTCCCTAATAACCACACTGGCTTCTCTCTGCCTTTACATTTAATGTGTACACAGTCTCTAAGCCTTTGTAGACATTAGGGTTTAACTTTAAGAATTCTAGTCACTGCTTCTTTGTTTTTCTAGTGTCATCATGTGAAGCTCCATCCAATTTCCTTGTCACTTCTAAGCTATGCCAAGGCAATGCTTAAAGCCGAATGACAATTTTATTTAATGGAAACAATCTGCTCATCTGATGTGAAAAAACAGGCCACTTTCCCTAATCTTGTGGGTCTCTGGCTATGCTAATGTCTTCAGGATGAAAAAGGTGTACAGAATAAGTGTGCTTGCTTATGTGAATTCCCATGTCAGGATCCATACTCCCTAATGCCAGTACTCAGAGAGAATTCTCCACTGACAATCTCAAATTGCATATTGTTAATGCATGCTATTAAGAGTAATCTTTACTTTGACTGTCAGTTCTTATTTACAGACCCAAAGTTTCTTTGTTGCAGTTAACTCTAGTTATGAAAACTTCCCTCATTCTGAAGCCTTGTGTCTTCTTAATTGATGCCCCTTAATTTGAGGATTGAGTGCTGTAGGGATGAGATGAAGGCCTGTTTACATTTTCAATTCAGATAACACAAATGAAACCTTCCTGTTTTATAAATGTTTTAAAGAGTGTTAATAGTATGGCCCCAATTTTTACCATACAAAAGTTATAATTTTCTTGGTCAAATATAGATGGCAGGGTACAAGCAAACTACCATGGGTCAAGCATCTAGCATAGATGGATGGTTGTGTGCATTTATAAGTAAACATAGATTAATTTACTAACAACATCTTCTTATCAACCTTAAAGGTAAAGGTAAAGGTAAAGGCCCTCCCGTTGATCGTCGATTTGCTCGAGCGGGCCCAGTAACGTCTCCATTGGAGACTTTGTTGTTACTGTGTCTGGCATATCGAATACTCTCGGTAGCTTGCCGGGCTCTCCGAGAGGGGCGGAGGAATCGAACTCGGGTCGGCCATGTTGGCCGCTTGTAAGGCGAACGCCTTACCGCTGTGCTATCGCTCCAGCCCTTATCAACCTTATTAATATTTTATTCAAATAAAAATAATTAAAATAATCTCAGAGAGTAATTTCCCCTAAGTCATAAAACTATAAAGCAGAGTAGCTAAAATTTAAAAGAAATATAAGCAAGGGCTTTCAATCTTCTCACTTTCCCAATTAATAAATTTCCATATGCATTCCCATATGCATAACTCACATAACTGATCTAAACAGTTATACATATATAAAAGGATATAGAAAACTGAGTAGCTAAAGCCTGACTTCAACTACTATCATTATTTCATTATCCACTGAAGGAGCTCTGTTTTCTTTCTTTTTTAAATTTTATTTATTCATTTATTTTTACAAAGTTGTTCATGATGATTTGTTACAGGCATTCAATATTCCAACAACAATTCCACCCCCATTGTATCTTCCTAACACCATTATTTTCAATTTTCCCAAAAATCCCTTAGGACTGACCCTATAACAGACCCTAAATAATTTATCATATACTACTTGTTATAAATAATTTGCAAAATATGTTTTCTTAGAAAAAAGTTAGTGAAGATTGTTGTATTTTAACATAGAGCCATTAGCCCCTGTACAGAGATTACTAACATGCTGTTACAAGTTAAGCCGTGTGTCTATTTTGTTGATCTAAATTGGTTGCCTTCTACATTGTGTCCCATCCAGTGTGATGTGTTACCCCTGGTTTATCAGTATTACAGAGTTTGAGATGTTTGAGATGTCTTATGGCCATTCATGGCTGAGCACTACAGAAAATTCAAAATTTTTAACAGGGTAATATGGCTGGAGTTTAATTTTTAATCGGGTAGTGGTATTGGAGCATGAGCATGACTGTTAGGGTTTATGGAAGTACAGGAAGATGGGGAGAGGTAGCCCATCCCTGACTCTGTGAAAGCCTGGATATTTCAGTCACAAAACCAGTATATTGGAGTTTTCCAACATTAACTTCTGGGATAAGGGTTGACTGGAGCAGTAGAGTCTGGCCGTGAGCATGGTGGTGATTATGGAGAGTGGAGGTTTTCAGCTGCTAGGGCTCTGTTTGGGCAGATACTGGGCTCTCCCACCTTCTTCTAGAGTGCCTCAGATGACTCGGCCTGGCGTGGGGTCCGGAAACATCTCTCGTGGCTCTTTTTTTCTTATAGTCCCACAATTTATAAAAGTGGATTGTGGATAGTAATTGCAAATTGTGTGGATGGTGTGTTCATATCTCTAATTTGGTTTCCCAGAAGGAACTGTTGCTCTTTACAATTATTGGAAATGGAAATTCCTGGATTCAAGTCTTAGAAAATCATAGGTGTATGAACTTAATTCTAATGCATTTAGATGATGCCTTCTTCCATTGGAAATAGGAGATAATAGTATGGTGGTATAGTACATTTAATTAGTATAGGTATATTTAATTAGTGCTTATGGGAAAGAGCCAGCAAGTGATGTAGAGGCATGGAGAGAATAAAACTACAGCTGGTTCACCAAACAAAATTTTCCTTGAAAAATAGAAACTCTGCCTCTGCTTAAAAATGTCAGACTTGCGGCTGGAGAGATAGTACAGGAAGCAGGGTGTTTGCGTTGCACGTGGCCCACCTGGATTTGATCCCCTGTATCCCATATGGTTCCCCAAGCACCGCTAGGAGTAATTTCTGAGAGCCAGGAGGGACCCCTGAATATCTCTGGGTGTGACCCAAAAAGGCAAAACAACAACAACAAAATGGCAGACTGAAAATACATATTAAATTCTGCTCCATCATAGTGATGATCACCATATTGTGATTCCTAAGTGAAGAGCTATAAGTAAGCTCTGATCACAGTTGAGTGTGGCTCCCACACTAAGAAAAAATCGAAAATCAAAACAAAAATTTATAGAAACAAATGAGTGCCACAGTTAACAAGAGTCAACCTCCTTCTGATTTGTATGCTAAGTTAGTTCAAATGAATGATAATTAAAAAACAGATTGTTGGGCTGAGTTACTGAAAATTTATGGTCCAGGACTCTGTATTTTTGTACAATGAAAATGAAGTTGAAATTTCAATGTTTCTACATAGGTCTGAGTTCCTAGGGTCAAAATGGTGCCTACCTAGATTCTGCAACTCAGCCACCTTTGTTCATTCATCTTTCAGTGTGACAGCCATTCTGTCAAAGAAGTTCATCAAGCAGATAGCATAGGTAATTTTTTTAAGAATGCAAAGCAAGAAATAATTACCTGACTGCTAAATGAGGTGTGTCATTTTTAATGCAAGTGTTCTTTACTATTATATAAAATGTTGTTTCTAGAATCTATATCTGTACCTTTTGATATTCAGAAAGTCAAAACACAGTGGCTAAAACTGTCCCATAATAACATCTCTCCCATAAAGATAAAACCTCAGAAACCAAATCCTTCTTCAGTTTATTGCAAGAAGTTGAAAGGATTTTATTGTGTTGTTGATGAAGCATTTACATAATTTTATATAATGACTCCGAGAATCATGGTTCAGTCACTGAATGCTCAGCATAAATCAAGGGGGAAAATGTTAAGAAATGTCTACTAAGAATGGGGAGCACCAAAGTCTTCCAAAGGTTGCAGGTTAGCAGGAAAAGATCTGAAACGTAAATGACATTTCATTTACTGTAAAAACAAGGCACAAATGCTAAGAGCAATTATTTTCCAACCATGCCCTAATGAAATGCTGAAATCAATTTCAAGCAGTTTATTGAAATGGGACATGGAATAGATGTCAAAATAAGTCACACTGAATGAAGAGGAAACAAGCCACAGGACCCTTTGTTACTGGTTTCAAGAACAAAGAATTGCTTTCACCCTCCCCCTGACTTTCAAAGCAATAGTATTCACCTTGAAAATATCGAAGATGCCAATTTTAAGGTGTAACTGTAAATTCAAGAGATGTAGGACAAAAACTGAAAAAGTGTTTCCCTTGAAAATACTTTAAATTTTAAAAATAACTTTAATTTTAAGTTTCCATATCAGTTGTTATACACACACACACACACACACACACACACAGAGATACTTTATAAGGGAAAAAGTCTGTGTCAAGCAGAATATATTAATTTCCCAGTTTGTTGGGGGGGGGCTTATTTTTTGTATGGGGGCCACACCCAGGAATGATCAGGAATAATTCCTAGCTCTGTACTCAGGAATCACTCCTGACTGGACTATATGGGATGAATCCTGGTTGGTATGCCAGACCTGTTGCACTGTCTCTCTAGCTCAACCTAGTTATAGTTTTAAAGCGATTATAGCCAGTGCAGCAGTGAATCTGAGATGGTTCAGTGACCTAGCTCTGCAATGAAGTGTTTCCTTTCTGTAATCACGACCCTGATAGTCTTACCCAGAAGGACATAAATTTGGGATATTAAAAGTGCGGAGTGGAGGAATAGCACAGTGGGTTGTGTGTTTGCCTTGCACATGGCCAACCCTGTCAACCCAGGTTCGAATCCTCCGCCCTTCTCAGAGATCCTGGCAGCTACCGAGAGTATCTTGCCCATACGGCAAAGCCTGGCAAGCTACCCATGACGTATTTAATATGCCAAACACAGTAACAATAAGTCTCACAATGGAGACATTACTGGGCCCCCTTGAGCAAATAAATGAACAATGGGAGGACAGTGCTACAGACAGTGTTACTAGTGATGCCCTGTTTTGCTGGCCCCTCTCAGATCTATTTCCTTCTCCCATTGTTTAGTAGCCATCTACATAAAAATCTGTTTCAGATTCTCACCTTGTAGTTATAGCTATAAAAACAGAATTTCACCCTTGCCTCATCTTGCCCCAGAAGTCAATCCAGAGTTCTTCCCTTTTCCACGTTATCCATTGCTTCTGAGTTTTTTTTTATTATTAAAATTTTTTAAAAAATCATTGTTCCTCCTTTTGAAAACACTCTTCAAGCTGGTGAAATAGAGAATGCTACAAAAATCTTCAATGTTGGAATAAAGTTAAATTCACACCAAACGTGGATTTTGGATGTCAAAAACCTGGGATCAAGGTTGAAAAAAATAAAACCATCCCAGTTGCTGTTTCTACCATTTTCAACCCTATGTTCTCCAGAGTCAATTGAAAAACCTGAAGAAAAGTCACATGCAAGAGGGTAGAGAAAAGAAAGCAATGTGCTTCATTTGCCAACAACTGGCCAAACCAATTTCATGACTACCTTCTCCTCAGAAGCTGAGAGTTGCTTGCTCATGGTCAAACTAGGCATGTCAGGCAGAAGTCTGATCCCAACGTCTGTGCCCCAGTGCTTGGCCTCTCTTCAGCACAGCTGTGCAGCCTTGGGAACTGTTCACCAAATGGAGACACAGCCATCACTATTTTGATGATCTGACATGGAGAAATTTGGCTGCCACAAATGGTATTCTTCACAACTTCTAACAGTGCAAAATTTCAATCGAGCAGGAAAAACACTTTGCTTCTAAGTGGAATACTGGAGTATACTTGGTGTAAACTGTTGAATTAAACAGATTTATGATAGCTCTGCACAAGGGAAAGTTTACAAGGTGTTTTAAAGAAACTGATATCATAGGCCATATAATTTCCATAAGCATTTCAATGTAATGCTGTGTAATTCCTCTGCATCTGACGGTGATGTCAGTGCAGGCGTCAAACACTTGGCCCTCCACCCTCCATCAAATGGGATGACCAATGGATATAAAATGAGGGGAAAACTAGCATCAGTGCTGGAAAATAGGAAGGATGCCATACATATGCCTGACACGTCAGTGGATGTATATTTCATATAGGCTGATGAAGGCACCCTTTAGGCTCTAGTCATGACTTTCATGAGAAGAAGTGGAGGGAGGAAGCAGAGAGGACCAGCCATTCCTGTAAAACCAAGTGATTTGCAGTGGTCAAAGGGGGCCTCCACATAGGGAACCAACTAAGTGAGCGCAAGTTCTTCTTGAGTCAGGAGCCACTTCAAGAACTTACAACAGAAGCATGAGGCCACTTCAAGTGGAAGGAGATTCCAAATAAGACCATTTCCAAGGTGCTAGATTATAAAAAGATGCTGCCAGTCCAACTGAAAAAATCACTTTGAAGGGAGAAAATACCTCTTTTAAAATATTCACTCCAAGAAGAACATGAATGTGCCAATTTGTGTTTAGGGACAACCCAGAAAAGATTTTGAATATGTCTCCAATAACAGTGTCAGCTGAGGAGGTAAGGAAAGAAAATGGTCGCATGGCATATGTGACTGATTGTCCACCCCCAAATTATGATCTCTCTTCCACTATTTTTAAAATAAGAGTACTAGTATTAGTATTTAGTTATTACTAGTACTAATTGTTAGTTATCAATAACTAGCACTAATAACTGGCACTGGAAATTAATTATTAAATTAGTTAATTTCCAGTACTAATGACTAATAACTAGTTGTTAGTCATTTAATAACTAGTGTTAGCAATTAGTTATTGCTAGTACTAATTATTAGTAATTCGTATTAATAACTAGTAATTAGAAGTGTTGCTACACTAGATCCACCACCAATTTGCCAGGATCTTTCCACCATTATTCCAACATCTCTTAACCACACTTCTGGCATAATTCTCTTCATCATATCTCGGGGTTGTTTTCACTGGGGATTGCCTAAATCCTGGCTTTGTTTCCTTATAATCTGCATATGTGCATGATGTCATCTGGTGTTTGTCCTTTTTCCTTCTAGCTTAACTTCACTTTGCATGGTTTCCTCTAATTCTGTTCAAGTTGTAACAAACTGCAAGATTTCATTTTTTTCTCATAGCTGAATAGTATTCCATTGTGTAGAGCTATAAAATACAATTTCTTTACCCACTTCTCTGTTGTTGGATACTAAGTTTTTTTCTAATCTTCTTAGTATTCAACAACAGATGAAAACAGGTGTGCCAAGATACTCTGGATGTCCTGTGTGGTTTGGGGGTTAGATGCCCAGAAGTGAGATTATAGAATAATATGAATGCTCTAGTATTACTTTTTCAGAAGTCTCCAAATAATTTTCCCTTCCATTATTATTCTCATGAATCACTTGTTCCTTTATTGCTGTACAGCCACATAAAATAGGAGCAGATGTAAAACATCTCTTCTGAGTTCAGTAAGTAAGACAGAGGAGATTAGAAGTACACCCTCTTTATTATATCTTTCTTTGGGGGCTGAGAGATCTGGGGGCAGGTACTTGGGGGTAGAAGAAACTTGGGACTATGAATTATCAAGTAGAAGGGAAAAGTAAACTTATTGTCAAGTGGGATGCTGAAGTTTACTGATGTGACTTCAAATTCCTTACCTCCCAGCATTAACACCCTTTTGCAATAAGGCTTTGCTGTGCGTATTGAAAGTAGACCTTTCTAATTTTTTCTCTATACAACCAATGGAAAATAAAACTATTTTTATATATTCTACTATACTTACACAAACACTTCACTTCTGAGGCCGGATGTGTGGGCTTCCCCTCAGCCTCCCCACCTCCATACACCAAATCTCCAGTTCTCTGAGGACTTAAACAGGGTATCCTACAATTCAATTAAGATACTGCCAACAGCATCAGAACCCAGAGATTTACAGTTCAGTGTTGTAAGACTGTCTCAACTTCATATGCCAATCACAAGTCCAAATGTCTTATGTGCCTTTGATTAACCTACTTTATTTGTTACGTTGTTTGGGTTTGATGTTAGGGTCATGCCTTGCAGAGTTCAGGTGCTACTTCTGGTTCTCTATTCAGCAGTTGCTCCCAGTGTTGCCTGAGGGACTATGAAGTGTCAAGGATAAAAATTAGGTCTACCACAAGACCCAACTGTGTTCAGCTGGTTGATCTATCCCCCTCATTTACCAACTCTAATTCAGAAGATTCCACTTTGACCTTCTTAGGTTCTATAATTTGTTAGAATGACTCAAAGAACTCAGAAAAATAGTTTACTGATGATGATTTCTATAAAACTTTGAAACCATCTAATGGAAAAGAAACACATGGCAAAATACGTGGGAAGAGGCAAGGAGCTCCCAGGCTTTTCTCGGGATAACCAACTTCCCAAAACTTTCATGTACTTGACACCTGGTATCTTGTCAATGAAGATACATATATATGATTAATTCATTTGCGAATGGTGATTGAACCAATCTCTAGATCCTTCTATCATCTCCAGTGGATCCAGGGCTAGAGCTGAAAGTTCCAACCCACTAATCAGATGATTGAGTCCCACCAGCCACTGGTTATTTCATTAGCATACACAAAACACAATCCCTTACGTACTCCTAGGGTTTTAGAAACTTCATTCTCTTGTTCTAGGAATAAAGAGTAAATATACACTTATTATAATTGTGACATTACACCTTTTTATCTAGAAGTGGATGGAATCTGACAGACCTTATGAATTAAAGGTAAAGATAAAGGCCCTCCCATTGTTCGTCGATTTGCTCGAGCAGGCCCAGTAACGTCTCCATTGGAGACTTTGTTGTTACTGTGTTTGGCATATCGAATACATCATGGGGAGCTTGCCAGGCTCTGCCGTGTGGGCGAGATCCTCTCGGTAGCTTGCCGGGCTCTCCGAGAGGGGTGGAGGAATCAAATTCGAATAGGCCATGCTGGCTGCATGCAAGGCAAACGCCCTACTGCTGTGCTATCGCTCTAAACCAAAAGAATGTAGCAGCATTAACATGGTGTGAATTCTAAAGTTCAGAGCTGGAAATTTTATCCTTACCTACTGGTACACCTGCTACCAACAGGTAAGAAGTACTGGTGTGCAGAAGGATAAGGTGAAGAATAGACCATGTAAAGGCCAACAATGAGAACCCAAACTGTGCGTTAGGCCATCTGAGTCCATCTCACACCCTCCAGCACCAGCTGAGTGACAGTGAATGAGCCACTCTGGTAAATTAGGATGGTGTCTGGAGAACCAGAACCCTAGAATTGTAAATCTCAAGGGGGAAAGTGCATTAAAAATATAATACAGGTAAGAAATGTTTTTGCACTGAAGAAAATAACAGAATAAAGCATTTTATGACAGAATATTGTGACTAATATTCTTGGAGAGGGGTGGGTTGAGTTTCCCTAGCCTCCCCGAGCAGAGCCCTGGCAGTTGAAGACCTCTGGGACCCAGCCACAGTCATGCTGAGACCACTCTCCACACTCTAGGACAGACTCACGCATGAAGGAACCAGTAGAGAAACCCAGGTGTGCAGGACCTGAGGCTGATATCTCTAAGCCTGCTCAGTTCGGGACTGGGCCTCCTCCCCCCAGTTCCCCCATCTTCTAGTAGCTAGACAGTTACACCCACCAACTTCTGTGTAACCCCATCAATGGCCAAGAACCAGAGACTACAAAACCAAGCTCCCGGAAGTGCACGGCTACATTTGTGGCCTTACAACCTCTTATTGTCTAATTCTCACTCTCAGAGAACCCGGCAGGCTACTGAGAGCATCCTGCCTGCATATATGCCTGACTGGGAACACTGTAAAGTGATTAGAGGCTGTCCCAAAAGCCTCCATCCTTCTCAGAGAGTCCACCAAACTACTGAGAGTGTCCAGCACGCACGGTAGAGCCTGGCAAGCTATCCGTGATGTACTCAATATGCCAAAAACAGTAACAATAATGTTAACTGGTCTTCATTCCCCTGACCCTGAAAGAGCCCCCAATATGCCATTGGGCTACACTAGCATGTGACAGTATTGAATGGAGACTTACTGGTGCCCGCTCTAGCAAATCGATGAACAATGGGGTGATAGTGATAGTGATTATGATTGTGATTGTGACTAAGAATTCTACAGCTAAGTAATTGATTTTTATTTATAAGGCTGAAAATTTTATATTAAGACATAGGACAGGATCCAAAAAAGTAAATAGGACAAAATCTGCCTGAAGAATTAACTAAGACTCAAATCAAAAATTTAAATTTCAAGGGGCCGGAGCAATAGCATAGAGGGTAGGGTGTTTGCCTTGCATACGGCTGGCCTGGGTTCGATTCGTCTGCCCCTCTCGGAGAGCCTGGCAAACTACCGAAATTATCCCACCCACATGGCAGAGCCTGGCAAACTCCTCATGGCGTATTCAATGTGCCAAAAGCAGTAACTACAAATCTCACAATGGAGACGTCACTGGAGCCCACTCAAGAAAATCGATGAACAATGGGAGGACAGTGCAGTGCACTGTCAGGTATAGCCGCAGACAAAAACCAAAAATAAAATATTAAAGGAAAAAGTTGACCAAATAATCTTTCAACTTTATCAGTGAAACTGAACAACCTATTTTCTTTCAAATCTTTTCCTCCATAAGTATTCACATACAAATGCATGTATTATTTTATTATACATGTGTATGCCATGCTTTAAAAAAGGATAGAACAAAAGGAGGTAGTCCTTAATTTGAAGCTCATGTGTAATAAAATTTATTACATTAATAACAAAAATGGCTTTTTTTCTATCCCCAAAATTATGACTTAGTCAGAGCAGATTGATGGAATCTGTCTTCAAATGTTTTTTGAGAACTTGGATTTCACACTATGAGTACAGAACTCAAAATTGTCACTCTGGGTTCACTTATATTTCAGACTTGGTTTGCATGACTGCAATAGTTGAATAAGAAGCTTCATAAAGATCAACAAATTAAAGGTGAAGTACATTATTAGCTCACTTAATAATAATGACACATGTTTTACAACATCCAATTTTCTAAAAGTATATATTTATTATATCCAATTATTAAAATTATGTAGTTCTTATTATTGAAATTTGGTAGTAAATTGCCACATTCTATGCTATCCATAGATTGTTTCTGAAAAGGAATTTGTTCCTGTTATATTTTTATGCTTCAAAAGATGGGTTTAACATTCTTCAATACTTTTAAACAGAATAAATTCTACTTCAAGTTTTTTAAGTGTGTTGATATGGGAGATTATTTTTTAAAGGTGTAACATTTATATTGTTTTCAGCAATGTATCACATAGCAATGGAAACACCAGGAAACATTTTCAAATATCCGTTTTGAAAACACTCTCTCTTACCTCATAAAGCGGCTGACAGTGAGTTCCTGCCAGAAGAGGAAAGTATTAGCTAGGATTTTTTTCTGAGGGATGAAAATGGAGGAGACGTTGCTATTATTATTATTTCTTGTGTTTGCATCAGGGACATTTTTTTCTAACCTGCATTTGAAGGACAATTACTTTCAGATCATGGAAACATTGGTGAATTTCCTGAGATACCAATAAATGGCTAAATGCTTAAATTCACTTAACTGAACACACTTAAATTCCAGTGAGTCAAGAAAAGGGAACAAGGTGTTAAAAAACCATAACATTCGGTCTGATTTCTAGAAATCATTATCGTCTATCTTACTACTTTACCATCTATGAATACACATAATAGATTCAATATCAATATTTATACTAACAAAGCTTACTGTCGTGAATTTTTTTTTTAAATTAAAAATTAACATTGTCTCCTGGATCTCTAATTAATGGCCTCTACACAAACCGAGGTATAGGATTCTGCTTGGAAAACAAATATCTAATAAAACAGATCATCAAGGAAGACTAACTGGAGGCTTAGAGAAATAAGAGAAAGTTTATCAATTGTGATAATAGAGTGGTCAGAGATCAAAATTGAATTATAAGATATACCTTTAGAACCAAAGTATTAAATTATTTTGAAATATTTATGTACAACATAAGGAAAGGCACACTTTTGTTTTAAAGAGCCCAAAACAAAAGGATGTTGGTACCACAATACTAATTTTAACAAAAGGAGTATCCTTACGTATTGATAAACACACAGAATCCATAGGAATTTCGAGGAAAAAGATTCATATATGTTAGAAATACTTGGAAAATGGTATTGAAACACAGCCATAAACACTGTAAAATACCTCACCAGTATCAACTACTTAAGTAAATAACCAGCCAAGAATTTATATTTGAATAATAAGCTAAAAATTTAATTTACAGTGATTTCAGGAAAAAACATAAAGTGCCCTCTCTCCAAGATTTTATGGACTATATGCAAATAAATATATATTTGGCAGTAAAAATAGAAACAAAGTATTTCCCAAAGAAGGAATTTAATATGGCATGTTTTCAGAGGAATGAAATTAAATGTAAAAGTTAATTAATACGCTACATGGTCTCATTTGTTCTTTATCATAATGCATTCTCTTCATACAACAATTTTGGTGGAAGGATCAGAGTAGAGACAAGACAGAGCACTTATTAATCGTATGAATACAGACTCTGGACTTCCAGGGTTCATACTTCACCTCTAATCCTTTCCATTTAATCTAAACTTAGATGAATTACTTAGCTTGTGGTTATCTAAATTTCTACTCATGAAATTGTGGCAATAATAGTATCTGCTTACAAAATTCCTATGAAAGTTAAAAACACTCATTGGTATATAAAGTACTTGGAGCCAAATCAACACGTAAGTCTAGTTAGCATTCATTCCAAGTAACTGGACAAGTATGCCAGCATTCACTGGACACTCTTTACAAATCATATCTAATTTGAAGTCCTATTTTTATCATTGACCAAAGTCTGGCATACCATCTGTCTGCCCTGCCCCTGTACATTCGATAAGCCAAAAACAGCAGCAACAAGTCTCACAACGGAGACCTTACTGGTGCCCCACTCCAGCAAATCAATGAACAATGGGAGGACAGTGCTATAATGCTACAGTGTTAACTTTATAATGGTTTCTCATTCACTTGTGTAGGTGTGCTTTCATTGTGACCCCTTTCGAAAGTGTTCTTGATGAATCCTTCATCAGTTCCTGAGATAAACTGAAAAAAATCTTATTAAATTCCAAAGTAATTTTATAGAAAATTAAATCGGATTTTGTTATAGACTAATTTAGACGCTTTGATCAGAAGGATTTTAATGCCAAACAATTCATGTTTTCCAGACTACATAATTTGGTGTATTTTAAAATTTGAGAAACTCAAAAACAAATAGTACTTAAGCAGGTATGCAGTAATTTGATTCAGGTAAGTCTTAAAAGGTTTTGGTGCTCAGAGCCCAAGAAGTGTCCAGATTCATATCAGGATCTTTTAACTTGCTCTCTATATGAATGTGCAATTTAGCTATGCTAATATGAGCTTTAAGTTGAAAAAGTATGGAGAAACATTTTCACCACGCTGTTCACATTTTTACCCATTTTCTAGCTATTTTGTTTTAATTTCATGGAATGGTGCTCATTACGAAAGCAACATGTATTCTTGGATACCAATAAATTCTACAAGCAATGAAATATTTTATTTCCATAGAAAGACTATAATTAAAGAAATACCATTAAATTCTGACATTTATTTCATAATGCATCTAACCCTAAAGACAACATGCAAATACCTAGTTTAGCTCTAATCATATAAGCTATGTCTACTAATAGAATCTTTCACTCTTCATCACAAAAGCCTTTGAGAGTCTAGTGACCAGCATTTGTGTATGTTCTAGGGTGAAGGGATGAATTAGGTCAATCTTTAAGAACCAGACAGAAGTTTGGATCAAATTTAGAATATTATAAAGACATTTGGATAATGTTATTTTATATGATTACTTAGTAACATGTTGAAACAGAGGGAAGAGTCATAAGAAGGAAAAGCAAGAATATAATCCTTACCTGGGTCTTGGTGATGGGTATAAGTTCATCACTGGTCAATGGAAGAAAGAAATCTAGGAAGAGAAAAAGATACAAAAGGAGCTGAGGTTGGAAGAGTAGGTCACATTTGAGAAAATTGTATATTTCATAAGCTATCCATTCAATATACAGATGATAAGGACATTCAGGTCAAGACCTATAAGTACTTTGAAATCAGTATAATTTAGAAATCTGTATAATATACAACCTTTTGTGTCGGCTTCTTTTACTTATGTTATTCTACTTGAGATTTGGAGACTTCATTTCAAAAGAACGTACAATCTATTTTCTTTTCAAGTTTTGTGGTAAAATTTCATACAGCTAAATAAATATATTTTAGATATAGTTCTTTGGAAGTTAACAAGTGTTAAATGAGTTCTTCCAACATTAAATCAAAATACTGAATATTTACATTTAACTCAGAAAGTTTGGGGGGGATGGAGAGACAGTACAGCAGTTAAGGCTTTTGAATAGCATGTATGTGGTGGGCCAGATTCTAGCCTGAATTCATTTATAAATATTTTATATATTTATATTTATATATTGTGTTTATTGATACTATTCTAAATGATGTTCTTTCTAGATTTTTATTCTGCAACTTCTGTGGCCCATAACATGTCATTGATTTTATGTATCAACTTTGTGTCCTGTGGAGATAGGCAGTTAGGTAGGTTTCATTGCCAGTGATTTTAAGAAATCATAAAAACAATAAATAATCTGAAATGAAATTCTTACTTTCAACTGCCACCTCCAGACTGGAGACTACAGTTCAAAAATTCAAGTTTAGTCAAAAGAAACAGTGACCAAAGTACAGAGAGAGCCCACAGAACAGGAAAGAATATTTACCCAATACCCATGTGATGGGCTGGAGTGATAGCACAGTGGGTGGGGCATTTGCCTTGCATGTGGCCTACATGGCTGACCCGAGTTCGATTCCTCCACCCCTCTCAGAGAGCCCGGCAAGCTACCGAGAACATCTCACCTGCACAGCAAAGCCTGGCAAACTACCCGTGGCATTTTTGACATGCCAAACACAGTAACAAGTGTCACAATGGAGATGTTACTGAGCCCACTCAAGCAAATTGATGAACAACGGGAGGACAGTGATAGTGATAGTGACAGTGACCCATGTGATAAGGGGTTAATATCCAGGATATACAAGACACCAGTAGAATTATATAAGAAAAAAACTTCCAACCCCATCAAAAAATGTGGAGAAGAAATGAACAGAAGCTTTCTCAAAAAAAAAATGCAAATGGCCAAAAGTCACATGAAAAATTGCTCCACATGACTAGCCATCAGGAGATGCAAATCAAAACAACAATGAGATATCATCTCACAGAGACTGGCACACATTCAAAGAACAAAAGCAACCAGTATGGTGTGGATGTGGGGAAAAAGGAAAGCTCTTTCACTGTTGGTGGTAATGCCGACTGGTCCAGCCTTTTAGGAAAACAATATGAACAGTCCTTCAAAAACTAGAAATTGAGCTTCCATATGACCCCACAGTACAACTTCTGGGAATATATCCTAAGGGTGCAAAAAAGCACAGTAGAAATGACATGTGTATCTATACGTTCATTGAAGCACTGTTCACAGTAGCCAAAATCTAGAAACAACCCAAGTGCCTGAGAACAGACAATGGTTAAAGAAACTTTGGTACATCTACACAATGGAATACTATGCAGCTGTTAGCAGAGATGAAGTCGTTAAATTTGCTTATAAGTGGAGAGTATGGAGAGTATCATGCTATGTGAAATGAGTCAGAAAGAGAAGGACAGATATAGAAGAACTGCACTCATTTGTTGAGTATAAAATAATATAACATGAGTCCAACACCCAAGGACAGTAGATAGAAGGGTCAGAAAGATTGTTTCATAGTAGGAAGACTGCTTCATGAGCGGGTGGGAAGAGGACAGTTGGAATAGAGAAGGGATCACTAAGAAAATGATGGTTGGAGGAATCGGTCAGGATGGGAAATGTGTGCCAAGGACCAAATATGATGACCTCTCAGTAATGCTCCAAAGTAGAGAGAGAGTATGGAGAATATTGTCTGCCATGGAGGCAGCGGGAAGGTGAGAAGATGGGGGTATATTGGGGATATTGGTGGTGGGGAATGTGCACTGGTGAAGGAATTGGTGTTTGATCATTGTGTGATTGTAACTCATACATGAAAGCTTGTAACTATATCTCACGGTTAATCAATAAAATTAAAAATAACTCAAGTTTAGGATTAATTAAGAGACCCATAAAGGGGCTATTCAATAAGAACAAGGGCTCTAATTATACTCTGAATAAAGAATAACACCAGAACTCAGTTCTTTTTCCCTTAACAAAGCTCTTGCAAAAGACTCTTACCTGCTCAGTGAGTACTGAAGCAAGGCAGCTTGAAAAAGCGATAGCTTTACAAAAACAGCCCCTGCCCCCACCCCACCCCTTCCATCATTCTGGAGTCAGCTATACATCCTAAGCAGGGACATCATTTTTTTCTTTCATTGCTTAAAAAGAGGGTTTTTTTTTTTTTTGTATTTCTGAGCCACACTATGCTCAGGGCTTATTCCTGACTCTGTACAGAGATCACTTTTATAAGTACTCAGGGGATCAAATGTGGTGCTGGGCATTTGAGCCAGAGTTTGCTGCATACAAGGTAAGTGACCTAACCCCTCCACTAGCAATTCCACCCCTATTTTATGGACTTTTCTTTCTTATAATTCTTTCATAAAACATCACTTTCTTTTGTTAAAATTCTTTTCTATTGGAATAACAAACATAGGAATGTGTATTAGACTGGGACTGACTTTTCTTTTTCCTAGGAAGAGCATAACCTTGTCTCACCATGAAAACCATGGACAGACAAAAAAGGTTACACATGTTTATCTCCATTTATAGGTGCTATTCTGGGATCTTCTTTCAGTGGGGATGAACAAACTCCTTCCATCCCCCATACTCCCAGAAGTTCTGAAAGTCACACTCACACCCTACAGCCAACACCATGTCAACTCATTGAGTCAGTTGTACAGAGTCTGAAGTTTTTATGTGGGGCTACGTAGATGGCCTGTGACACCTCCAAATTCCACAATACTGACAGCCAGTAGGAACACACCAAATTATATAGAAAAGTAACAGGAGCTAACTAAGCTCAACAAACAAAAACAGTAAGACAGTAACACAGAATGTTCAACTAGCACAAACAGTTTAGTAGATCCTCAAACAATGACTTGAAAACCCCATGGTGAGATGAAAAAAAATTTTACAATTTTTCTTTCACTGAAGTGTTTTTGATAATTCCATTAGCCATTTAGTTATAAGAATCAATATAAAATAAATACTATGTTTTTGCAGATTAAATGGGTAGGCTGGGGCAGGGGTGAGGACAGTGGCTGGGTAAATGGAGACAATGGTGGAGGGAAGTTCATTCTGGTGATAGGATTGGTATTGGAACAGTAAGTTCCCATAACAACTGTATTATGTACACCTTGGTAAACACTAAAGTTAGTGCCTTCCCAAACACAGTTGAATGCTTTTTAAAAGTTGGCTTAATATTAAGTATTTCCAATCATTCTCATTTAAAAAAATACTATGTATCTGGTACATTTATTGAGTGCTTGGCTCTGTGAGAGATGCTTTACATGCATTTCTTTACTCAATCCCAGTTTCAGAGCTGAGCAAACTAAAACCAAGAAAAATTTGCCCAAACTCATGATTATTTTCCCCAACATGCTTAGCATTCACTTTTGACAACAAAGCTGGACTCTATCTATCCTATCTCCAAGCACGTGCTCTTTTAGTAATCAGATCAGCATCACCCCTATACCTTTCCAAAGCTCAATAATGAAGTGAATTCTGAGATTTTCCGAAGGCGAGAGATCCTAAGGGATCTAGTAATAGTGAAACAGATTTTATTTCTCTTACAAAGCTGGCTTAATATTCAGTATTTCCAATCATCCTTGGCTACAGACTCTACAGGGATCAAGTACTCGATCTTTCTAGAAATTTGAATAAAGAAGAGATTCCTCGAGTGTTTTTCCAGTAATAATATGCGGAAATGAAAACTGTATACCAACTAACTTTTAAACATATTTCACTCTGCTGACTGTCTTTCTCATTTTATGGTGAGTGGTTTGTATGCAGATTGCAATATCAATTCTTCCATCAAAAGCTTCTACAGTTTTTCAGTTTACAGCCTATTTATTATTCTCTGCAATGTCATAATAACAGGTTAAACCTAAGCTCTTTCACAGTTTGTGCCAAGATGAGATTTTTAAAAATCGTATCTAAATTACTTCATGAAATAATGTTCCTATCTGCCTCCAAGCTGCTGTCAAGGTTGGGGCCAAAAACTTTACTAAGAAGAACAGAGCATGGTGAGCCAGGGGTCTCCAGGGAAAGAGTGAAGCAGAAATCAGCTCTGGAGAGAGTCCTTAGTAGATAGTGTCTTATTTCATCTTCCCCCCACAAAGAGTGTAGATGTCATCCTTCCAAAGTATATTTCCCAATCATATCCTCAAACCTGGCTCTAATCTGAACTTCAATCGTCATGAAAATAAAGTATGAGGGAAACATCTCAGCTTTCTTAGATGAAGTAACCTGACCCTTCATATAAAATTTTGTCATTCATTTATTTAGAAAACATTCTGTGAATATCTTCTAAGTTACAGACACTGAATATAAACATATGCATAAAAACTATGGTCTCTACCCTTCAGCAAACCACTCCCTGGTGATGGAGATCACCATAAAAATAGATTACAACAGTAAAAAGTGACAGGAGGGCTATTGTCCAATTGTGGACAAGTGATCGCTGGAGGGTCAATGTCATGCTATCCTTCTTACTTCCATGTGTTTATTCATTCTTCCTTTATTCAGCAAACTCACCAAACAAGCACATAGTGCAATAACCATTCACTATTCTGGGGTTCACAAAAATGAATTGGATACAGTTTCACACATAAAGTGATTTTTTTTTGTTTGGTTAGTTGTTGGTTTTGGTTTAAGTTTATGGGCCACACCCAGCTGTGCTCAGGGATTACTCCTGGGTTAACACTCACTTCTGGCAGGTGGTGTTGAGGATTGAACCTAGGTTAGCTGCATGCAAAACAAGCACCTCACCCATTGGTGTAGCTCTCTTGGCTTTGTAATGTGTTTTCACTCTTCTTCTAAAGAGATAGTGTATTTACTAGATACATTTTGTTACCTCTTTGGATCTTTTATAAACTTTTTAGTGCTCACCCACCACCTGGCCCCCTGGCGCCGTGTAATCCCATCAACGGCCAAGACTCAGAGACTATAAAATCCAGCTCCCGGACGAGAACAGTGCAGTCTTCTGTCCCCGCGCCTGGCTGTTCCTCGCCGGGGCCCCTTGGAGGGGAGCGGGTTGAGCTTTCCTCCCCGCCCCGACCAGGGCTCTGGCAGCCGAAGACCTCCAGGACCAGCCACCACCATGCTGAGACCACTCTCCGCACACATGAAGGTACTGGCAGAGGGACAAAGTCACGCGGGTTCCGGGGCCGAGATCTCCAAGCCTACTCGGATTGGAGTCGAGCATCCTCCACCCAGATCCTCCAAATTCCAGTAGACGGGGGTCACACCCACCACCTGGCCCCCTGGCGCCGTGTAATTCCATCAACGGCCAAGACTCAGAGACTATAAAATCCAGCTCCCGGAACCGCACGGCCGCATTCGCAGCCATCTTATCAGGACATCTTTTTATGACATCTTATTATCTCATTCCTACTTTGGACAAACTTGCAGGCTATCAAATGTAGCCTGCCCACAGGGCAGAGTCTGGCAAACTCCCCATGGCGTACCAAATATGCCAAATACCAGTAACAATGATGGGTCTCATTCTCCTAAAGAGCCTTGAATACAATCTCAGGGCTAGGATGAAAGAGACGTTACTGGGGCCTGCTCGAGGCAATCGACGAATAACAGGATGACGAAACGAAAAATGAAATGAAATTTTGTTACCTCTTTGGATCTTTTATAAACTTTTTAGTGCTCTTCTTGGTGATCCACAAAATCTATCTCATTGAACTGCCACATTGATGAATATTCCTCCTAAATGCACTTTACTTCGGCAGACCACTATACTATTTGAGTTCCTTGATCAATATTCCCTCAAGCAGATGAAAATTACTTGCATTTTTCTATTGTAGTATTTACTATTGTCTATATACAGAAAGTATATAAACTTTATAGTAAATATATTTATATATAAAAATAGTAAATATTTTTTCTATTGTCTATATACAGGATGTCTATACTATTGTCTATACTATTGTCTATAGACATCCTGTATATAGACAATAGTAAATATATTTAGGGGGGCAGAATGATAGTACAGTGGGTAAGATGTTTTCTTTCCATGTGACTGACTTGACACTTTTATGAGCCCCTGAGCTCCACTGGGAATGATCCCTAAGTGCAGATTCTGAACACCACCAGGTATAGCCCTTAACCAAATATATGTATTTATGTTTCATATATACATATATTTTAACCTAATTTTATATATTATATTGTATGCTATTGTGATATTTTTACAGCTCTTGAGGTTGTTTTGACAAAACTCTACATTTCAAACTCTAGTTAAATAATGCAGCTAGAAACCTCATTAAAGAAATCTAATTTTTGATCAGGTTTAAATCAATAACTTTAAAATATGTACTTGGTTATAATTAATATTACTTTATGTTGACAACCTCTGTCTGAAGTATTTAGTTGTGGTTTTCATGTTGGAGTTACAAGTAATTTTATTACCTAAAATAAAAATCAAGAAATTTAGAGTTGTTTTAATTTTCATAGAACTTTTCATTGGAAACTTAACTGTATTAAAATACCAATGCCAAAATGCCTGGCGTTATATTGTGCATCTTCCTGTATTTCTCCTATATAAAAGTGCTAGCAGAGTATATTTATATTCCAGTTTACCCCCGTCAAGAAAACATGAGCTTCTTGATGACAAAAATTAACTATTATGCACCTCTAGGAAGCCAACACCTTACCTAGTCTGACCCAGATGGTGTCAAGTAAACGTAAGTTGATTGTCAAGTCATAAATGTTTACATTTTCTCTAAGTATTTTTCCATGTCTATGGCTTTTCAGAAATGTCCAGCGAGAAAGTGATTGGCATACCGCTGTCAACACTCCTAGCTGCAGGAAACACTTAAAGCATGGTCTTGGTTTCCATTAAGTTTGTCAACTCTGTTCCTACTCTTATCACACTTCATGCTCTTTTGTTCACATCCTTTCACAAGCCCTAACTGTGGAGTGAAAACGTTCAGTCTCATATACCTTAGTCTTTCTGCTTTTGATCTACGTATTACTCATGTGGTTAGGTGACAACCTACCTCAATCAATAATAGTAATCCGAGTAAATAGGCTACAGAGAAAAGGGAAAGAGTCAGAGAGGAAGGAAGGAAGGAAAGAAAACGCTGTGCTAGTGGGTGCTCTGATTATTGAAACAAAACGCATCTATTTACCTCACTATTATTCACACAGAACTTAGAATATTGTCTGTTACAGGTTAGGTGCACAAAAAATACTTTATGGAAAGGGGACATGATGAAATTCACTTGAAGTTATTGAGAACCAGTTGCTTCACTTTACTGAGTATTTGGCAGGTTCTATACTAATCATCTTTACCCAAAACTCTCATTTGAACAGATTCACGCCTAAGAGATCAGAAGAGATGCAAGTCAAGTCACTAAAATTCATGGTTACACTGGTCTTCCAGTTGAAAATTCTGGGCACCCTTGGGAGGGAAGGCTGAGTTCTGACCTTGTAGAAGCCCTGACAGCGACGCCCACATTCCATAGCCACTGTCATGCCAACAGCACAACTACGCTACTTCATGAATAATCTCTGCAGAGATGCCAAATTGATAAAAAGTCCAGGTGCTCTGGTTTGGGGACTGAAAACTCTTCAGTCTTTTTGGAGTGGGGTCAGGCAACCTTCCCACCCCCCATTCATATTGCCAGCAGTTACACCCACATCCCACAGACACCAAAGTTTTGTGACACCACCAAATTTCACAATACTGACAGCCCAGTAGGAGCACTTCAAATTAGATGGGAAAGTAGCCTAGAAGCCAACTAAGCTAACAAACAAACACAGTAACACAGAAGGCTCAACTAGCAACAAAAAGCTTAGTAAACCCTCAGGTAAAGGTAAAGGTAAAGGCCCTCCCGTTGATCGTCGATTTGCTCGAGCGGGCCCAGTAACGTCTCCATTGGAGACTTTGTTGTTACTGTGTCTGGCATATCGAATACTCTCAGTAGCTTGCCGGGCTCTCCGAGAGGGGCGGAGGAATCGAACTCGGGTCGGCCATGTTGGCCGCTTGTAAGGTGAACGCCCTACCCGCTGTGCTATCGCTCCAGCCCTCAGACAGTGACTTAATGACCCCACTGTGAGTTATGACAATTTCTGAAATTTTTTTACTGATCTATTTTTTAACTCCATTTACCATTTTGTTGTAATAAGGAATATAAAATAAATTATTTTATGCTTTGCAAGAAGGCAGGCTTGTGGAGTTGGTGGGAAACTAGGGACAGTGGTTAAGGGAGAGTCACTCTAGTATGGATTGGTGTTGGAACATTGAATGCTTGAAACAATTGTATAATGAAAAAATTTGTAAACCACAGTGTTTAAAAAAAAGGTATATTTTAAAACCCACTTGAACATATAAATGCAAGCCAGCACTGTGAGGTAGGAAATATCCAGTCATCATTTCCAGAGTAGGACTCTGATTACTACATATAGTTCATTAATAACTCTTTATAGATCAAGCATCACGGGGTGAAAGATTTGTCAGAGTGAAAGGCAACTTAAATATGATATAACCCAACCTTATCATTTTAACAATGGGGAAATTAACTTTCAGATGGCTGAAGGGATGTTGCCAAGGTCTCACAGATGTTAGAATCAAAGGTTAAACCTGAACTCAGATCCCACATTTCAGTCAAAACCTTCTGTTACAGTTTGATGCTCTTGCTGTTCCTGTTGTTGACATATGTTGAAAGGACAGGAAGTCACCATTTATACAGCTGTTCAAAAGACAGCTCATTCTTCCCCCCCTTCTTCCCAAATAGCTCATTCTAAGTGTTCTTTAAATCACATTCCACAATCACCCACCTTAACACCTTCTAATCCCCATCAATGACTTGGATTTTGTTTGTCTATGCAGGGTGGCCTTCTACATAGTTATAGGCCCTTTAAACCCTTGACTTTGTATATGGCCTTGAAAGCTATGGAACTTCTTTTCTTGGCAGAGGAATATTTACCAAAGTACAGGACGTGCTCTTTGTCTTGTTTTAACTTGATTCCATTGTTCACTAAATATAATTTTTTCTTTCTGCAAAGTATAACTGAGCAGTTTATGACAGGAATTAACATTTAAACCTATAATATAAAGATATCTCTTTGTTCCTATAGCCTGATGGTTTGTCAAGTAAGGTTAATGCAGGTTGCTAAAAGCATGACTACATTATTAGATAATTCCTCAGGTTAGCTCTTTGTGTCTGTGCATGTTGCAGATGGTAGAATCAACAAAAGAAATGGGAATTGAGAGGCAACAAATGGGGAAATGCAAATATAAACTTGTACTTTTGTGGCCACCAGTACTTGCTACTGTGGAAAGCCATAGTCTAGGTTCTTCTCAAGGTCACTCACTTCCTGGACATTCACCCACTTTACATCTCAAGAAAACACTTTTCTGTCACCCTCACTTACCTGATCTGTACGTGTAAGAAATGGGATTATTTGCATAATTTGGTTGTTGTTGTGAGGTATAACGTGAGACAAGTTTCTTATTAATTACACAAGACAATCAGTAAATGCAACAGACATTGGTTCATGGTGAATTTATACCCACATCATCCTCTTAGGTGAACTATTGCAAAAGTCTTCAAACTGGTTTCTCTACTTCTCTTGGGTCTCCAAATCATCAGCTCAGAATGATCTTTCTAGCATAACAATCATGTCAGTCCCCTACTTAAAACTCAGGAATGCTTATTTAAAATCTTTAGTAAAGAATGAAGTACCACATGCTCAACATGGTAGATTGGCATGTATTTGAAAATGTGATCCCAAACTACCCGTCTAATGGTTTCTACTTCATATCACTTGTCTCTCCTCCAATATGATGACCTATCAAGTATTGTTAATAGGACAGTGTTAGAGTGCAAAAATCAACTTGGAGTCTTTTTGCTGCCTTATGATTTCCACAGCGGGTAGGGCGTTTGCCTTGCACGCAGCCAACATGGCCGACCCGAGTTCGATTCCTCCACCCCTCTCGGAGAGCCCGGCAAGCTACCGAGAGTATTCGATATGCCAGACACAGTAACAACAAAGTCTCCAATGGAGACGTTACTGGGCCCGCTCGAACAAATCGATGATCAACGGGAGGGCCTTTACTTTACTATGATTTCCTAATGACATTTTAAGATCCTATATAAGGACTCATACCTGGAAAATATCTAGAGAATCCATGGCAGAACTAGTCATCTCTTTTATCATTTATTATGCCAATCGCACTGAGACTTTGTTATCTGATTCCATATTCCTCTTATTCCATATTCATTTACTCCACTGAAATGTGAGTTATTGAAAGTGATTTACAATTTTTCTATAGTTTAAGAAATAGGGTTACAATATGTTTGTTTCTGATATTGGTGTATAAAATTGCTGCACACCCACCCCTGCCCCCAACATGCCTGTGGACCACCCCCTACCTCCAAAGTCCTTATGTCATTTCTGGTCCAATATTAAGGAGTTAAGAGAAGACTCACCCACCTTTCCCTCATTATTTGTTAATTGACAGTTATAGTTATAGTGAATCCTATTACTGCTTTTAATAGTACCACACCCATCTGCTCAAGACCCTTCACAATTGTTCCTTGTTACTTCTAGTCAACCATTCATACTCTTTACCCTTGCCCCAAAACTGTACTATAGTACTAAATGTACTATATATTATAGTACTAAATGTACTATTTATTATACTTACTTATCACTTTAGTAATTAGCACTGTGTATAGGAAAGAGTGGGAGCCTTAAAAATTCACTTATCAGGGGCCAGAGTGATAGTACAGTGGGTAGGGCATTTGCCTTGCACACAGTCAACCCAGTTCGATCCCTGACATTCCATATGATCCCCCAAGCACTGCCAGGAGTGATTCCTGAGTGCAAAGATAAGAATAACTCCTGGGCATCGCTGGTGCGACCCCAAAAGAAAAAAATCACTTAACAAATGAATATTTAGTCTATTCTATACAGAGAGCTTTATGTAATGAGGAAAGTACTGATAGATTACTCAAAGTATCCCTAGACTAACTTGCAGATATTTTGTATAAACACATTTGTCTGGCCAATATGGATGCTACCCTCGAATAAATTATATCTTTGGTTATTACATCTTTCACATTATCACCCATTGATCAATCTTTGAATATGTCCTGTCTTAGACAATCACAAAGCAAAGCACTATTCGTGTTTCAAACACAATAAAACAAGACTTTGATGCATAGATTTTCTGTCACACATTTCTCAAACATTGTATATTCTGAGTTGAAGTGAAACTAAATGTGAACATTGAACAAAATAAATATCTGATATGGTTTAATGGTATATATATATATATATATATATATATATATATATATATATATTATACATGAGGGCTGGAGCGATAGCACAGTGGTAGGGCGTTTGCCTTGCACGCAGCATGGCCGACCCGAGTTCGATTCCTCTGCCCCTCTCAGAGAGCCTGGCAAGCTACCGAGAGTATCTCGCCCACACGGCAGAGGCTGGCAAGCTGCCCGTGACGTATTCGATATGCCAAACACAGTAACAACAAGTCTCACGATGGAGACGTTACTGAGCCCACTCAAGCAAATCGATGAACAACGGGAGGACCGTGACCGTGATACATGACAAAAAGTAGTTGATGCTGACCAATTCAGGTAGTTAATTATTGCATACATTTAGCCTTTAACTGGGGAAACACCCTACAGAAAGTTCATTCATGTTTTTTTTTATATAATTAAACAAATTAAACAACATGTAAAGAAATCTTTAAGTAGCCTAGGGATGGGCCAAAAAATTTACCTGTAGTTTGTTTCTGCGCTTGGTGAGGAAAAAAATTCTAAGACTAATCCCTACTAAGGGGTAATAGAGATAAAAATGAAAATATTTTCAGAGCAGAAAAACATTTTCTGCTCAAAACCTACAACCCCAAAGCGTGATTAAAAAAATAACCAAGTGAGGGACATTCTGTCTAGCCAGTATTCTCCCCAATTATTAAGTCATCAAAAAACAACTAAAGTCTAAGAATTGGTCAGCGACCAGAGGAGAGTAAGGAGGCATGAAAAAATTAGATACAATTTGGGATCCTGGGTGAGACAGTAACATTGAAGGAGGATAGCAAGGGGGGATTTATTTAAATTCAAATAAAGCATGGCATGTGCTTAATAGTAACAGTAATGGTGGTTATTAGGAAAGTACAAATATTGGTGTCTTAGTTGTAATGCGTATGTGTTAGTATGATGCACTGTTAACACATAGGATGAATATCCAAAAACTCTTCTCCTATCTTTACAACTTTTCTGTTAGGTTAAACCTATTCTAAATCTTCAGTGATAAATTAATTACTAAACAAATTCCTATAAGGTTAGCTAATTAAATCGTCTCAAAGATATGATCAACTTCTAGGAGATAGAGGAAGTGCAAATATTAATAGACTACTGAAAATTCATGAGTTGAAGTCCATGCTGAGGCCTCATGTAAAGAGACTTGAAAATTATGGGAATCCATTTTCTTACAGATAAAACAGGATTAGCATTATTTGTCCTGAATATGTAGAAATAAAAAAAAACACATATAAATTGAGCAGCAATTCTGTACCATGCAAGCAGTTTGAAAATCTGAATCTTAATCCTCACAACAATAGGACCGTTGAAAGGTCATTTTGTTGACTAAGGAGACTGAATGGGGAAAACAGTTTGCCTAGGCTAGGAAGTGTTAAAGCTGAAAGTTGAATACAAGTTCTCGCTATTATTAGAGGTCTTTAGCAGAGCAAGGTAAGAGGTACTTGAAAACAGAGCAAAAGAGCATGAACTGTGCCTCCTATAAACTCTTGTCTTTCTCTTTCTAAGTTTTTGGGGGCTGCTAGGGAAATCTCAGTCTGCCTTTTGGCAGCTTCACAGGACCCTTTCTGTTGTTGTGTTTTATAATGGGGGTGTCGAAGGCAGGAACCCAAGAGGCATATTGGTAATATGATGCGATAATAGTGTATCAGATTCAAATAGCCACTTCTGCCAAATGGAATTTAATTAAGCACAAAAGTGAGTTGCTGCAATGAAATGCATGTGTTGTTCAAAATCAGAAGTGCCTTTGGGTATTTGGAAAATGCCCTAAATACATGTTATTACAGGAATCTTGTTATCAGTTTAAAAAGACTTTAGATTCTATGTATAAATTTTGAAATATATGAACATCTTGGAATTTTGGTGTTAATGTGTCAGTTTATCTGTATGAGATAAACTGCATTTTGTGTCCAGGCCAAAACATAATTTTTCCCCTCACTAATCAAGATACAATGGACTTTTCTAGTCTAAAGTTTCTTTTTTGCTTACAAATCCAGACCAAGTTCTCCAAAGATTGAGTTCTCCTAAGAGATTTGTAATTATAATTTTCACATTTTATAATGGAGCTGTCTTCTGACATGAATTTTTTTTATCATGGAATTATAAAAAGTCATGAATGGTTTAATCAGAAGACTATTAATGTCATATAATGAAGCCACTTCCTTGTACAGATGAAGGAACTGAGGCCTAGAAAGGTGTCTGATCTATGACAGATCTCTGAGGAAATGACAAGTCTGAACCTATAATTGGGCTCCAGGTTTGTGACACACATCTTACAGAAATATCCCATTTAGGGCAAGGTGACCCATATCAGCCCTATTCTGATACATGGACTTAAGTCATGCATCCAGTTGAGAATGAATAACCTGGTTAGATTCATTCTCAACTGAATATTTATTTCCAGGGGGAAATGTTAAATGTACCCCAAATGAGGAGCATTTTACTTTTAAAAAATTGTACTCTTTTTTTCCCTTTATTTTTTTTATTAGTGAAACACCATGAGGTACAGTTATAGACTTACAAATTTTTGTGCTTGGGTTTCAGTTATACAATGATCAAGTACCTATCCCTCCACCAGTGCCCATCCTCCACCACCGCGGGTCCCAGCTTCCCTCCCACCCCCGACTCCCCATCCCACCCTGCCTCTGTGGCAGGGCATTCCCTTTTGTCCTCTCTCTCTCTCCTTTTGGATCCTGTGGTTTGCAAGAGAGGCACTGAGTGGCAATCATGTTTGGTCTATAGTCTACTTTCAGCATGCTTCTCCCATCCTAGCGGGATCCTCCAAAATCTGGCCAAATTATAAAAGAAAAGGCTGTGGGACAGTTTTTGATGGAAGAAGACTATTAGAGATATAGCAACTAGGCATGGCCAGATAGAGGTATGTACTAAAGGAGAAAGCAGTAGTTTTCAATGCTTTACACCTACAGATTGGACCAGTTTGTACACAGGTCCACAGATATGCAGTCAATAACCATCACAGTATAACTGTGGCTTTCAACTGTTTTAAAATTGTCTTAAAAACTAAAGGACATTGATATTAAAACATAGACCATAAATATAGAGCTAAGTATTGCCTCACTCCTAAATCTATGAGTAGAGGAAAACTATTAAAACTAATAGATGTGAAAGTTCTTTTTCCAAGGAGTGGATGCTTAAATGTTAGCGAAAATATGCATCTTCTCTAAATTCTATCAGCAAAAAATATATACTAAGAAAAGTAAATATAAAGCAAAAGTTAATAATAGTTGAATACAAGTAGAGGCTCTAAAAGTGTTCTTTGCTCTATTTTTGTAACTCTTCTCTCTAAGTTTGAAATTATTCCAAGTTAAAAAAATGAAGCATGCAAATGATTACTACCAGCACCACAAAGTTATAATCATTTCATCTTCATTCAAAGGCAAAGGCAGACATTTGAAGACTATAATCCCCAAACAGAAAAATTCTAAGTCATCACATCCTTCATGCATATTTACTACAAAACCCAAATCTCAATGATATAAAAGCAATGAGCAGGGTCACCTCAACATGACTCCCAGTTTAGTGTTTATGCTTTGATTTGGGGCTGGCACTACCACTCTGGGATGGCTGCCACTCACCCATGTTGTTATGATCTTTCTATTATCCTAAAATTCGCAATGAGAAAATTGATACCTATTGAATATAGCAAAATCATTCACCCATATGTTTTCTCTTAAATAATAACAACAACAAAAATTAAAGGTTATATTTCTGGGTAAGAAAAGAAAAATAATCACATTGGGTCATGTTGAGGGTCCTGGCTCTAAAGAAGGAAATAACATTTTCCTGGCGAGTTGATCACCTCCATGGCAGAGCCTTCTTTATATAGTCACTATGTCCATAGTACATATGTATCTAGAATAGCAATGCCTGGTCACCACAATGAGTTCTTTATTGAATTTACCATCTGCTTCTGCATAGTGTCTGTCAACTCTCTGCTTCATGATTCCATGCTGGTACTGACAATTTACAAAGACCAACCGAAATTTTCCTTGACCACCATACTGAATCCTTGAATACTCTTAGGAGAAGTCTAAACAAAAATGGTTGGGTCTATCTTTCTGGAGAAGACCAGGTAGCAATACCAAATGATCATAAACCATGGAACCAGCCATCCCTATGTCACCTTCCTGGACAGAAACCTGCAGGTGACAATTCTAAGAAACGGAGAATTGTTGATTTTGCTTCAGTAGAATGTTTAGTAAAACCACACTTAGAGTTTTCATTTCTCTTCTAATTTTCATTAGGAGAAGTAGAGAGATAAATGAATTATGCTGAGAGTGAGCTTCAATCATTCTTTCTACAGAAGCTCAAAATATGATCCCCATTTCCTAGAGAGTAGAGATGATGATCATTACCCAGAAATTCACAGGGAAATTGTGTAAAATTGAATCAGAGATGGAAATGGATGAGAGAATTTGGTTTAAAATCATGGGTTTCAAAGTCAGAGCTGACACTGACATTTCATAGCTATGTGACCTCAGAAAAAAAATTTAGGAATTTCCATTTTCTCGAACCAGCTAAGCTAGGAATGCCAAGTTGAATGAGTGTGACTCCCAGAAGATCGCAAAAGGGCAAAAAAAAGGAGTATTAAAATGAGAATTTAGTGTCTAGAAGTTATCTTGTAACACCTCTGAATGTGCGCAGAAGCCACTCCTGATGCACTTGGACATCATAACCCATCTGGCACCCTCCTGGGAAACATACTGCTGCAATTTCATCTCACAGCTGTTTGTTTAGAGGACTGACTGCTAAGTTTTGATTTTGAGGTTAAATTGGCCTTTAAAAATAGGTTCAATATGCCTTCCCTTGTACAGCCACTAAAAATGGAATCACTGTTTAGTGTTGTAAGTTTCTCTTGTTAAACACTAAGATCTTCGCAAAGACTTTCTTTCATCAGTAATATATCTGCAAAGATCTACATTTTATTATTTATTTATGTACTTAATGTAGCTTGAGGCCACATCTGATTGTGCTAAAGTTTTATTTGTGCTCTGACATGAATCACTTCTGAGAGGGTACTGGAGACCAGATGTGGTGATAGGAATTGAACCTGGTCAGCTGCATGCAAGACAAGAGTCTAAATGTGTTATTTTACATCTCTGGCACAAATACCTGTTTTTTCATATTCGTTTTCTACATTTTTAGAGTCATCACTACTCATTGCTGAAAAATACAATGCCTTTGTTTTTTGATATATAATCTCCTTTTCTGCATATCAGCTTGTAAATATTGCAGAACAAGCAAACTGTCCAGTGCAGCATCAAAATCATAATACAATTGGCAGCCTGAGGGAGAGAGTCTAAAGCAACGATGCTGGAAATGAAGTCTAGGATGGAATTGGAGGAATAGGAGGGCATTCTTAGGCATTGAGATACCTGAGATGACAGGAAAGAAAAAAAAATGAGTGTAGTACAGATGTTTACATCTTCATAATATTTATAGCATCAGTTTAGCACTAACAAATTTACAGAATGTACAATGATAATAAGTATAGAATACTTATCACACCTTTTATTTAGATATAAAAGATATATATGTTATATACGAAGATATACCAAAATATCTTGGTATATAACATTAAAGGCCCTCTCGTTGATCGTCGATTTGCTCGAGCGGGCCCAGTAACGTCTCCATTGGAGACTTTGTTGTTACTGTGTCTGGCATATCAAATACTCTCGGTAGCTTGCCGGGCTCTCCGAGAGGGGCGGAGGAATCGAACTCGGGTCGGCCATGTTGGCCGCGTGTAAGGCGAACGCCGTACCCACTGTGCTATCGCTCCATAAAATATGTATATAAATATATGTATATGTATATAAAATATGTATATAAAATATGTATACATAAAATATGTATATAACATATTTTACATGATTAAGTACCTTCCCAGAATCCCAAATATAGTTGAGAAAAATTCTATTATGCAACACCTAAGTTCTCAATCAAACTTTTCATTAGTTTTCTACGTAGAATTCTCCTGCAAGAAGTCCTATCATAATTAATATCTGTCAGTTGCACTATCTGTAAAGTGACAATTGGACTCACATTTTAAATCGCCTGTCTCCTCTGTAAACGTTATGTTCAGACATCAGTGGACAAAGCATTTTCAGGCGTAGCTTAGCAGCTCTGGATTGCAATTGCCTGGGTATGCAAAGTAGCACACTCCCAGACTCTTCATGAAAAGGCCTACATGAACTATCTACTGAGTTGGATCCATCCAGGTATAGCTTTGAATTCAATAACTTGCTCAGCCATTTTCTTGGGTTTCAGAAGGAAAAAGAAGTGAGAAAATGAAATGGATTTCAAACAGAGATCATTGGGTTAATAAAGTTCCTGTCTTGTTTTTGTCCTCCTTGTGTACTGTTAGAACAAAACAGTTGTACTTAGTGCTACAGGGAACTTGGGTTGTCAAGACTATTTAGATTTGTATTGCAAATGCAGAAACAATATTTTAAAAATTAAAAGAAAAATATTTCGAGTCCCATCATTCAATTGAAAACAATTTATTTTTACAGTATCCCATTCCTAACTTTAGTTTACACAATTGCAGTCACAGAACACATAAATCTCCATAATCTTCACTCTCAGAGCAAATATTTTCCATGCTGTCACATAATTTTATTTTGTATTTAATCTTTTTGGTACAAAATCTGCGATATTTCAGACTGCACAAGTTCATCAAATATTGTGACTTCACAAACCTTCCAGCAATTTGGACACTTGATTTGTTTCCAATGCAATACTATTTGATTAGGCTGCAATAAATATGGAGAAGTGTAGTTTTTCATAAAAATTAATGTCCTGAACTGAGATTTGTTAGATAAAGGTAAGAAGATAGTTTGGCTTTTGACCCAAACCACTTACAATCATATCTAGATAAGCCCTGGGTGAAAAGCTTTGCCAGTTCTCCTTTTCTGCATCTGGGACATGACTTCTTTGAGCTCCTAAAGTCATCTTGGCTCTCCAGTCACCCCTCCGCTCCCAGACACAGTCCAGGCAAATGAAGGATGATGACCCATATTTTAGGATTTGGCTAAGCAAAGCCCAGTCAACTTCACACTTCATTACTTGATCTCCATTTTCCTTGCTCTCTACAGAAATGCCATTTCCTTTAAAGAATGGGGTGTGCATGGATATCAGTTGTTTGGGGTGCACTTTTACAAATTCACAACTACACGCTAACAAGTTATCTGAAACATCCATGTAAGTGACACACTCATAGGGATAATGCTTCTCTGCTCCTCTCTAACCCTATGCAGTATGTGCAAAGTAGGCAAAATATAGAAAAATACTTTTGAAACAGCAAAGAAATATACAAAAATTGTGATTACTGTAAAGATCCCTTAAATTTACCTTGAAATGCGTGGTATAATGAGGTATATATTCATATTTCCTTGTTTCCTTGCTAAAATTCTTTGAAAGTCTTGGGTTATCGGTTTGACTAGAACATATTTTGTTATTTTTAATACACCCCCTTGAAAATGTAAAATAATTTTTTTTAATTTTATTGAATCACCGCGAGATAGTTATAAGCTTTCATGTTTGGGTTATAATCACACAATGATCAAAAACCCATCCCTCCACCAGTACATTCCCCACCACCAATATCCCCGGTATAACCCCCTTTTCCCACTCTCCCTCTGCCTCCATGGCAGATATGATTCCCCATAATCTCTCTCTACTTTTGGGCATTATGGTTTGCAATACAGACCCTGAGAGGTTATCATGTTTGGTCCTTTATCTACTTTCTTCACACATCTCCCATCCCAACCGATTCCTCCAGTCATCTTTTTCTTAGTGATCCTTTCTCTATTCCAGCTGCTCATGAGGTAGGCTTCCAGCTACGGAGCTATCTACCTGTCCCGTGTATCTACTGTCCTTAGGTGTCAGTCAACCTCATGTTATATTGTTTTATACTCCACAAATGAGTGCAGTTCTTCTATGTCTGTCCCTCTCTTTCTGACTCATTTCACTTAGCATGATACTCTCCATGTCTATCCATTTATAAGCAAAGTTCATGACTTCATCCCTCCTGACAGTTGCATAGTATTCCATTGTGTAGATGTACCAAAGTTTCTTTAACCAGTCATCTGTTCTAGGGCACTCGGGTTGTTTCCAGATTTTGGCTATTGTGAATAGTGCTGCAATGAACATATAGGTACACATGTTATTTCTACTGTGCTTTTTTGCATCCTCGGGATATATTCCCAGAATTGGTATTGTGGGGTCATATGGAACCTCAATTTCTAGTTTTTGAAGAACTGCCCATATTGTTTTCCAGAAAGGCTGGACCAGTCAGCATTCCCACCAACAGTGAAAGAGTGTCCCTTTTCCCCCACTTCCACGCCAGCACTGGTTGCTTTTGTTCTTTTGAATGTGTGCCAGTCTCTGTGGTGTGAGATGATATCTTGTTGTTGCTTTGATTTGCATCTCCCTGATGACTAGCAATGTGGAGCATTGTTTCATGTGCCTTTTGGCCATTTGTATTTCTTTTTTGAGGAAACATTCTGTTCATTTCTTCTCCCCATTTTTTGATGAGATTGGAGGTGTTTTTCTTGTACAATTCTACTAGTGTCTTGTATATTCTGGGTATTAATCCCTTATCACATGGGTATTGGGTAAATATTCTTTCCCCGTTCTATGGGCTCTTTCTGTATTTTGAAGTGTTTCTTTTGAAGTGTGGAAGCTTCTTAAAATTGTAAAATAATTTAAAATTTTAAAGAGTATGCCATCAATACTGTCGGTATGGCTCAAAAACAAACTTAACCCAAAGGAAGAAACCCCTCCTTCTTAGCAGCATCGTTTACTTTATGTTTTTTAATCGAATCACCATTAGCATTACAAAATTGTTCTTGACTGTGTTTCAGTCATACAATGTTCCAACACCCATACCTTCACCAGTGTATTTTTCCAGTGTCCCCAGTTTCCCTCCCACCTCTTCAAGCTACTCACCACTCCAGCCTGCCTCTATGGCAGACACTTCTCTTCTCTCTCATTTTTTCTCTCTCATTTTAGACATTATGGTTTGTGATGCAGATGCTAATAGGTTATCATGTATATTCCTTTACCTGCTTTCAACACCCAAGAGTACCAGCACCTTTTAATGGGATTTTGTCAAGACTGAAACATAAACAGCTTTCAACAAAAAGGTTTATTGTGTTCCCCCTTGTTGTTTTTGTTTGACTTAGCCTAGTTCAGTAGAACTGCCACTCTTCCATATTCCCAGACTCAATCTTTGTGCACTGGATTCAGTACTGAATCTGTCTTGTTCTGGATGCCTAAGTGGGTCCTGAGGATAGACTCTACTCTGCCTGGGAGAACTCTTCAGCCAACCCTCCAGGACCTGGCATTCCAATGCTTGGCACTGATGCTGCAATGTAGAGATGAAGAGCAGATCTATAATGAATGTTTCCTTTGTAGCAGCCTCCATATATGTTGCATTTAATCCTCATTACACTCCTCTCATGTAAATGTTTTTTTTTTTCTTTCAAAGATTAAAAAAAAGTTGAAGTACGGAAAAGCTAAATGGTTGGGCAACATTTGTTCCATTCGGATAATTCTGTTAGTTGTACTTCCCAACACTATTTGTTAATAACAATAATCCTCCATTATTCTGACCAGCTGCCTATCGGAATCTCTCTGTTTCTAGATACCAACTGTTCTTAATATGTATATATTTAATTTTAGTTTTAACTTCCATCTCACCTTTATGTAATTCTATTGCCCATTAAGAACCTATCTGTTGAAGTCATGAAATTTACATACAAGTGGTACAACATGGAAAGTATCATGCTAAGAGAAATGAGTCAGAAAGAAAGGGATAGACATAGAAAGATTGCATTCATCTGGGGGATATAAAGTAACAAAATATGAGATTAATACCCAAGAATAACTGAGATCAGTACCAGGAGGATTACTCCATAGCTTAGAGGCCAGCCGGACATTCTAGGGGAAAGAGCAGCTCAGAGAGAGAAGGGAGCACCAAATAAAGGGTGTTGGGAGGATCCTCCCAGGAGGGGAGATGCAGGTCGAAAGTAGACTATGGACTGAACATGTTTGCCACTCAATGCCTCTTTTGCAGACCATAACACCTAAAAGGAGAGAGAGAACACAGGGGATTACCCTGCCACAGAGGCAGGCGGGGATGGGGGGATGGGGGTGGGGGGATATTATCCGTGGTGGTGGAAAATGGGCACTGGTGGCAGGATGGGTATCTGATCATTGTATAATCAAAACCCAAGCACAAAAAATTGTAAATCTACAACTGTACCTCATGGTGTTTCACTAATTTAAAAAAAAAGAACCTATCTGTGAGAACTATCCCAGTTCTGACCTCACCGTATATGACCAGACTGGAGAAGAGTCAAAAGTTCTCATCAAACCAGGACCTGAGAAGTTGCCACAGCCTGCCTGAATTTAGCCAGAGTGAATCTGCAGGTGTCAGAGTCGGGATCCAGGAAAGAAGAAGCAGAGAATGGGAAGATGTCAGAATCAGAAGAGAGAGCGAGTGAGAATCCAGAGAGAGAAGCAGTAGCACTCCAGAGAGAAAAGCAGAAGTGCTCCAGAGAGAGAGAGAGATCGGAAGAGATCAGAGGAGAGACTAGAGAGACAGTCAGAAAAAGAGAGACAGACAGAAGAGAGCAGAGCGGCACACACAGAAGCAGAGCACAAAGGAGGAGCCATCCTGATCCAGTCCATACACAGCGGCTTGAGAGCACCAAATGTGGGAAGCTAGAGAGAGCCACCCGGAGAGCTCACGAAGAACACACATCCCTCCCTCTGCTCACGCAAATATATACATACTTTTTACACTTGCTCTTTACTGGAAGGTTCATATTTTCTATACCTTCATGATTCAGTTTCAATAGACTATATGATTCTATGAATTCATTCATTTTCTGTACATGGTCCAACTTGTTGGCATGTAATTATTCATTGTAGTTTCTTATGATGGGCTGGAGCAATTGCACAGAGGATAGGGCATTTGCTTTGCATGCGGCCAATCCGGGTTCAATTCCTCCATCCCTCTAGGAGAGCCTGGCAAGCTACCAAGAGTATTCTGATTGCACAGCAAAGCCTGGCAAGCTCACAGTGATATATTCGTTATGCCAAAAACAGTAACAACAGGTCTCACAATGGAGATGTTACTGTTGCCTGCTTGAGCAAATCAATGGACAATGGGATGACAGAGCTACATTGCAGTGCTACAGAATCTGTGGGTCATAAGATCTTTGCAGCTTTCCCACATTAATGTTCAAATATAAAACGTTCAAAAGACTTCAGAGTATAAAGGAGACAAGCTTTTAAAATAAGACTCAACTCACGAGATAAATTTTAAGCAAGTAAGTTTCCAGCATGTTCCTGATGGTAAACTAGATCCCACCGAATGCTGCTATTCATCTTCTCATCCAGAAGAAATTTACTGAGCATTTACAGAAATGAAATGAGTAAGACAGCAAGCATATCCTCCAGCAATTCCCAGTGTGGTGTGCAGAGGCAGATCTGGTAACAAAACAAGTCAATCTAATAAGTTAGTGTGAAGTATTTCAATGGCAGGGATCAGAGGTCCTTAAGGGAAAGTAAAAATCTGTGGGACACCACCAGAAACTTCTCCTGGGGGGAGGCCTTGAAAGTGAGAAGGAGCTATTGACCCCTCTAAGAGGTAGGTAAAGGAGAAAGTAACAGAGGAGAAGGTCTAGACCTGAGAAAAGGATAGCCTAAGCAGAGAAGCCAGTAGGAGCATGTCAGAAGAAAAGAGTAGGTGCACAGTGAGGCTGATATCAATCACTCATGGGAGAAGAGATAAAGTAGTGGCCAGAAGCCATTATTGTGAGCTGTGGCCGCTGCTGAGGAGCTGAAGGACGGTGGAGAATCTATTCAACTTAAATGCCGTTAACTTGTGCAGTATAAGTTTGGGAACAGTTCAGGCAACAGCAGGGAAGGTGGGTCAGAGGGGGAAGAACTTTGAAAGTCATTGAAACAGTTCAATCAGGAGGTGAGAACATGACCAAAGCCAGAACTGTGGCTCAGACTGTCAGATGGAGATGAGGGGGCAGAGAGGAGAACCTTCAGGAGCAGAATCCACTAATACCAGCAGTCACTGCATGAAATTTATCAAAAAAAGGAATTGAGGAACACTTTCTTTTAAACCTGTAAGAGTCTCTCTATTTAAAAGATGACCACTTGGTAATTAAATTTTATTCACTGGAATTTAAAAATCTATAAGATTAATCACAAAAGAAATCCTTTTATTTTAGTCATAGGATGTCAGAGAGGGAAAAGTTACCTTCTCATAAAACCTCAAAGCTCGGGGCTGAAAGGTATCTCAAAAAATTATCCGAGCAAGGGAGACAGCTCAAAAAGTTAGTGTGCATGATTTTTTACATGGGAGGCCCAGAGTGTGATTCCTAGTGCTGCTGTGCAAGTAAGATGTGGCCGAAAAGGAGAGACAGACAGAGAGAGAGAGAGAGAGAGAGAGAGAGAATAAAAGTGCCCATTATAGAGACAGGCTGGTGTTGGAAGATTGTGGGATGTGGGAAATGTACACAGGTGAAGGAATGGGTGTCAGAACATTGTATGACTGAAACCTGATCGATTGTGAACAGCTTTGTAACTATTTATCTCATTTATTCAACAACAACAAAATAATTCATTAATGAAAAAATAAAATTAGATGAGGAAAAAGATGAAAAAAAGTCATGGGTTGGGGGGTGTTTTTATAATCTTCATATTCTCTATTGTAGCAAAGTCAAGAATTTCATGTTGTGTATTAGGACAGCAAATATTTCTCATCTTTCAATTTCTATGACTCATGAATTATGAGATGGTTAGCTGAGTTAAGAGGGTCTGTCTGAGAGAATCATAGTCATGGTCCATTTCATACTAGAATGATCTGAGGTGTGAATGATGAAAAACTCATATCCAAGATGGCTGACTCATGTGGTTATCAGTCAGATGCCTCAGGTCCTGTCTTGTTATTGACAAGAGGCCTCCATTGCTTATCATGTGGACTCTCCATGGGGCAGTTTGTGTGGCCTCAACATATGAAGTTGGTTTTCCCAAAAGCAAGTTTCCCTAGCCTTCAAAGTGATGCACTGTCATTTCCGGAATACTCTGATTACCTTGTCAGCTTTATTCATTACAATTAGATCAGGTTATTAATTCCTAGAGGGAAAGATAATATGGGCCATGGCGGTATGCCAGGGGATCCCCTGTCTTCAGAGGAATAAGTTACTCTCATTAACCTTATTTTACTGATAAAAGAAGTCAAGTGCGAAGAGAATGTCACAGAGAATGTTCAGGAGTCAGAGGTCTGGACTTAAACTTTATAGTTAATATCTATGGGGCCCTAAGGAAGTCACTGCACTTCTTAGGCCTCAAACTGAACTATAAAATCAAGATGACATGTTCAGTTCCCAGGAGAGCAATACTGGGGCCTGATACTTAAAAGTCTTAAAAGTCACAAGATTTGGGAGAGCTATCCTGTGGGTAGTCAATGAGTTTTAAATATTCTGAAGCTCTGAGATACAGCAAGAAAACATATGTTTTGAGGATGACCTTGGAGCAATATTCTGAAGAATCAAATAGGGAGACCAAGAGCAAGGGTAAGAGTAGAACAGTGACAGACAATGATGAGGCATGAGGGACAGGAGCCTGTTCATGGCTAGTTGTATTAGGAATGAACCCGTAAAATACAAGCATTTGGGAATCTACCCATCATGTCACTGCCCTCTTTCTATTTGCACGGTACGTATAAGGATAGATCTACTTAGCCAAAGACTGTAAATCTATAACATTCTTTTCCCTTTTTTCTGAAATTACGACAAGCATCCTGATGAATTTCCTGGTTTTATAGCACCATTAATCTTTGTCTTAGGAACCAGGCATTCAATGGGTGGAAGGCTACAAAACCACCAAGACAGGAACTACACATGAGGCAGTTCCCATTAGATGGCCTGTATTTTATTTCAGTTCCTTTTTCAAATGCTTTAAGGCTTCAGTCACTAAAACTTTAAAAATATTTATCAAATTTTCATCACTGGAGGGGAGAGAAAACAGATATATTGAGGCGGGGGAAGAGAAACAGAGGGAGGGGAGAGAGAACGAGATAAACTAAGAAAATATAAAATATAGGAGTATGTGAACTGTTGAACAGACACATCTGTTCTTTTTCCCAAAAATTCAGAGTTGCAGTATTTTCTATAAACAACATGCCAGAAAATGAGCTGTGTACATGTTTTAAAGACATAATGGAGATAAATATGAGTTCAGATGTAAAGCCTGTACTGTGAGTACTGCTAATATTATCAGGTTAAGTTTTTTCTTATTTCTAGTGTACACAGGGAGGGGGGATATAAGTTGATTTAATATAAGCTGATTTAATAGCTTTTCTTGAGTAACAGGAATGTCTCCTACTAAATGTAACTCTAAAAGATTAAAGAATAGCCATAAAACATAATTTTAACAGCCATGATCTCCTGCCCTCCCACTTAAATAAATTCTCCCTATTCTATTAATTGTTCTATTACACCATAAGCTACAGAGCTAGGAAACTCCCACTCTTTCCACAAAATCATTCATGCATAGAAAGTTTGTGATTGATGTACCAGTGAAGTTGAAATGCACAAATGAAGATGAAACATCTTCCTGGTAGGAGACTGGCACAATTCCAACATCTTAAGCTTAGCCACACTAGGCAGGGATGAGAATTCAAGGAAAGATGCTTGTCTACAGAAACTTAAAAAAAGAAAAAAACACCGCTTTGTGAACATCAACTATTCCCCAACCAACTTCCTCTTTCATGATTCCTATTTATTTACTCAACAAATATCAGTTGAGGAACTGAAGAATCCATTCTGAGCCTACCTTTAGGAGATGAGGAGACATGCTGTTTAGAAAGGTACTAAGATCCAAGGAATTTACAACCCGGGTTAGTGTTTCTCAATTCTAGTTTCATATAGAAATTACCTAGAGTGCTTAAAAATAACAAAGGGCCAACCACCAAGCCAATTAAATTATAAAATTTAATTTTATACTTTGGTGAAGTCTAAAGTATAAGCAAAGATGAGATGCACTGGGGAAGAGATAGACAAACATGACTGCAATAAATACCATTCGGATTAATCCTGATTTTGATGAAGGCAGGGACTGGAATGAAGGCATCAAACGTCTTATGTTTTGTGTGAAAAAAAAATAGTCTAGAGAGGCAGTGTGAAACAGGAGAGTTGAAAGAATACTATATACAAGATGAGAGATAGTGTGACATTCCTTAGAATTGCAAGATATGCAGTATAGCTGAAGCAAAGTCTTTTATAGAGGATAAATAAGAGTTGTTAGACATGAGATAGAATACACAGAAATAAAATTTTATTCATCCTTAGTCATGACCATGTTAGATATATACAAATAAGGAGTTGATGCTTAATCCATGAGGATTAGTGACGGTTTTGACTGGGGAATAAGTTAATATCTTGGAAAAATTTTTTTGCTGAAGAATTACCTCTTGCTAGTACATGCAGTGAAATAATGATGAAGGAAACTTAGATGGAACGGGGTGAATAAAAATGGAAGAACAGTTAAGACATTGGTAAGACAGAAGACAGATGACTGGGAATGAACCATGGCAGGGAGAATGAAGAAAGAATGTATTTGAAAGATAATAGTGATAGAAGAGATGAAACCTGGTGACTGATTTATATGTGAAAGTAAAGTAGAAAAAAAGACTGATATCTAGTGTCCTGGCCTGGGTGACAAGAGACCTAGAGGAGTAGAAATATGAAAAGAATCATTTGGTCCTAGTGGCACCTACTCTGCTGTGGACATTATGATCTTTATATTTTTTTTTAAAAAAAGTAATTTCACAACCTTATAACTTCCATGGACATCTGAGTGATGGGTATCCAGACTCTGTATATGAAGATAACATACCAATGAGAAACCTATGGATAGATGCTTTAAAATTTCATTACCACCCAGCCCTCCCAGGTTTTCACCATCACTAGTTAGAGCAGTTACCTTCTCTTACTTAATTCTTCTGAATAGGTGTGAAGACATTCCAGAGGCATCTGAAAACATCTTGCCTCAGACCAAGGAGGCTGAGGGACAACTAATTTTTATTTTCATAGGTAGGGTAGGAGAACTTAAAGAGAATGGATAGACATTCACTACTCATAAGTGTTGTTCTGATCACGAGCTCTTATATTTGGAGAGATGAGATGATGAAAAGAATGAAATAAAATGCATACATATTAAAACAGGTTCAAAAGATAAAAATAATTGTATAATACGTTATGATCTGAAATTTTATTCCTAAATCTATTCCAAAGGAAAAGCATATACAAGTCACCAAAAGGCATGAATTAGAGTTATGATAGAAAATGGGACATTACCCAAGTCTCCATCAGTAATAAAATGGATAAATAAGTTAACGATCTGAAATTACAAAAAAAAAATATGAATAAATTGCACAAGCATAGTATGAAGCAAAAAACGTGGGAACACGAAAGAACATAGGGTTGATTTTATTTATATCCATTATAAAAAAATAATCTAGTTTTTTGGAATGAAAGGTCTCTGAGGTGTATGTTAGTGCAGGAAGAACAGTGGAATTGAAGAGATGTGCCTGGAGCCAGAGGTTCTTCATCCTCTTAGCTATTTCCTTGATGCTCATGAAAGTGTTCCAAGCTACTCTCTTCCTTCTGTGCAACTCAGGTGCCAGGTCATTCGTCAGGCTGACTTCTCGACCTAGGTACACATAACTGTTACATTCAGAGATGTTCATCTCGTTGAGAGAAAATGGAACATCAGGAATGAGACCATTTCTCATAAACATTTCTTCATGAGATCTAGCTGTAGTCCAGCCTTTCCACACTCATGGTAGAAGTTGGCCAGCATTTGTGCCGCTTGGCTGATATTTGGTGTTATTAGAATGATGTCATCAGCGAAGTGGAGGTGGTGTAGTTGCCGAACATCTATCTTCACTCCCATTCCTTCCCATTCCAGTCATGGCATGACCTTCTCGAGGGTGGCACTGAAATTTCAGTGAAACGGTATCACCCTGCTGAACCCCCCTCTTGATGTCAATGATCATCTCCCTGTAGAATGGTGAGATCCTGGTAGTGAATCCTTAATACAGCTCACAGTGGATCCTGATGTATTGAGATTGAACACCCTATTTGGCTAGGGTTTCGATGACTGCTTCTGTCCCAACAGTATCAAAGGTCTTCTTTAAATCAATGAATGTTAGACAGAGTGGCATCTTGAACTCCCGAGAAGCCTCAATGAGCTTGGTTATAGTGTGGATATGGTCGATCATGCTGAATCATTTTCGGAACCCGGCTTGCTTGCATGGTTGTCCTTCTTCTAGTGTTCTGCCAATCCTATTCAGGATGACTCGAGTGAACAGCTTGTAGACAACAGACAATAGGCAGATCAGGCGATATTTGCCAATTTCTGTATGTCTCTCTTCCAGTCCTACTTGTTTTCCATTGGGATGGAACCTTGCAATTCAGAGAGGTAGCATGTGAAGAGCCGCCCATTGTATTGATGAGTACTGATGGCAGATTCTTCAGGTGTTCAGGTCTGACCTCCTCTGGGCCAGGTGCAGTTCACTTCTTTACTGACAAATTGGCATATCGGATTTCAGAAGGGAGAACATTGGGAATGGCATATCCATCCTGCAGAATTAAGTATGTGGGCAGGTGGACATGGCTATCAAAGAGATCCGAGTAGAAGTCATGGATAATCTTTTCCATTGCCCTTCTGGAAGATGTAAGAGATCCATCAGGACGTCGGAGGGCAGTCATCTTGGTCTTGTAGTTGGCGAAGGACAGGCGGGCGTTGTCAATGCTTTTCCCAGCTTCTGCCGCATCTGTCAGCACTGCTGCTCTTCTCTCTTTGAGGTCATCCTTTACTGCTTCTCTGCACTGCTTTGCGAGCTCAGATGTTTGCGTGTTGTTGCCTGAGGCTTGTGCCAAGCCACATTGGCGAATGAGCTCAAGAGTTTTCGAAGACAGGTGTCTTTTTGTGGCTACCTCTCTCTCAGCGTTCTTTGCACAATCATGGAGGTGCTGAACCAGTCGATCGTATTCCTCGAGAGTGTTGTCAATGACAGCATCTTCCCATGTTGCTGCAATAGTGCCAAAGAACTTCCAGTTGGTGGTTGTTCTGGGAGTTCTCTTCTTAAACTTTGCAGCCCTTTCTCCCCACTCTGTGAAGCAGAATTTTGCATGAAGGAGACGGTGGTCCAATTCCATTTAGAATTTTGGAACAACAGTGATATTGGTCAGGCAAGACTGTCGATTGAATACGATGTGGTCAATTTCATTGTGGAAACGTCCACCGGGAGACTCCCATGTCCAACGTTTAGATTTGGCCTTCTGGAATTGTGAGTGACCATGGATGGTCTTGGTTGAAATGATGAACTCAGACAGTCTCTCACCCTGTTTGTTCTATTCTATGCCATGGGTCCCGATGTGGAGTTCTTTGGCTGATCTTCTCAGTCCTATTTTGGCATTAAAATCACTGACAATGATCTTGTAGAAGGTGTGGTCTTCTTCATAGAACTTCTCCAGCTCCATGTAGAACTTCTCAATTTCTCCTTCATCATAATTGGATGTTGGTGCGTAGACAACAAAGATAGAATCTGCTGGCAGTGAGCCATATCTATTCAAGTGTAATTATCTGATTCAAGTTGTTAAGCATTTGAATGAATCAATATTTATGGCCAAGTTCGTGTTGACAGGGACACCAACACCACCAACACCTCTTTTGTTGCATGTGCTGAGGAAGAGTTCTTCTCCAGTGTCGAAAACAGTGTGATGTGATTGATGCCTTCTCATCTCTGTCAGATTAATGATGTTGTACTTGATCTTTTGTGTTTGCACCATCAGGTCCTTGGTGATGGATGCATCCAATGCCAGCGTACTTGCATTGAAAGTACAGACAGTCATTTTTGTCCTTCGTTTCGGCAGCGTAGTTTGGCCCTGAGATTTTATCAGCCTCTCCTTCCTCATCCTTCTTACCTCTGCCATATTGGTGGCTCTTTCAGGGTCAGGGCAATAAGACTCATCATATTTACTGGTTTTGGCATATTGAATACACCACGGATAGCTTGCCAGGCTCTGCCTTGTGGTCAGGACACTCTTGGTAGCTTGCCAGGCTAACAGAGGAATAGAGCCTTTTAGGTCGGCCTCTACTCATCTAAACCAAGTTCAATGCACAAAAATAGTCATATAGGAGTAAGTTCTGAGCACAGCCAAGTATGCCTTCAAAACATAAAGAAGTAAACAAACAGACTTTCTTTTCAAGCCCATGTTCTCCTTTGAGTAAGTAGCTTGCTCACTTGTGTCCATGTTTCTTTGCTTCCTTATTTCCACTCTGCAGAAGTCTGCATTCTCTCTTGAACACATTTCCCCTCTCTCTTCTCACATTTTAAACAAAATTTCATTCAATAAAAATTACCTCATTTCAAGAGAAAACAAAAGCACAGAGGTAGGGTGAGATGGGGGGGATGGGGGTGGGAGGGATACTGGGATCCATGGTGGTGGAAAATGGGCACTGGTGGAGGGATGGGTATTTGATCATTGTATAATCGAAACCCAAGCACAAAAATTTGTAAGTCTACAACTGTACCTAATGGATTTTCACTAATGAAAAAAAAAATATATATATATATAAATTACCTCATTTCACAACCAAAAAATAAACAAATTAATAAAACCTTAAAGTATAATTGATTTATCATTGCACTGTAATAGCTTAACATACTACAGTGGAGATGCATAAAATTCTGAAGAGGGAATAAAACTTGGATCATCCAGAAGGTGACATATACTATTTTCATCGTAAGGATAAGTGGGACAATGTAGACAAATGGAAAAGGGGAGTTGGAGAGGATTAACCACACCTATGACTGGGAACATATAAAGCAAGCCTTCCTTTTTAGAAAAAGGGCCTGGTACTGAAGTTGGAAAAGAGGAAAAAAAACTTTAAAAAACAGTAACTCTAAAGCACTTTTGCATCCAGAACAAATTGATCCTTGATTTCTGAATTAAGTAGAACTCTTTAGTGGCAGGCAATTTTGAGCCACTGTTTAATTTAAGGTGGGAGAAATGCATGATAAAATCTGTGTTTCAGGAAAATTTTATCTGTACTGTGACCACTAAGAAGCATGGATAGAGAGACACTAGGAAATGCAGTGCCATGGTGCGTTGAATAGTGCCATCTAAAAAATTTACATCTACCTTGAATCTGGGAGTATGAATTTATTTGGAAAGTTAATGATAGAAATAAGGGGGTATGGTTTCACCAGCATGCCAACCTGTACCTGCAGGGCAAGTGCATCAGCAGCCTGATGGTGCCTTCAGGTTTCCTGATACCCTCAAATTGCTGCTGTGCCTTTGACCAGATCCCAACAACCTGGGATCAATTTTATCGACAAATTAAATGGCCAAAAGTTAGGTGTGTGGGAACCACGCCCTCAAACCACCTCCAGCTCAGCTATACAAGTTCATTTATTGGTCTTATTTCAGAGACCCATAGATAAATCTCGAAAGAGATCCAAAGCCATAGTTAAACTTAGACCTGCACATGGCTAAAGAGACTGGGGTTAATCGAAGTGGGTGAGTTGGCTGGTGGTCTGCCCAAGCAGAGCCCCGGCAGCCACTTGCTTCCACAATGCAAAATCACTGCCATACCCCCCCGCCCCCCGTCCTCACTCCACCATCTCAGATGGACCTCACCAAGATATAATGTGCTGAAAATTTTGTAACGTGCATTGTAGCATACCAACAGCCCTGGCCCAGAGACACAGGAGTGAGTCCTGGAAGACACCACAGTGCTGGAAATCTCTCTGGGCCCCAAACCCGGCCAATTTCACCAGTGCCCTCCAGATGGAGCAGGTGCAGTCTACCTGACTACTACAGATGGAATCCCGGTGATCAAGAGCTTCCACAAGCAAGACCTAGGTATGTGGGTTCCAGGACTGAATCTCCAAGCCTCGTGGTGGTAGAGGACAGAGGACCTGGGCTGTTCCTCCCCAGGTCCCCACCTTCCCAGCAGACTGGCTGTCACTCCCACAATTTGCCTCCGGGTGCCATCTTAGTGCTCCAACAGCCTTGGCAGAGAAACTCCCAACTGAATCCCAAAACGGATTAGTGCCATACAAAGATGTCTCTGGAACCAAGCCATTTACAATCTAGAAATTTGCGTTTACAATTGCGGCCATTCGAGGTCTCATGATACTCAAAGTGAGCAATGGAAAATGAATCACCCAGCATCTGCCCCCGGCAGGTAGGCTTGAATGGTGGTGGGAAATTTCAAGCAAAACATAATGCCCAAGTTAGAGAGAGTGAGTATTGGTGAAATTGTCTGCTGGGGAGGCAGGGTGAGGACTGGGATGTGGGTGGTGGAAAATGTGCACTGATGGAGGGATGGGTGTTCCATCATTGTATGGCTGAATCTCAAACATGAAAGCTTTGTAACTCTATCTCATGGTGATACAATTTTAAAAAAAAGTAATGTGGAGTTCATGTCCAATTCAATCAGCTGAACAAATAGCAGTACTCCTACATTATTAAATTTTTTTAAATGATAGAAATAACATTATCTTGGATAAATGTGAGTTAAAAAAAAAAGCAATGAGAGACTCCTTAGAAGAGAAAAATGGAGAGCAGGTGAATGAAGAATGCAGGAAGAGATGACTCAATGTGTCTCTAAATCAAGAAATGCCAAGAATACTGGCATTAAAGAGAGACCTGTGAGGGGCTAGAGAAATAGTACATTTCTCTATGTAGGGTATTTCTCTATGTAGGGTATTTGCCTTGCATGAAACCAACCTGGATTCAATCTCCATGTCCCATCCGGTGGTCCTGGCACTGCCAGGAGTGACTCCTGTATATAGAGCCAAGAGTAACTCCTGAGCATTGTCAGGAATTTTTGTCTCTGATCTGAGCTCTGAGGGGGATTTCAAGGTAGAGTCTTATTTTTCTAAATTACCAAGTTTGTGGTGATTTGTTATAGCATCACTTGGAAACTCATACCTTGGGGGATTAAGTGGTATTTGTTTTGACATAAATGAGACCACAAATCCTAAATTAAGGAGAAGGTGAGTAGAAAGAAGAGGCTTGACTAAAAAAATTAAGTCAGTCCAGGATGTAAAGAAAATGGTCACTTGTCGATTGGGGAGAAAGAGCATCACAGATGGTTTTGTGGTTTCTCTCTAGGTCTTATCTGCGACTGAGAATACAGGAGCTGTGGTAAAGCAAACAAATCACACTTTAAAATAAAATGAATATAGCTTACTGTTGTTTAAACTTTGCATTAAAAAGCAGATGATATATCATTAGTATTTCTCTATGTATGTTAGATTAAATATGAAATATGGAAAGAGAAAAGAAGCAGAACATTTTAGAGTCCTGCAAATTATGAGGCTCTATGGTATAATTTGAAAAACAATATCTGGCTCATATCAGACACTCCTGAATCTCATTCCAGAAACCAAAGTATCATAAAGCCGAATATTTGAAAATAACATCATAGCTGGACGATTCCCAATCTTATTTCTCCAAACCAACCCCAAGTACAGATTGCACATGAGATGATCTGTAATATTGGCGGGGTGGGGATGGGGTGGCCACAATCATCGCATCACTTTCATGTACAGGATGGGCATGACATTAAAATGAGAGTTGGGAGAACACTGGTAGAGTTAATGGTGGGGCATGGGTCCCAGGAATGGAGAGGAAAGGCAGTGCATAAATGAGCAAATGGTGTGAAGAAGAAGGTTGATAGTCTGTTAGAGAAACTGGAAAATAGATAGAGTTTGCTTTTCAGGAAGAGAGAAACTGGGTGGATTAAACTAGTGTTGCTGAGTCCCATTGTGTCTGCTGCCCTTGGATGCCGGTATGTCTGTCCATGATTCATGCAAAGACAAAAAAAAATGAATTACTATAATAATATTTGTAGCCAATATAACTAAGGGCTTCTTCATTTCAGATTTATTTTAATGCCACTCCACAAATATATTCAAAACCTAAATGACCCAGAAGACACTTTGGGTATGGTTTTCAAGAATGTTCCAAGGATTGCTATGCAAGATTATGCCGAGCTGCACTTTAAAAAAATTTTCTTGTGACTGGAAACTAGAGCATATATTAGGATAAACAACGATGAATTTTATTTACTGGTATACATGACATATTTGTAAATATCTCTAAATTGTAAAAGTTTACAGGATGTTTCTTTTTTCCCTTTTAGCATGAGAATATATGGATTCATGAATTTTCCTCTTGTGACTACTTGCTCAGAAAACAAAGATTAAAAAAAAATTTTCACCAAATTAGAAAAGCAGAGTTTGCTTTATTGAGGAAAAACATGGGGAACTCATAAAAAGACATACTGAATCTTTGCACCAATCTTACTCTTCATTAAATAATGCCTACTTCAGAACACAGGTCTATACAAAATCTATATTTATATTTTTTAATTATAATTAACTACTTGTTGGGGTTCATTAAATGATAGAAATTTCCTTCTCCCATTTTCATAATCTTCTTAGATACATTTTTCCCTATAATTTAAGAAAGTGTTAATAGAAACAAGTAACCATATAATTTAAAGGTAGGACTGGAAGGAAAATTAAATGGATTTACTTTTAAGCCACAAAGTGCATAATCTAGGATAATTAAGCAACCATCCAGAAAGATTTTCAGGACACAATTCCTTCACCAATAAATGAAATATCATGCTAAGAAAATCAGAATCATTTGGTCACCCTGGCATACACATATGACACATGGATGAACTTTCCTTTAATTCCAATTGTACCCAATTGCTGTAACCTCATAAAATCCTCGTTTTGATCCAGTTTCCCACTTCTGTTAAGCATAATATTGGAGATTCCAGTCCGTTCAGTTAAGATACAAAAAGAAAGCAGGTAGGCTATATAGTAAGACATAAAAGTCTTTTTTCATAAAATAAATAATGATCTCCATTAAAAGTCCTCATAAGAGGCCTTGGGAAGGTAGCTCATGGTACAGAGCATCTTTGCATGTGTGAGGCCTTGGATTTGGCTGCTGGCACTGCAAAAACTCACCACTGTCACCTCTGTCTTTCCGTTGTTCATCAATTTTACTCAAGCGGGCCCAGTAACGTCTCTATTTTGAGATTTCTTGTTACTGTGTTTGGCATATTGAATACATCACGGGTAGCTTGCCAGGCCTTGCCGTGCAGGCGAGATACTCTCTGTAGCTTGTGAGGATCTCCTAGAAGGTGGAAGAATTGAATCTGGGTCGGCCGCGTGCCCTACCCACTATGCTATCACCCCGGCCCATAAAGGTAAAGGTAAAGGTAAAGGCCCTCCCGTTGATCGTCGATTTGCTCGAGCGGGCCCAGTAATGTCTCCATTGGAGACTTTGTTGTTACTGTGTTTGGCATATCCAATACTCTCGGTAGCTTGCCGGGCTCTCCGAGAGGGGCGGAGGAATCGAACTCGGGTCGGCCATGTTGGCCGCTTGTAAGGCGAACGCCCTACCCACTGTGCTATCGCTCGGCCCATAAAATTAAATACAATACAAATACCATGCTCAGAAGAGTGCTTAGGCTAGAATAAACTCTCTGTCAATTAATCAACCATTTTTTTCTGTTATGACTTAAGTATCCAGAACATTCTCAGATGGCATCATTTACAAAATCTGTGACTCGGACCTTTAGTCTGTAATCAAATAATCAAAACATTTTATAATTTTGGGACCCTTACCTCTCTTCTCCCAAAATTTAGATGAGTTCCCTGGGGTTAATAAATCAAAAGTAGGGTCAGGGAGTTATTTCAGAAAATAAAATGTTTGTCTTGCTCATGACTGACTCCATGACCACCACGTGTGGTCTCCTGGGAGCCGACAGGAGTGACCCTTAAGCAAAGAGTCAGTGGTAAGCCCTGAGCACAGCAAGAATGAACCCCCCCCCCCAACATACACACAGAAGGATGGGGGAAGAGAGAGAGACAGAGAGAGAGAGAGAGAGAACTGAGAACAGAATGGTCCTAAGCTAGTAGTTTAAACAATATAATAATTCTGCTCTTAAAGTATAAGAGCTACCACATTGTTATATATATGTATATATTTTTTTGTTTTGATAGAACCAAGAGAGCCTTATAAACACTGCTGTATCCAAGACCCATGGCAGATGCAAATAGTCAGCTAAAGCAGTACAATGGTGACCTCCTTTATCTACAGTAACTATTCTCTTCACTATCATTCTAAAGGACACATCCCCTTATGATGTTTCCATGCCGTTTTCTTCTCTTGTGATCTATGATTATGTACGTTTATTTATCTTGCTCAATCAGATATGCCTACCTTTCTCCCTCATAAATATGGATGCTTTTTCCTGGAAAACTAAATATGTATAGAATGATAAGTCACCCTAACTCTATTTGGAATAAAGCCAGACCCAATTTTCTCTTTGTGAAGCTTGTTCCATAGACTGTATTGAGCTAGAGCAGCTCCAACTTATTTTCAATAAACCCATGTCTATTTTGTTGCCCCTATACTGCCCTCCACATGTTTATTGAGGTACTAGGATTTACAATACTGTTAATGATAGCTTCATGCATTAGTAGTTCCAGAGTGCATGCTTCCCTTTACCAGTGTTCCTAGGGATCCTTCCCCATCATCTTCCCCCAACCCCAACCCGGTTAGCTCACTTCTATAGAAACTGAATTCAGAGGCATTTTCAATTGCTTAGTGACACTGGCCAAACCAAAAAATAAATAAATGGTACTGCATAAAATTAAGAAACTTTCGCTCTGCCTAAGATCACTAAAGAGAGAGAGAAAGAGAGAGAGAGAGGCCAAAGAATGGAAGAAAATATTTGCCTACTATTCATCTGACAAAGGGTTAGAACCCAAGATAAATAAAGTACTTGTAAAACTTAGAAACAAAAAACAAATCATCCCAACAAAATGGGAGAAGAAACAAAAAGGATGTACATAATTCCTTTAAAAGGATATACAGATGGCTAGTAGGTATATAAAATGCTCTCCATCACTTATTATCATAGAAATGCAAATAAAACAATGAGACACCACCGCACACTAGTGACAGTTTCACAAATAAAAAAAGGATAAAAACAATCAGTGCTGAGGTGGATATGGAAAGAAAGAACGAAAGAAAGAAACATGATTGCCACTCAATGCCTCTCTTGCAAAACACAGTACCCAAAAGAAGAGAGAGAGAACAAGGGGGAATACTCTGCCACAGAGGCAGGATGGGACGGGGGGGAGGGATGGGGGGTGGGCGGGGGATGCTGGGACCCGTGGTGATGGATGACAGACACTGGTGGAGGGATGGGCACTTGACCATTGTATAACTGAACCCCAAGCACAAAATTTATAAGCCTATAACTGTACCTCATGGTGTTTCACTAATAAAAAAAAAAGAAAGAAGGAAGGAAGGAAGGAAGGAAGGAAGGAAGGAAGGAAGGAAGGAAGGAAGGAAGGAAGAAGAAAGAAAGAAAGAAAGAAAGAAAGAAAGAAAGAAAGAAAGAAAGAAAGAAAGAAAGAAAAGAAAAGAAAGAGCCCTTATCCACCACTGATAGGAATGCTGACTTGCTGACTGATTCAACCTCTTTGGAAAATGATAAAGAGACTAACCCCAAAACGCTGAAAATTTAATTTCCACATAGATGAGTAATTTCTGTCTTTATGCTGTTAGGTCACAAGTTCTATAGAATACTCTGAAGAAGATGAGAAAACACTCCACGGTGAACACACGCTTTTAGGAAGTTTATGTTAATTCTAAGAGATTCTATTGTTAACCCTCAGAGATTCCCTGGGAACATTTTAACACATTGCAATTTGTATTAAACCACATTCAAGTGCAAACCTCTAATGGTGCATGGTATTATCACAGTGTTAAATGACTAAGAATTTCTACTGTCGTGAAACCTGTTTAATATGGACATTTTGAGAATTCAAAAAATGATGAAATGATGCCTCACAGATATTCTGTCTCTGGGCCAAAGTCTTTCAGCTGATAAATGGCATAACTGGTTTGCATACCAACATAGTCTTCTGGTTCCCAATCCATGATTTCAATGAATGTACAATATTGGAAAGTTAAGGAATTTACAATCGTTTTACACAAGAACTTCTTTGAGAAAGCACAGAAATAATAGTGTGAACTTGCCCAGGTAATCTTCATACCAAATACTCTGTGGTTGCCTCCACATACCCAGTCATCCCCTCAAATACCAGAGCACAAACTACATGTCTCTTGAAACAGTGTGTGTGTGTGTGTGTGTGTGTGTGGTGGTGGTGGTGGTGAAGGTGGTAGGGGTGGAGGGGGAGGAACTGGATCCCAGAGCTCTATCTCTGAGATTTCCACTGAGCCTCATCTACCACATCATGGTTCTCTTTCCACGATACAAACTCTCATGGCTGTGCTAGAACTGAGAGACCCTTCACAGGCACCCCCTGCTAAATGAATGCTTGGCTTCCCTTAATAAGCATCGAATAAAAGAAATTGAACAAGACAGGAGTCCATAACATTGTTGATCATTTTTTTACCGTCATCTTCAAATAAAACATTTTCCCAAAAGGTTCATGATTAGTGTGCTATTGTCAGGGTAAATATCTTTCTTACACATTTCAGGTAGCCTTCTTGAAGAGAAGAAAAGGTAGACTATTTGGCATTTCATTTGATTCAAAGCAGGGATTTGAATTTCACAAGAACTGATAGCGCTTGAGAAATGCAATTAGGCTGGTTTCTATTAAATGCTAATCCTACTCTTCGTGAGTTAAGTTGAAATGTATGTGCTGGGTGTATCACTTTTGTTTCCCTAAATCTGTACTTTAAATAAGGCTAGACTTAAGTCTTTTCAACTATGCTCAGAAAGAAGTCCCAAGATAATCATACTCATTGGCATCAAGTTGAAGTTAGAGTAGCTAGCTAAAGACCATCAAAGATCCTGACAATGTTGACAGCCCCAAGAGAATCCTAAATGTTCACCACGTGGGGCTGCTGTCTTCATTAACATTTAGATTTTAAAATTCAGGCAAAATGTATTTGAACATTCCTATTCATATCACATTTTCAATCCTCCTTACAATGTGCTTTAGTGTTTTTGAAGTGGCAGTCTCTAAACCTGGCATTAGAGATTCAAACATAAACAAGACAGGGTTGACTTCCACACTGTGGACAAGGAAGAAACAGTCAGAAGTCATTAACTGCCTCACCAATATAATAAAATATAATAACAAATGGATCTTAAGTGCATAATTCTGAACTAATTAAAAAGGAATGAGGTGCATAATATGATATTTATGTTAATTTCAAAAGCACCCATACACATATACAATGAACATTTTGAAAGAGCAAATTAGAGACACAAAAATACATTTGAGTAGTAGTTGATACAATGGGAAAAGAGAAGGGCAATTGGGGATGAAGAAAGGAGAGGCGGAGGGGACAGAATAGGGACAAAGAAAAATAAGACTAACTTTTAAGCAACGGGCACAGCCATATGATAGAGAGATGATATAGTTTTAGATGTCAGTTTGTTGTTTTCTCACCTAATTGCTTCCTTCTTTGTCCAAAGCATCTAATGCTAAGGAATTTTCTTACTTATAAAGATATTAAAATAAATGAATCAACTCTGGGACTTTATAAGTGGCTTGGTTTTCACCTTCGACAAGATGAGGGAAGCTCATAGGCAAGGGCTTCAACTGATGGCTTAGGGACATCACAGCAGAGAGGGGATGTCAGCTGCCCTCACATCCCCCTCCACCCCCCAGTCCACCAAACGGGGATATGCTTCTTGCTCTGGGTTGATTTTTTAAATTTTATCCTGTTTTTTTACTGAATCAGCTACAGTCACAAAACTTTCATGTGTGAGTTTCAGTCATACAATGATCAAACATCCCTCTACCACCAGTGTACAATTTCTACCACCGATGTCCCAGTATCACTCTCCACAACCCACACCCCACACCCCCATCCTCCAAACTCCATCTCTGAGTTGATTTAATCTGATTCAGATTCTGACCAGCACACTTTGAGGAAAGATCAGACCTTAACCATACTTCTGGTTTCTAAAAATTTGTAGTCTTCTTTCTAAAAAGTTATGTTTGGAGAAAAAAAATATCAGAGTGCTTCTTTCTGAACCTGTTAAAGTTTCCTATTTCTGGGATTCTACACCCAGAAATCAGCAATCAACCTGCATGAACTGCCCTCTGCCCATTCTCCAACAAAGACAAGTTCTTCTAATGGATCCATCCCTAAAGTGTCTTTCTAGATAAATGCAGGAAATCCAGTTAAATTTTCATTTCAGATAAATGACAAATAATCTTTTAGTCAGGAATATGTCCCAAATGTTGCAGAGGATATAGCCAGACTAAAATAATGGTGTCTCTATGAAATTAAAACTGAACTAGCTTTAGACATTCTCTATTCTTTAGCTGCTAAATTTGGAAATCGCACGCTAAAATGATCAACATTAACTATAAATCTGTATTAGCTAAGTGCAATGAAGGCATTAAATAGAAGAACAGAATGGGGCTGAATTAAAGAACCAACATATTTTACATTCTTTTTTGTTGTTGCTACCGAAAGTATTCGATATGCCAGACACAGTAACAACAAAGTCTCCAATGGAGACGTTACTGGGCCCGCTCGAGCAAATCGATGATCAACGGGAGGGCCTTTGTTGTTGTTTTAGTTTTTATATATATATACAATTGCAAATAAAAGTTTAGTTCTTTAAATTAACCTTAATTTTTAATTTAAGTGCCAGCTTAACCTCTAAGTAGGTCTGTGGGACAGGGACATGTTTCCTGGTGCTATCCTCAATATCCTCATCTGCTGGGTGAGGATGAACAGCTAAATGATTTCCAATGATCCTGCTTTTATGTTGCTGGAATTCTCTGCATTTACTTAAAAAGTAAATGAAGAGAATTATGCTGCTGTTAATCCACAAGGAACTACAAAACCAAGCCCAAATGTGAAATTCCTTCTCTTTGGATTTTTCAACAAAACAGACACTGTAAGTTTTTGTGGTCCATACAAAAGTGACACCAGAAGTTCAGGCTCAGTAAAGAGGCCCTAGATTACAAACCCTCAGCACTAAAACAGATCGAAAGCAACTTTGCTCTACACAGCACTTTCCTAGGCTGATGGGCTGGAAGATCTGAACCTACCATGGCTTATCTGGGCTACCACAGCAGAAAGCTATCTATACACGAACTCAGTTTCCCTGTAAAATAGGACTAGTGATGCCTTGTGGAATGGTTTCAAACATTAAATGTATTTTATAATGATGAAGTTTGACACCAAGCAGAACCATTCATGCTATGATTTGATTGCGGAGACTAATTTCTAATAATATCAAGTCTCTGTATAGTCTTGTCTAAGTGATAGTTACCCCTACTCTTTTCATCTATGTGAATAAACAGATAACCGTTTTGCTTTGTCCAGAGTCATGAGATTTTCCTGTCATTTACAATAAAAAGCTCTAATATTTAAATTCTTGACTTGATACGTTTGAGTTTCACAGACTTAAAGTTCCCTATGAAACAAGCAAAGTTCTCACACAGCAAGTAAATGAATATTAAAGAAGCTTCCTGCAAGTCTGACAGGGAATTCCATGTGTTTCTGGAGCATATAATTTATTTCTTTCAGAGAATATATCTTTTTAAATTTTTTTCTTTTTATTGAGATACACAGTTAGAAAACTTCTCATGGTTGGGTTTTAGTAATACACTGTTCCAACACCCATCCCTCCACTAATGTTTATTTCCCACCACCAATGTCCCTCCCACCACCTCCCCCCCACCCCCCCAGCCTCCCTCCATGACAAGCATTTTCTTCTCTCTCTCCTCTATGACAAGTATGTTCTTCTCTGTCTCTGTCTCTGTCTCTGTCTCTCTCTCTCTCTCTCTTTCCTTTTGGCATTCTCGATCACCCTGTTGTTCATCGAGCAGGCCTGGAACAGACCCCAGTAACATCTCCTTCGTCCTAGCCCTGAGATTTTAAAAAGTGCCTTATTCAAGGCTCTTTCAGGGTTAGGAGAATGAGACCCATCATTGTTACTGGTATTTGGCATATTGGGTACGCCACGGGAAGTTTGTGGGCAGGTTACATTCGGTAGCCTACCAGGTTGTCCAAAGTAAGAATAAGATAATAAGATGATAAGATGTCACGTGGTCGCGAATCTCTCTCTCTCTCTCTCTCTCTCTCTCTCTCTCTCTCTCTCTCTCTCTCTTTCTCTTTCTTTCGTTTTGGCATTATGGTTTGCAATACATGTACTTAGAGGCTATCTTGTTCCTTATCCAGAACGATCATTTCCAACTATCATTGTCATAGCAGTCCCTTCTCTATCCCAACTGCCTTCTCCCTATCCAACTTGAGGGAGGAGTACAACTGGACCAATCATCTGGGCCTTTGTTTCTACTGTCCTTGGTATTAAATATCAGAGTATGTATCTTATTCAAGAGTGCAGGTGTGAATGACCTTGTGGGCACTTTCCTAGTGCTGCCTATAAGTCCTTCCCACTGAAATGCGTGTGGTAAAGAGTTTTCCTGCTAGCAAGAGCTAGCCTGCAGGGAGTGGTGGAGGGGATATCTGAACACACACTAGGTGACCAACACCAAATCCTGCAAACAAACGCTTGGCTCCTCCTATAGGTGAGACTACTCATGGGCCTTTGGCCGCCAGTTAATTTCTTTTTCTGTATCCCCTAAGATTCATATCTTGGTCTCTTACACTGAACTCTCACCAAGACAGCCTGGCTACTGCAATCACATTAGGCCAATAGTCCATTACCACTATTCCAACCAACATTTCCCCCAAGCCCACACAAGTAACAGTGAGCACAAGAAACAATACAGCCCTAACCAAAAACTACCAGTAAATTCAGGCCAAAGAACACATTCCCTGAATCAGTGCAAAGGCTCCACATAATTACACGGGAACACCAAATTGGAAGGGAATATCCTTGAAGGGAAAAGAAGAGACCACCACCCACCGAGCTCCTCCAGGGTCCTCCCTGGAAGTGAGGGAGAATGCTGATAGTGTATTGAAAGAACCACCTCCAGACTATTACAGGCACCCTGGGGAAACAGTGAAAAACCCCACCAAAAGGAGTGGATGAAGATAGGAGCTCTGAAGACTCAGTAAGGAACACCCACATACATAATCTCTCTGATAAAAATAAATCAGAGACAAATGGTAAAGATGTTTCATGAGCTCAAAGAAATAGTGGAATGAACTGTTTAAAATATAGGAGAATAAGAGAGAATAAAACATAGGAGGATATGAAAGAAGGAATGGACAGTCAGTAAAATACAGGAGGGTATGTTAGCAGAAATAAGAAAACTACAAGCAGAAACATCAGAGTATATATCTTATTTCTTTGAGAGCATATAGCTTAATTAACAAAGCTTGAAGGAACAAAGTTTGAAAGAACAACATATATATGTATATTTATATGTATATGTATATGCATATATGCTGAATAATATGTTTGTCCTAAGATTGCTGTTTGTTCTAAAATAACTCTCTATATCTTATTAACTATGAACTATAACAAGCCTAGAAAAACGTTTTATCAAAAAATCAAAAACACAAATGCAAAATTTAAAGGGAAAAGCATAAAAGCATTAATAATCTGGAGAACAAGCATATTAATAATAAATTTACCAATGACTAATTTTCCTTCAAACAACTAATTGCTCCATGGGTGAGGTCATAAAAAAAGTGTAAATTTAACCAGTTTTTGATAATCACTATCTCAACTTATTTTAATCTGGCCTATATATTCTGTGCTTTAAAAAGTTTCATATGGACCATATTTAAGTTTTAATCCTGTAAAGACTAACAGGAAAGAGTTCTTTTCTGCCACAATCCTACCAGCACTTATTGTTTCTGGACTTTTTGGTACAGATCACTCTCACTGGTATGAGTTAATACCTCATTGTTGTTTTGATTTGCTTTTTCCTGATAATCGATGACAATAATATTTTTTCATAAACCGGGGCTGGAGAGATAGCACAGCGGGAAGGGCGTTTGCCTTGCACGCGGCTAACCCGGGTTTGATTCCCAGCATCTCATATGGTCCCCTGAGCACCTCCAGGAGTAACTCCTGAGTGCAGAGCCAGGAGTAACCCCTGTGCATCGTCGGGTGTGACCCAAAAAGCAAATAAATAAATAAATAAATAAATAAATAAATAAACCACTCTGTCATCTTTATGTCATATTTGAAGAATTGTCTGTTCATCTCCTCTCCCCATTTTTGAATAAGGTCGATTTTGTTTGTTAGTTTATTTGTTATTGTAAAGTTTTGAGAGTGTTTTCTCCCAATCAGAGAGGTGGTTTTAATTTTATCCACTGATGATAGAATTGTTGCTTAGTGTTCTCTTTTGAACACATTTCACTTTCTCCCCTCACATTTATTTATGAAATTTCTTTGAATAAAAATATTTTACTTCACAAAGACAATTAAGAACAGAGCTTCCATTTTGATCCTGTGATTATACTTCTGAGCATCTACGGCAAGATTACAGAAATATTAATTTGAAAATACATATGCACACCTATGTTCATTGCAGTATTACTTACTACAATGAAAATCCATGCCCAATACTAGATGTCTGGACAAAGAAACTATGATATATACATATATATGATACATGTACAATGGAATGCTACTCAAATATGAGAAAAGATATATGAAATCTGAAGGCATATTAAACAAAGTAAGCCAGGGGAAAAAAAAGAATAAACAACAGATGACCTCACTAAAGCAGGAGGTTAAACAATCCTCAATGGAAACAACCCTGAGATTTGGTCAGCAGAACTGTGATCTGAGTGTTCTAGGGCATATGGAAAACAAGGGACCAAACCTTGGGTAATGGTGGAGGGACCCTGAAACTCTGGTGATAGGTGTGATACAGCAGCACTGCAAGTACAGAATAATAACGTTGTACTCTTGTATAGAAATAAAAATATTTTTAAAGATTAATGGAAAATGTAAAACTTAGATTACCCAAGACAACAGACAGGCTATGACAGAGATCCAATTATCAGTCAACTGTGATTCTTACCCCAGAATCTGGCCACACAGAGAAGACAAAAAAAGACAGTGGTCTTTCCAGAACAGATTTAAATTAATACAAACAAGGACTCCCTCTGTTGTAGCATTATTTTAGCTAAAACAATTTCAATTGAGGGCGCACCATTGGTCAGTGCTGTAGCTCTGTGGAATCCTTGGTTTCTTCAGATCTTGTTTTTTCGTCTCATACCACAGCAATGCAACAATCACTCTGAGAAAGAGTTCAGGAATTTGAAGGTGCTCATGAGTTTGTTTCTACATGAAGTCACATTGATTGCTCAGGAAGCATACTGCCTGTGCTAAATGTCTATATTAGGTGCAGAAACCTCCCACCATGCAAGTCTTGTGTCTCATCAGCTTTCGACAGCATCACGAAATGCAATGGGAATAATCCACCGCTGGATTATGCATGACATTCTTGCTCATTTTTCCTTGACATGATTGAATGGAATTGGTTGTACAGTTCTACTTCTGACTCTGTCTCATTTTTATTCCTGATATAGTCTGTTAGCATCAGAATGTCATTTAAATCAAAACACAATGTAATGTATGTTCAAACACGTTCCTTACAGCTCAGAAAACTTGTGAAAAGAAAACACTATCTATTGTTGTAGCAGTGAGATGAATGAAAAAGGGATTCTGAAACTACCCTTTTTAGTTACCTCATCTTCTTAAGCTTCCCTCTTTTTAATGACAAAATATATTTTAAAATGTTATTAATCACCTGCTCTACCTTATGACCATATGGGAATTACTGGCTCATATGGTAGCTCACCCTGTAAATCCGAAACTGCTCCTTCTCATCTGAGGACCAGAAGCCATATTCCTTGTCAGAAGGGAACTGGGCCTTATGCAAAAGCACATCCACCAGCTGGAACTAGACCGGCCGGTACACCTGCTGGTACACGGCTTGCTTCTCTGCCTTGAAGGACAGAATGTCATCCTGGAGCATGTACCAGAAGGCTGGAGCAATAGCACAGCGGTAGGGCGTTTGCCTTGCACGCAGCCAACATGGCCAACCCGAGTTCGATTCCTCCGCCCCTCTCGGAGAGCCCGGCAAGCTACCGAGAGTATCTCACCCGCGTGGCAGAGCCTGGCAAGCTCCCCGTGATGTATTCGATATGCCAGACACAGTAACAACAAAGTCTCCAATGGAGACGTTACTGGGCCCGCTCGAGCAAATCGATGATCAACGGGAGGGCCTTTACTTTTACTTTACTTTATGGTAGCTCAATTCTTAGTTTTCTGAGAAATGTTCATAATGTTTTCCAAAGAGGTTGAACCAGTTGATATTCTAAACAAGCAATGAATAAAGGTTCCTTTTTCCCCACATCTACACAAACAGTGGTTGATTTTGCCCCTTTTCATGTGTCTTACTGGTACGAGGTGATATCGCATTGATGTTTTGATTTGCATTTCCCTAGTAAGTGATGAAGAGTGCTTTTCTCATATCCCCATTGGCTGAGTGTCTTCATTTCTCATCATCTAATACAAGGGCCAAAAGACACTCTTTCCAAAAGGTACTATAGCCAAGATCTAGAAACAATCTGAATACCTGAGAACAAATAACTAGGTGAAAAAACCTTGGCACTACTTGGTCTTGGTTTTAATAAGAAAAATCAAAATCTTACAACTTGCCAATATAACTGAGGGGTACTATGCAGAGTGAAGGGTGTCATGCAGAGTGAAGTCAACCAGAGAGGGAGGGTTAAGAGATGTAGAGAAAAACAGTAAGGAAGCAACAAAAGACCAAAGTCAATAGAGCTGGAGAGCTGGTCTACAAAACAGAGCTTACCTGACTGGGGAACAAGGGCGGAGGTAGGAGGGGTCCTTGGGATAACAGTATAGGAAAGAGAGTACTCTGGTGGTGGGTGTGGTATTGGAATGATATATACTTGAAGCCCTACCGTTAACAGTGGGCTGGAGCGATAGCACAGCAGGTAGGGCGTTCGCCTTGCACACAGCCAACATGGCCAACCCGAGTTCGATTCCTCTGCCCCTCTCGGAGAGCCCGGCAAGCTACCAAGAGTATCTCATCCCCACGGCAGAGCCTGGCAAGCTACCGTGGTGTATTCGATATGCCAAACACAGTAACAACAAAGTCTCACGATGGAGACGTTACTGGGCCCGCTCGAGCAAATCGATGAACAACGGGAGGACAGTGACAGTGACCATTAACAGTATTGTAAATCATAATGTTTCAATAAAGGGATAAAATATTTTTTAAAGTAAAAAAAGATAAAAATAAAAAATAATTCATAAGATTGAGCTGCATCCATATCCATTTTTAGAAGGTATTAACATGATGGGCTGGAGCGATAGCACAGCGGGTAGGGCGTCTGCCTTGCATGCGGCCAACATGGCCGACCCGAGTTCTATTCCTCCGCCCCTCTCGGAGAGCCCGGCAAGCTACCGAGAGTATTCGATATGCCAGACACAGTAACAACAAAGTCTCCAATGGAGACGTTACTGGGCCCGCTCGAGCAAATCGACGATCAATGGGAGGGCCTTTACTTTACTTTTTACTATTAACATGACACTGGTCACAGGATTTTCACACTGGAGAAGGTGGCAGGAGCCCCTGACCAAGAAAGAGATCAAAGATGATACCTCCAGCCAAGGGGAAAGAAGGTATAATCAGTCTCCTAATTTGAGACACTGAGACGGGCACAGTGATATCTGTGGCGTATTGCTCAAGACTTCATGACCTGAATTTGTTCATAAAGCAGCATCCAGGAAGCCCAAATTGAAGTGAATTTTACAAAACAAGTAGCTAGTATTTTAAAATGTCAAGGATATGCTAAAGAAACAAAGGTGACAAACTTTTAAAGAAGACTTAAGACACATGAAAAATACATTCAGTGCACATGCAAGATTGTAACCTAGGCCAAAAAATAATAAAAAACACAAATAAAAAACAGATTCTTTAGCCTTAATAGATACTAGGAGCCAAGAGGTAAAACAATATGTGAAGATTAGCTAGTAAGATTATACCAAAATTAATTTTCCAATTTTAATCATTGTAGTGTGATTTTGATCATTATGATGAGGTTATATAAAAGAATACCCTTTCTTTGAGGAAAGATATAGTGGATTATATAAAATTACAGGGGTATTTTTTAATTTTATCACATGTAAAAACTAATGGACTGGATGGAAAGATAGCACAGTGGGTAGGGCGTTTGCCTTGCATGCAGCTGACCCAGGTTCGATTCCTCTGTTCCTCTTGGAGAGCCTGGAAAGCTACTGAGAGAATCCTGCCCACAGGGCAGAGCCTGGCAAGCTGCTGTGACTTATTCTATATGCCAAAAATAGTAACAGCAAGTCTCACAATGAAGACGTTACTGGTGCCCGCTCAAGCAAATCAATGCACAACAGGAGGACAGTGCTACAGATGGTGCACATGTAAATCTGGATTTTTTTTAATTTTAATTTTTATTGAAACAAAGTGAGATAGAGCACTACAAAATTGTTCACAATTGCATTCCAGTCATACAATGTTCCAACACTCATCCCTTCACCAATGTAATTAATTTCCCAGCATCAGTGTCCTCAGTTTCCCTCCTACCCCTTCAAGCCACTCCCCACCCCAGCCTGCCTAAGAGCAGGCACTTCTCTTCTCTCTCTCTTTCTTTCTCTCTCATTTTAGGCATTATGGTTTGCTATACAGATGCTGAAAGGTTATCATCCATATCCCCTTACCTGCTTTCAGCACTCAGTTCTTGTCCAGAGTGATCATTTCCAACTAGTATTGTCATAATTTTGGACAACCTGGCAGGCTACCGAATGTACTTTGCCCACACGGCAGAGTCTGGCAAACTCCCCGTGGCATACCCAATATGCCAAATACCAGTCACAATGATGGGTCTCATTCTCCTAAAGAGCCTTGAATATAATCTCAGGGATAGGATGAAGGAGAAGTTATTGGGGCCTGCTCGAGGCAATCGACGATTAACAGGATGATTTGTGATTTGTGATTGTGATTGTCATAATGGATCCTTCTCTACCCTAACTACCCTCCATATCCCACATCATTTACCCACCATTGACCTTACATAAAAATATAAGGGTAATTGGGTAATTTATCTCAAATTGTTCTAGGAAAAATGCATGTATGTATATATATATGAAATACATATGTGTTTATATTGGAGATATAAATTGTATATATGTACACTGGATGTATATATGCATGTATATGTATGTATATATATGAAATACATGTGTGCATATATAGGACATATACTATATATTGGATATGTGTGTGTGTATGTGTAGACACACACAGGAGAAAATGATGAGAGGAAAAGAAGGAAAGAGAATAAAATGATCAAGCAAACATTTCAAAATACTAACAGTTGGGGGGTTCCAAGTGAAGACTATAAGGAAATTGTATTTACCCTAATTTCAACAATAAGGTTGGTCTGGTCTGGCAATGAATTGATCCAAATTAGCACCACTACCAGTGGAACGAACTGACATTTTTGTACCATGATAAGATAGAATATAAAGAATAAAATATCACCTGCGTCATACCCTTGCTAAAAATGTTTATCTGAATCTAAATCAGTCCTTAGAAGTAGTTTCCAGGGCTGGGAATATGGATCCGTGATAAAGGATAAGCCTTGCAAGCATATGAAAAAAGGGAGGAAATAATTTCAAATAATTTCAAATTTCAAAGAAAGGAAATAAAAGAGACATAAGAATGTGTTGAATGACACCAGGTTAAAATATCAGAGAAACCCAGAATGTGAATTATTCAATAATACCACTGCTTAGATTCACCATAACATAAATTGTCAAAGAAATAAAGAAAAAAGTTGTTGTTCAAGAGATGTGGAGGTGATGATAGTTGGTTAAAATGATCTGTGAAAAACATCAATCTAAAGCTTGTATAATCTACACTGAATAACATACTCAAATGGTTTTTAAAGTTCAAAATAAAATTTTAATTGTGGTTATTTAAATCTAACTTGAAAATTAAATAACATTACTTCTAATTTTCTTATGACTCACAATTATGTAGATGATTGTTTTTCATCTATAGGAGATGACTACTGACATGATTAGAGATAAAATGTCATTATATTTACAAAACTTTCAAACAGTACCAAAAATTTTAGGGAGTCAGAAAAGAGATGGGATCAAATAAAGAGGTGGAGGGAGTGGGGAAGGAGAGAAAGAGAAAGAAAAAGAAATGTGAAAATAGAGCAGCATATTAATGTTAAATTCTGCAGGCAAAGAGATTAGTGGGGTAGCTAGGGCACTTGCCTCGCAGGCTGCTGACCCAAGTTCAATTCAGGAACTCCATATGGTCTTCTGAGCATTGTCAAGAATGATCACTAAGAACAGAGCAAGGAGTAAGCCTAGAGCATCTCTGGCCCAAAACAAAGCAAAAACAATTGTTAAATTCAGATAAAGAGTAATTCTCATGTCTATCATGCCATTGTTTTAACTTCTTCAATAATGTTTCCCAGAAAATCACTGAGGGGAAATAATGTCCTGATACTTTTAAAATATTTCTGTTTTCAGGGCTGAAGCAATAGCACAGCGGGTAGGGCATTTGCCTTGCACGTGACTGACCCAGATTCAATTCCCAGCATCCCAGATGGTTCCCCCAAGCACCGCTAGGAGTAACTCCTGAGTGCATGAGCCAGAAGTAACCCCTGTGTATCACTGGGTATGACCCAAAAAGGAAAAAAAAATCTGTTTTCTTTTTAAAGGTTTAGATATTTTTAATGGTTTCAAGAATTTAAAGATTTTATTTTAAAGGAAACGATAACTGGCTGGACTCTGCTGCTCAGATGAGCCTCATCCATTAATTAATTTTTAAAAACACTCAGGTATACAGGTTTTTTATTGAAAATTTTTTGATTTCCTGGAGTGCACAGCCACATTCACAGCCACATGACATCGACATCTCAAGCTCTACAATGCTGATAAATCTGTAGTAACACACCAGATTGGATGGGATGTTATGTAGAAGCCAACCAATCTCGATTAACTCAATATAAATACAGACACAGAAGACTTACCCTGTAACAAGGGCTTCATAGCTCCTTGGTGAGACACAACAATCTTCACTAACTTTCTTCTGAGGAAATGTAGTTTGATCATTCTTCTAGCAAAGCATTTATAACAAGCAATATAAAATAAATTACTGAGGGCCTGCAATGGATCAGGCTCAAGGGGTGGTTGGGAAAATTAGAAATCATGGCGGAGGAAAGGGTGGTAGGATTGGTGTTGGAATATTGAATGTCTGTAACTAATCATCATGAACAACTTTGTTTAAAACAAATAAATAACAAATATATCCAAATGGAAAAAGAGAGAAAAAAGAAAAGATAAAAGCACAACCTCAATTACTGAGCTTGATTCTAAACTGCCTGAAATTTAAAAAAAAAAGTTGTCTCAGTACTATGGAGACAGCATGGATGAAGAAGGTGGAGCACCAACACTGATCCTCTTTCCAACCCAGCAAGGAAATGAACAAAGAGAATTATAGCTGCTCCAAAAATTAGTTCTCTCCAAAACTGTGGTAACCGTGAGACTTTTTTCCCACCCTGAGATTGTTTCTATGCCTGAGCTGTGTACACTAAAGAGAAAAATAATTCTTCTTTTTTCTTTTCCTGACTAATGAACTTGTTCTATTTCTAGACATAAGTCACCCTCCAGGACATTTTTCAAAGCCACCATGTATGACTGGCAGTCACATCTTTAATATCCAAGTATGCATTCCTTTCTTTTCTTTCCAGGACTGTTTCTGTGGTAGTGTGTGGATGATTCCATCATCGAGACAGGGAAAGAACACAACTGTACCCTAGACTTTGTAGTTGTGTTACTTGGTCTCAGATTCATGAACAACAGTCATGGCCCAGCTTCACAAGAAGTGAGGTGGATCGTCACTCTCCTGAGATGCATGCGATTTACAGAGTGATTTTTTTAATTTGTGAATGAAAAATCAGGAATAAAATCTGTATTTTTGTGCTCTGCAGCACTGTAAGTACTATTCTCCCATTGTTCATCAATTTGCTTAGCAGGCACCAGTAACGTCTTCATTGTGAGACTTGTTGTTACTGTTTTTGGCATATTGAATACAACAAGTGGAGCCTGCCAGGCTCTGCCGTGCAGGCAGGATACTTTCGGTAACTTTCCGGGCTCTCCGAGAAGGATGAAGGAATCAAACCCAGGTTGGCTACATGCAAGGCAAATGCCCTACCCACTGTGCTATCGCTCCAGCCCCATAATTTTGTGTAATTACTAATAAATACTATATCTTAGTAATTTAATTGTGAAAAGTTACACATTTAATAACTGCCAGTCTATACTTTTGGAGGGGTGGACGCTCCAGGAAGTACTCAGATGCTCAGGAATCTCTCCTAGCAATTTTTAGCCCAGCAGATAAGCAGTTCAATGCTAGGGCATGAGGAGGTAGTGTTAACCAGATGCCCTGTGGTGCCAGGGATTACCGATGTCATCCTGGCAGTGCTTATGGTTCTTGGCGGCAGTATCCAGCAATACTAAAGGGACCGTGTGGTGCTAGAGATTAAAATGGACTCAGTATACACAAAGCACATACTTTTACCCCTGTTCCATCTCTCTAGTCCCCACTCTAACTCTTATTATATTCCTGGCACAACTAAGAAAAGATGCTTCATTGAGAGAACTTTTTCACTGGTTGTTCCCTCTTCTTGGAACAATTCTCCCCCAGATACTCATATTTGTTTATTTTCTCATGACCTTCAGGTAAATCATCAAACAGCATCTGCTCAGTGGAGCCAAGCCTAGCCACTTCTCCTTACGTCAGGCACTTGCTATAGTTTTGTACTGATTTATTTTCCTCCATTGAATTTTCACACCCTGATTCCTTAACTTTATTTTGATGTCTTGTCAAAGCAAATCAAATGCACAGTATGTTGAGGCTTTGTCTTGTTCCCTTGTATACCATAGGCATCTCAAATTAATGTCTCGCACATAATGTACGTGGTATGTATTTAGAAATAATTTTTAATGAATGATCAATCAACGCAGAATTTCCTGCCCCCATGTCTGACTGTCCTCACCGGGGCCCCTTGGTAGGGGGCGGGTTGAGTTCCCTCCCCGCCCCGACCAGAGCTCCGGCAGCCAAAGACCTCCAGAACTAGCCACAACCATGCTGAGACCACTCTCCACATGCATGAAGGTACCGGCAGAGGAACAATGGCATACGGGTCCCAGGGCTGAGATCTCCAAGCCTGCTCAGATCGGGGCTGAGCATCCTCTACCCAGATCCTCCACCTTCCAGTTGGCAGGTGTCACATCCACCAACTGGCCCCCTGGGAGCGTGTAATCAATTGCCAAGATCCATAGACTATAAAACCCAGCTCCCGGAAGCGCACAGCCACATTTTCAGCCGCTAGACATCTTATTATCTCATTCTTAGTTTGGACAAACCAGCAGGCTACTGAATGTAACCTTCCCACATGGCAGAGTCTGGCAAACTCCCCGTGGTGTACCCAATATACCAAATACCAGTAACAATGATGAGTCTCATTCTCCTAAGCCTGAAAGAGCCTTGAATATGGCACTTTTTAAAAATCTCAGGGTTAGGACGAAGGATACGTTACTGAGGTCTGCTCAAGGCAATCGACGAATAACAGGATGGTCGTGATCGTGATCAATCAACTTAAGGCTGTTGGAAAGCTACAGTATAACTGGACACTTGGAGAGTTCAGAAAAGCAATTGAAAACGAAAGTAAATAAAAGCTTGTATTTAATTAATTGATAAATTTTTGAAGGATAAACATGAAATTTTAATTGATGATACAGTCCTTGAAAATCATTTTAAAAATTCATAAATGACCACTGTCACCATGTAAGTTCATCATGTAAGCCTTGCCCCCAGAGACTCATAAATAAATCTCGAAAGAGACCAACTAGCCACAAAAATTGCTCAGATACCCATTTCTGGCTGAGACTTTGGGACAATCTCTGAGGAGGGTGGGTTAGCGCCTGTCCAAACAAAGCCTCACTAGCTGCTCCCACATCCCCAAATGGCCATCACACCTCCAGCTGGACCTCACCACCTCAGGACTGAGTGTCACAGAAAACCTAATTTGACAAAAATTCCAGGTACATGGGTCTTCGTGGTTAAAAACTCCAGGCCTTTTCAGAGTCAGGGTAGGTGACCTTCACCCACCTCCCCATACTTCTAGAAGACCCGGCAGCCACGCTCAGTTAAATATTTAACTGCCCAGTTAATGTCACTCTCCTCCCATTGTTCATTGATTTGTTCAAGCGGGCCCAGTCACATCTCCATTGTGATACTTGTTACTGTGTTTGGCATATTGAATATGTCACGGGTAGCTTGTCAGGCTTTGCCGTGTGGGCAAGATACTCTCAGTAGCTTGCTGGGCTCTCCGAGAGAGGCAGAGGAATCGAACCCAGCTTGGCCAGGCTGGCTGCATGCAAGGCAAACACCCTACTGCTGTGTTATGGCTCCAGGCATCCCAGTTAATAGCCCAGTTAAATATTCTGGATTTTCTGGAGTGTGCAGCCACAAATATGATCATGAGACATGTCCAAACTCTACAATATTGACATCCCAGTAGTAGAACAACAGATTGGATAGGATGTATTGCAGAAGCAACTGTTGCTGATGAACAAAAATATTAACACAGAAGGTTTAACTTGCAATAACAGCTTAGTAAAAACTGAGACAAGGACTTATGTCCCCATGGTGAGATAACACAATTTTGACAATTTTTTTTCTTATGGAAATAGTTTTTTTAATCATTCAATTAGCCATTTAATGGAAACAAGCAGTATCAAATAAATTATTGTGGGCCTATTGTAGGGGCAGGTTTGAGGGGTATTTGGAAAATTGGAAACTCTGGTGAACAATAGGTGACAATAGTACTTAATGTGGTGTTGGAATATTGATTACCTGCAATAAATCATGAAGAACTTAGTAAGCCACAATGTTTTAATTAAGTGAGAAAAAATTTCATAAACAAACATCAAGTAGTCTACCAAAAATGCACTTAGGATGAAATAATTTGTCTATATATTTATAATTCTCTAATACTTCAAATTGTTTCCATACATACAGTAGAGACTCTATATGAAAAATAAGTATTTTTATTCTAAGTTTAGTTTTACATGCTATTCATGATTATAGCTAAGATTCATGTGAGTGTAGCTTTCACATAAGTATTTTAGTCAATGAACACACACACTCACACTCTCCTAAAGATAACAACAACACCCCACTGCTGTTAATGTATGAGCACTGACAATAATAGGTAACTGGCAGGTGGTGATGTATGCTATATGTATGATACATATTTTGAATAGTATCTTAATTTTTAAGAGCTAATTTAAGCTTCATAATGAGTGCTAAATTTATGCCACCTATTTTGACAACATACTGTATAGTATAAAAATTTATTACAATTTTATGAAATTGTGAGTTAGCAAAGGAACAAACCTACTCAAAGTTGGTTAGTAAATTAAAGTTAAATTTGCAGCAGTCAAGATTTATATTTGTCACTTTTTAAAGAGAAACAGAATAATAACTTAGAGCACCTCATTGTATCTCAAGTTACCTAAATGGAAAAAAGTGTGACTTATAACTTTAATGGGGGGCAGGGAGGAGATATAGAAAACAAGGTAAGGTTTGCAGCATATATGAGTCTTCAAAACTTATTTAACATCCCTAGATGCTAGGATCACCAAAATGACTCTTTTTTTTCCCAAAGTAAAACAACAAAAAGCTAGGAGCTTTCATATTTAATTAGGAGTAGAGCATAAAAATTCTTTGACTAGACCAATTCAAATATTCACCAAAAGGTAGCTAAAAGCTATCAATGACACTACTATCAAAATATACCTGTTTACTTCCATGACTATAAAACACACTAAAGAAACTTCCTCTTATCAAAAGATATCAATTTCTGGAAAGCATAGGAGTCTCAACTCATATGTCATTTCATGAAAAGTTCCTTCATTTGGATGTTGACTTCATTATGATGTTATGTATGCAAACAAAGAACCTTCATTTATTTATTATATATCCAGCTACGCTATCAAGGTGATGCTCAGGGGAGAACTCCTGGTGATGCTCAGGGGAGAACTCCCTAAGATCCCTGGAATCAAACCTGAATCATCCTTCATTTGGGTGTTGACTTCATTATGATGTTATGTATGAAAACAAAGAACCTTCATTTATTTATTATATATCCAGCTATGCTATCAAGGTGATGCTCAGAGGAGAACTCCTGGTGATGCTCAGGGGAGAACCCCCTAAGATCCCTGGAATCAAACCTGAGTCACCTGCATACAAAACAAATGCCTTATCTGCTGTACTATCTCTCCAGCCCCATAGGGAAAAAAAAACTTTTATGATATTTAGATTTATATAGTATTTAGATCTCTACCATTGAATTATTTGCCTTTTACTCCTATGCTATATATAAGAAACATAGAAAGGGAATAACAACTGAAAAAAGGGAAACAGAACCTGAAAGTTGGTCACAGAACAGATTGGCCTGAAAGTGGGTGGACAAGGGGTAAATTGGAGAGGACCTTAGGACTTTGGTGAAGGGAAGTAGACACTCTGGTGGTTGAATAGTGCAAGCATAAGCTATCATTAACATTATTATAAATCACAGTGCTTCAATAAAAATTGGGTGGGGGAATAAAGTGTAGCACCTCTGTCTCAGACTTTCTACATAGGGGTGGACTAGATGGCTAAAGAGATTAATAGGAACACTCTACACAGTAGTGACTCATGAACCATTATGACAGATTAATGAAATATAGTCATTGCCTCAGAGGCTTTATATTATTCACATAATTAGCAAAATTTGAAATTGGTGGTACGTTCATTAATGGATTGGTATATGCACTGGTCATTACCAGAGACATGCACATTTCTCTTCTTTGGAAATGATTTATGTTTCATGAGACAAAAAAATCCATGCAGCTCAGTTTGAACTCCAAACAAACGTGGCCTATGCTTTAACATCAAACAGTTTCAATTCCATACAAAAGATGTATATGTGGTTGATATAATGAATTCCCATACTGCTGACTCTAGAAGCTAACATTTCTAATGATTCAGTAAGTATTGGGTGTTCATGAAGTTGTCTTGCCAACTCAGTGTTGGTTATTTCAGTTGTTTCCCATGTGTTTGTTTTTCCCTTGTGGAAACCTCATAACCAAAGTGTCTCTGGTTGTATGATGGACATCACACATGTGTGAGCAAATGGGAGAAAGCTGGATTTCGTTTTCATACCTGAAAATTATCCAAAGAAGTTTCACAGATCATTCTTTGAAGAGTAGTTAAATATTGCAAACTGTCAGAGCCCTAGCGAAGATGTGAGAGACTAATTATCCACTTCTGAACCTTTTCTGTGTGTGCAGCTCATTGTCAACTGGCATAATTAGAAGATTTACACAAGCTGTCCAAAAGCCTAAACTCATAACTCATCATTTGTGAAGAACATTTGTCTTCTTGGCTAAACAGCATCTAGACGCCCTTCTTTTGAGGGGTTAGTGTAGGATAGAATATCACCAATCGGAGGGGCAGGGGCTCCCAGGAGAGGCAGGAGCTTGCTCCCACACTATTTAATCAACCTCTCTTTTCTTCTGACAACCCCATATGTTTGGACAGCAACAAGTGACCAAGGTTTGCCAGCCGCAGCATAGGAGACACTCTTTGGAATACTGAATCTCAACAGTGATGCAATGAGCGTCCTTTGTGAAGTTAGTCACAAAGGAAGCAAAAGCACTGAGAGTCCCAAGAGTACATACCAAAAGTGACCATAATCAATGGTACCAGGTATGGAGGCTAAGGAGACTTGTATGTATGTTCCCCAGGGACAGTCCTCTGAGATTTCTGTCCATGCTCTTGAGCCTGCATCTGATACTTCTGATAATCCAACTCTATCAGGCTGTCTAACATAGACTTAGCTGGAGAACGCTAGGCAGAACTGCAAAACGAAATATTAAAAAGGCACTCTTCCTACCGCCTAAGAGAAGCACAGTGTAGTGAGGTTAGTGCTGAACTAAAATTTCATTCTAATGCCATTCTAATGCCTGGACCTCCAGCCTCTTTGCTTTCCAAGGGTTTCTAGATTTTATTCTCAGTAGTTCTTTCCTGAATCACATCTCCACATTGTCTTCAGTTCTTTCATGCTTCTTCTATTCAATTATTTTTATTATGCCAGGACTCAACCCAGGGCTTGGCTTTAATATCAGGCCACATCCCCAGCCCCTAAATATACTGCTTTCTCATCTGTTTTTCAGGTATTTATCCAGTCCCTAAGGCTGAGAACATATTGGACATAAAAAGCCCTCCAGGTTTTATTTATTTATTATTTATTTTTAAATCATCAGAGCATTCTGCCATATGTCTGAAATATGGGAGGTTTTTGTCACATAAACATTTCCTTCCAAATGCACTAAATAGCCCTTGCATCATAATCATGAGACTCCACTGTACTCGCCCACCTCTTAGCGAGAATATCAAATTCCAAACAATTCAATTATGGGCACCATAAATGTCGCTATGTTAGGTTCTCACTTTAGCACAGCTGATGAGGAGCCTCCATAATCTGCTGATCTTCCACCTCATAAACACATCATACTGGCACCTACTTAGTGTAGGCCCTGAGCTAGGAAATGGAAATGCAACGATGGATCTGAGTTCTTCCATTTAAGAGTCTGCAAACATATGGAAATCAAGATACTAAAAATGCATCCTGGGAACTTGAAAAGGTGGTTCAGCAGATAGGACACTTTGCTCACACAGGTTGAGCCTATATAGTCCCCCAAGCACTGCCAAGAGTAATCACTGAGCAGAGGAAGGAGTAAGACCTGGATCACTGCAGGATGAGACACCAAACAAAATGCACTCTGCTCCCAGCTGGAGTAGCAACATGGTTATGGAGTTTACTCAAATTCTCAATACAGAGGCAGACCTGGAAATTTGGAAATGCGAAAGAAAAGTCATGGATACTGATTAAGGGAGGAAGAAACCAAAAGTATGACCAAAGAGTGAGGTCCGGCAGTTGCTAAGAAAGAGGGGAAAATTAGCTACCAAATCTGAGAGAAGGAAATTGAAGACCAAGAAATGATACAGAGATGAGAAACATGGCAAAAATTCATTATCAGAACTGGCAGGATTGGCTAAAACCTGGAAAAGGGAGTGAGGATGTTGATAGGTTAGTAGCAAGTGGACAGTACACTGAGCATGTGTTACAGAGTGGGTTAAGGTCAAGGTTCTTTGCATCCATCACTTCACATTATAGTAAGCAGAGCAAACATGAGGTACTTGAGGAAACAGCTTTAAAAGTGATTATTTGATTAAGAATATTGACAAATTCAGAAAAAAATAATGGTAAAAGAAGAAAAGTAAGGAACAGGGTACCATTTATATGGAAGATAGAGAAGTGAGCTGGGCTAGCGGGTAGGAATACTTCAGGGTGGGTGTGGGATTGCCTGAGATCAAAGACACCCTCGAAAATTTGCAGTTCATTGTGAAATTCATAGAAAGTTTTTCTCCACCCCTATGCAGGAGACTACTGTGTGGTAGGCTGAGTTCCCTGTGACACCAGCCCAAAGGGAAATGGAACACAGGAAGATTACTAGAGAGTGCTAGTATATTCTGCACCTTTGAGAAAGTGAAGGGAAAGGGACTGGGTAGAAAGAGGTGGGCTTCAATGTCACCACAGCAAAAGCCTCAGGTGATCCTGAGTGCTACCAGGAAAAAGCAGTTTGTCATTGTCAGAAAACCAAAAGCAGATCACAGGGGAACTATTCAAATCACAAACAAAACAGCCCAGCACTCTCCATGAGCCAGGGACTCTGCTAAGGCATGTTTCATATTGTACCTTGCTTAATCCACCCCAAATCCTATAGATCACTTCCATTCAACACACCAGACTAACAAGGACCTGCAAAGAACAACATTGGGGAAACCCCCCCCCCCATGAATAAGAAACCATTCTGCTGTGACCTCATGACAAAAAGATTTAATTTAAATAAATAAATAAATAGTTCTGGGTAGTTTTGTTTGTCTGTTTTAGTTATTTGGAGTCTTGGGTAGCAAAAAGAAAGGGGGTAGAGAATTTTAATTTTTCCTTGTGAATTGTTTCTGTTTGTTTTACACTTTATGAGAGTAAGAGGAAAGAAAAAAATTCCTCTGCAAATAAACTATTGAAAACTGTCAATTGGCTTTCATTGAAACAAAACAGGATAAGAGGAAAGATGAAGAAAGAAAAGGAAAAAGAAAAGTGGTTTAGAATTAACTTTGAAACAATTGTTTAGGTAAGAAAAGAAACAGATGCATGAAGTTGCTATACTTCGTTTTACTTAGAATCCAGCCCTTACACATATATGTACCTGTGGGTTACATGAATAATGTTTTGGCATAGCACTTAACGACAACAATATTAATTCCAGTATAATACTTATTCTGTACCGATTACTCTGCTAAGATCCTTACATACATTTCCTTATATAATCCTGTTAAAAGATAAACTGAGGCATATTAAACATATTAATAGTTCATTTGAGCAAAAATCCATTGTTTCCCAAAAAACTCAGAGAACTTGAGCAATTTGTCCTGTTCTCTCAGCAGGTAATTGGAGAAACCTGGCTTGAACTCCTGATAATACATGGTGGACTTTTGTTACATAGACCATATGGACACTGTAATTAAGGGGAAAAAAACCAAAATACATATTTGTTAGTCAGATGTCTTAAAAACACACATATCAAATATATTGATTATGGGCACAGGTAGATGGTAATATAAATGCTTAACTGAAAGTCATATCTGTGAGACATCAGTGATAGAGACCCAAGATCAATCTTAGGAGAAAGCAAGACGACTAGCAGGGGAGCAGATCACGATCACTACAAGCATTTGGAATGCTATTATGCAATGTGCATGAAGAGCTTTAAGTGCATAAAGTTTTGGGCCCAATTATTATTATTTTTTCTGCTTTACTGTACCATCTGGCTAACAGCTCAAACAGAGCTGCTGCCATCAACATGCACATGAAATCAGTAAAAAGAAGAAAATTCTTCCTCAACAGTGAAAATTAAGCTTGTCAGGAAAAAGTAGAAACCTTGGATATACCACAATGCATCATGGATGCTAGTTTTTCAAGTAATAGCACAGCAGGTAGGGCGTTTGCCTTGCATGCTGCCAACCTGGATTCGATTCCTCTGTCCTTCTTGCAAAGCCCAGCAAGGTATCAAGAGTATCCTGCCCACACAGCAGAGCCTGGCAAGCTTCCCGTGGTGTATTCGATGTGCTAAAAACAGTAACAAGAAACCTCACAATGGAGAAGTTACTGGTGCCCGCTCGAGCAAATTGATGAACAACAGGAGAGCAGTGCTACAGTTCAGCACTACCACACAATCACATGCCAGGTGTTACTATACCTGGCAGACAAAGTGCCTATTTGAAGACAGAGGGTACAAGTGGGAAGGATCAGGAAGAGAGGAGGGGGCCAGAGAGCAAAGCATGCTGGACCTTAAAATGGCTTGTCTTCACTCAGTTTTAAGTGCTGATCATCTAGGAGGTAAGGGAAGAAAACATTCTACGTCAAGCTGACAGATTTTCTCTAGTGAAACACCAAGTCCACATGAAATGTTCCTTAGGAGGACAATTCAGAGAAAAAGTTAGTCTATGGAAGCGGAAAACATATGTTTAATAATCCAGAAAGAACATTAATTATGGAAACGCAGAGACCAGTTTACTGCCTTAAAATGACATGATAGAAACCAGAAGAAAATCCTTGAAAACCATTTGGTATCTTTTGAGGGTATAGGGGAGGAAAAGTTGGGGGCAGCATTGTTTTTCAAAAGGATCTGAGGGTAAGGGCATGAGATCATAAAAGAATGAGATGAAAAAGGAAGACATAAGATAAAAGAAGAGGAGATACTGAAGAAACAGAATGACAGAATTTATTTTAAATGCAATAGGAGATTAAGAAGGTTGCAATTCATATCCGCCCACGCACGTCCACAGAATCTGTCTTGTGGAGAAAAATATTTTCCCAGAGAAGACATAGAATAGTTGGAGGAATAAAAATGAAAATAACTCTCGTGTGCATATGTTTTTACCTGCCTGACCCCCACCCCACTCTCTGGAGACCTCTCTTAGTCCCCCCCCAATACACACACCCAGACACAGAGAAACAGAGACAGTATTCTGAGTAGAGAGACCACAGCCAATTGCCTTTCATTAGGCAAAAATAAAATTAGGGCATTTATTTCTAGACACACTCTTTACACCTGTTTTTAAGTTTTAACCAAAAAATAAAAAAAAAGAAAAGAAAAAATCCATTAATTCAGTTAGAATTAATGGATTAACAACAAAGAGAATACTATTAAAAAGTGATTTTAGATTATTAAATTAATTCATCAAATTACAGAAAGCAAAAGAACAGTAATTATATGTACTGAGACATCAAAAATTGAGAATGAAAATTTTTACATTTTTACACCACAAAAATGTCTTTCCATTTGTGAATGCAAGGTAAAGACTCTCAGCTTTCTAAGTTTTCTGTAAAATATTCACTTTTAAAAATATTTTGAAAGAAATATATGAGCCAACAGAAAAGAAAGAAACCAAAAAGGAATAAGGAGGAAAAGAACGAGCACTAAGTACTGAAAGGTGATAAACATAGAGCTCAGTTAAATGATGGTCAAATGATTAATCTCTGTAATCTCTTAAGGGGTAGATACTGAATGATCTCTCTCATATGTCAGATTTAAAGATATACACCAAGGGAGCAACAAAAGGCCAAGGGCAACATAACAGACCTATCAGCTAAGTTGGAGGAATGAGATGCAGAAAAGGAGGGATATTGGAGTCCTTGATGGAAGGAGGTGGGTGCTCTGGTGACGGGTGTGGCGTTAAAATTATTTGTACAAGAAACCATCATTAACAGTGTTGCAAACCACAAAATTTCAATCAATCCATAAATTCAAAGTTTTACTAATAAAAAAATAAAGTTCTGTCTCAGGGAAAGAATAAACAGAGTTATGCCTATTTAAATACAATCCATGTATGAAGAGAAAGGAAATTGTGGAGAAAAATGAAGAGTGCTAAATTTTCACAATAATATCCTTAGGTCCCAGGACGCCAGTATTCTCCACGTTTCGTGACTCCCAGGTTGTCCTGTTACAGATCAGAACCCTGTGGCCTTGAAAGGGCCAGGGATCAGCCCCAGGATTCAGACCTGCTGCAGGTGTTGTGAAAAGACACCACTTCCTTCATTTCCCATGTCAGTTTCGTGCCAAGAGTTCTATTGACAGGATTTCTGGAGAAGAAAAGAGTAAGAGACTTGGTTTTATTGATCTTTATGATTTCGGTGAAGAAGTGTTAATAGAATGAAAAGTACTGACGTCAAAGCTAACAAATGCAGCAGGAAATGTTCTTTATAATTTACTTTGTTTTAACTTAGAAATGGATCAATTGAAACAAATGCTTCCACTCTCCAAAAATGTTAAGGATTCGGAAAATATAACCACTTATTTTATTCTGTCCCCCTACTCCTGATCCATCTGCAGAAAAATGCTTTCTCTTGTTCTGTAAGATACCTTAGGGATCATACGAAATACTACCTGCAACTTAAAATGTAATCATTAACAGAGGAACATGGATTTAGAAAAAGGCAGACACCACATCTGCTGATACACATGTTAACTGTGATTATTACCTGCATTATTTTAATGTCTATGATTGCCCTGAGTCACTTCTCACTCTAAATCAAGAATAAGCAGATCAGCTTGCATTGGGGGACACTTCATAGGGTACAAGGCTTGTCCAGATATTTCTTTTGTCACCGAGTTTCTCATTTTCTCCTTTGCTGGCTCTCCATTTTTAACCTCATGGGGACTTTAAAAAGACATCAAATACTGTAGTATGTTTCTAATTTATTTATACTTAAAATCATCAAAATGCTCTTTTGTAAGAGTCATTTGATGTCTCTGTATCCTTATGGGGCCTTTTCATTAGCCATGTCCCTGCCCTGGAAAAAAAAACAGGAAGTCACAATTTGCCACAATTAAAAAGACTGAGCCGGAAAACAAGGTTTGAATTCAGTTCCACAGGGTCTCAGAACACTGTTGCCTCTCTCCAAGTAGGCTTCTTGTTTTTCAAAGATGGTTCAGAACACAGCAGACTTCTTTAAATTCAAACTTCCCCAGTGGAAGGCAAAATTTGTAATAACGATACTTAGGGTGCAGTTTACCTATTTTTTTAAAAAAAATTATGGGGTCCAGGGAAAATTGTGATCCCTCAAATAGGCTGAAAGTGGAGAGGATAAGATTCATAGCTTTACTACCAAGTTATGGTGACTTCTCTGAGTTGGAAACATTTATTATCTTTATTATACTTCAAATATTATAAAATCAAACTTTTTATTGTTAATCACTGCCCAAATAAAATCCCAGCAACTACGTACTTAAGAAAAATTAAGTAGAGGGAAGTTTCTTGATTTTTCATTTTCATAAATGCAGATTTGGTCTCTGGCCTATAATTAATTGTGGCAGGTATGTAGTTGATAAAGAGAAAAATATCTGCTGGGGATACTGGTAGTGGGAAATGTACACTGGTAGAGGGATGGGTATTGGAACATTGTATGACTGAAACCCAATCATGAAAGCTTTGCAACTGGTGAGTCAATTTATTATTTATTTATTTATTTACTTACTTACTTATTTATTTTGCTTTTTGGGTCACATTCAGTCGATTCTCAGGGGTTACTCCTGGCTCTGCACTCAGGAATCACTCCTGGCGGTGCTTGGGGGACCATAAGGGAAGCTGAGAATCGAACACAAGTAGGCCGCATTCAAGGCAAACGCCCTACCCGCTGTGCTATTGCCCCAGCCCTGGTGAGTCAATTAAAAAAAAAAAACAAGTCTGTTCTTGGTATATGAGGAAGACAGCTGACTTGTTTTACTTACGTTCTATATTCTTAATTCAATATGCTTAAATTCCATCATATCCAGGTGCTATGCTTCCTAAACATGACTGAAGTTTCCAAAGTTATGTCAGGATCCACTTGAAACCATTTCAATTGTTGGGAAAAGTGTAATAGAAAGGACTATAAACTAGCCATAATGTTGTTGACTGGGAATGAATTTGAACCACTGATTGACTGACCCATGCCCTGTATGCAGAAATGTCCTGCAGATCAAGAAAAATACTGCAACTAAAACCTAATCCTGACACACTATGTGTGCAACACCAGTAACTGCCACGGATTAGCAGAGCCACTCTGCAAAACAGCATTGGGCTGTGTATTTGCAACTGAAACCACTGGAACTAAAAGACTGAGAAGACATAGTGGCATGAGAGCTCACAAAGTCGTGTTTAAAAGTATTCAACTACAGTTGCCCCACAGATGACACACAGGACTCCCAGCAAGAGGCCTCCAAGGCCAACCGCCGAGGATAGGGCGCTGCACATTGGTGCCCACATTTTAAGGGTGAACATATTGACACTGAACAAAAGCTTGCAAAGATGTAAGACTGATTCAGTGGAGGCTGTCAGAGGAATGTCCACTGCAGGGGTGAAGACAGGTATCTCAAACAAGAAGGAGCAAGACCCCCCCATGAGTTGGGGTTGGAGCTGTAGTATTTGTCTTACATGCAGTTGACCTGGGTTCAACCCCCAGCAACCCATGATCCCCTGAGCACCTCTAGGAGGTGATCCCTGAGTGCAGAGGCAGGAACTGAGTACTGCTGGGTGTGGCTTAAACAAAAAAGATTCTCCCATAAGCAACCCTCAGGGATAAAACCTAATGTAGGACCTCTCAACAAAGCAGAAAGGAGTTTGCAGTCTCCTTGCTCAGCCTCTACCAAAGGTTTTGAGACAAAGATAACTGGTATTTGAGATCTGAAAAACTGTAAGAGAGTGCTTAAGCTGCCCAAGGTTCTCATTCCCATTTAACACACACACACACACACACACACACACACACACAGAGAGAGAGAGAGAGAGAGAGAGAGAGAGAGAGAGAGAGAGAAAGAGACAAGAGAGAGGTGAGAGGCTCAAAAGCAACTGCTGTAGCTGGAGATCAGCAAATTGGTAAAGCCTTACATATATGAGACCTGGGTTTGATCCCGAGTAATGCAAAATAAATAAATAAATAAATAAGTGATAGCTGCCACTTGTATAGTAGCCAGTAATTCATATCATCAACAGTTGCATAAGTGCCACACATGTGTCAAGTCTTTTACCCATGTTCATTCTTTACAATAGCATTTAATTCTTTTTTTAAATAATTTTTTAATTAAATCACTGTGAGATACAGTTACAAAGCTTTTGTCATCCACTAGTGTACATTTTCCTATCCCTCCTGACACCCCCACCCCACCCCCAGGCTGCCTCTATGGTAGGTACTTTTCTTTCTCTCTCTCTCTCTCTCTCTCTCTGTCTGTCTCTCTCTCTCTCTGTCTGTCTCTCTCTCTCTCTCTCTCTCTCTCTCTCTCTCTGTGTCTCTCTCTCCTTTTGGACATTATATTTTGCAATACAGACACTGAGAGGCCATCATGTTTGGCCCTTTACCTACTTTCAGCACATATCTCTCATTCAGAGAAATACCTTCCAACCATCATTGTCATAAGGGTCTCTTCTCTGTCCCAAGTGCCCTCTCCCCAAGCCCTTGAGGCAGCTTTCCAACCATGGATTATTCATCCTGGCCCTTGTTTCTATTGTCCGTGGGCATTAGACTCATACTATGTTTTTCTATGTCCCACAAATGAGTGCAGTCATTCTATCTCTGTCCTCTTTCTGACTTATTTCACTCAGCAACATAGCATTTAATTCTTAATAAATCTAAGGTTTTGGGGCCAGAGAGATAATACAGTAGGTAGGGCATTTTTCCTTCTATGTGCCTGACCCAGGTTCGATCTTTAGCAACTCAAGTGATCCCCAGAATCCACCAGGAGTGATCCCTGAGCAGAGCCGGGAGTGAGTCTTGAACAATGCCAGCTTCCCCCAAAGGAAAACAAAGAAATTTTAAATAACTCTAAGAGGTAATCATTACTCTTGGCATAGATCTACACATGAGGCACAGAAATGGCTATTAATCTGGCCAAGTTTTCTCACCGAGAAAGACGTAATGGGAATTTAATCACTGGCAGCATGGTTCTGCACTATGGTCTTTAACATTAAACAATGTACCACTCCAATTTCTATTTTCAAGTATCAAGTTGTCTTACTTGAACTACCAATTTCTATTTTCAAGTATCATGTTGTCTTAATTGAACTACGACTACTATCTAATTATATTATAGCTAACTAGTTGTGGCTGGCCCCTTTACTGCAAACATAAATGTATTAACTAAATTCTCCTAGAAGCTGATTAAGAAAGTAGTATTATTTTATTTGTTTTAACAAGTGAGTAATCAGAGACCTAGAGAAAATGTGCATTTTATTTAGTTTCAGATCGGGTAAGAAGCTGAGTGGTAAAGGAATCCAGACTGCCTGGTGAAAGAGTTTATTCTCTCAACCATGAAACTAGAATGCATGATTTAAAGGAAGCCTCTATAATGCAGAATTTATGACTTCTCACCTTGAAAATCCATTGGCTGGTTACCATAAGTGGGCCATTTACTCCCATCTTTTCAGGCTAATCAAACTTTCATCTTTGTAGACATAGTCCATCATGCATACTTTTCACCAATCAGACTGTCCTAGCAGATTCTTGATAGGAATTAAAGAAGCTTTGCTTCATGTCATGGCCTTTGAAAAGGGAGTTTCAACAAAGATAATACATTTAAAAAAACTGAAAAGTTCTGAGTCAGTGTTTCTTCATGGCCTCTGTCACCCTGGTAGAGCTCCACCGCTTCAGACAGGAGAATCCAATGGGAGCAGAACATTTTATCGCTCCTGATCCCTGTGATTCTTCCTCAGTCTGAGTCATCCTTTAAGCAGCTTAAGTAACCAAATATCTAGTTCTCCTGTGGCGTTGAAGCTATCCAAAGGGAAGCAGTCCTCACATAATTCTTTGTGGTATTCTTACTCTGAATATTAAAGCCAAAATGCTCTTCCATCTAAACTCTAAATTATTCAAGGGAAGTTTAGCAATCATTCTTCCTAGGCAATAAAACAAGTTCTGGTCCATAGTAGGAACTTAATGAATATTTCTGTGATAAGTGAGTAAAACTAACTAATAATTGATCTTTGTGGAGCTGAAGAGATAGTACAATAGGTAAGATTCTTGCCTTTCAGGCGGCTGACCCTAGTTCAGAATCCCATCAAGTCAACTGAGCCCACCAAGAATGATCCCTGAGTGGAGAGTCATGAACACTTCCAGTGTAGCCACCAAACAAAAAATTGATAAATAAAAAAATTGATCTTCCCAGAACCTACAATGATACATACATATCAGAATAATTGGTCGGAAACATAGTTCTTTTGGAATCCAATAAAGAGTAAAATCTTTGCAATTAAAGAAGTTTTCCTAGATAAAGGAGTATTTTCTATTTTATAGGAATCTCACAGCTAATAAATAGTGACTTACTGAGAATCTAAAATCTAGGCACTACCATAATTTAGAGGAAAATTATGTTTTTATCTCTCTTTAAAGACAATCCACACTACAGTTTACTAAAGAACATAGTTAAAGACAGTCAAAATATTTACAAATTTGCACATTTCGTTTTGTCATAATGCACTCTCTTACAATGGCTCTAATTTAGCCATATTTTTTAAAATTTAACTTTTCGTAGACAATAGCCATAACAGTTGACAGAATTCTATATTCAATATCAATATTTAGAGTTGACATTGATTAGATAACAAAGTTTCATTATAAAAATAAACAAGTATAAAATCAATTTTTATGTAAAAATCGTTTTATCTTACCACAGGGTTGTTAAGTAAATCCTTGTCTAAGGATTTACTAGGCTGTTCATTGCTAATTGAGCCTTCTGTGTTATTGCTTTTTCTCCTTGAGTTTAGTTGGCTTCTATGTTACTTTCCCATCTAATTTGGTGTGCTCCTACTGGAATTTCAGTATGGACCCATTAGGAAGTATTGCATTGCTGCGTATGTGGTCACAGGGTCCACAAAAGAGTGCAGAATCTCTGCTCTGAGCCAATGAATTCACATGAAGCTGCTGTGAGAGGTGGGCTTTGATGTCGTAGTTTCCAGAAGTACAGGGAACACCAAGAAGACACGAGCATTCTCACCCTGGGCACCAGGGTACCTGAAATTATTCACAGTTTGGAACCTCTGTAGAGAATAAAAGTAAATCTGTGGAGTTGAGTCCTTGATGTGGCTGCAGTGTTGGGGTTTGGGTGTAGCTGCCAGAGCCTCAGCAGGGCAGAACTCAGCCCACTTGCCTTTTCCCCTAGACTTTTCAGCTGCGGGACAGGTGTTTCCATGAATTTTACTTCCTTGGTGTGCATCTCCTCAGAGATTTAGTCAGGAATTGGTAGAGCAGGAATAATGGGCAAGTCAACAGTGTGGCAGCTGAGGGGGATGAACCTAGCCATACTTTAAATACAGATTGATTACGTTTTTTGCTTTGGGACCCTAACCAGAATCTCAGAGTTTACTTATGGCTTTCTTCTGAGGGATCATTCCTGGTAGAGCCAAGGGGACCGAAAGTGATGCCAGGGATCATATTAGGGACTACTATGTGCAAGGCAAGTATATTACCCCATGCCATCTATCCTAGCCTGTTTTAAGTCTTTTCAGAAGTCTTTTCAGAATTTCATATCAAATTTTTTATACCTTTCTATTTAAGTGAATATATGCATATATTATAGATTAATAGATAGATAATTCATTTCTTCAATTATAGTTCCTTGAATTCATTTTACTAACCTATTTTATAATGAAAAGGAGATCCATGAAACTCTCAAGTATAAAATTTTTTGACCATTTTTCTTTTCCAAAGGAATTGTGTTTAATTCTTTTTCAAGAAGAGTATGTTTCCCTAAAGCATCCTAAATATCATTTGTTGTTAAATCTTTATTAACACCCCCATATCAGAATGTCCAGTATCTAGAGTCAAATTATGTCTAGTTAATCACACATATTTTCAAATAATTAAGATAAACTTTTAAATAAAAGAAATAGGAAAAAGTATTTTATAACTGAACTATATTAAGTCCAAGAGTTTTTGCTGAAACTAAACGATGATAAAAGAAATATATAACAAAAGGCCAAGGATACAGGAATAAATACAAGTTTCCTAAAACTCAATAATAAGGCTGTGTCAAATAAACCCATGCCTTATTATATGTTGGACTGATTACAGCATAAATGGTTTTTGAAGAAACATGCTCAAATAGATTATGTTGCAAAGAATATGACAATGAAGAAAAAAGAAGGAGAAAGATAATATAGAGAGAAAGAATGTGAAACCATCTCACTCAGGGGGGTAAAAAAAAGTCTTGGCATTTTACAAGTACTCGTCTAATCCCTTGTCTGTGCACACATAAAATTGCATACACATAACTGCATAGTTTCCCTTCTCAAAATTTAGCTCATACAGAACACACTGTTTTGTAACCTGACAGGCCTTTTTAAGCCCTAAAATTCATAACTCAAGGCCTTGAGGCAAACTCTGGAAGAAAGGGAGGACAGAGCTTGAATAGCAATCTTATTAGAAAAAAGAAAGGGAAGGAAAGTGGAAGGCAAAGGAGATCAAAGAAGACAGAGGATATAGAGCTGAAAGGCTATCACAAGGGAAGTGAAAGATAAAGACGGACTTTTTTCCATTTAAACTCCATTTTTTAATTTCCTTAATCGCATCAACATTGCACTATTGTGTGTTTTGGGAAATTTTACTCGAGAATTCAGTCTTCTCTCCTCCTCTTCCTCCCCCCTTCTCTGTGGCTGGGGTAGTTCACAGCACAGCGCAGAGATGCCAACCACTGGAGCCAAATTCAATTCCAAATCCAAACATAAGCAATGTTTGCGAATCGAGACTCCTTTGAGGTTCACCCAACTCCAATTTTACCAATTCCCTCCAGGGAAAAAGTTCTCTTTGAAGCTTCTGTGTATCCGAGTGCATTCTGGGAAGCGGGTTTAAGTTTCTGATGTGGGGCACTTTACCTATAGAATGAATGCACTCTGCACCTAACCTCCTCATTACTTTTTGTCCGCACAGCCTGTGACAATGTATAGTAAACTTGGTCCTTGAAGGCATGGCTGGAAAACATTTTTGTTCATGAGCATCTAAATTAAAATTTAAAAGGCAAATCGAGAATATTGAATTAGCCCAGATGTTGTAAAGTTAATATGCATGTTGATTTCTTCAGAAATGGTCTTAAGTTTTGAAAAAAAAAAATGGGAAGGGGGAGAACTTGAAATGAAGCATTTTAAAATGGTAGTTTAAAAACTTAATTGTATCTAGCAATGTCTCACAGATAAATGCCACAGGCCACAACTTGAAATGCTTAAAAAAAAAATTTTTTTCCCCCACTAAAGAACATAGCCTCCAAAACTATGTGAGTTGGAGCATGTTTCTCTAAGTGTACTTGCAAAAGGGGGAGTGTAGTCAAGCAAGTTTAAAGGACGCTACCTGCCCTAAAAGACCTGAAAGCACAAGTGGAAAAATAAATAAACTGAAGTTCAATGTAAACCAGGCACAGGGGTGGGCTGAGAATTGTGCCCATGCAGAGAAGTATGAGCTGACAAAGTCCACGTGTCTGGGAGTAAATGGAACACAATAGCAGTTTTTTTTTTATTTATATGGGGACCCAACTGCATCCAGTTCCTTAAAACCAGAGCCCCCTTTCTTTCTGGACTCCCAGGAGGCATATTTCTTTTCTCTTTACAGGATCTCCCCTCCCCACCAAAAATGTGAGAGCAGAAGACAAGATATTGACATTGTCAACATGTGTCTTGGTTGACTCCATTCTTAATCGCCCCACCATGTGTACCTGTTTTCACTCTCTCCTCTCAGATTAAAACTTCAAGGAAGCTGAGAGTATGTCTCCTTGCTTAATCCTTAGCAATGTTCCCCAGGGCCTCATCATCATGTCACACACCCAATGTACACTCAGGAAATATTTGAGAAGAATGGCCTGCGTGATCATTTCCTTCTTAAATTGCTGAGTACAGCTTTGGGAGTGGACCTGAAGAATTATGTCTCTTAGGTCTCCAGGAGTCAGTACATTTTGCTCAATTATTTTGTACGATCCCACGCAGTTTCAGCACACTGTTTGATCGTAAATAAATATGACTTGGTTGATCTTCCATCATGAGCTTTTCCAAAATGCATCAATATTTTAAAAATATATGCCTACTTTTATGTTATCCTGTTTTCCACCCTTTGCTGGACCTAGTGTGGACTTGTCAATTTGAAATCCCCAGCACACCAATTTCCATGTTGCCTATTTGTACTTTTTTTTCCTTCTTTCATACTCATACGTCAAAAACATTTTAATTGATGGTTTCTATTTTAATTGTTTTATTCTTATGTAGATGTTTGATCAATATAAAATCCAAATTTATTTTGGTACAAAGTATGCAAGTTCATTTCTTTATACATTTGTGAATAAATATTAATCTACTAAAATAATTCCAACATAATCTAGCAGTCAATTAAATATTAATCTACTAAAATAATTCCAACATACTCTAGCAGTCAACTTATAATTTTTTGCCAAATTTATCATATCTCAAACATATTTATAGTTTTCCTGTGTCATTCAACTGGTTCAATTATTTAGTCTTGTGCTGGTTTTTCTCATTTTAGCTTTCTCAGCTGACTTCATATTATCTCAAGATTTTCATATTAAAAAACAAATTTATGTGAATATACTGTTTCATACAAATACTTGAATAAATTGTTAAGTTTCAGAAACTACCTAGAATTTTAATGAAACTTCCTTTGAAGAGATTAGACATCTTTTATTGCATTTTCTTATATAAAAACATGCTATGCTTTTCCACTTGTACAAAAAAATTTATATCTTTAAGAGTTAAATAGTGATCATGTTTATAGTGATTGCACATATAGCTTATTAAATTTCTTTTATTCATAAATTGTTGTAGTTATTTTAGTGGGTGTCTTACTTTATGTGGGCTTCAGCTGTGATCAAGGGTCCATAGACCAATCCTAGCAGTGTTGAGCTGGGCTATAGGGGCCTAACTTTTATGCTCAGTCCAGGTAACTCAGTGCTGCTCAGATAAAGGGGTACTTAGGTATTCTGAGTTCTAAGAACTGAACTTTCATTTTTTTAAAATTTTTATTAGTGAAACTGGCAGGCTACCAAATGTAACCTGCCCACACAGCAGAGTCTGGCAAACTCCCCGTGGTATACCCAATATGCCAAATACCAGTAACAATGATGGGTCTCATTCTCCGAACCCTGAAAGAGCCTTGAATATGGCACTTTTTTAAAAAATCTCAGGGCTAGGACGAAGGAGACGTTACTGGGGCCTGCTTGAGGCAATCGACGAACAACAGGATGGTCATGATCGTGATCGTGATTAGTGAAACAACATGAGGTACAGCTGTAGACTTATAAGTGTTTGTGCTTAGGTTTCAGTTAAACAATGATCAAGTACTCATCCCTCCAACAGTGCCCATTCTCCACCACCTATGATCCCAGTATCCCTCCCACCCCCGCCATCTCCCCCATCCTACTCCGTCTCTGTGGCAGGGCATTCCTTTTTGTTCTCTCTCTCCTTTTGGGTGCTGTGGTTTGCAAAAGAGGCATTGAGTGGCAATCAGTTCGGTCTGTAGTCTAGTTTCAGCATGCATCTCCCATCCTGGGAGGATCCTCCCAACACCCTTTACTTTGTGTTCCCTTCTCTATCTGAGCTGCCTTCTCCCTCAGCATGTGCAGCTGGCCTCTAAGCCATGGAGTGAACCTCCTGTTACTTATCTCAATTATTCTTGGATGTTTGTCTCCTATTTTGTTACTTTATATACTGCAGATAAATGCAACCTTTCTGTGTCTGTCCCTCTCTTTCTGACTCATTTCACTAAGCATGATACTTTCCATGTAGTAGCACTTGTATGTAAATTTAATTACTTCATATTTTCTAACAGCTGCATAGTACTGATTGTGTAGATGTATCAAAGTTTCTTTAACCGGTCATCTGTTCTCGGCACTCGGGTTTTTTTTTAGATTTTGGCTATTGTGAACAGTGCAGCAATGAACATAAAAGTGCAGATATCATTTCAACTACACTTTTTTGCCTCTCCAGGAGAGATATTGCTGGGTCAAATGGGAGCTCAATTTCTAATTTATGGAGTATCGTCCACACTGTTTTCCAAAAGGGCTGAACCAGTCAGCATTCACACAATCTGTGAAGAAGGGTCCCTTTCTCGCCACATCCATGCCAACACTGGTTGCTTTTGTTCTTTTGTATGTGGCCAGTCTCTGTAGTGTGAGATGGAATCTCATTGTTGTTTTGATCTGCATCTCCCTGATGATTAGTGATGGAGAACATTTTCTCATGTTCCTTTTTGCCATTCGGATTTCTTCTTTGAGAAAGTTTCTATTCATTTCATCACTCCATTTTTTGATGGGTTTGAATGTTTTCTTCTTGTGAAGTTCAACTAGTGCTTTGTATATCCTTGATATCAACCCCTTGTCGGATGGGTATTGGGTGAATATCCTTTCCCATTCTGTAGATTGTCTTTGTATTCTGGTCAATGTATCTTTTGAGTTTAAGAAGCTTCTTAATTTAAGATTGTTCCATTTGTTTATCTCTGTTTCCACTTAGTTGGTCAGTGGAGTGTCATCTTTGAAGATACCGTTAGCCTCAATATCGTGGAGGGTTTCGCCGACCTTGTCTTTAATGTACCTTATGGATTTTGGCCTGATGTTAAGATCTTTAATCCATTTTGATCTGACTTTTGTACATAGTGTTAGGTGGAGGTCTAAGCCCATTTATTTGCATGTGGTTGTCTAGTTATGCCAGCACCATTTGTTGAAGAGGCTTTCTTTGCTCCACTTCACATTTATTGCTCCCTTATCAAAGATTAGATGTTCATACATTTGGTGTTGTGTGGATATGGATATTCCACCCAGTTCCATTGGTCTGTGGCTCTGGCTTTGTTCCAGTACCATGCTGTTTTAATTATTACCACTTTGTAGTAGAGTTTGAGGTTGGGGAGGGTAATGCCTCCCTATGTCTTTTTCCCAAGAATTGCTTTAGCTATTCATGGGCGTTTGTTGTTCCATATGAATTTCAGGAGTGCTTGATCTATTTCTTTGAAGAATTTCATGGATATCCTTATAGGGATCACATTGAATCTGTATAATGCTTTGGGGAGTATTGCCATTTTGACAATGTTAATTCTTCCTATCCATGAGCAGGAAATATGTTTCCACTTCCTTGTGTTCTCTTTTATTTCATGGAGTAGCATTTTGTAGTTTTCATTGTAGAGGTCCTTCACCTCTTTAGTTAGGCTGATTCCGAGAACTGGCAACATGTCTTCTTTAAATGATTGGAAGAATTCACTAGCGAATCCCTCTGGGCCTGGGCTTTTGTTTTTGGGAAGACTTTTGATTACAGTTCCAATTTCCTTGATATGAATGGGTCTATTCAGGTATCCCAAGTCTTCTTGGGTCAATCTTGGGAGATTTCAACCTGAAATCTATGTTTTTGGATATTAATATGGCCACCCCAGTTTTTTTGAGGGATCTGTTTGCTTACAGGATTGTTTTCCAACCTTTAATTTTGAGTGTGTGTTTGCTCTGACTATTCAGATGAGTTTCTTGTAGACAGCAGAATGTTGGTTTCAGTTTCTGGATGCATTTTGCCACTTTGTGTCTCTTGATTGGTGCATTTAGACCACTGACATTAAGAGAGATTATTATCATGGGGTTTTGTGCCATCTTTTTGTAGGGGTTGGTTGTGCTTATAAGTGTATTCCTTCTTATCTTACAGGAGCCCTTTTAATCCTTATTTTAGGTTTGGTTTTGTGTCTATGAAGTTCCTGAATTGTTGTTTATCTATAAAATGGTATATCGTTCCATCAAGTTTGTAAGAACTCAACTTAAGGTCTCCATGTGCCCCCTTTTTTGAGCCCTGTCCAACTGGTTTTCTTTTTATGGTTATTACTAATTACTAATAAATATGTTTTTGGTTTGGGGTTCATTTTCTATCTTAGAATCTTTGTAAAATGCTCCAGAAACATGTCTTTGTATGCTAATTTTATCATTTTTCATAATTATTCATCTGCAAATACCAACACTTTTCTTTTCTATAGCTGATACCCACTGAAACTTCTTCGAGGTTTGTAAACAATAGCCAAGATATGTTTACTCTATAAAAACCAGTGACTATTGAACACATTCCTTTCTTAATCCTGATCTTATTGGGACTTGTTTCTAAAGTTTCCTCTTTATATTGTTTACAGTACTTTTTTTTTTCTTTTTTTATTAGTGAAAAACCATGAGGTACAGTTATAGGCTTACAAATTTTTTGCTTGGGTTTCAGTTATACAATGATACTTTTAAGTATACAGTCGTTGTGTTTTTCACATAGTATGTCTTCTTATGTGTCTATTAAGTATAAATGTTAAAATTTGTTAACTTTCTAGGACCAATAAATTGTTTATTGAAGTTTGATAACTGAAACCACTTAGAATATGTCTTTTTTCAGAGTCAGGTCTATAATGTTCATTTCCATTTTGACAGTTATTACCTACTCAAAGTTTTCATGACATTTTATAAAAATTTACTGTTTCTATGTTTCCATGTATTTATCTAAGCACCTCGTTTTTCATACTATCTTATTCAACTACTATAATATTTATGGTTATAATTATACTTTTTTAGTTATTACATTTTTCCTTCTTTTTTGGTCAGTTTGCCTATGAAGCTCCCTTTTCGTTCATCCCAAATCACTGCATTTCTTTGATTCATCTCTATTATTTAAAATTTCATTGATTTCTGTCCTTATCTTTATCACTTCTTTCCCTCCATTGAGATTTTTCACTATTTCATCTTTTTTTAAATGCTTGATTCTTAGCATAAGAGATAGTACAGTGATTAGGGTGCATGCCTAGCATGCATCTAACCCAGGTTCAATTCCCAAGACCTGGTCCTGACACATGGTCCCTGAGCATTACAAGATGCAGTACTAGAGGCCTGGTAGGTTTGACCCTCAAGGCCACCAGCACCTTCAAGGTGGACCAGTACTCCCAGGTGCAACAAGACTAGAGCAGCAATGTATATTCCAGTCCTTGCATTTTTTGCCAGTCCAGTTGACTAAGAATTACTGGTGGAGCCCTCAGCTTCCTGCACACTACTCAGAAGGTCCAGCATTTGCTCTTGGTTATTTTGTAAACAAAAAACTGTATCAATTTTAATGTACTTTTATGATTAGAAAAATCATCATTTCATAAAAACCTATACTATTTCAACAGGCAAGTTGCCTTGCTTGCATCTGGTCCAGGTTCAATTCCTGGTACCCTAAATAGTCTCCTAAGCACCACTAGGAGTGATACCTGAGCACAGAGCTGGGAGTAAGCCCTGATTTAAATATGACAGGTATGTCCCCCATAAAACAAAACGAAAAAGGGAAAATTAATTTGTACTACTCATTGAGACGGGCTGGGGTGATAGCACACCAGGTAAGGCATTTGCCTTGCAAGCACCAACATGGCATGCCTGGGTTCAATTCCTTCACTCCTCTCAGAGAGCCTGGCAAGCTACCAGTAGTATCTCATCCACATGACAAAGCCTGGCAAGCTACCCATGACATATTCGACATGTCAAACAGTAACAACAAGTCTCACAATGGAGACGTTACTGGACCCGCTTGAGCAAATCGATGTACAAGGGGAGGACAGTGCTACAGTGCTACTCATTGAGACATAAAAGCCAAGGTAAGCTGAAGAATATGAAACAGTCCCTTTATCATTCTAAAAAGAAACTATGAATTCATTTTTTAATAAAACAAATATTTTACATAGAAACTGCATTCGTATACAATTATAAGTTAAATGAAATTAACATGGCTCCAAAATTTACTTAAATTAGACAAGAAACTACAGGAGAGCAGATGACAAGATTATTGAAGAGTAGTAATTCAAATGTATAAGATTATTAGCATACACAAGATGAATGACTATTTAAGACATGACAGGCATTGTTATTGTCTCTATAAAATTCATCCCAAAACAGCTGTAGTATAATGAAATGAGCTTTCTGGACTAGCATGGAAAAAATCGAAAATTATCTTTCTATTTTAACAGCAACTCAGAAAGTGGAAAAACCAACAATTTTTGTTATATCTCTCAGAGAAGACAGAGAAAATTACCCAACTCTGAAACCGGAAATACAGGAAAAGAGAGAATAAAAATTTAGCAAAGCAAAATCTATAGGCAGAAACCTATGGAAATCCATGCCAGAAAAGAAAACCTGAACTGCAATTGACAAATTGCTGGAGGCTCCTTGAGTTTGAACTCTGAGAGTTTAAACATCAAGAGAACACAATCCATCATAGTGGAATCTCAACACTTTTGTGAGTTTTATTACCCTGTACTCTAGCAGTTTGTTAGTAGAGTCAGAGAAAAATTCCCTTGTGATTCCAACAGAGAAAGGAAACTGGATCTATCAGCCAAACAAAACTCAGGTAAGAAGTAGACAATCCAAAATCACTTATGTCTACTAAATCATTGAATCAATAATTAATAAACCTCAAAGTTTTAAATGTCTGGCTCAGATAGGTATACTAGTGGAGTCTACCAAAGTTTTGTTTGTTATGTTTTAGGGGTAACATCCAGATGTGCTCAGGGTTTATGGGATTACTTTTGCAGAGCATCAGACCTGGGTTAGTTACATGCAAGGCAAGCACCTTACCCACTGTATTATCTCTCTGACACCTCTACCAACATTTAAGAACATTTCTTTACAATATCTTTCAGAAAACAGATAGAGAGGATACTTTTTAACTCATCTGAGGGCCAATACCACCCTAATACTAGAACTAAAGAGATTATAAGAACATACCCTACAGACCAAAAGAGCCCACAAGATATTAACAAATCAAATTATAAAATGTATAGAAATAACTACATACCATGATTAAGCAATGTATACCTCGGGTAAAACCAATCCAAAATTTTAAAACTAATCCAACGTTTTAAAATCAATTCATGAAATCCATTACACCACCAAGCAAGAAAAGGAAAATCACAGGATTATCTATATATATATATACACAAGCATTTATAAAACCTAACAATTATTCATGATAACTCGCATATACACACTTTAGCAATAAAAGGGGACTTCCTTAACTCAATAAAGAACAGTTATGGGAAGGTGTTACAGATCCAACCTGAGAAGGATATCATCATAGAGTTTTTTAAAAAATGAAGATTTCAAGTATTCTGGGTGCACTTTATATGAGGCTGGCAGGCAAGCCACTGATTTCTTGCCTGCCAGCCTCATATAAAGTGTATAAGCATTTAAAGCCACTGTACAATGACTGCAGAAAATCAAGAGGCAGAACCGTCATGGGGAGTTTGAACTGATGCACCTCAATGAGTTCATCGACCAGCTACACTACAGTTAGAGAGTGTGTGATACCATTCTGCTCCTGCTCCAGAAATGTTATGTCCTAGATGAAGCTGAGCAATTGGAGCCTCGGGTTGATGCTCTAGAAGACATGGAGTCCACAGTGGAAGAGGAGGATGAGACGTTGGAGAAAGTGCCATCCCCTGATCCTTGCAAAAGAAGCTACCTAGACGCAGAGAAGTGCCCATGTATTCCCACGTTGGGTTGCAAGAAAAGCAGGATCAGGTCAGTCTCCCAAGAGGAGGAGGTACTCCCCTAAAGGAGAAAGGCGTTGGAGCAAGAGTCCAAGATGTAACCATACCAAGGTCTGAGAGAGGTACCAGAAACCCAACTCTAAGGACTGGGACATCAATGTTATCACTGACATAGAAACCACTCGGTCTCTTGAAAACTCTAAGAAAAGCCAGAATAGAGTTGTAGAGAGAATGCATAGTAGTTTTAGTCTGGACAGGCTCACAGGCTACCTCAAGTGCAATGTGTTTTGAATTATGAATAAATATTTCTATGTGTTTAAAAAAAGCTATGAAAATCTACAATTAACATCATACATGATACTGAACTTTCCTGCTAAGATCAGGAAGAAGACAAGGATGTCTCCTGTTCATTCTGTCAATGCAATAATAAAATAAAAGTGAAACAAAGTGCTGGGGAATAACTGAAACTGCATGTGTTTAAAGAGGACTTGATTGTCGATATAGAATATCTAAACATATTGACCAAAAGTAAAAAACCCTGGATCTAGTAAGAGGTTAATAGAAAGATGACAGAAAACAAGGTTAATATACACTAACTTACCTAATTACTAGGAACAAACAATTTTTTACTCAAGCGGGCCCAGTAACGTCTCCATTGGAGACTTTGTTGTTACTGTGTCTGGCATATCGAATACTCTCGGTAGCTTGCCGGGCTCTCCGAGAGGGGCGGAGGAATCGAACTCGGGTCAGCCATGTTGGCCGCTTGTAAGGTTAACACCCTACCCACTGTGCTATCAATTGGTATCCGAAATTTAAAAAGTTTATAATTTGCATTGACACAAAAAATACTCAAGTATAAATCTAACAAATTATGAACAAGATATATGTGAGGAAAATTTCAATGAAAGTATGAAAGAAAAAATAAATAGCTGTTTCATAGAAATGGAATTGTCAGTATTGTAAAGATAGAAGTTCATCCCACACTGATCATCTTAAAATTCCACCAAGCTACTTTGTGAATTTTGACAAGCTTATTATAAAATTTGGTGATAGAGATGAAAAGAACCACAACTCAATAGTCAATGATAAAAACAAAGTTTTTAAAGATAAACATTATTTTTCCTTTAAGTTCAACCTTAAAGATATGGTTAAAAAAGTCTATGTAATCGGTAAAAGGCAGATAAAATAATGGAGCAGAGTAGAAATATCAGAAATAAGCCCACAGAAATACAGTTAAATAATCTTTGATAAAGCAGCAAAGCTAACACAAATGAACATTTTTCCTGCAAACGGTATCATAAGAATTAAATGTTATCAATACCATATGTCATATAACCTTAACTTAAAACAATAAGACAACATCATACCCTATTTGAATGACCAAAATGTGAAAACTGACACCAAAAGAGACTACAGAGAATATGGAGCAACAGAAACTCTCTTGAATTATTGATAGGAATTCAAAATGATAGTCATCTATGGAAGATAACTTGGTAGTTCTTTTAAACGCCCCCATAATCTTAATATACCATATGATGCAGCAATCATTTTACTTGGCTTTATTCAACAAAACCAAAACAGGTATATAAAAAACATAGGTATGGATGGTTTCCAGCAATTATGCTTATAATTACCAAAATATGGAAACAATCACAACATTCTCCACTGGGTGACTGAATAAATATGTTAAACTCAGATAATGAGCACTGAAAAAATGAGTTTTGAAAATATACGAGGAAATTATTTAAATGACTATCACATAAAAGAATATGATCTGAAAAAGTTTCATACTATATGATTACAAGCAATTCTAGGATAGGAAAAACTATGAAATTAGTAAAACTATTAGTGTTTTACTGTTACTAATTAAGAGAGAACGGAGAATGGGTAGAGTATAGATTTGGGGGACAAAAAACTCTTCTATATGAAATAACAATTGTATATAAATATCATTATACTTTTAATATATTTAATGGAAATAAATATCATTTACTAAAATAAATACAAATATCATTATACATTATCAAGGCCATAAAATGTACTATACCAACAGTAAACCCTAACGTATCATGGACTTTAGGTTACAATGCTATGTAAATTTAAATATATCAGTGGTGACAAATAAACCTAGCTGCAATGAAGAATGTTGACTATGGATTTGGCCTAGGAAAGGAGAATGAATATGTGCAAAATTTGTACCATCTTCTCAGCTTCACTATGAACCTAAAACTCTTCTAACAAAGTTTCTCAACTTAACAAAAGTTCTTGGGTTTGAGTTCTCATTTATCTACTTACTAGTTAAGTTGCTCCAGGAAAGTCAACTTATAAAGCCTTATAAATGGGTGGCACATGTGATATTTGCTTCCAAAGTAGCCAAAAAGACTGCAGTGAAACACTGGGTGTGAGAACACTTCATAAAATGCTATAGACCCATGCCTTTGGCTTCCTACAGAGACAACCAAACAATTTCTCATCGTTTTCCACTGAGCAATCATTGGTGGTTGCAGATGTGGAAATACCTCATCCTTTTACGATCTTAAAGAAATTAGCATGAGTTCCAAGAAAATCCCAAACAAAAGCTGATGAAATTTTGCTGGATGCCAAGGAAGCAGCTGGCACTATAAACACAGTGAGAACTTCGCTGGCACGCCTTCTTCTGCTGTGCTGCCAAGTGCTCTCGATGGGGAGGGGGGTAATGGAGCCTGGCCTTGCCATGGGGAAACAAATATATAGAAGGAAGAAGGGCAATTCTTTAATCTGCCTCTGGTTCTACACCAGAGGACAACTTTGTGGAACTCCTCTTTCCAGATCACATCAAGCTTAAACACACATCCCATGCTATGTACAGGGAAGGGATGAGGGAAGTTCTTCAGATCCTTCAAGATAAAGCATCTGATAGTATAAGTAGTGGAGTTTGTTTGTTTTTAATTTTTTTTTATTTTATTAGTGAAGCACCATGAGGTACAGTTGTAGATTTACAAATCTTTGTGCTTGGGTTTCAGTCATACAATGATCAAATACCCAACCCTCCACCAGTGCCCATTTTCCACCACAAGGATAATATCCCCCCCATCCCCCCCCACCCTGCCTCTGTGGCAGGGCATTCCCTTTTGTTCTCTCTCTCCTTTTGGGTGTTGTGGTCTGCAAAAGAGGCACTGAGTGGCAAACATGTTCAGTCCATAGTCTACTTTGTTTGTTTGTTTTTAACATGCCATTAATTACTGTTAGTCTCTGCCTCTTTAAATTTATGAATAGAAATGCAATCTTTAATGCTCACCTAAACTTTTATATGTCTGTTTTCACATGTCTGACTACACTGTAGTTGATTTTACATGCAATTTCTAATGAGTCTTTAAACTTTTTTCATTATGGAAAGATGGATGACAATTATAAAGTTAGTGTTATCAAAAGAAATAAGGAGACAACAAATGTGTTTTCCCAAATCTAGGCAAACCTGGTCTCACTTTCTCCAATTTCCTTTATTATTTTTTTGAGGTGGAGGGGACACATCCTGTGGGTCTCAGGGATCACTCCCAGAAGAGCTTGAGAGACCATGCAGTTACAGAGATGAAATCCAAGGCTCCCATATGCAGAGCATGTGCTCCAAACCTTAGTTATCTTTCCAGTCCTCTTTTACTATTTTAAGTTTTATGTAACCTATCTGGAAGAACTCAATATTTTATCTTTTTAAAAAATTGTGGTTTTTGTCTCCCTGTATAAGTGACATGGCAGATAAGAATAGGCAAAGCAACCTCAATTACCTCTGTTTATAAAACACATGTTCCCTTGGCCCCATTTAATGCACTATCTTTCAGGCCTGGACAAGGAGGAAGGTACCCCTGATCATAACTCCTTCGAGCTTCTGGTCCATGACTGGTACTGGTCAGGTACAACCTGAGACCCCAGGTTTATGCCTCCCATGATAGGCAGCACTGACTTAAAGGATAAATCCTGGTGGGAGGAGACCATAGCATTTCCTTCTTGTTATCCACAATGATGTTCAATGCAATATATCAGGAGACCTTTGTGCACATGGGTCAAGAACATGTTAAAAGTGGAAATGAATTCTCTAAACTAATCAAGTGGGGACTTTTTAGTGTGTGGTAACAGTTAAAAAATGACAATACATCTCTGTTTCAAAGCTGAATGGAAGCCTTTACAAACCGATGCTCAAAATACATCCTCTTCAGCATCAGATTGACTTGGAACCTGAAATAATGCCATTCGAAATTAGAAACAATGTATATTTTTTAAATTATTTACTGTGTATTAGCTTGAAAACTAATCTTAAAACTTTAGAACCATTTTAAAATTAGTTTTCACTGAGAAACTGAATTCTTTTCTACTTCAAAGGCACTGTGAAAGGTATAATGCAATTGTGTATATCTTCAAACCATTAGTAGTCATGTGTTTAATAACTTGGATTATAGCAGAGAATAATTGAATATGTAAGGTTTTTGTAAAACTATTTCTTGACAAACATAGAGAGCTTAGTTGTTAGAATGCCATTTTCAGGAAGAGAAGAAATAAAAGAAGAAGGCAAAGAGATATAGAAAAGGAGGAATAAGAGAATTAGAACAGGAGGAGGGAAGGAGAATAACAAATAGGAAAAGAATCACAAGGAAGAGAGAGGAGTAGAGAGGAAAGAAAGGAAGAAGGTGAGAAAGGGAGAGAGCAAAGGAGGGCAGGGGTGCAGGAAAGAGGCAGGCAAGAAATTAAGGAAGGGAAGGAAGGAAGGAAGGAAGGAAGGAAGGAAGGAAGGAAGGAAGGAAGGAAGGAAGGAAGGAAGGGAGGGAGGGAGGGAAGTAGGGAGGGAGGGAGGGAGGGAGGGAGGGAGGAAGGAAGGAAGGAAGGAAGGAAGGAAGGAAGGAAGGAAGGAAGGAAGGAAGGGAGGGAGGGAGGGAGGGAGGGAGGGAGGAAAGAAGGAAGGAAGGAAGGAGGGAGGGAGGGAAGGAAGGAAGGGAGGGAGGGAGGGAGGGAGGGAGGGAGAGAGGAAGGAAGGAAAGAAGGAAGGAAGGAGGGAGGGAGGGAAGGAAGGAAGGAAGGAAGGAAGGAAGGAAGGAAGGAAGGAGGGAGGAAGGGAGGGAGGGAGAGAGGGAGGGAGGGAGGGAGGGAGGGAGGGAGGGAGGGAGAGAGGAAGGAAGGAAAGAAGGAAGGAAGGAGGGAGGGAGGGAAGGAAGGAAGGAAGGAAGGAAGGAAGGAAGGAGGGAGGGAGGGAGGGAGGGAGGGAGGGAGGGAGGGAGGGAGGGAGGGAGAGAGGAAGGAAGGAAAGAAGGAAGGAAGGAAGGAAGGAGGGAAGGAGGGAGGGAGGGAAGGAAGGAAGGAAGGAAGGAAGGAAGGAAGGAAGGAAGGAAGGAAGGAAGAAAAATCACTAATCAGACCAATTGAGGCAAATTTTTTAAATGAATTTAATTCCTTAAATACTATGCACAAGTTATGAAAATGAAAACTCAGTAGCAAAGTAGTATAAACAATTTTGAAATAAAATTAAAAATGAAATGTAAAATTCCACACAAATCTTGGAATGTAAGTCTCCATACTACTAATATATATAATAAAGATACAATATGGAGATACACATTTTCAGAAGATTAAGCCTCACAAGAGTTCAAATTTGACTGCATCACCTTGCCATTTTAAAATACCATTTTAATAAAAAACATTATGTTAAAAAATAAATCTGCCTATCAGTATATTAACTTCTTTCCTCCCTTCCATTTATCCATCGTTTATCAACTGTGAATCTGATCTCAGAAGGTAAAATTACTTCACCATCATAGCAGTAGGGTGCATATCTCATTGCAAACTAGGTTGCACTTTCAACACCACCCCTTTCCAGAGTAAGCCCTCATCATCCCCCAGGAGTCAATCAAATTAGCCTTCTAACAGGTCTCTTCTTGACCCTCTAAATCATCCTCATATTGCAATCCAAACTATAACTTTTAAGTGTATCAAGTCATATTGCTTACCTTGTGAAAATTTCTCAAATTTCACCTGACAATGAAACCTATAATCCTTATAATATCAGAGACTCCGTATCTTCTCCATCCATCCTCATCTGAACCTTATCCTCCCCTACCTTTACCTCTAGTTTTTATCTTCTTGAATATAACAAGATTTTTCCAGTTTATATTCCATGGCCCTGTTTCTCCATGACACTGGTGTTGTTCTCTTGCTTCTGAAATAAATCTTCCCTGAAAGCTCATAAAGCGAGTCCTGCCTTTTTTCCCCATTCTTTCACTCACAATCACCTCTCCTTATTAAATTTCTTTACAGCATGCATGACCTTCTCAAGCCATTGTGTCTCTTTCCTTGTTGGAAGCTAAGTCCCAAGAATCACTGCACTCTACTCAGGAATACAGAGCAAAATCAGATTTAATGTGACTGGTAAATTTCTATAATAAAGGCAGTTATGAAGCAAAGGATAAAACATGAGGTAAATCAAGTTGAATTCTGGGGAATGAGCAGATATTTTACAGAAGGTCGGAAGAGTGTGGAGGGTATGAATGAAGGGATTTATAACAACATTCTAATCAATAGGTTAAAAAAAACAAAGAGCCTTAGCAGTGAGAAAGACCATGGTGAATTTAGAAATTTACCAAGCACTGTATTTCTATACTAGGAAATGCTAGACACTCAACTAAAAGAGTAATGACGGGGAACACATTTTTATTCTTGATATTGAGTCCCTAGAATACTGCAGAGTGAACTTTATTGGGCAACAATTAAATATGCTCTCTGATATACTCGTTTTTATGCAAGAAAATAAACCATACTATAATTTGGCCTCAGATTCTAAATGGTTATATGCTAGACTAATGTGCTTATTTATACTATGACTATAAAAAGAGGGAGCTTCTGTTTTCTTATTAACTTTTGGTATCCCTGCAAAGGAGGAGTTGAGTTTAGGGAACTGCTTAAAAATTCATATAAAAGAAACTAATACTATCACTTTAAATTATTCCTTTGAATGAATGTTATTTGCGTCAACTCATAAAAAAATAACAATATTTAGCCTTTGTTCAAGACCAAATCATAGCTGGAGAATTGTCCTTATCTCTTTCATAAAATAAATGTTTTTAATTAGAATACAAATTGTTATCTAGACTAAGAAAAGTAAATGACTCAAATTACTAAAATTTGGAGTAAAGGAGGTCACTAGAAAAAATTTAACAGAAAAGAAAGTATTGTGGGCCAGAGCGATAGTATAATGGATAGGGTGTGTGCCTTACATGCTGCCAACCCAAGTTTTATCCCCAACACCATATATGGTCTCCCGAGACCCACCATGAGTGATCCCTTAGTGCAGAGTCGGGAGTAAGCCCTAAACACTATCGGGGATGACCAAAACACAACAAATAAAATAAAATAAAATAAAAGATTTACATATATAGAAATAATACATTTCTATACTAAGATACTAGATGAAGTGAATAAATGTTGAAAAAAACTGCCAGACTCAAAAATTATAGGTTATATGAGCCTATAAAAGTATAAAGAAATAGTGTTATTAATCAAAACAACTTATCCAATTTGTTAAATGTATTTCATTGTTTCCACTTTTAAGAATTCTTGTCTGCTCAGTTTTAATGATTTCCAAGATATGGTGTAAAATAGAATGCCTCTCTAGGTACGAAGAATATTTATGAGTGCCACACAAAGATATGCTTATCAATATCAATATTGAGTACCAGGTAATTTTCTATTGACTGTTAAACTTGATTAGTTTTATTATCCTCAAAAAATAGCTAGTACATGTTTATAATTTTCTACCCAGTTTCAAGGTCTAAAAAATTCCTTCCGATCTAATGCTTAATCTTCATAAAATCAACAAGATGGTTGTTTTGGAATCAACCCTGAGAGAAAAATCTCACTTTGTTACCTGTGGGACCTAGGACAAATATTTGAGAACTCATCAACTACTATGTACATTCGTTTAATTATAAACAAAACAAAACTCTTTATGGAGGTAACATAGTTGTTTGGGGGATATTTTCAGTAATCATTAACAGTCTTCATTAGTTTCCTTAATATGTAATTAAATATTAAACCAATCGATGTGTGAATATATCCTCATGGTTATCAGTGGAAGTCACTGCTGACAATTTTACAGGTGGTGAAAGGCAGTTTGAAAAATCATTAAGCCTCTTGATAGAGAGATTATTTATGTCTCTCTTGAGAATGGACAGCAAGGAGACTACAAAAATTGGATTAACAGCCTGGAGTCAAGGTACACCTGGAATGTCAAAAAAATGTTAGTGCTAAATATTCAAACCACAGATTCAACAATATGAAATAATGAGACCCAAACTTTAATAACCAAATTTAAAAAGTCTGTTTAGATGGCAGGATGGGGGTGAGAGGGGGAAGGAGAGGGAACCTGGGGTTGGAGGAAAGTCGACACTTATGGCAGGACCAGTGATGGAACATTTCATGTCTAAAACCCAAGAATGAATCATTTTGTAAATCACAGCACTTTTTAAATTCATTATAGTGCTGCAATAAAATAAAATTAGGGCAAAAATAAGTACCTGTACTTAATAAAATCAAGTGAAATGGGTAGAAGAATTTATTTATTTCCCAAGAAGAGGTAAGTCTGAATCAGATTTGTAGAATTCATACTGATAAGACCTATATTAAAGATAATTCAGCATGATTTTCAGCATATTATCAAGTGGGGACAAAGAACGTTGGCCCTCAAAGAAGAAAGGTGAAGCAAGTGGTGATCATTAAGCAAGTGTAGAGGACAGGGACACCGGCCAAAGGAAACGTAAGATGAGGCAGATGCCAAAGGTTCAAATGCTTTGACAAGATCTTTATGGCCAGAGACCATATAAAGTACCTTCCACCAGTGGGCAAAATAAGTGGCAACTAACCATCTGCCTTAGTAAATGGATTCCACCAATTTCATTGCAAAGGCAAAGAAAAGAACAATCTGTTGCAATAGCCCTAGTTTGGTTTGTTGACAACTTTTGTGCATAAAAGAGATGCTACTCTCAGAGAACAGCAACGTTTTTTAGATGACACCTGCCCTAAGTCTGAACCCTCTAGTGAACAACTTAGGATTTTGAACATCAAAGTTAAAAAATGAATAAAAACATAAGCCAGTGAAAATGTCAGGCTTTTTAAGGATGAAAAGTGGGGAGGAGGGAGATGTCTATGATCTTGCCTGAAATACTCTTAAATAACATGAGGATGTTTTACATTTTAACACTCATTTGATAGAGAAACCATCTTAAGACATTACTTGGAGTTAAAAAAAAAAAGAAGAAGAAAAAAAATCATAGTTGTATTCTGGAGAAAGCTGTCCTGGTAGGACAGAGCCAGGTTCTCTTCCTGACTTCTTGCTCAGTACTGTTTCATTTATAACCTGGAATAGGCCATGATGGTGTGTGTCCAAATGAAAACTGGCAGATAATGTTCTTTAATATCCACCCTGAGACATTCCAGCCTAAGAGACCACACATCTCTCTAGAATTTATCTGTACACCTCTGAACTCTACCAACTTCTCTCCTATCCAACTGACAAAGGACCTCACAGGTAGTGGTCAGGATTTCACTAAATAAAGTAACCTGGGTCTAAATAGTATATGATTAGACTATTATAAAGAACAGGCCCTCTTAAATTTTTTAATTCCTGACCCCTTTCGACCAGCAAATTTTTATGTAACCTGGGTATATAGCTACATAAAGTGATAGTACAAACTAAAACACTTATTGACAATAAAGCATAAGGAAATTTATTTGAAAACCATTTTTAAAATTTTGTGACCCTTTTGTGGGACTGCAAGCCACAGTTTAAGATGCTAAAGTTGCTAAAGTCCTTGTCAAAAATGTCAACATGGTCAACATGGTCCAATTATTTTGTTTTAGCTCTCAATTTATTGAGATTCCTTCAGCACCTTTAAGAAGAGTCACACCTGGTACAAAAAGAAGTAGCTAATATGCACAGTGCTTACAGGAAAGTGCAGATTACAGAGTCGGAATCTAAACTGGCTTGACTTTCGGCCTGGCTGAAACCTTGGACAGTCTATGTATAGACACTGTGCTGGGTCTTCAACCAAAAATGTCCCAGGGGCTTTATCCCAAATGGGGTTTCAACCTACAAATTCACAGCCCTAGAAGGGTCTTTAAATCAGAAGTTGATAGAAAGTATATCTGGGAAAGACCTCCAGGTCTCATTTCCAAGCCTGACTGTGCTGTGAGCCCAGTGGGTCACTCATTCTGTTCTCACATGTACTGTTCTCATGGTAACTTGGTTTGAAAAACTGCAGTTTTTATCAAGCAAACTAGTCAAGTGGGCTACAGGTCCTTAAGCTTTGTTAAAAATCATTCATAGTCAAGAATAGAAGAAAGGGCATAACTTTAGAGATAAAATCTTCTCTATAGAGCCAGTCTGACTCTTTCCTTGAAAAGTCATTAGGAGCCTCAATGAGCCAAGTTCCTGCTGACAAAAGACAGGGTCTCCCTGACCTACAGAAGCTCACCAGCTGGCAGTCAATAGCAGACACACATTCTGGTTGTCCCAGGGCCACCTTTAATCTTTATAGATCTGATGGTCATTGGATTAGTTGCCAACCTTAAAAAAATGTAGTATACACACATGAAAATTGCACTTGCAACCTCTCTTGAGGAAAACAAACAGGATATAGGAAAATGATGACTGCATTCCTGCCTAGCAACCTCACTGGGCTGGGAGCTGGCTTGTTCTTTCTTCCATGGTTCCAACAGTGGCCTTCCCTTCCCAACATCCATCCAAGGACCTCCCAGCATTCACTTGAGATTGCATTATGCATTCGCTCACTTTTTTTTAGGTGGGATAAGAGGACTGGGGTGGGGGTGGGGGGCTTACTTCTGGAATTGCGTGCAGATACCCCTTGGCAGTGCTCAGAGGACCAAATGCAGTGATTCAGGGATTTGCATGATGGAAGATGATGATTTACCTCCTATACTATCCCTCTGGCCCTGCATTCCCTGGCTTAAGTCTAAACAAGGCTGGGCAGCAAGAGGGTCCTTATGAGAAAATTCCTAGACACACTGCCTAGAGCAACTAAAAGCTGAGCCCCATCTAGGCCCTATGCCATGTCCCAAGGAACAGGGATGTGCCTTGCAGGGAAGAAGACAATTGACTCACTTGAAGACTGCAAACTTGAGATGCCTTTGGAGACATGACGGGGAGTGTACAGCTGAGTACATTTCATTCTGAACTTAACCACTTGGAGAAACACAAGCTTGCCCATGGTATCAGTGTTTCATTTTTAAAAAGACGGCTACTAGTAGAATCCAGTGTTCCAAGAGTTCCTGGTCGAGGGACACTTCTAGCCTATTTATAGCCGGGGTGTATAGATAGGCAATCCTTGCTCAGTGGAGAAAAGTAGCAGGAGCTTTGAATATTGAGCTCTGTTATCTCTTTCCATTCTTCGTCCCCTAGAAGGGTTCTGTATTTATAGACAAGAAAGTGAAGGATCAGACAGGTTTGCTAGCTTGGGCAAGTGATCTACCTAGTCACTGCAAACCTGTGCTATCTCTACTCTGTTGCACTTGTTTTTTTCCTTCGTGAGCCTCCAGAGGCCGAGTGAAGTGGGACTTGGGCATCCCTCTTGGCATTCCTTAACCTGGTTGTGAGGTCCAGACAGTTCAGTGCCTGGGTCCAAGGATACAGTGCTGCTTAAGCCCAGTGGTGCCGGGGACCCACCAGATATTCTCTAATAGTGCTCATAGCCATCTGGGCTATACCCAGAAGTTTTCAGAGAACCTTGAAATGACAGGGATATATCTTGGTATTCTGCATGGCCAAATATGAGTTTCAGCCCTTTGAACTATTTCCATGACACCTAATACAATTTCTTATGAATTATTTCCCTTTATCCCAGTCACAAGTTTATGAGGTAGAAGAATTATTGTTGACATTTTTATAAATGAAAAGCTGAGGCACCAAAAATGTAAGTCAATAGCTAGTAACTAATGGATATAATGCCCAGGTTTGCCAATGTCTAATGAACTGTACTTTTCACCAAACTAAAAGCCTATTTGGGGCTGAGCATCTGTATCTTACTCTTTAGATGTTTAATGTAAAAATGCTGTAAAGTTTTAATATTATAAAGAGAGTCTACCTTTCTTTTAATGAAGGATTTTTATATGAAAAAAGAACTAGAAAGTGAACAAAACTTTCAGAGTTTTCTGCTCATTAAAATAACTATGCTTCTTTAAAGGTAGCTAGTAAAACTCTGTAACTGAGCTCTATTTATAATTGAGACAAATTTAGTCTTTTGTGGCAAAGGCAATGGACAAGGAAAATAAGTCTGCGCAAAATGCTTTTTTTGTTTCTTCAAAATCCCACAACCCAGCTTGAGAGCAAAAGTAGTTACCAAAGTAATGCCACAAACCGAAAACAGTTTTAATGGTGATAATGGAGCTGGTGGAGGTACTGATGGTGGGAGAGGAAGTTGATATCTGAGTATTAAAAAGACTAGTGTCAGAGAATATGCCTTATTTTTGTGCATATGCTTTTACAGGTAGGAAATTTCCACACAGAGATCTGAAGGTGGAATTTGGGGAGGCAAACCTGGACAATATAGAAATGGAATAACAACTACCATGTGTTGGAGAAACAATCTCTGGGGATTTCGCCATGCCAAAAGAGCATCTTATGATTTCCCATACACTGAATTCCTACGTCCCCCAAGCTGGAAGCAACCATCTGTTTCACCCTCAAATACACACACCACTTTCTTCTTCCATGACAACTCTCAGACAACAGATGCCTCTAAGTCCAAATCCAATTTAGTCTATAAAAGGAATCGGCTTTTATTCCCTACATTTGATATGATGACTGGGCTAGGAAATCCCTTCCACCCAGGGGCATGTTGTGGGGGATGAACTGCTATGGATTATAACGGATGTACGGAAATAAGTATAAAAACTAGGGGATACCAATGTCAGACATTCAATCAGGCTGCGGGAGGGGAGGTCAGCATCACTGTGTTAAGAAGAGTGAGAACAGTGTGAAACTTCATTTTGGAAGATTCTCACATAGGCATCAACGAAGCAAGAAATTTGTAGGCTTGAGAGAAGGATTCATAGTGAAGTGAATGACTAGGCTAATAACGTAGAAGGAGCCTAAGAATGTCCTCCATTTCAGTAAAAGAGTGATTGCAGGAATAGAAAACCAGTCGGCTCACGGTACTGCAATAACTTCATGAAGGACTCAAAGGCATTTTATCCTTAAACTGACCTAACAAGGACATTGACTCTGGCAAAGCTGTTAGATCTGAAACTACTGGCAAATCCAGAACTGGGTTTGTTTCCAAGTGGATTCATCAAGAGTGTCATTGCCCATGGTCAAAACAGATAACACTCATTGCACAAAGACAAGGCAGAAGTTAGGAATGAGCCAGAAACTTTTGCCTACATAATTCATTTAGATATTTATCCTACAAGTAGGAGAGCGCTACAACTATTTCAAGTTTTTAGACTAGGAACTTAAGTGTAACTTTCTTCATAGCTAGACACTAGGTCACATAGTAAGGAGGCAACAGAACGAGGCAAGGTATTCATTACAATAATTTCTTAGTCCCCAGCACCGGGTTTCTAGGATCTATGGTGTTTTTAACCTTCCTTGGAAAAAATGGACTTTGATAAAATTAAGATTTCCTAGATGGGAAGATGATCATGGTTTAACCAAATGAACCCTAGGTAATCACATGGGACCGTAAAAATAAATAAATAATAAAATTAGAAAAGACAGAGTAGCATGGTCCAAGTCAGTAACAGGAGATACAGTATTAGAAACAAGAAATAGGAGTGAAATTATAAGGGGCTATCAGTCAAAGAAAGCAGACGGCCAAAGGCAAGGGAACCTTTTCTCCCAGAACCTCCAAAAGGAAGTCAGAACTCTTGACATCTTTATTTTAGATATTTCACATCCAGACACATAAGAGAATAGATGTGTACATTTAAGGTTCTAGGTCCAGGTCTGTGATAGTTTGTCATAGCAGCAATTAGAAAATTAATGCATCCTGGCAGCCTGACAGTAGAGCCTGGACTTTTGAATATTCAATTGGATATCTCATCTAGTGTTAAATTCCTAGAAAAAAATTCTAGAATAAGAGTTGTTTTTATAAAGAAAAGTTTCGAAGTGACCAGGATTTTTCCATGCCATGGTTAGCCTCACAGTGCTCAGTATATAAAGGATTGCAATCACTTTTTCAGACAGATTAAGACATTCATTTCTGAATATTTTGCTCATAGAACATACTGGTGTAGGTATAACTATTGTTAAAATGCTGAACATTTTTTTGTCATTTGATAAATAGGTCCTTGATGTTCTGGATACCTAGGCTTCTCTCCGAAGACACTCCCAAAACCTTCCCAAAATTCAACCTCGGAAAGCTCAGACAGGCAGAACTCCTCAACTCAGACACTGCTCTGCCTCTTGAATCTGTTCTAAGGGTCAGTGGTCATGTCAAATCATGCTGTCTAGTATTTTAGCCATAATCCCAAAATGCATACATGCTAACTAGGACACGTATATATGATGCAAAAGCAGTATCTAGGGGCTGAAGAAAGCGGTAGGGATGGGTACTTGCCTTGCCAGCAGCAGAGTCATGTTCAATGTCCAGCACTTCACATGGTTCTCCTAGAATTTCTAGGAATGATCCTGGAGTGCAGATCCAGTAGTAAGTCTCGAACAAAGTTAGGTGTGACCCCACAAACAAAAATGAACAAAAAAAGCATGATATAATATAACTCCATTTAGTAAAGTGACTTTTTGTTTGTTTTCTCGTTTTTGTTTTGTGGGCCACACCCAGAAATGCTCAGGGATTACTTCTGCTTCTGTACTCAGGCATTACTCCAGGGGATGCTCAGGGGACCATATGAATGTCAGGGATTGAACCTGGGTCAGCTACATGTAAGTCAGGCAGAGAAGTGCCCTACTTACTGTCTGATCACTCTAGCTCCTAATAAAATGACTTTGTTCAGAGTACAACCATGAAACTTCCAGGACACTAGGTCTGGAGTTCATTTGCTTGAACCACAAAGACCTCAAGTGAAAAGAAATCACTCCCAATAAACCTTCCTGGTGTATACCGCAAAGGTTTTACTTTAACGTGTGCCCCTTTTTCAAGTGAAACTATGTGGGTGTCCCACCCTTTATTCTGTCCTCTTAAGTAGGACAAGAGAACCAGAGAATCAGATAAGTACACTGTGTATAAAGTCTTAGGAAATGTCATTAATTGCTTTTTCTCTGACATCTCTGGCTTCACTGAAAAGGAATTTCACTGTCTATTGATGCCTCATACTTTTAGTCTCCTCTGAGTGATATAAATGGGTGAATCAGTGTTTTGTTCAGAATATGCATGCTGGATTATAGCCTAAAACCCTGTTCTACTGATAATCCTACCTTATGGAAAGAATCTTTTAATAAAAACTGTTAATGGAACACATCAATTCCCCTTGCTCTCCTAAAAATGTAGCATGGTGTGCTGGGTATTTTGAAGGCCCCACAACGGCTGTCTAGTTCACAAATAAAAGGACATATAAAATTGGAGTCTTGTCAACTTAAGGCCAGTTCTTATTCCATTATCAAATGTGTGACCTTCTCAAGTTGGCTAACTTCTCAAATCTGTCACTAGAAAAATGGGAGTAAGCATTTTTTCTTGCATCCTGGTTGTAAGAACAAAAGAGCATATTAAGATGTTCACCACACTCTGAAGATGGTGATGTTTAATAACTGTGCACATCAAAAGTATAAATGTTAACATTTCGGTAATCATGTTAATCGTAGAGATAAAAATGCATTAAAATAATAATAAATTTCTCACCAAACAAGTGGTCTATGGATCTCTATTATTTGACCTCTCATTTTCTCCATATTAGACACACAGGAGAAGGTAGGTTTCTTGCCTGGTACTTTTCAGATTGATAAACACTGTTTTGAAATGACAAAATATCAAGCATGATAGCATGATTGTTTTTATTTTTTTTGCTTTTTCAGTCACACCCAACGATGCACAGGGGTTACTCCAGGGTCATATTCCTGGTCATGCTTGGGGGACCATATGGAATGCTGGGAATTGAATCCGGGTTGGCTACGTGCAAGGCAAATACCCTACCCGCTGTGCTATTGCTCCAGCCCTGAAGCATGATTCTTCTTGATAGCCGAGATTTGCTCCATCATAACAAGAGAAAGAAGCAACAAGAGCAAAATTCAGACCTGTTCCGTTGGAATTTTAAAAATGTTTTGTGAACCCAGAGCTAAACTCAAGAATGTCCTGTCTCTAAGAAAATAAGAACTAAGTAAAAAAAAAAATTCAATGGAGACAAAATCAAATAGAAGTTAAAAAAAAAAAACAAACTTCTGCATGACATGAAACCTTGTATCTACAATTTGGAAAGAGAAGATTGTGATCTTTTCATTGCCCAATAATCAATTCTCCTGATTCTCCATCAATAACTTTTGAATTATCCTTAAGTTTGAATAGATGGAGTAGGTAGCCAAAGGTTTCTGCTTTAGCCATTTTAAGCCAGACTTTCAGAAGACTCATCACGGCGCTGTCTCTGTTCCCTCCTTTCTTCCTTCCTTCCGTTTTCCTTTTTCTAGGCACTTTGCAAGGATAAAAGAGCAGCCCCTTTGCAGAAAAATGGCGAGCTGGAACCCAGTTGTGACCCCCCTAAAATAGACATGGAGATACAGAGAATGTATTTTTCTACCCAATAGCCCAAGGGAGAACCTCTTCAATTAAAAACACTTTTGATACGGAGCCAGACTGCCCAAGATGACCGCCTAAAAATATACAAAAATCTAGGAAAAAACAAGCTCTCCATCCTGGAGGGAATGTCAATGGAAAATAGTTGCTAGGCTTTTCCAGTTACCAGTAATAAAAGAAAAATAGGCTCCCCATTATGAGTCCAGAGCTGGAGGGGTCGTCAACTGGTTCTCCGCCAACCTCACGATTTTCTGAGTGCGTTACAAATTAGAGGAACAAAATGTGGACTTTTCACTCTAACCATGTTTTCTGAGTCCAGACAACTTATTATTAGGTTCATTTCCTAACAACCTAGAGTTGAAAGAAATGTCTCCATATTTGGATAATGTTTGTAAGCTTTAAAAGGAATATATATTTTTATATTCAACAGCAATCACATAGACTTTAAATGAAAGAAGTAAAAAAAAATGCAAACCAAAGAAAATAAGACATTCACCTTTCAATTACAAAAAGTCAAAGCATACCTCAATGTCAAAATATGTGATTCTTTAAAAGGCCTGAATCTAAAGTGTTATCCCCCACTGAAACTTATATATCTTTTCATTTGTTTTGCTTCCTCATCGAGGTGTCTTCAAGGAATCTCTAATTTAATATAACAGCTTTAGTTACTCTCAAGGTTGTCACAAAAATCAACCACAAAAACTCCTGCCTGTTTAGGTCCAGTTAATTATTTCTGTCTGCATGAGCAACATCATAGCTTTGGTAGAGATGGTCATAGTTTATTCACCTCTAAATTTTTCTCCTAATTCGGTGTCTAAGTACATACAGGAGATAATCAGTACATTTCTTATACAGGAATGTCTCTTTGGTTAGCTGCAAATGAAGGTATCTTCCTATTTTTCTTCATAGATTAATAAATATCTATGCAATACATAATAAATTCCTCTTAGAGTTTAATGCTCAGGGGAAATGATTTCCTATAACATTTCTCTCCCTTTACATAATAATAAAAACCACATTATATATTATGTTTATCTTTCTTACCTTAGAGCCCAGAAAAAGAAAGCATTTTAAATTAAATATAGTCATTCCTCTTAGCCTGATATTTCTGATATAAAGGTTTCCCTTCTTTTTATCTTTACTTCATACCTTATCTGTTTCTCTTGTTCTTCATAGACCTTTTAAGCTGCCTCAAATCCCTGTTGGGAAAAAAATAGGAACTAAATATTGAATTTTAAAATAAGTGAATAACAAAAAACATTATTTTAGCACATTTATTATCACTTATACAATGCTACAGAAATACCATATAGCAAGGATACTATATTCTTGATCATTTGTATCTCAGTAAAAATGAATGAAGTGACTGTGTGACCCTGAAGAAGTAATATTAGACTGGAAGATCAACAGCACATGGTACAGTTCAATCTTTCTTTTCCTCACTAGTTGTGTGACCTTGATCATGAGATTTCAATTTGTGAGCATCGATTTCCACATCTGATAGATAAGTGGATTGCATTTGTTCTTCCAACAGACATTTATTCAGACCTAACTCTATTGAAGGGACCATGTCAAGTAAATAAACAAAATCCTTGTGATCAAATTAATACAGAGTCTAGTAACAGAGACAGAAAATCAAACAAACATGATCCTTGCAATATTACAGAGAGTATAGAAAATGCACAGAAAGGAGACATCTAAACCAGTCTGGAGACTTCCAGAAGATTTGAAAGAAAGTGGCAGTGGCATTGATCTTTCAAGTTGTTTGGAAATTATTATCTAGGTGGAAAATGAGACAGACGATGTGGAAGAGGGGATTGTAAGACTCAGGAAGAACATGTGTGAAATCACAAAGACACAAAAGAGTGTCAGTGTGGGGAACTAAACATTGCTGGAAGTTAATATAATAAGCATCTCCTCTACCTCCCAGGGTGGTTTCAAAAATCAACTGAGTGGATGTATACATTGAAAGTGCTTTGTAAACTGTAAAGTATCATACACGTGTTCAAATGTAAAAGATTATTATTAGACCTTCATTTTTTTCTCACTCTAAATTGGAAACATTTGCTGTAGTAAACATTGCTGATGCATTAGCTGTCAGGATGGTGTATTATATTTGGAAAACATTTGCCAATGCCTGCTTAGTTTTTAAAATCCAAGTCACATGTGTTTTCTGTTTGAGAAAATACATCAAGTAATAATGGATTTATTGTTAATTGTGCAACACTGGAGCTTCAAGGTTTAAATAATCTCTCTTCCATATTGACTTTATTCCATGTTAACGGCAGACGTTTGCAGTCATTTGTTTATTAATGAAAATTGATAAGCGAATACTACCACCACCTTGTAGTGATTGAGTTTTGGTATCAGAGGAAATCTGAGATTCTTCACAGGGATGAATATGCCAATGAAAACAAATTTTATTTGATAAAAAGAAGAAAAGAAATATGGTTACCTCCACTGAAAAACTACTTTGCAGGCAAAGTAGTTTCGTAACTGGGAGCCATCTGGTATGATGCACAGGTCTTGAGGGCCATGGCACAGAACTAAAAGCTTAACTGGTAGGAGCGGGAACCACAAAAAGGAAACAAGGTAAAAAGGGGACCACGATCAGAAAGAGGTAAAGAAACAGTGCCTTAGAGCTCAGAACCAGATGCTCATTTCCCTATTCAGCACATCAAGAGTCATGCATCTTCTAAAGGGTATTTTTTCCATGGTTAGAGAAATTAAACAAATGCATATTGGGTAGAAAAATTAGAATGGATTCCGCAATCATTGAAACTCTTAAAATTCATCTACTCTCGGTCACTGAGGGTTTGAACCACCGCATTTTTAAAATAACTGCTTTCCTTGCTCCCCCCTTTCCTTTAATCCAAAGTTGTCCAAGCTTTTTATTTTCATATTTAAATTCTCAGAAAAATAATCATGTCTCACCTCATCTTCTCCTTGAAAAAGAAAAATGCTTCAAGTCTTGGAAGATCTGTGATAAGTGGTGCAATCTCACATTGAGTCATGATTAATGAAGTCACTCGTTAGTAATTATGGTCATCAAGAATTATTATATTATCATGCTGATGAATTAAATAATACATTCATTTATTTCTGTTTGATAGAAGAAACCCAAATTGTAGCTTATCAAAACTGGATAAAACATGAAATGTTATTCTGTTTGTGTGCCATGTCATTTTGTGGATTACCAATTTCAAGACAGTTCGCTTATTTATTTAAAGTCAGACAGTGAGTACATGGTGGTTCGGATTAAAAACTGACATTTAAGGGGTCAGAGACATAATATAGGAGGTAGGCCACTTGCCTTGCATGCTGCAAACTCAGGTTTGATTCCATATGGTCCCCCGAGCCCACCAGGAGTGATCTCTCAGCATCATCAGGTGAAGCTCAAACTCCACCCACAAAAATAATAATAATGAATTAAAATGAAATAAAAGCTGACACTCTTGTTCTCGAGAGCAGTATATCTAGACACATGACCAGCGACTGGAAAGAAAAGTTTTGGGAATTAGGCTGCTTGGAGTAAGCTGCTTTAGAAAAGGGGTCCACCTACTACCATTCTAGTCCCACCACTTCAGGAAGCTGTCGAATACTTTCTTCTTCCAAGGACTATCTCAGCAGCCCCAGAATGGTAAAGGCCACTTTTTAGACAGGAGCCAAGTCGTGTATTTGGCAGAGACGGCACAGCAATCCAATTGGCATCAGGGCTGTGGCACTTCCAATGGGAGCTACAGACTCTTCTGTGCCATGACAAGAGTGGTGGCTGAAATACCAGACAAATTGTCTTGCTTTAGAGGCGAAATGAGAAAAAATAATTTGTTGCAGAATTCCTGTTAGTCCAGTCAGCTCCCATTCTGTTGTGAAACCGGATTTGTAGGCACATGCACCAGCCAATGAGTCAGCCCTTAAAAAGCCATTCATAATTTATGTATAAACAAGAATAGCTTTTGTTTCAGAGAATTTGGGAGGTTTTGTAGTCTGCTTTCTTCCAGTTCCATTTCTGAAGAACTGTTCCTGTCTCAAGGCGGGTCCTATAGGCCTATAAATACTTTGATGTTCAGACATCTGGAACTTATATTTGGTGTTGACTAATGAGTATTATTATTTTATTATGTATTTATATATGATCTGAAAGAAATTTGAGGTTATATGCCACATAACTCTGTATACACACTGAACAATGACAAATTCTTTTTACCCATTACACTTATGATTTATTACTTGGGCAAAAGAAGTTCTGAGTCATTCAATTGACATATAATTGTGTTCTGGAAGATAGTAATGGAATAGAGAGAATGTAAAATTGCCCTTAACATATATTGTTAAGATAATTTTTAAGTGGACAAAATGGACTCCAGAAATATTATTTCTCTCACTTTAAGAATATCAAAGGATCATAAGTATAGCAACAAACTCCAGTTCTCCTCTTGAATGAGTAAAGAAGAGCCTTGGTCTTAGAAATACATGTGGGTATGTTTGAAAGGGCAGTAAACAATGCATAATGGAGTTGACTTCAAAGAATGCCCATTGGAAAACCAGAGAGATTTCAAAGTCAAATGCTCAACACGCAGTTTGCCTTGGGACCAATAAGCCACAGGTAAACACTAAGATCAAAGGGAAAGGTGGGTGTGTGATGACATTACTTTCTACACAAAGCATTTCCCTCAAGGGACACTGGGGAGGGCACCTTGTAACAGCCTCTGTTGAACACTCAGGAATTTTAGAGGAGTGTCAGAGGTATTTCAGTCTGTAAGAATTGCAGCTCAAAGGTCATTACACAAGAGGCACACTGAAGGTCCCATGCACTTGAGGGAAGAGGAGCGTAAACTCAAAAGGGATAAATGGTGCCTTTATAGGTCACATCAATCCCCGCTTGCTTGCTTCTCCCTCCCACCAGCAATATCAGTGTAAACTGGTTTGGCTCATCAGCAGGCTGTCTGGCCCTCTGTGGAAGAATGAGTCCTCTGTGCATGCAGGCAGAGAAGTTGCCAACAAAGGCCCATTGGAGTTTTTAAAAGCCCTAAGTTGCAGCCGAATCAAAGCATTTCCAGAGGCTGAAGCTGTGAACAGGATGTGCCATCAACAGTGAGAGGAACTCTTTGCAGTTCCCCTGGTTAATCCTTAAAATGGATTTATCTGCTTTGGTAACCAGCCCCGATTTTGATGCCCACGGTGTAGGCAGTTATTCATGTAAAGCCGTTACCCAGAGTTCTGTTAAATCATACTGAACTGTGTCTGGGCACTTATGTCCAGGAGTGAGCTGACTCCAGGGCAGAGGAAAAGTCAAAAAGATGCAGCAGATCCCACAAGAGAAAGAAGTCCTGAAAATGTAAAATGAAACTTGCTTTTTGGAACGTCATAAAATGAAGCAATATTTCCAGTCTCACACACCCTTCAATGACTTTTATTGTCTATGATAAAGAGATTAGAATAGTGCTCAGGAACGTAAACTCAAGGAGAATTGTTAGCCTGACTTTGAATAAATACAAAAACCTGAGATGAGGGAATTAGAATTTCAGGCTATGTTTGGATTGCATGAGATTTATCTGTCCCCTTTCTTTTAATACGTGTCACAGTATTTTCCTTTGACTGTCTTCCAATGCCTGTTATTTATTATCCAAAGGATATGTGAGGGATAGCTGATTGAAAATAAATAAAAACTAGATATAATAAAAGTACACAGGGTAACAAATGGGTAGCATGAGCCAATCTCATCATATATGATGGAAAATAGATGATGTCACTACCACTAATTGCATTAGTACTTAGCCACAATGTTTCTCTTTCTGAATAGTTATTCCTACCAACTGTCTTAGCTACTGCCAGTCTCAGTAGGTTACAACAACAGCCAATCTTTCCATCACACATCCCATTATTTTCTCACTGTCTGCCAGGACCTAGAGTTAAACTATGCTTAGGGTTTGAGTTAATAAACATTAAATAACAACAAAGCACCTGTTCTATCTTTCTGGAATGCCTGTGTAACTCCACACATTAATTTAAACGGAGGTAACATTGATTCACAAGATGTTATATGGTTAAGGAGGATCTCGAACCTCTTTACCTACCCCTGGCTCTTATTCCCTCTCCCCTGCCAGTTGCTGCAAAGCTTGATCCATAATACTTACTGAGATATGAAGGTAAATTATCAATGACGAAGGAAACAAGGTTTCCTTACAATGATTTTCATCGTCTTCATTTAACCGATAGAAGAAATTTTACAAAAGTTAGGCTTCACTTTCAATGAAAAAAGGAAGGATTTTTAATGATCCACCCACTTTAATAAACTATTTCAAACAAAATAGAATCATAGAGAAAAAAGCAAAATGGAACAGGCCATCTGATACACAGGAGTAAGGAGATTAATTCCATTTATCCATTAAATCATTATATATTCACTCCCCACTGTGCCAGATTCTAAGTGCTGGAGATAAGAAATAAACACATTTTAATACACTTGACATCATGGGGGTCACATTTAGAAAACCACTAGCTTCTATGCTGACTAAGTCATTTTACCTTTCTGAGTTGTGTTTTCCAGGTTCACAAATAACAATCATTGTCTAAAGGGAAATAAGTTTCTTTTAACTTTAATAATCTAATATTTTTAATGTATAATAGGCAGGGTATACATTATAAATCATTAAAACACATGCAAAAATGTATGTAAAGGAAATAAGGTAAATGACATTCCACTTAACTTCTATAATATTCACTTAGGACCTATTAAGTACCAGTAGAAGATAGAAATACAAAATTTAATAAATATTCATGTCACTATTAATTAGCATAAACTTATGCATATACACACATGTAGGCACATATGTGAGGGGGCAGGCCTATGAGTCACTTTAACATAGCTGTTCTGATATATTAAGCTTTAAAATATACTGATTCCCCCTAAATTAAGTCGGGTGAATGGAAGTACCTTTGAGATAGACTAGCTGAATTTGTCAGATACTATAAACAAATCTATAACCTATAGATACTGAAAAGTGAGAGTAAGATCAGTAAGACCTTTTACAGTTGATGATGCTGATATTTTAAAAATAGAAAAAATATTCATCTATTAATCATATATGTTGGGGTAGAAATACTACATTATTTAGTATCTTATTTTTATTATTTACAAGCAGCTGCAAAAACCACTCTCCTATCCAACACTTCGTCAGAAAAAAATCTGATGGATACAAGAATGATAACAGAAATAAGAAGTGACAGATGATACTTTCAGAGAAGATTATGATATATGTCAACAAAAAAGCACACAAAACACTACAATAATTAAAGAAACTGTGGCAAAAAAGGCCCACATATCTAGTTGGAAATGCTTCCTGAATCGGTAACATTACATAAAATTCATAATCATAACACAATGCATGAGGGGATAGGTACAGAGTTTTGTGTATTCTCTAATAAAACAGACAATAAATTCATTTTTACCAGTTCCATTGAATACTTATATTAAAACTGGTTTTTAGGGAGCTGGAGCGATAGCACAGTGGGGAGGGCATTTGCCTTGCACGCGGCCAACCAGGGTTCAATTCCCAGCATCCCATATGGTTCCCCGAGTACCACTAGGAGTAATTCCTGAGTACATGAGCCAGGAGTAACCCCTGAGCATCGCCAGGTATGACCCAAAAAGAAAAAAAAATGGTTTTTAGTTTAAATTTAAGCTTTCTGATAAAACTTCAGCAGTTTATTTCATCACAAAGTCAGTAAGTAACCTTACTTACTTACACATCATCACAAAGTCAAGTAAGTTTATCAGTAGTATTTAAAGTTGTGTTCAGATTGGGAAGACAGAAGCTTTGCACACAAGCGATCTAGGTTCTATCCCCAGCACCTCATGATCCCCCACGCACTGAACTGGGCATAGTCTTCAAGCATTGCTGAGTGAGGTTCAAAAATAAAAACAAAATTATATTTAATTGAAACAATACTATAGGTGAACAAGCTCTTAGATGTATTTCACACTAATTTTAAAACAGTCAAAAGTAAGTTTTAGTCCAACAATAATTTAGTGAGCGATAGCACAGCAGGTAGGGCGTTCGCCTTACAAGCGGCCAACATGGCCGACCCTAGTTCGATTCCTCCGCCCCTCTCGGAGAGCCCGGCAAGCTACCGAGAGTATTCGATATGCCAGACACAGTAACAACAAAGTCTCCAATGGAGACGTTACTGGGCCCGCTCGAGCAAATCGACGATCAACGGGAGGGCCTTTACCTTTACCTTTACCTAATAATTTAGTGGTCATTTCAGTAAAAATTTTAATGACTTCAGAATCTTATTGTCAGAGAGTAGCTAAGAAATCAAATATTTTTTTAAATATGCAAGATAAATGTTTCTCTGGTACAGTGTAAGCTTTACAACATTATGTAAGAATTAGCAACCAAGCCTGAATGAAAAACAAAACTCAAAGTCAATGTCATTTGAAATGATAAAAACAAGATGAGGAATTGGTTCAACTCAGTGAACATAAAATATATTCTAGAGAAAACAGAACTAGAATTCATTCATTGGGCTATTCTCAAACATATAAATTTCTACATCTGAAAAATAGATCATATTACTGAGTTTATTTCCCTTAACTTTTTTATGTATTTGGCACCAGGGTTTGAATCCAATGCCCCTCACATGTGAGCCATGCACTCTAACACTGATAAACAAGCATCATCAGACTATTCATTCATTTTCTAGATTATTTAGGAGGGCTTATTATCAACCCTCATAGCCATCAAAGGCCCTGAGTACTCCCCTTTATTTTTGTGTAGTTACCAGCTAAGTTTATAAACCATTCTGTAAGCTCATGTCCCCGTGGTCATACGTGTGGCATAACTAATTATCCATGACTCTAAACTTCTACATCAACAGTTAGACTCTTTCTCAGTAAGTTTTAGCTTGAGAAGCCAGTAGTAGCTTTAGTAACCTGATTCAGCATACTGAATTCATGCATTCACTCAACAGATTTTTTGGGGCCAATTATGAAACAGGCACTGCCGAATATCAATCAACCAAGCAGGTGACAATCCCTCTGGAGCCAGTCATAATTCTGGCAGAACACCCCAAGCCTCAAGGCTACTGTGTATGTAAGCACCCGATATGCTAAAGCTCTCAGTGAACTAATACAAATCTGCTGAGAGGAGAGAACAGAATGTGACTCAAAAGTGTGGAAATACTGTGCTGTGTAATACGTACAGGTTATGAAGCTTTCGAAATTTGAAGCCGCTGGTGCTCCGTGCAATATACTTAGAAGCATTTATATTTACAAAAGATAGGGAACACAGGGATGAGATCTTTTTGATTGCCAGCCCCAATCCCTGATATCTTTTGAAATCCACTGCCTCTAACATTACTTCAAGTGGCTAAGGATAGTCCTTTTTGAAAAAATGTTTTATATGGAATTGCAGGGAGAGAGAAGGAGGATGGAAGAGAGAGAGAGAGAGACAGAGACAGAGACAGAGACAGAGGGAGAGAGAGGACAAATCACAAATCATTCCTGAGAAAGAAAAGTAAAGTGAGCAGCATTTTATTTTTTGATTTCAAGCTATATTATAAAAAGTAAAAGGAGTCAAAACAATATGTCACTGGCAAAAAAAAAACAAAAACATAGAGTAATGAAACAGAACTAAAAGTAAACTCATGCAAATAGAGCCAACTAATACTTGACATTAAAGAATTTTCAAAAGAGGTGCTAAAACACTTGCCTTAAACATTGCTGATCCTGTTTTGCTCCCCAGAGCTTGATATGTTGCCCAAAGTGATCCCTGAATACAGAACCAAAATTAGCCCTGAGCACCACTGAGTGACCCAAAAATAAAAAACAGAAAAAAAAATATTCAAATGAGAATAGATAGTCTCTTCAGCAAGTGGTGCTGAATAAATTGGACATTTACGTATGATATCATGAAACCAGGCCTCTATCTTATATTGCTCACACACAAAAAAATACTCAATATCTCAGTGAAAAATAACAATTTTGGGAAAAATAAATCAAAATGGATTAAAGATCTGAATTTGAAACTATATGCTCCTGGAAGAAAACAAAAAGAAAAGTCTACTTGACCTGGGTGTTGGCAATAACTTTATTTTCGTGAGACCTGAAGTATAAGCAAAAATAGACAACGGACCACAAAAAATGTTCTGCAAAAAGAAACAATTAGAAAAATTAAAAGGTGACCTCTAGGCTCAAATAATATTTGTGAAAGATATCTGATAAGGGTTAGTATTTAATATACATATATATGTATAAAGAACTCTTACAGTCAGTAGCAAACAACCTAATTTAATAATGGTCAATGAATTACTCACAATAGCCAAATTATGGAATCAACCTAAATGTTCATCAAAAGATTATCAAATAAATGATTACATATGTTATATACTGAATGGAATATTATTCTTCCATTTAAAAATAAAATATCTTTGGAGGGAATAGAACTTGAGGTGACTGTGAAAAGTAAAATACAGAATGAAGCGAATAACAATTATTGAATAGTTTCACTCACAGGTAAAATGTGAACCAATTGTGAAAACCTAACAGAGCTTCCCCCTAGACTTTGTGAAAACTATGATGGTTATTAGAGGGAAAGTAGGGTGAGTGGGAAGACTGACAAGAGGGGTCTTTTGGGTGGTAAACGGTACTGGAATATTGGTGGTAGATGTAGTAGAAATTATATGGATATAAATATGTGAAGCTAAACATTTGAGATTCCATAACATTTTAAATCAATGATAAATGAAAAAGAAACAAAATATGCTAATAACCTGAAAATACTTTTCCCAATTAAAATATATGAAAAACAACAGGCACATGAAAAGTTATGAAAATCATTAAGCATAGGTTAATATAAATTAAATGTGAGATATAGTCTTACCTCTATTAGATTGACTATTGTTAAAAAAGAATAAGGGATAATAAAATGCTGGCAAAATTGTGAGGCAAAGAGACCGTTGTACACTGGTCATAGGATTGTGAATTAATACAGTCACTATATAAAACAGTATAAGGATTCCTTAGAAAGCTAAAAATGAAACAGCCATATAATCCAACAATTCTGCTTAGGGAATATATCCCAAAATAAGCATGTCAAAGGAATACTGTCAGCCATATTCACAGCAGCATTATTGACAATAGTCAAGACATGAAAATAGATATATTTATATATAGATATACATATACATAGTCATATACATTATACCATATATAAAAGGACATTATTGAGTCATGTAAAAGACCTGCCAATTTCAACAAAAGTAAAATAAGTGAAATAAGTCAGAGAAAAAGACAAAATATTGCTATATGACTTTACTTACATGTCAAGTCTAAAAATAAAACTCAAAGTCATTGGAAAAGATATCAAAGTTTCTATTACCAAAGGAAAGGGTGGGGTTGGGGGTAGGGATTGGGTAACAATAATCAAAATGTACAATCTTCCAACTATAAGATAAATATGTAGTAAGGGTTTAATGTACAATATGGTAATTATAGTTAATGCTGATGTATGGTTATATTTGAAAGTCATTAGTAAAGTGGGTTCTAATAATTCTCATACAAGAACAATTTTTGTGTTGAATAAGATAAATATTAACCAAATTTATGCAGTAGTCATTTCACAATATATATGTCAAATCAATACATTATACACATTTCATTAAACAGTTGTCTGTCAACTATATTTTAATAAAACTATTTTTAAAAGAATAATCCTATTTGTGGACGAACTTGATATCTTTGGTTTTGTTTTTATATAAAACATCTATTTACAGCTAATAAGGATTATTCTGATTCTGATCATGCTATAGTCTTTTCCTGAGGTTTCCACACCATTTTAAAGCCATAATTTCACATATATTTGATAAAAACATGATACAGCAGAATTAGAGCTTCCAATTACAGGGCCCAAAGGCTAACACAGAGTGGAAGAAGGCAGTATGCACAGGTGAGACTTTGAACTTCAAAAGCACTGAAATCATTTTTTTTTTAGTTTATTCATTTAAAGAAGGCAAACTGAATGAATTTTTTGTTGAAAAGAGGGCAGTAGGCCTAATAAATTTGGGAACTTCTAAATGATCTTATCCTTCTAAGATGGTCAAAGATGCTTTCTCTGAAAGAAATATGACTGGCCAAAGATCACTTAGTGAAAGCACTTGGATTCAAATCGGATTTTCTCCATTGTTCAGTCAAGAATGTTCAGTCTGCTATGCTGCCTTCTACTAAGGTACTTAAATGCCTTGGGTTCTAGTTACAACAGCATTTTAATAGACTTAGTATATCAATAGCATCAGGTTGTTTTCAATAATTATGTCATACTGTGAAATCTGCTTTTTAACAGCCCCCTAGAGCAAACAATATCTTTTTTTTCTTTTAAAAAGTTTTTAAATGAATCACCATGAGGTACAGTTACAGACTTATAAGCTTTTGTGCTTACGTTTCAGTCATACAATGGTCGAGTACCCATCCCTCCACCAGTGCCCATTCTCTACTGCCAATGATCCAAGTATCCCTCCCACCATTCCATCCCAACCCCCCTGGTTTATTCCTTTATTTTTATTTTTTTAATTTAATTTAATTTAATTTTTTTATGTAGGAGCATTGCTATTTATTCAGCCATTGATTAGGCTGATTGAATTAGGCATGAACTACACCATACTTTTTTTCTTTTTTATAATTTTATTTATTGAATCATTATGAGACAAGCTACAAAGCTTTCGGGCTTAATTCTCAGTCACAAAATGAAAAACCCATCCCTGCACCAGTGCCCATTTTCCACCACCAAAAACTCTAGTATATCCCCCATTCCACACCCTCTCCCTACCAGTGGGCAGATGATCTCCAGGTTACTCTCTACTTTGACTTCATTCAATATTTCGACACCAAACCCACCATTATTATTTGGGATTTTACCCCAACACCCAGATCTGCCGAAAAGGCAACAGTAGACAATTTGTTTTCTACTGCTGGTTATGAATAACATATAATGTCATGCAGCCGCAGTAGTGCCGCACAATTTTGGAATTCCGAAATTTTGACAATTAAATCTGGAGGGATTTCTGCCAAAATATGATGGGTTCTGAGATTTGTTCCTGAGTCTCTGGGATCATGGCCGTTAAGAGCTTGATCAGGAGCCAGAAAGGCCATTCCTGGGACTGACTCAGGGTCTCATTGGGATGGGGAGGAAAGGGCCGGCTCCACTCCCATGCATGAGGCCCCACACATCTCATCACTGCGGGACCAAACCTGACTGTCCAGTGACCTCTGGAGGATGGCTGCCACCAAGCCACCAGGGGGAACAGGCCAAGGCACAAAGCCTATTCCACCTGGGGTGGCCCGGCACCAGTAACCTACTGCAAGGATCGGAGGCATTTCTTCCAAAAACCACTGGGTTCCAAGATTTGTTTCTGAGTCTCTGGGATCATGGCCATTAAATAGCCTTGATCAGGAGCCAGACAGACCATTTATGGGCGGTGACTCAGGGTCTTGCTGGGGCGGGGAGGAAAGGGCCAGCTCCACCCCCATCCTGTGAGACCCTGCATGTCTTGACACTGCGGGCCCAAATCTGAGTGTCCAATGGCCTCTAGAGGATGGAAGCCACTGAGTTGTCAAGGGGAAGCAGGCAGAGGGACAGCACCCTTTCCCCCTGGGGTGGCCCAGTGTCAGTAACCCATTGCCGGGACCAGATGTATCTCTGCCAAAAGCCGCTTGGTTCCGAGATTTGTCTATGAGTCTCGTTTTCTTATTTTTATGTAGGAGTACTGCTATTTATTCAGCCACTTATTAGCTGGTTGAATTAGGCATGAACTCCACCTTACTTTTTTTGTCATTTTTTATAATTTTATTTATTGAATCACCATGAGAGTAGTCAGTCACAAAGCTTTCGGGTTTAATTCTCAGTCATACAATGAAACACCTGTACTTTCACCAGTGCCCATTCTCCACCACCAAAAACCCCAGTATATCTCCATCCCAAACCTTCCCCCTACCTAAAGAGCAGGTGATTTCCACATTACTCTCTCTCTACTTTGATTACATTCAACATTTTGACACCACACCCACCATTATTATTTGGGATTTTACCCCAATACTCAGATCTGTTGAAAAGGCAACAGTAGACAATTTGTTTTCTATTGCTGGTTATGAATAACATATGATGTTGCGTGGCTGCAGTAGTGGCCATGCAATTTTGAAATTCAGAAATTTTAACAATTAAATCTGGAGGGATTTCTGCCAACACCGGCTGGGTTCCGAGATTTGTTCCTGAGTCTCTGGTATCATGGCCATTAAGCAGCTTGATCAGGAGCCAGAAAGGCCGTTCATGGGTGTCGACTCGGGGTCTTGTTGGGACGGGTCGGAAAGAGCCGGTTCTACTTCCATCCCATGAGGCCCCACGTGTCTCATCACTTCAGGCCCAAACCTGACTGTTCAATGGCCTCTGGAGGATAGTGACCACCGAGCCACCAAGGGGGAGCAGGTGGAGGGACAGCACCCTTTCCCGCCTGGGGTGGCCTGGAGACAGTAACCTACTGCGGGGTCCGGACACATTTCTGCCAAAAGCCACTGGGTTCTGAGATTTGTTTCTGAGTCTCTGGGATCATGGCTGTTAAGCAGCTTGATCAGGAGCCAGAGAGGTCATTTGTGGACGGCAACTCGGGGTCTCTTTGGGACAGGGAGGAAAGGGCTGGTTCTACTCCCATTCCAAGAGGCCTCACGTGTCTCATCACTCTGGGCCCAAACCTGACTGTCCAGTGGCCTCTGGAGGATGGTGGCCACTGGGCCACCAAGGGGAACAGGCCAAAGCATGAAACCTATTCTCACCTGGGGTGGCCCAGCACCAGTAACCTACTGCAGGGACTGCCAATAGCTGTTAGGTTCATTTCTGCCAATAGCTGTCAGGTTCCGCAATTTGTTTCTGAGTCTCTAGAATCATGACCATTTAACGGCTTGATCAGGAGCCAGAGAAGCCATTCATTGGCGGTGACTCGGGGTCTCGTTGGGGTGGGGAGGAAAGGGCCAGCTCCAGATTGTCCCGTAAGGCCCCGCATGTCTCATCATTATGGGCCCAAACTTGACTGTCCAATGGCCTCTGGCGGATGGTGGCCAACCGCCAAGGGGAGCAGGCAGAGGGATAGCATCATTTCCCCCCTGGGGTAGTCCGGCGACATTAACCTACTGTGCAGTCTGGATGCATTTTTGCCAAAAGCAACTGGGTTTCAAGATTTATTTTTGAGTCTCTGGGATCATGGCCGTTAAGCAGCTTGATCAGGAGCCAGAGAGGCCATTCGTTGGTGGTGACTCAGGGTCTCATTGAGGTGGGAGAGAAAGGGTCAGCTCCACACCCATCCCATTAGGGCCCACGTGTTTCATCACTGCAGGCCCAAACCTGACTGTCCAGTGGCCTCTGGAGGATGGCAGCCAACAAGCCACCAGGGGGAACAGACCAAGGCACTAAACCTATTCCCACCTGGGGTGGCCCAGCACCTATAACCTACTGCAGGGACTGGATGCATTTCTGCCAAAAGCTGATGAGTTTCGAGATTTCTTTCTGAGTATCTGGAACCATGGTCATTAAGCAGTTCTATCAGGAAGCAGAGAGGCCATGCCTCCAATTATATAGCTAAGCCAGAGGTGATTTGTGGGTGTGTCTCCCACATACCTAATTTTTGGCTGTTTACTTTCTTGGTAAACTTTGCCCCAAGTTTTTGGGGTCTAGCCAAAGGCACAGCAGCAATTTGGGGGTATCTGGAAGTCTGAAGGCGCCATCACACTGCTGATGCACTCACCTCACAGGTACAGATTGACCTGCTAGCAGCACCATACCCTCTAAGAATATTTTTTGAAACAGTATATCCACATTATATTATGAGAAAGTATAGATATTGCCAAGTTGGTTTGTTTGCCTTTGCTACTTTATGCTAAAAAATGTGAGGATCCCAATTATGTCCCAGGATGGATCAGGGCAAATACTGGGTTCACTACAAGTCTGGCTACAAAGCCAGGACTCTGGAAGGATAGAGGCACAAATAATATGAAAGAGAAGGATGGAGTTACTTCCAGGATAAAAGGACTTTAGGTGGCCATGTGAGTAGAATGTATTCGTATGGAAGTACAGTCTGAAGAAAGGGATGAAGGATCTGTGTTTTCTTTTGGCCTCCACAAATGTTTAAAGCTGAAATTGAGAATTTACTATCTAACCTTCCAGATCAAAGATGTTCTTGAGTATCTCATGTAATTTTCACTTAATTACATAAATTTGTGAGAAACATCTTATCAGAACTTTTTTTTATGACATCTTATTGTCTCATTCCTACTTTGAACAAACTTGCAGGCTATCGAATGTAGCCTGCCCACAGGGCAGAGTCTGGCAAACTCCCCGTGGCGTACCAAATATGCCAAATACCAGTAACAATGATGGGTCTCATTCTCCTAAAGAGCCTTGAATATAATCTCAGGGCTAGGATGAAAGAGACGTTACTGGGGCCTGCTCGAGGCAATCGACGAATAACAGGATGATGAAATGAAATGAATGAAATGTGAGAAACAAAGGTTAAAAACTTTTCCTACCCTTAACCTCCCAGGATATAGGATAAACAGTTGCTGTACATTATTGAGAAGGTATATACAGGAAACAGAAACTATATTATGAAAGAATGAAGATATTCTAAGACTACATAGAAAGGAAGAACTATCAGGCAATGTAATGTAGTATTGAAGTCAAGTCCTTGTTGACTAGTTCACTAGTCCACTAAGAATTATTAATGTCTCCATTTTGTCCTTGAAAGCCTTGAGAGGTAATCATTGTATCTAGGAAAGAATGAACTATCAATAACTGTTCAGCCTCAGAGACTGGTTCTTCCCAAAAGCTCAGGTAATGTTTTGTTTATATCTGGATCCTTGAATCTCAGACATAGCCAGACACTTTCCATCAACCAATCTTCTCTAAGTCTAAACTTATACTACCTTCCCTCTGTGTTTTTTCATTCTCTGGTTAATTAATTTGTATTAAGATTATATTTTTATTTTTCCTAACTGGTCATTGAAAAATTAAAGAATAATACCAAGGTCACAATTGTGATTTTCAGTTTTTCAAGGCAATTACAAAGACTTGTATGACTTTATTGACATATGTCTCAAGATGAATGAGAGAGCAGCTCTTAATACTGCCTTAATTCAGTTTCTAAGTGCTTTCATACTATCTGTGTTCAACTCCTGGCTTCAATTATGAGCTGTGTGATCTTGATCAAACCAGTTAGTGTATCGATATTTGTGTTCCCTCAAAAAAAGAAGCAGAGATAATAATATTGACTTCTTCATAGGGATACTGTCAGTTGATTTAAAATTCACTAAAAAGTTAAAATATAACAAGTAGTAAATCAGGCATAAGGAAACAAAAAGAGCAGTATTTACTTAACTACTTGATGAAAATCAAGGTCCATATGGTATGGAAAATCGAATATGATTTCATTAACTCCTATGCAAGGTTACTAAGCTCTCAATGAACCTACAATAACCAATGATTCTGTCCACTATGCATTCTGGAGCTCAGAAAAAGTTCTGAGCCTATGGATTAATGTCAGAAGTCAACTGCACTGAGACGATTTCTCTATGAATTTCGTTCTGTGAACTGTAGTCCTATCGAGGGTGACAGTTCATGAGCCACTCCACCAGTCCCGGAAGAACCAGAAGCTGAGACACAGTGGATAGACTTCAAGCATCCAAAGTATAGAGACAAATGTGGTAAGTCTTTTTCTTTAGAGACCTCATTGCTTCTTGTCCTACTAAACAATGCTGGCAATTTGGAAACTGAATAAAAGGACTGGACATGGAACTGTGAATCACAGTAAAATTCTAAAGAAATGAGTCAGAGCTGTGACTGAGATCCAATCTCTACAGTGGAAGCCAAAGGCAAAAGGTTGAAATAGACAGTCTTGGTCTACTAAAAAATGTGGTGAAATCTTAGTGCCAAAGTATGATCACCAGAGTCCAAGAGATAGTACAATTGGTTTGGAGCTTGTCTTGCACAAGGCTGATCCAATTTTTATCCATGGCACTCCATATGGTCCCCTGAATCCTTCCAGCCATGGCCCCTAAGTGCAGAGCCAGGAGTAAGGCCTACAAACCTTACAAACCAGGTGTGGCATCCCAAAACAAAACTCTCTTTCTCTTTCTCTTTCTCTCTCTGTCTTCCTTATATAAGAGGTATGAAAGAATATTAATGAACTATATCTATGTGTAGTAAATTTTCTTCTTACAAAAAGTATGCTTTATATTTGCTTTTTCCACATAATTTGCTTCACTCTTCCATCAATAAAACTAATGAACTCAAGATTAGATGTATTAGTTAAATTTTTGCTTTCTAAATTATAAATTGCTTCCCTAAAATGTTCAATGTCTAACATGATAGTCTATTGCAGAAATCAAGTATCATCATTTGTATACAATCCTATCTCCATTCTTCTCTCTAAGAAGCACACTTACTTATTGGTCTCAGTGAGCTATATCTTACTTTTCACAACATATTATGTTTCATTAGTCATAACATAACTACAGGAATTTAAAAAAATCCAATTTTCTTAAAGGTTATACTAAGACAAGAGATGCTGTACTCAACACTTTCCATTTTTCTTGACTAATAAGAACAATGATAAAAATAATATCTTGACTTTCAACAGTTCCTTTCTTCCAAGAAGTTCAAAGCTCCAACACATCACAAGAACAACAGGTGAGGAAGAGTAAATTTGGTAAAGGGAAGCATGCTACTTATGACAAATTAAAACAAAAATAACTTCTTTCATGAACATATTTTTTCATGGAATCTAAGTTTTGTTATATAAAGGGAAAAGTCATAGAATTTCTAAACAGGCTTTTTTTGTGTTATTCTCTGTTCTGCCATAATCTAGCTGAAGATTCACACTAAAGCAAATTTCAAACATACTAAAACTTAGGATTCTCACCTGCAAATGACCAACAGGGCATGTCTATCTCATGATTGCTTAGATAAAATTAGTTAAGAAAAAAGTTAAACCATGAAGTCTTGTGCTACAGTACTAAATTATTGCTTTCTCTGTGCTAATTGAAAACTAATTGGAAAACAGTTCTAATAGAAAAACAATTCAAGTAAGCTAACATGCATAGGTGCACATCATCCCCCATAACTCATGCTTAACTTTTTCTCTACCAGCTCTTTCCCTATTACCTGGAACCTACTAAAATGTTAACAGTGTTTAATGAATTTAAAAAGATTAAATACTGATTAAATACCACTAAACTGATGCCCTTTAATACAGATTTCTTTATTAACTACACATACATAGAATGGAAATTTGACATTCCATTCCTTTAAATTATGGAAAATAAGGTTGATAACCTATAAAAAAGGAAATAGCACCAAAATTATTGAAGAATAAGAAATTTTAAGGGCTAGTAATTGTCTTTAAAATTAATGGAACCCATACCTTTAAATTCAATTAAGAATTTTTTAAATGTTTTTCAGATATAATTTAGCATTCCACCTTTCTTGGAAATTCCACCTTTCTTGGAAAAGGGCTGGAGTAATAGCACAGTGGGTAGGACTTTTTCCTTGCATGCGGCCAACTTGGCCAACCTGAGTTGGACTCCTCTGTCCCTCTTGGAGAGCCCGGAAAGCTACCGAGAATATCTCACCTGCACGACAAAGCCTGGCAAGCTGCCCATGTTGTATTCGATATGCCAAACACAGTAACAACAAGTCTCACATTGGAGAAGTTACTGGGCCCACTCGAGCAAATCGATGAACAATGGGAGGACAGTGCTACAGTGGTACCTTTCTTGGAAAAACAGTTTCACAATCAGAAGGAAAAGAAAAAAAGATAGAGGTGGGGGAGGAAGAGAGGGAGAAAGTGAGAGAGGGATGGAGGGAGGAAGGACAGAAGGGTAAGGAAAGAAGGAAAAAAAAACTTCTTTTCTTTCAGGCCAGCACTGCCACCCAAATGTGAGGCCCTAGGTACAATCCCCAGTACCATACACGTACAAACATACACACACGGAGGGAAGAGAACACTTGCATTTTTCCATCATATTGCCCTTGAAAAGATCTCAGATGTCTCTTATCTAATTTATTCCTCATAATGGTTCCCCATTTCACAGATAAGAAAAAAACTATAGGCTATAGTTTATATATACTAAAGTTTATATATAGTTTATATATACTATAGTTAAATATATACTAGATCTTATGGGATGAGTTTAAGATTAAAAATCAATTCTTTGTTGGTTAGAAGAGATGACTACCCTAGGCATTTAAAACACCATAAAAGGAATAAATAAATGGGGATTGGTCTGGGGCACCCTATTAGCAATAGAAGAGTGGCTTTGCCACCATTGCCAACAAAAACTGAACACAACAGTCAGCTCTTTGAAGATGATCTACTTGGTGCCTGAGAGAAAGTCTGGGTTGGGTTTGATAGTTGTGGTTAGGGGTGGTGCATTGGGTTTTGTTGGGGTTTTTTGGGTTTCAGTTTTGTTTTGTGGGTTTTGAATTTTTTTCCCTATAACTGAATTAACAATTATTTGGCAAACTGACTAAACAAGCAAGTTGTTCTGCCTTCAAAAAGATATAACCTAAAAATACAAAAAGAAAAGAGAAATAAAGGCAAAAATAATGAAGTGAAGATGAAAATGAAATCATGGCCATTCAAAATATGCAGTGTAAAAGGAAATAAGAAAATTTGCACATACCCATGTTTCTCTTTAATTATATGTTCCTAGAAAGCTGAAGACATTTCTGAATTTTAATCTTTCTTACATTTTCTACTTGATTGACACTCATTTTTCTAATGAGTGTAAAATAGTAAATATATTTAAATTAATCACCCAAGATCCTCCTAGAGATCTTGCCTTTTAGTTTACATTTAAGCCTCCCCAAGTCACTTGGGGAGATTTATGGTGTATTCTTTCAATCGTCTGTGAAGAGAATCACTATTTTCTGACTGCAGCAGACATCCATAATCACAGACTCCTAGTTTCTCACAGTGTTTGTTTAGAATAAAGTAGGAGTTGGCGGTAAATCATACCTGGGCTTCCCTCTGGTTTCTCAAATCACTGTACAATGTCAAAGAGACCCAGACTGGGAGCAATGACTCCCTGCCTCCCTCCCTCTCTCCCTCTCTCCATACTTTTCTCCCTCTCTCCCTCTCTCCCTCTCTCTCTCCTTCTCTCTCTCTCTTTCTGTCACTCTGCCCCCCTCCCCTCTCCCACCGCCATGAAGTACTTATAAAACTATACAGATTACCCAGATTACATGGACTGTTACTCAAGACACATCAACGACCTTCTTACAAAAGATCTAAAATGTTCTTAGAGTAATAGCTCCCACTGGTTAAGTATCTGCTTATGAGATACACTGCAAAGTGCAATGTTTAATTTTTTTTGCCATAACCTTACAACCACCTGTGATAAGGTAATATTATTACTAGTGGACAGTGGAGGAAATTGAAATGGAAGAAATAACTGGCTTGTGATCAGAGAACACACAAGTGTTGGAACTGAGACTTAAACCTTAGCAGGCCAACTTCCACAGCTGTTCTGTATATATAGTGACTGAAAGGCAGGGGGAGGATTGGGATGAGCGGGATACTGGAGACATTGGTGGTGGAAAATGTGCATTGGTGGAGGAATGAGTGTTCGATCATTGTATGACTGAAACAGAAATATGAAAGCTTTGTAACTGTATCTCATGGTGATTCAATAAAAAAATAAAAACATAATTTTTTTTTAAAAAAAGAGTAACCCCTGAGAATTGCTAGCATGCCTCCCAACAAAATAAAAACCAAAAAACAATACAACTGAAAAAAAAAGAAACTGTCATAGGGAAACGTGCACTTTCCCGAGGTCATACTGCTCTCTAAAACAGAACTGTGATTTGAACTCAAGAATTTTGATTTCAATTGAACAGCTATATATGATCCCAGATACCCAGAACCCCTACGATATTGTGATGATTTTATCAATTTTTAAAATGTCCTCACGGATTAAAATATTCAGTAGTGGAGAGAAGAAAAACTAACAATCACAGTCATCTGAAGGCAGGCCATCAAGAAGCAAAGTTCATCAGTCACCAGATCATGCTTTTCGCTGGAATTAAACGTGAGCCTAGGAGAAAACTTAGTAAATCAAGAGGAATGGTATACTGGCATGTACTTCAGACTAGTCACCAATTTCATTAACCACTTTTCCAGAATCACTTCAATGCTTCGTCATTCTTGAGTCTATTTATAAATTCAGTTTTTATACTGAGAAGCTAAACCCAAACATTCTGTATCATCTTCCCATGAAATAATATAGAGCTTCTGAGGAACATGGAGGGGTGTGAGGAGCCAACAGCTCTGGGTGCAAAGCTATTTGCGGCTCAAAGGAAAGTGGTAAGAATGTTGACAGTGGAGGCACTGTACTGGGGCCTGTTTATGCCATTTCATCATCTCTTCAGCTATTCCACGATGTATTTACAGCTTCCTTCAATAAATAAGGACATGGAGACCCAGGTTGCTTCAGCCACTCATCACCTACATGACCTTGGGAAAACTGTCTGACCTTCTAAACCCTTGGTTTATCATAGATATCAAATCCAAACTCAGAGAACTTCTGTAAATATTTAGTATAAACTTGCCATACAAGGCTACTTGTCTTAGGCTTGATATTCCTTCTTGGCCTTTGCCAGAGCACCTTGAAATCACAGGAGCTCAATAACGTTGTAACTTAGTGTCCATGTATGGATGGCCAATGGACAGGTGCGATAGCGTTGAAAGGATGATATATGGAAAGAGTATTTGTGGATTCAGTCCCTGGAAAAACAGTAGCTTCTCAGAGTTCTTGAGAGAGGCCTGTGGACTGTGGTCCAAGAGCTGGATTTTAATTGTTGATTGTTAGATATGGGAGATAAGAGGTGTCAGATTCCTCACAACTACCTCCTGCTCCCCTCACCAATAAAGTAAAAAATCTCCATGGGAAAATTCTAAAATGCTTTCGCCACCTCACATACTATCAGGCCTTATTTCAATACCCTAAGGATCTTTTAATAACTTGGAGATACGTAAGGAGTGACCTGCAACTGCCAGAAGTGACTCCAAGCACAGAGCTGGGAGTAGACCGGAGTACCACCAGGCATGGCCCCCAACCTTGATAAAAGAATTAAGCACCTTTCATCTTTCTGCTGACTCCACCCCAGTTTTCTGAATATCTGAAATACTTTTCAACTGTCTCTTTTTTTCGGTGTTCCAGATCTTCCCCGAGAGAGACCAAACAGCAGGTTACTAAATACCCTCCTGGCTTGAACACAGTTAACTAAACTCATCAGCACCAGAGTCCCTGTGTTAGGAGGTTGTATCATACAAACAGCCCCCAAAGTAACATTGTCTTATACTCTCTGTATCTACAACCACCACCACAGAACCTATCCTGACACTTTATTGCATAGGTAAATGAACTAAAGTAGGATGTGATCTGAAGCCCTTGTTCTTAACCTCTTCTGTGGTACCTCTGACTAGGTTTCCCCCAGGGATGCCTGTTGGTTCTCCATCCCTCCAATCTCTGCTCTAAACATTAACAAATTCAATGTGACAGAGGTTTACCCTCCATGGCAACAGAAACTGGTTAGAATTCTTCAAGGAGAGAAAAATAGGAAGATTACTGATGAATCATTCTCCTTAGTCATCCTACAGTCAAGTCTCAGGACACATTGAGAGGGAACTCTCCCCTTAACTACATAGGAAACTAGGAATGCCCTTGGGCTGCTCTCCACCCATTCTCTTTTTTTTTCTTTCTTTCTTTTTTTTTAATTAAATCACTGTGAAATACACAGTTACAAAGTTGTTCATGATTAGGTTTCGGTCATAAAATGTTTAGACAACATTCCTTTCACCAATGTACATTTTCCATCACCAATGTCCCAGTTTTCTTCTTTTCCATTATTCTTGGGGTTTAATTAGAAGTGCTTTTTTCTACTGATGCCTGCAATAAATAATTAATGACAAGCAGTAAGACAGCAGCACCAGGTTTTAAAATCATGTTCCTACTCTTACCTCTTCCCTCCCAATTCTTCTGCGTCTTGTCTAGAAAGGTACTAGAAGACGCAATCCTAACCAGTGACCTCACTATATACATGTAGCCATCCCCTTTCCTTCTCAACACAAGGAATAAAGAAACCCTACATTGAAGGAAAAGTAAATGGTCAACTTTCATAAGATCACATGTGTTTTCTTGAACCTATTGTATTTAGGAGAGAGGACACCATGGTAAGCAAACTGCCACACAAACTACTGTCATGGTAGAGAGCAATGGGTTTCATTCCACTTCTACCACGTGAAAATTCAAGGGAGTTTGAATAAATAAATTAATTTCTTTACACCTGTTTTCTCCTCTGAAAAGTGAAAATGACAAAAGGGTGACAGTCTTTTAAAGTTATTTTAAACACGAAAGACTATAAATAAAGCCTATGGGAAACATTAAAGTCACGGTAATATTTTGTTTTTATTTTTCTTTGAAGGCCACACCTGGTAATGCTTGGAAGGACCAGGGAGGCGGAAGGAGAGGATACTCCTAGTGGGGTTCCAGGAATAATGTAGTATTGGGGGTTGAATCCAGGGCTCCCCCATGTAAAGCATGAGCTCCAGTTCTTTAAGATATCTTCCAAGTCTCAATAACTTTTAATCATTTGAGTTTTAATTTAATAAGATACACAAACGTATATCAAGCAAAACAGCCACAATTACAGCAGAGTCATATGTGATTTTACAAAGTGAAGAGCAGGAGTACCTCCTCTGAAAGGATTCACTGGGAAATGATATGGAGGAGAGGAGGACAGTAGGTGTTTAAGGGAGAACCACTGTGATAATGATGGGGAACACATTCCAGAAACTAGAAGAACAGTGAAGTTGGAGCACTTCCAGCAAGCCGTAGGAAGTATGGTCCATGATGAAGTGAAGGGGTGAGCTCATGCGCCTTAAAGAGGGTCTGGTGACAGAATAGAGGACTATAACTAGAGAGGGGTCTGAGTGGGCGGATGGGGGGAGGAATAAAGGGTATTTTATAACTATAAAGTGAAAATTCCTTGAGCAGGAGAAATATGAAAGCAATCAAAAAAACTAAAAAAAAAAAGAAATAACCCACAGAGGATTTTCAGCAAGATGGGCTCAGCATAAATACAGAAATCACACACCTTAGAAGATAGCCTTATTTCTAATCCAATGCATGCATGCCCTGCTATTATGTGCTGATTTCTCCTTTCTCTCCTTCAAAACTTTAAATCTTCTATTAGATAACAATAAAGAAATAAATAACACTTTAAGTTTGAAAGATAGACTGGACGCTACTTTTATAGCCACACCCTGCAGAGTTCTGGGATTCTAGGACCACTGTTAGTCCCAGTGCTAACTGGATTCTTGAGGGGATTCTTAAAACCATTCAGTCATTTAAAAGAAAACAAAGACAGAGGGAGACAAACATAGATACAGTGACAGAGACAAAGAGACAGAGGGGGAGAGAGAGAGACAGAGAGAGAGAGAGAGAGATGAAGAAAATATATATATATTTTTATATAATATATATTATATATAATATATATTATTTTCTTCAAAGCTCTATTTCCAAGAAACTACCTTATGAGCAAATAAGATGAGGTCAAATATAAAATTTAGTTGGCTAGATATTTGGGGATAATAAAAGCTACAAATTAGATTTTTTCAATAAAAATCACAATGCTGCAGTAGATGAAAAGCAAGGACTACATGTGACCCCAAGAAACAGCTCAAGGCAATTCGTATTTCTTAATTCTTGACTGAGTCACTAAGAAGGACTATCTATGACAGAGAGATAACACAATGGGATAGGGCATTTGCCAGCATTTGCCTGACCCTAGTTCTATCTCTGGCAAGAGTGATCCCTGAGCATAGAGCCAGAAGGAAGCTCCAGGCATTGCTGGGTCTGCTCGTCTTCCCCTCACCCCCACACAAAAAATCCATATCCAATATAACAAGTTAAACAGGATCAATAGAGTCCTACCATTAGATGGGTCAGAGCAGAGACAGACACAACCAACTCACCATAGGGAGAAACCAGGTTTAAGACACTGTTGGATGTGATGCTCTGTCCTAGGCAAAGATGCCTTAACACTGCCAAATAAAGGTAAAGGGATCCTGTGCTACCACATCAGCGGGTGTATAAAGGGCAAGGAATATGAATTCCACTTGCTGCTTTTATTGGGAGGCAAGATACACAAAGACAAATGTTTTCAGCTCTTATTCCTATGCTGTAAGTGAGAAAGGATGACAGATTGAAGACTGAGAAAGATCTCAAAATGCATCATCTGCAGAAGAGTTGAATGAGAAGGAAATTCTTCACCTAAAGGACAGAGCCATAGAAATCATGGAAATATCAGAAAAGCTGCATGGGAGCTGTGTGCGGCACCATCAGTGTGGGTCCCCAAGCTAAGAGGTGGGGCTAGGTAGAAAATGGTCAGATCCCCATTACCAGAAGTGTTGGCAACGGTCATGCTCTTGAAAATTGGGAACTCTGTAGTGAGGAACCCAGGAATTCTCTGCCAGGTCTATGAACTCCTGGAAATCAAACACAAGAGAAATAGTCGGTGCCTTGAGTCTTGAGGAGATACATGTCACAACCAAAATCAACATCTGAAAATTTCGTAATGTCAATAGCAGTGGGGGGAGGGGCATCACTAGCATCTACAAAGAGTTAACTAGAAGGACCCATGTTGGACACTATACAAATCCTTCCTGGGTTGAGAGGATCTCAAGACAGTGCTGCAGGCACCTGGTAGATACTAGCTAGGACCAGGGCCAGGACAGATCTTGGCTTAATACCAAGTAAGTCATCCTAAGGTTACCTAAGGTTGGCCTAGAATAAAAGCAGCCACTTTTCTTTAAATACATTTTTATTGACCATTCTTGAGCACAGACTAACAGATTAATATCAACAGCATCTTCGGGCTGTGATAAGAGAAAAAGAAACTTTTTAATTTCTTTTTGCAAAGTCCAGGCCCTGTTACCTTGTATAGTCTTAAGATACTTTTGTCATGCCAGTCTGATTCTTCGTTTGTTTTCTTTGGATCACTCCACCCTGCTGTGGGAAAATTAACTTTTTGGCACATCCATAGGTATACAACCATGTAGATATACACCCCCGGCAACATCCCCAATAAGGCTCCCAGGTTAAAAGAAGGGCTTAAAGTCTAATTAGAGTCTAATGAGCTATACTAATTGAGATGATTCTTGCAAATTGGTTAAAATTCTAATGAGTTTGCCTCTACTGGAACCTCCAGTTGATGTTTACTCTGGCTCTGCCCCAGCAGATTTGCAAGACAAATGCAGTATCTCTGTCCTTGCCAGCTTTGGTGAAAATGCGGGATAATATTACCGGACGCCAGTCACAAGCATTAATCATCATTTGAGGTTGCTAAAATGATTCAGCTCCTGATACCAAAACTGATACTGAACACAATGGGTATTTTCTAGGAAAGGAGCATCTACCATTGCGAGACACAGTGAACTATGGGTGTCTAGAGCTCAGAGAACACTGCAATAGATATTTGCCTGATTTGATCAATATTTGTATTCTGGGTTGTGAGGAGTGTAGGTGGATAGAGTTGAGGAAAGAAGTAGGAAAGTTTATGGAGGGAAAAGGAAAATGTTCAATTATTCTTCCCATTCCTATACCAAAACTTTCACAAGAAGGTTTAGCATCCTTTGACTATAATAATATTAAAAGGGATGTATGCAAGTCTGATGGGTTTGTAAACAATATATATATGTATACCAACAATAAATTAGTAATTTGGCTTTCAATATATGCATATACATTTTAATCTAGTAGTAGTCTTCAATAAAAAAATACAAGACAAAAATATTGACTTCCCTTTGAAGTCACAAATGAACAATGAATTGAGTATCTGTCCTTATAATCCCTATACCTACAGGAAACACTTGATAGCAGCCTTTCTATTATGAAGTTTAAAAAGAGTTATCACTTCAGGAGGAGTTCCATGAGATGAAGTTCACCATCTCCAAAGGAATTTATCAATTTTCAGTAATTTCATTACTGTACATGTACCAATTAGAAATAGAGACTTGGAAAATGTTGGAAGAACTAGTTCTGCAGTTTTTCAGGAGGTCAGCCAGAGGTGGTTCATTTATTGTGTTTTTCTCTTCCTTTGAGACACTTGTTAAAATTCCAAGGAAACTAGAAAAATTACATTAATCATCCTGTTTCACGGAAATATATCCCTCTTAGTAGTCAGAGGTCTTCATTGCAACCAAATGCCGCCTCCATTGAATTTGAGTGGCAAAGATACTTATTGAAAAACTAAGAAAAATTTCTGAAGAAAGATCCAGTTTGCAGTCCAGACCACCAAAAGAAATAATCAACATGCAGATACCTCAGTAAAAACATTGTGGTCCATGCTACATAGAAGTCATGGCATGCACAGCTGACCTAAGGGCCTGAACAAAAGTGTTGACTGCTGTTGAGCTTTAAATCAGATGCTATACCATCACCCTCACCCAAACACAGAATCCACAGCTGATTTTCAGTTGCCTCCAACTATTCCCTGATTAGTAGAGCCTATGATTGCATGTCAATGTCCAGAAATTTCTGACTCCTACCTTGAGGAAGCACTGTAAAGTGATCCCATAGTATAAGAAGTGTATTCAAAGTTGATGAACTCATAAGTGAAGAAATTCATCTTAAGACATTCATCTCAAAAACTCAGATATTTTCTAACAAAAATTTAAGTGGTGTAGTAAGAATTCATGTAAGCTGATCCCTAAAACTATCATATCTATACTATGGCTCAACAAAGCTCTATATTTGGCATGTGCCAAATCTTTCCAGATGACAAAATATTCATAAAGTCTTCTCAATATTTGCTCTTGAGTCAGACTTTCTAGTATAGACCCTACTAAAATAATGCATTTAATTTCGTTGTCAAAATCGTTTAACAGTTGTCTTTCTTTGAAATGGATTCTTCCCCTCACCAGTTATCCATATTCTTATGATGATATCATAAAAAAATAAGCCAATAGTCACAGACTAGAGAATAAAATTGAATCATTATCTCATATCATGTAATAGTGTTAACTCAATATAGATTAAAGATTTGGTGTTAGACATTAGATACACTGAAGGGAACAAACAAAAATTCTCCATGACATTGACCCCAGTGAAACCTTTGGGGATTCAACTGTGTCGGCAAGGAAAACAAAGCAAAAATAAACAAACTACATTACATCAAACTAGAAAATTTCTACAGAGTGGAAGAAACTAATATTAAAGCAAAAAGACCTAACTGAACTGGAGAACACATTCATACATCATAATCCGATGAAGAGCTAATATCCAAAATATATAAAGTACTCCCTAACTTCAAAAACAAATTTATTTTAAATTGGAAGAATTGAACAGATACTTCTCCATAGAAAACATACAGAAATCCAATGACCACATGGAAAATTGCTCTTAATCACTTGTTATCACTTTGAAATTCAAATCAAAATAAAAGCAACATATCATCTCACACTGTGCGAATGAACTGCATTAGAAAGGCCAGAAACCTGGAGGGCCCCACAGCTCCTGGAGAATAATCCGGGCCCCAACCAGAGCCGATATCACCGAGAGGTCCCAGATGTGGTAGGTGCTGTCTCCCTACCTTCTCCGGATGGAATTCCGGTGACCATGAGCTTCTACAAGCATGGCTCTGGCATGCGGGTACCAGGACTTTTTTTCCAAACCTCGCGTCCACTTACGCAGCCGTGCGACATTTCCTGATATGCAAAGTGATCAATGGAAAGTAAATGATCTAGCATTTGTCCCTGAAAATCAGGCTTGAGTGGTGGTGGGAAAATCTGAGCAAAAGATAATGCCCAACCAAAAAATATTTGGACTGTGTATTTAACTATGGTACTATGCCACCCTGGGAGCAGAAGGGTGTCTGTCCATCTGCCTGTCTTTGTGGCGGCGACATGGTGGCCTGCATCTTTTAGAGCCTAATGAACAGCCAGGTATGAGACTGCATTGACGAGGCACGTGGGGCTTCATGGGATGGGGGGTGGAATCGTCCCTGCTCCTAGCCATGACAATGCTCCAGGTTGCCACCCTCAAACTCCTCCTCCAGCTTCTGACCGACCATGAACCCAGAGGCACACATACCAATTTCGGAACTCAGAGGCTTCCGCCAGTAATATCTCTAGGTTTATTACTAAAATATCAGAAATCCAAATTTGCGTGGCTGCTATTGTGGCCACACGACATCATATCATAATCAGCAATAGAAAACAAATTATCTAATGATGTCCTTGTGGCAGGTCTGAATGTTGGGGAAAATTCCAAATAACAATGTTGGTTCTTCTTTCGTAATATTGAATGTGATCAATGTAGAGAGAGAGAGAGGGAGTAAAGTGGAGATCTGCCACACAGGTGTGGGGGGGGGGGGTTGGGGGGGTATACTGTAGTTCTTGGTGGTGGAAAATGTGCACTGGTGAAGGGTCGGGTGTTTGATCATTGTCTGACCGAGACTTGAACTGAAAGGCTTTGTGACTGTTCTCATGGTGATTCAATAATTAAAAAAAAAAAAAACAGAAAGGCCAGAAACATCAAGTACTGGAGGAGCTGTAGAGAGAAAAAGAGTCTCTATACACTGCTGAGGGGGATATATGTTAGTTCAGCCTCTATAGAAACCAGGATAGATATTTTTAAAAAATCTATAAGCACCATATGATGCAGCAACTCTATTTCTAGATATCACACTGAAGAATACAAAAAAATCTTATAAATATGAATATAAGATAAGGAAAATAGTTCAATTGTAGATTCATGCCAAGGATGAGTTAGCTATCACCACCATCACATGGTGCCTGTCACCACCTGAGCCCAGGCACACTGAGTATAGCTCTGGGGGATCTTGAGCGTCCCCTGCCTGAGCGCCAATGGTCTGAACAAGGCTAACCTCTGCAAAAAGTGGCTGCAGGCCCCCTCCAAGTAGTGCTGGGTTATATCCCCAATAAAAGAAAGAAAATTCACATCTATCCTTTTGAGCACTATTTTTAATAGCCAAGATAAGGAAACAACCCAGGTACCATCAACAAGTCAGAAAATAGAAAATGGAACATAAATATACAAGCAAATATTACTTAGCTATCTGAAAGTATGAAATCTTGTCTTTTGCTATAAATATGAATGAAACTGGAGATCATTTTTAAATTAGTCAGAAGAAGCACAAATACCAGCTGCTCTCATTCATGTGTGGTGCATAAAGAAATAAAGGAAGGGAACAGACAATAGTCAACCAAAACAAACCCTTAGATTCTGTCCACAGAATTGAATCTGCCAAGAGGGAGGATGGAGAATAGTGAGCTTCAAACCATAAATGTCTTCTTGTCATCTGAACTTGGGAGGAAGTACAGAGGTTAAGGTTCAATCCTTGGCACATCATTTGGTCCTCTCAACATGGAGCCAGAAATAAAGCCACAGAACTGCCCTAGTTAGTTAGTTAGTTAGTTTTTTGCTTTTTGGGGTCACACCTGTGGTGCACAGGGGTTACTCCTGACTCTACACTCAGGAGTTACTCCTGGCGGTGCTCAGGGAACCATATGGGTCGCTGGGAATCAAACCCGGGTCGGCCGCGTGCAAAGCAAACGTCCTACCCACTGTGCTATCTCTCCAGCCCCCAGAACTGCCATATTTAGTCTAAAACTAAGAGTAGGAGAAGGAACAGGAGGAAGAAAAGGAAAATCATCTATGTTGACTATGAATGAAAAGGAGAACTTCAACAGGAGTTAAGTTCCTGTGCATTTCAAGCATAGGAATAAATGTAAACCAAGTAGAAAGCCAGTGGAGGCTAAAGTTATACACTAGAAGGAGAGACTGCAAAAAGAAGAGTCCAGAGCTTTCAGGAGCATGCTGAGTCCTGTCCCCACTCAGAAAACACAGAGCACTCATAATATCATCAGATCTGGACTCTATAAAGACAAATCTGGAGGCAAATGGGCCATGGGCCAGATGAGAACATAGAGGACTGAAGTCCAATATGAAACAAATCTGACCAGTTTCACCAGAACCCATTTTCTTCAAAGTAATCCTTTCACATAAAAACAAATGTCAAGAGCAGAACAGGACTTCCTTAGGAAGAGAAGTTCTTCCAGTTAACTTTGGTAAGTCTATATCATGGGTGAACTAGCATAAATTTTGGCAAATACAATAATAGATGTGAGGCGTTCTTAACTATAATTCAGTTGATGGATCTCAAGGAAGATACTGAGATTACCTTTTATCTAGAGAAGCTCAGCCAAGATGTTGAAGAGTTTGGAAAAACATTTTAGCCAAGAATAATAGAGTGAGCTGCAGTGTGGGAAACAGGAATATTGTATAGGGAACATGGCGGTTGTCTTTAAATGTAATACTGTGTCATCTTTATTAAATGTAAAGCAAATAAGGTTCTCAACTTTTCTACAATCGCTACAGTAGGAAGAATTAAAACAATGGAGACTGATAGTTATATATTTATGGAAAAATACTGAAGTGGTGCTCACCAAGAATAGAAATACATGGTTCTACCAATAGGGATGGTCTTTCAAGGACATGGCTAAGTCTCTGAAGCCCTGGAATCATGGCTTTCAAGCATCACATGGTCTGGTAGAGGAAGTTGGCCTGCCTATGCTATGACTCAACATTAGAGTGATGTTTAAAGCATTTAGTATTTGTTTTACAGAACCAATGAAAAAAGAAGGCAATGCCCTGCCACAGAGGCAGAGTGAGATGGGAGGGATGGGGGTGGGAGGGATATTATCCATGGTGGTGGAAAATGGGCACTGGTGGAGGGATGGGTATTTGATCATTGTATAATTGAAACCCAAGCACAAAAAATTGTAAATCTACAACTGTACCTCATGGTGTTTCACTAAAAATAAAAAATAAATTAAAAAAAAAAAAGAAGCAGGCAATGACAAAAGTTAAAATTGTTCAAAAAATAATTCTACTTTTCTGTTCTGTTGACACCAGACCCTGCAAGACAAAATTGAGTGCCATTTTGATAGAGAAAATTGAGAAATCTGAGGAGGCACACAGAGAGGGTTTTCTGACTGCAGTTCTGAGAGATCTACCGAACGAACCCCTTTGACTCTGCAGTAGTCAAAACTGAACTTTAGACTAAAGGCCAGACAATAGAATCAATGTAGCCACAAAGTCAGAGAAACACAAACTTATTTAGGTGTTTCTATATTTGAGAGGCTTCTTTCTAGGCTTTGGGATAGTGGAAGCAAAAATAAAATCATCTTTGTGTAAATATATATTTTGAAAATGCATTGAAATAGAATTTATATTGCAAGATAGTCATTCAGAAGAAAATTCATCCTTAATATAAGCTAAATATTCAGTCACAAAGATTCAAGCTATATAGAGTATTGCTGGTTGTCTCGGGTTTTTTTCTTTATTATCTCACCTTTTAAAATGTATTTTCTTATATTGCAAGCCAAATTAAATATTCAAATAATAAATGTCAACCAACATATGCAAATTCAAATTCTATCTCAAAAATAAAGAAACAGCAATGTTTGGTTCATTATTTTTAGGCAATAATATACTTTTAAATCCATCATGGCTACAAAGGAAGGTAGTAAGTATTGCTCTTAATTTAATGGTCAAGTATCCAAAAGGTTTGTTTGTGTAAAATTACTCAGATAATTCAATCAAAGCCAAATTTTGATTTGCTAAATCCACAGTTGCTGCGTCTCTCGTTCTAATGGAGCCATGATGGACAGTGGATGTGAGCTCTCTGTAAGCTCCCAGGAATACCTGCAGCCACTCAACTCTCTGGGGAAGTTCCTAGAGTTCCAGTCCTTCTGGGTTCTGTGGTGAGGCTCCTATTGAATTCAGTGAGCTCCTAATATCTGACCTAGGGGGACACATCTGGTTTTCTTGAAGACAGATGCATAGGTGGAGCACAGAAAAAGGAACGAGTGAGTGGCTGCATAACAGGAGACCTAACTCCTAGCATTGGTGAGAAGAGGCTGAAGGGATGTCTAATGACCCAAAGGGGACTGTTATCTTAGGCAATTTGCAAGGTCCACAATCTTGGGCTCATAAATTCCTCTTGTCAGGGCCATGGATTTGAAAGCACCCAGAGCATTGACTCATTCTTACAGTGTTCATAGAGACATTTATCAAACAAGCTGCCAAATCTGCTCATTCACAGTAAGGAAACCCATTGTCAAATGGATGGATGGCCAGCTGTGGACAGGCTGCCAGGAGAGTTAAGGGACAGGCAGACTCTTTCATGGGCCTAACCCTGGTTAGAGTCAGGGAGTTTAATCAGGAAATCCAAATTTTAACCATTTCATTGATTGAGGTACTGTGGTTTATAATACTGTTAATGATGATTTCCCAGGTACATAATTCCAACACTAGATTCATCAGCAATATACCTCCCTCCCTCCCTTAAGGTCACAAATACCCATTCCTTTCAACCCCCTTACCCAAAACACATATATGCATGCATGTGTGCGCGCACACACACACACACGCACTCACATACATATACACACACTCAGTTTTGTGATCAGTTCTGCCTCTGAATTGCCTTTGGCCCCTGTTTGATACCTTGATGTATATATTTACTCTACATCTCTAAAAAAGAACAAAATTATGAAATTTCCACAACAGGGATGGAACTAGAGGGTATCATGTTGAGTGAAGTCAGTCAGAAGGGAAGAGATGGATAAGAGTGTGATCACTCTCCTGTGAGAGAGATCCTAATCCTTAATGCTCCCAGACCAGATAACAGAATGATGCTTTTGACTCTCCATATACCTGAAACCTCAGGTAGGAGCAAGAGGGAAACAGAGGCTGATCTTACCGAGCACAGTATGCCCGTGTCTGCAGAGGTGGACCAAGTTGGCCTCTGTGGATCCATGCTAGGCGCCTCCATTCTTTACCCGGTCCTGTCTGACAGACTTCTTCCAAAGCACATTTCTAAATGTCAAGTTTTGTTGGTGGCAAGGGCTAATTTCTGCTCTGTGAGTCATTCTGATTCTTTTAAGAGATTTCACCCTACTCAACACTTACACTTTGGATGTTGATTTCTGAGCCCCATTCTCAGAGGGCAATCTGAACCTCTTGTTTCCAAGTTTGTGGTGAGAACACAGTCATCCCTGGCACCCCCTGTCAGGACACTCTGACTCATTCATTCAATCTTTTGCAAATTAAAAGAAACTTCCCCAAATTTCTTATGCAAAACCGTAAAAGCATCCTAAAGAAAAATTGGGAAACACGTGCACAAAATGTGTGTAGACAGATTTAAAACAGATTTAACCTCATTGACTTAGAGATAACTGCTCATAATATTTTGGGGAACACTCTGCCACTCTTTCATAAATACATTTGAGGATACACATATGGTGATACTTAGAACTTACTCCCTACTTTGAGCTTGGGGGTTATTTCCTGCAGTGCTCAGGAGGTATGCAGTGCTGGAGATTATACCCATACTTGGAGAATGCAAAGCATGTGCACCAGCCCATTTCTAGCTCTTAATTTCTTGCTCACTGCATAGTGAACACTTTTTGCTTGTGTTTGTGTTTTTAGTTTTGGGGCCATATCTGGAGGTGTTTATGGCTTATACCTGACTTTATACTCAGAGATATCAAAATAATAAGTGTGCAATATTATTTCATTTTCATTATATGCCAAGTATAATATTATAGAAACGATGGATTATTTAGAATACTCCTAAAGTTCAACTGCTTTCTAGTATGCCTAGTAGAAAATTCTAAATTTTACCTGTGTCTCAAATCCAATACTCCTACTGGATAGCAATGACTAAACTAATCGTATGACTTAGTTATGGGTCATAAGTCACCGTTTGAGAAATGCTGCTATCATGGACACTTAGCAAGAAAAAAAAAGGTAAAGTATCACGCAGCCACAAATGCAGCCTCAAGGTCCAGGAATAGGTTCACTCATGGGTGATACTCTGCCTGAGCATGTGGAAAGTGGTTGTGGGCATGGCAGCAGCTGGGTTCTGGAAGATTCTGACAGCTGGAACTGGATCCCTTGGGGCGGGGAGGGGTCTCACCAGGGCACATTGAGTGAAACAGCCTGTGGCGGGTTGTGGTGGCATGGTAATAACAAGAGTCATGTTATGCACCCTTCCAGGAGAGAAGGATGGTAGTAATACACCCTACCCATACTCTAAAATTACTGCACTACATTTGATAGGGTTCAAAGCAGGAGGCAACCAATCTTAGAGGCAAATACATATATATATATATATATATATATATGAAGCACACACGGCTCAACCTTTAACAACATGTAAGTGATCTCTTATAGAAGGGCTTAATGGCCCCTGGGTGAAATGCAACAATCTCCACACTCTTTCCTCTAAGGGTACTTTTTTGTAGCATTTTCAGTGGTTTTTCATAACAAACAATACAAAATATATTATTTCAGTTCTGCTTTAGGGAAGGGATGGGGGTTCGGGATGAAAATATAGAAAATATGGTTGTGGGAAGGTGTAATGGTGGTGGAATTGGTGTTTGAATATTAAATATAATCAAATGTTGTGAATTGCCTTATAAAATAAAAAATAATTAAAAAATAAAAATAAGAAAATAAATTAAGAAAATGAAAAGAAGGTAAAAATGAGAGAAGACATGCTGATTACTTGATTTGTAGCTATTTCACTATATATGTGGTAATCAAATCATGTGGCTTACCTTAAATGTCAACCATTTTTATTTTAAATAAAAAGACAATTTTATTTTAAATAAAGAGACAAATTACATTTGACCATACTGAAATGGTCCAAGCCTTATTTGTTCATCAATTCTCACCTGAGAGACTGTCAGGTTCTTTCTAGTTCAAAATATATTTTTATGTCTGAAACAAAAAGAAAAATATGGGGCCAGAGAGATAATACAGTTTTAAGGCTCATTTTGCATGTTTTCACTCCTATTTCAAACCTCAGAACTGCATGTAGTTCCCCAAATCCTGCCAGGAGTTATCCTGAAGAACAGAGTCAGAAGTAAGTTCTAAGCACAAAGGCAGGAAAAGGAGTATGCTGAGAACTGCCAATTATGGCACAAAAAAAAAAGAAAAGAAAAAAATTACGTAGAAGCAAATAATTTATGGAATATTTGAATCTATAAGTCCTGCTGACCTATACAATATGCACTCAATGTTATCAAGTGTATAACTTGACAAGCATGACTATCAATCATATTAATGTACTTATTAATCTTATTAATAAGCTTCCAAACCATTTGCCCTTTTGATTTTATTTTGTCCTGTTCGCTATAAATTTTGTTTTTGTTTTAAAGATTTTATGAATTATGTAAACCATACAGATTCATGGAACTCAAATAACAATCTAGAGGTGTGTGCTCTCACAGGGCCACACATTTGGTGACAGCCACTCTACAGTAGATGTAATTAGGTCTCTCCTGCATTATGAGGTCTTCAGGGATTTGGGACCATTTGTTTTTAAATACAAATAAAATGAAGTTATTTATTATATTTAACTCCACTGTTAGATTTTCCCTAAACTTTTTTGCTTTCTGTCATTGCTATACAATATACAATTTTTCCATTTGTATATGTAATTCATTAATTCTCATAAGCTGAACTACTATTTATGAGCTAAATGATGTGATAAAGACATATAAAGACAAATATACACATCCCCTTAGATGGTAAGCTCCAGAAGCTCTTCTCTTTCAGCCCAACTTCTGCATGAGAAGTCATTAAATCAAGATTGGTTGAATATAGGCTCTGGCATGAAAAATTGTGTTTTGATTCTTTCCCTCACTTCCTTTCCTTTCCATCTGCTTCCCTTTCAGGTGTTCCGATTGGAGGGTGAGGGATTAAATGGGGTCCCACTGCATTTTCATATGACATCAGAAAAGCATATTTTAACATCTCTTTCCATTTCCAGACAGCCAATAGAATGATTTCATGTGCTGAGCCCTCTACTGTGAATAAAGATGAAGAAAGAGATGAGTTCGTCATCCTCTCAACCTTCAGGGGTCTCACCGTAACTTGTGTGAGAGAGAAGAAGGAGGTGAGCACAGATCCTGTGCTCTGAGTAGAACTAACTGAAAAGTAGGGCATTAGGTATGGGATGGTGCAAAGAGTATCAGGTCAAGAAAGGGTGAAAGAAATGGCACAGGGAAAGCCATGAATGAATATCTATAATGAGTCAGAGACAGATGATTTTCAGAAGAAAACAGGTTCTCCACTCTTCTACCTGTATATAACTTCAACATTCAGACCTGTGAGAAAATTAGAAGTGAGGCACAAAATAGTAATAATAATAATGATACTCCCCCCAACCCCCCGCCCCAGCAGCAAGGTGGCTGCTGCCTCAGAGCTTAATAGAAAACCAGGTATGAGCCAGTGGTGATGGGGCACCTGCTGTCTCATGGGAAGAGGGGTGGTACCAGCTTGTCCTTCATGCCCTACTGAGATCATGAGTTGTCCCCCACAAGCGGCTCTCTGGCACAGCCATAACACCAGATGCACAAAAACCAATCTCTTAATTATTCTGGCTCTTTGCAGAAATCTCTCCAGACTTACCTAGTAAAATATCAGAAATCCAAAATCTCGCTGCTGCAAAGTGGCTGTGTGACATCATATGGTTCTCATAACCAGCTATAGAAATCAAATTATCTCACAATGCCTTTTCAGCAATTCTGATTGTTGGGGGGAAATTCTAAACAATATTGGTGCATATTTTGTCAAAATAATGAATGTAATCAAAGTCGAGAGAGAGTTAAGTAGAAATTATCTGCCTCACAGGCATTGGGAGGGGTGGGAGGGGGTTATATCAGGGTCTTGGTGGTGAAAAATAAGTACTGGTGAAGGGAGAGGTGTTTGATCATTGTTTGACTGAGACTTAAACCTGAAAGCTTTGTAACTTTTCCCAGAGTGATCCAATAAATAAATATAAGGGGGGAAAAAAGACATGATAATTATCACAATAAGATACAGGTACAAAATAAAATTTAATGCAACATATTTTAGATGTCAGTTGAAAACTTATCTATATAAATCATCACAAATATTAATAATAATATAATAAATAATCAATCCCACAAAGTTGCAGGGGTAGCTGGGAAAATGGCTTAGAAAGAGCGGGACACTTCTCTGTGGTGAAGGCAGGTCCAGGTTGGCTACCAGTTAAAGGCCTACAACATCTTTCATGTGGGAGGGGAAGACAGGGATGAGACTTTAACAGCCAGAGTGAGCTACCACAAATCTGGAAGCAGAAGGATGCAAGAGAAGCAGTCATATTGACTCGGGTTATAACAGAGAGGTAACCCAGTGCTCTCAGGAATGGGAAGGGGTGAAGATGACAGAGAAATCCAGACTCAGAGAAAACATCATGCTAAAACACATGAAAGATTACCAGGGAAGAGAGATGGGGGTACTGAAGCAGAGAGGGGATACTGCACTGAAGCCCTGGGATCACAGGATGATACCAACACAACACCCCCACCCCCACCCCATTTCCCCTACATAGGCATATAATCACACCAGGTTTCCCGGATTTTATGAGTCAAACAGGGAGCTGTGATGCCCCAAACCACTAAGGAAAGGGGAACACTGAGAGAATTAGACTGGAGGTCTGTTCCTTCCTTGATGTTTATAAAGTGGCCACTGAAGGTGACCCTGACCTCATCCCTGAGTCAGTCCTCTCTTACAGGTCACCACACACTTGTGAACACGCCCTGCTGTCTGTCTGGGTTAGGGTTTACCTTTGGTTTGAAGAAATAAAGAGAAACTAAGGAGCAGGATGAGGGCAGGTTTGCATGTTTCAGAAGATCACGTGCCATCCACGCTGGATGATTGCTCCAGTACAGAAGAGAGAAAGACAATGAACAAAATCACAGATCCGTCAAGAAATTGGCTGGAATAGGCAGAGGCATAGTACAGCAGGCAGGATGCTTGCCTAGCATGTGGATGACCCGGGTTCAATCCCCATCACCTTCTATATTCCCCTGTGCCTTATCAGGAGTGATTTGTGAGTGCAGAGCCAGGAACAAGCCCTGAGCACCACTGGCCGAGACTTAAAGCCAAGAAACTAGCTGGGAAAAGACGTGGCATTTGAGTTTCCTCAGCCAAACACACTGGAAAAGCCTATTGGTACACAGGTGAATAGCGAAAAAGTAAAGCAAGAGCTCATACACTCTTGGCTCCTGTGTGCTATCATTAATCATTTTCCTAGAAACCGGAGGATAGTTTCCTCACTGTAAAAGGAAAGGAGAAACAGATCCATTCAACCAATATGCTACCCAGATGTTCACCAGACCCTAATATTGTCTGCCCCCCACCCCATTGGATTTGGAAAGGTCAGAACTAAGATGACAATTGGGAGAAGTGGTTCTTAAAGTCACCCATCACTTCTCAGATGGGGCAACTGCCCACCTCTGTTATGGAAAGGGGGTTACATGATGCCCCCAGGGTTTTCCAGAGAGCATCCAGTCATCTTCTGACAGAAATCCTGAAAGCATTTGGTGGACTAACTACTGCATTAGGCAGTAAAACTGTCTTACAAGATGAAAAGTAGCTTGTAGGAGGCCAATTACCTTTTCTGAGGGATCTCAATCTGGAAGGCCTTGACACACCCCAGTCTCTCCAGCTTCCCACTGCATCATGGATTCTTGAAGAGTTTGTTGCATAAGGAAGAATTAATTTGCACACTCAGTGGACATAGTTTCTAGAAGCTTCAAATCAGAAGAGCAAAAAATAATACCCAAAGACTGTGATCTTCAATAAAATAGTTATAACTCAAAAATTTTTTCAGATTGTATTTTTATTTTTCACCATGAACTTCCCAGAGCCTAAGACTCTCTAAGTCTCCATAATGTCATTTTTTTAATTAAATTTTTTTTTTACTGTAGAAAGTGTTTGCAAATGGAAATCATCACCTTAAATAGAAAATGAGTGCAATATGGAGACAGGAGCCATGAAAAATGCTGTGATCACAGAGACATAAGCACATAAAAAGGCTTGTCTATAGAAAATATTAAGAAAACAAACATGGGGGTTGTTTTTCATTTTGTTTATAAACAAATGAATAAATTAAAAATGTTTGGAAGGTAACGGAGCGGTGATAAAGACATTTCAACTTTAAAGAGTAGTCTTCTCCTGAGCCAATTAGAAAACTGGAGAATTTGTAAAGGGAATGCCTGACACTGTACGAGTCAACAGTACTTAGCATCTCATCCAGATACCTCACTATAAGACCTCAGGGGGCACCAGAGGTATAATTCTTCACTTTGGAAAAGTGATCCTCTCAAAGAACTTTCAAACAGTGACATTAAGTAATAAGTATTATAGTGATCTTTCAAATTATATCACCAGAAAAGTAATCATAAATGCCAGAGAAATATGCAATGGGTAAGATTCTTACCTTGCATGTGGCCCACCCAGGTTCAATCCCTGGCACTACCCTGAGCCTTCCAGGAGTGAACCCTGAGTGCAGAGCCAGGAGTAACCTCTGAGTATTGTGGGGTGTGCCCCCCACAAATAATCATATCTTCAGAAAAACTGATCTATATTTAGTAGATGTGACTACCTAGAATGGAATAAATAAAAAATAAGCCCCAACTTACCTTCCCTGAGTGTGGGAAAAGGGCCCTATATATTTTACAGCTACTTTTTCCCCTTAATTTTGCTATCATACAAGGGAACCTGATGTGATTTGCAAAGTATCTACATAGAATCTCTACATGCTTATGAAACGCACCTAGGAAGCACAGGTAGCATTCCAAGGCTCTAATACTAGCATGTAAATGGGGAAAGAAGGAGCCACTTCACAATTTGTGAACAGTGTGTCCAACACCCATGTGTGCCTACCAGATTGTAGACAATTATTCAGAGGTAGGCAACCTTTCCATTTCTCAAAGCTGGAGGCTACATTGGGGAAAATACAAGAGAGGAATAAAGTACAGGTCTAGATGTTAAGAAGGAAGAAAGACAAGGGAAACTGTGTGAGACAGACAGTATCCAGAAAGACACAGCCGTTAAATAGGTACAGACATTGCCAAGGAAGGGAGATCAGAGGCAGGGGTCACATGGATAAAGTAGGGTGGAGCAAGAATATCTCTAATTCTCCAAACATCTCCACCTTGTCATGAATACAATCATATGTGAGGTTTCCATGGAAGTGGAAACTTTAAGCAGTATTCTGTATGCCTGGTGGAAAACCAGAATGGATATACAACACGGGAGGAGGAGAATTTTCAGCCACAGCTTGAGAAAATGCAGAGGTGATTATTTACAGCTTTCTGGATGTTTTCTAACCACAGAAACCAAAGCCTAAAAAATCTGTCAGCACATTCAAGGATTACTGACTGAATCTTGAAAATTTATAGGCAATTGACACAGGAGTGTTGAGTAATTCTTTTGATGTTATCACTCGAGATCTTACATGGAGTGTAAGAAGCAAGTGCCTTAATGATTTGAATAGATTTTTCTTAAATTCTGAATTTGAAAGTTCTTTTACAGTAAACTACCTTGGCATGCTTCTAAGTATCATTTTACAGTACAGAGTTGTCTTCTCAACCTGGCATTGGAGGGTCAGGGAAGTAAATTCTTTAATAAAATATTGGGAAATTTGCATAAATATGTGTATCTGGAAATAACATTTATGGCACTTAGTATCTGGTCACAAGTTCAAACCACATTTGAACTGGACCACTTTGAGTCAAAAAATATTACAAGGTATCTGAGCTGAATGCTCTGGAATGGAAATTCTTTCTCTTTCCCACATGAATACATTACTACTGTTGGCTGAACAAATGAATTAATAAAGGTACAAATGCCTAAGTATTTAAAGTTAGACATGGATATTTTCTGATAGCAAAAAGATCTATCTTTTTGAATGAGTACCCAGAAATGGACTGGAGCGATAGCACAGCGGTAGGGCATTTGCCTTGCATGCGGCCGACCCTGCCGACCCAGGTTCGATTCCTCCGCCCCTCTCGAAGAGCCCGAAGAGCCCGGCAAGCTACCGAGAGGATCTCGCCCGCACGGCAGAGCCTGGCAAGCTCCCCGTGATGTATTCAATATGCCAAACACAGTAACAACAAAGTCTCCAATGGAGACGTTACTGGGCCCGCTCAAGCAAATCGATGATCAACGGGAGGGCCTTTACTTACTTACTTTACTTACCCAGAAAAAAAGTTCACTGAAGCTTTCTCAATTTGGGGCATAAAAAGCAATAAGGGACAAGAACTACCCAGTGCCTTAAAAATCAAATTCTGCGTTTTCCTACCTCTGTGAAACTGTAATTCTATGTTAAATTTATTATACAATCTCTGTGACTGAAGAGAGCACCAAAATTCATCACTGGTTTTGTGAGTCATGGAGAATGTGAAATAAAAATTAAAACTCAGCAAAAAAAATAATACTTATGACAAATGCAACGCGTCACCTGATTCCCATGCATCATGACTTTGCATTTCATTCATGCTGTCAAATTAATGCAAATGAATGTTTTCAAGCTCAACAATAAATCATCAACCTCTTTAGGTGGCAAAAGGATGCATCACTTCAGTGATCTAAGACCCAACTTTGGAAACAGTCCAAAACTGAAGCACAGAATAAACAAATCAGCTCTGCAAGAAGAGGTCAAATGACTTGATTGATAAAATGGAAAAGGGAAGGGTGGTGATAGAATGCCCAACTCATCCCTGTTTTTAGGGAATCTCCTTAGCATTCTAAGTCCTGTGACCTGGGACTCCATTCAATTCTGGGAAAACTGCAATGCTTATCATTCTAAATGGTGAGAACTCAGGAATGAAATTTTTTATCTATTCAATTACCAACCTCCTGAGCCTTTTTCCTAGGTCTATTTCTTATACAATAGTCACTGTTGTTTTGTATGCTCTGGCTTCTCCCTCTTACTAATTATTAAGGTCATTGATCTAGGACATTCCGGCACTATCAGTCATCTGAGCCTTGGGTGCATCTCTGGCATAAACTCTCATATGGACCTTTTGCCTAAACATAGATTTCCCCCACCCATGCTCATATCACACCCAACAATTGGAGGGAGGGGGGGTCATCTGGTCTCACTTTTTGTGGAAACGTCTCTTACCAGAGATGTCTCTGGATCTTCCTCATGCCCTTAAACCTGCACACACCTGCTCAGAAAATCATGGTGTAATTCTCTCCACATACTCCAGACTGCCCCTGCATCTTCAACCCAGCCCTCTTTGCTCTCTGTCTTTCCATTGTTTCTCATGCTGCCTGATTCACAGTGTGTCCCTTTCCCTCTGTCATGGAGGTACATATATATATTAAAATCCATCTTCTCCAATATTTGCTGGGCTTGGGGTCATAGCAGTGGCTAAACTATAAGCTCCAGATATCATCTTTAGTATGTTGCATAATTTTATTCCAATTCAGGAATACCCATCTGTGCCTGAAAGAATAAAGAGAAGAACAGAGGAATATAGGACAAGAGCCAATGAATAAGGATTACTCTGCGAGCCTGTGTTCTCCCCAGAACATGTATCTCGCTTACTTGTCTCTATGTTTCTTTGCTTGCTTTATTTCTACTCTTGCTTTTATTTCTCTCTTGAACACATATCCTCTCCTCTCTCCTTTCACATCTTTCTAAGCGGGTTTCATTCAATAGAAACTACCAAAAAAGTTTTTTTTTAAAAAAGCACAAATAAATTAAACAACCACTACATCCAAACACGCGACCAGCAGTGTAGCACCAAACAGAGAAAAGAGAGTGCCCCATCTCTCTACCTTTGTTTGATGTGCTGCTCAAAAGTTAACATCTTAACATAATAACTGAACATCTCCTTTTCCTGTAATTGTGAAGCACATTGTGAGATCAACTCATTAAATCAGAAGCTCCAGCTATGAGCTATTGGAAGGAAAGTTTGCTTCTTAAAAATCTATCTCAGCTGGGTAGTTCCGGTGGGGTGGATGCCCATGGCCTGGTCCCTCCAGATCAAGACAGTCCTTTCCCCAACCCTCAAAGAAGGAAATAAATGGCCTAGAGAACACAAATGAAAAAAATACCAACTTTAGAAGCACATCAGAGATTCAGAGTCAATTCTTCTACCTTGTGACTATGGGCAAGATTCTTAAGGATTCTCTAAGTACTGAGGCCCTAAATACAATAGGGTATAGCATCCTCCATCATCAAAGGACCAAAAGGTGATGGGCTAGTATACACCCAAGGCTGTGTTCAGAGTGGACCTGTTCTTTATATATTTGACCTCAGCAGCAGCATCCTTGTGATCAGCATTAGTGAGAAGGATCCAAACACCTCACTTAGGCCAACATAGGCAAAAAGGCAATTGACAACAGCAAATTACAAGCAATGAGAGAAGCCATGGCAGACAAACCAGACCAGAGGAGCCAGACAAATAGTATGGTTCTTGGTTTGCTGAGGGCAACCTAGGTTTGGTTTCCTGAACCCTGTATGGCCTCCCCCACGCCTGTCCCAAGTTATGCCTGAGTGCAAGGCCTGAGTGCAAGGCCAAGAGTAAAGGTTCTGAGCAGTACTAGATGTGGTCCCAAAACAAAATAAAACCAAACAAAATCAGACCAACCATCCAGGTTGATCATATGCCTCAAAGACCTGGGCCCTTCACAAACAGGATGAGAACGCTATTCAGGTCTCCCAAAGAAGAATAGAAAGAGCTATGCTTGGAATATCACGTTTCACTCAAATGAGAGAAAGAATCCGGAGTTCCGACATCCTTCGAAGATCAAGAATCAGGGACGCTGTCTCATTTGCCAAGGTGTCGAAAATCAGATGGGCTGGTCACGTAATGAGATTTAAAGACGACCGCTGGACTAGAGCTGTTACCGACTGGATTCCACGGGATGTCAAAAGACCGCGTGGCAGCCCACCTACCAGATGGTCAGACTTCTTCATCAAGATCATGAACGATCGGTTTGAGGCCCTCCATGTTCCCGGAGCGAACAGATGCCATTGGGCTACGCTAGCATGAGACAGGGACAAATGGAGACGTTACTGGCGCCCGCTCGAGCAAATCAACGACTAACGGGAAGTTAAGTGATAAGTGATTAAGTGATCCGGGTTGATGAGAACTCCCTCAATAGTCACTTAACTGACTTGTACAGGCTCCTGGGTAATTGTTACCATCATAATTAACATCTTACATCTGTCCAGTATTTTCTAGTTTTATTTTGTTTTGTTTTGTTTTGTTTGCTTTTTGGGTCACACCCAGTGATGCACAGGGGTTAGTCTTGGCGCATGCACTCAGGAATTACTCCTGGTGGTGCTCAGGAGACCATATGGGATGCTCGGAATCGAACCTGGATCGGCCACATGCAAGGCAAACGCCCTACCCACTGTGCTATTGCTCCATCCTCATATTTTCTAGTTTTAAAGGCACTTTCATGTTCATGATTTTCTCCTCACAGAAACTGTTATCTGCATTTTCAGCTATCATTCATTAATGCATAATTGCATTAATAATATAATGTTTCAGTGATATTCTGTTATTAGCTATTAATAGCAACAGATGTCATAAGGTATTTTCTGCTTTGTGATAAAATGTTACCTGGCATGATGCTCCTTTAAGCCTCAAGAATCCAAGTGAAGGCACTCCTAGTATCCCCGTTTTGCAAAGAAACAGAAGCTACCACCATCAGCACACCATCCTCCACATGGTTTCACTAACATGCTTAATAAACCTGGGACAGAAGCGTGACACAACTGACTTTTAATTCACTTTTGGTTACAGCCTAGAGTGAGCTGCTTCCAAGGAAGCAGGTTCAGTTAGAGCAGAGTGTGATGAAATTGAGAATCCCTAACCACAATTCCTCTACGGATATCAGAATTTGATTTTCCAAAATGTTTTATAAGACTTTTCAATGATGTGTAAATATTAATAGACATCTATCAAGAATAACTGTTATAATCACCACATAGATTTCACACTTAAATATAATACAATCATTATATTTATTACTAATATAGCTATTGAGGCTTCTCTCTCTATTCACTTAATCACATTCTTTCTGATACATTTCAAGATATATATATACATATATATCAGTACATTTTAGCTCTAAAACTTCAATTAACTAGAATTCTATATTTATTCACAATATAGGTAAAAATTACTTGATTATGAAATGCACAGACTTTTAATGTACTCTTCAATGAGTTTTGACAGATGTGTGTCCCTGCATAAGTAAAGTTGATATCATGACAAAAAACAGTTCCATCATCCCAGAAAAAAAATGTATCTTTTCCATTCAAATTTTCCAAAGGTAAACACTATCCTAATATTTTTCCATCAAAACAAGCTTATTTTATAACTTCATTTAAATGGAATAACATAGGATGTCTCCTCCTATGTTGTAACATAGGATGTCTCCTCCTTTACTCCTGAAAGTAAAATCCCTTGATGCAGCAAGTTAGCATAACTGAGATTCATCCAAGTAAATGCATAGATCAGAATTTTGATTTCTGATTAATACTCCAATATGCAACAGTTTTTTTTTATCTCATGTCCTATTAAATATCTGGGTGATTTTTTGTTCTTACTTTTATAAATGAGTCCTCCATTAACATTCAATTACGTGAGTAGGTGAAATTTTACTTTCGTTTCTCTAATGTGAATACCTAAGAGTGCTGGGGTCACAGAACCTCTATGATAATCACATTTACATCATGAGGTTGTGTCAATTAAATGGGATGATACATAGAAAGCTCTTGGCCTAGTGCTGGCATGAAGAAATAGTTGTGACAACAGGATTACAACAGCATTATCAAAGATATTTTCCTGGTAATAATATATCTTGATAATGTGGGGATGTTTTAGTATATATTCATGTTTCAGATATCATAGGGTGTCTTTTTCCTAAACATTGTCACCTGTTCTCTCAGTCCTTTTAATAGCTGAAGAAATTACACTAGACTAAATTTAATTTGCCCACTTCTAGACAGAAAGTAAACATCAAAGTAGAAGTGTCTCCTGTTTTAACAAATAAATTATATAACTTCCTGTGGGGTGGGGGAAAGAAGAATTGCTACCAGAAAAGTCTTCCCACCTCTCATAAGCACAAATGATATTAGAATGGAACCATTTTGGTAGTAGGGAATAACAGGAGGGGGAAAACTCTGGAATCAGCTTTTCTGGTTCAAATCCTGGTCTGTCATTTGAAAGAATATCATTTCAAACAACTTAAATTTTGAGCTCTACCTGCATTATTGGCAAAATGGGTGTGCCAATGCTACTTCATGGGATTATTTAGAGGATTATAATGAATGCAGAGCCTGACAAAGGTAAGACCTCAATAAATTTTGCTTTTGCTGATTCTCCTACAACAAAATTTATTTTCATTTTTTTCTTACCCATTTTCTCAAGTGAAAAAGCAAAATTTGTGTAGCAATATTCACCCATACAATAGGCAGTGAGTGAAACCCTTCCTTATACCTGGGATACACCCATTTAATGGGTTGAGTCCCTGGCTTTAAACTGCTCTTAGTCTAAGGAGGAATCAAGTACATAAACAAATTACCAAGAATAGGTTGCCTGTGAATTAAGGTGGAAGATACTTGAAGCAATTCTGACACTGTTCTAAGGAAGGCTGCATAACTTCCCTGAAAGTAACAAGCCCTGTGACACTGACATTGATGTACCAGCTATTCTTAGTGAAATAATTAGAGCATGTCAGGATAAGTGATATAATAAAAGTCTGCACAAAGGGCTTCAGGAGTTCAATGTTAACTTGCCTACTCCCCTAAAGTGGTTTTACCTCACAACACGCAACATAAGCACATTCACAGCCTCTACCCTCTATCCTAAAGAGGAAATATGCCCAAAAGAGAAAGAGAGAAATTGGAGAGAATGGTGGAAGAAAGTGTATGGGTAAGGAGGAAGAGAAGCAAACATAATAACAGAAGAGAGGAGAAGGAAAGAGAAAATAATGTGAAAATAAAAAAGAGGAGGAAAGTGGAATGTTAGAACCCATAAAAAGAAAGGACTGCCTAGTGAAGTTACAGACAAAGGAACATTGAGGCTCAAATTTAAAGTGTTAATAAGGGGGGCTCGAGAGATTAGAGATTTTCCAGAGTATATGAATGTTTATGTTCAACAAGTTAAAATGTTTGCTGTGCTGGGACACAGTGTGTTTTAATTAGGTTGTAGACAGGACTGTAGAAAATTGTCAGAAAGTAAAAAGTGAATTCTGGGACCAGATTACAAAAGACCTTGGGTACCATGGTAAGAGTTCAGTCCTTTCCTAGGGGCTATGGAGAGTCACAGAGATACTAATGCTTTGATTTCTTTTAAATCTGGTGAAGAACAGAGTGGACAACGTAATATGCTATCTGAATTACACTTCTAGAAAGAAGGACTTGAAGTAACACTTTGCTGGAATTGGCATCATTCCCATCAGGCGCTGTCTCAACTGAAGACATACATATCTCTCGCCCAAGATCGTGCCCCTTTCCTAAGTTGTCCTATCAGACCCAGTGTTTGACTGATGAGGAGCATAAAGATGTGGCCCTACCACCCCAACTTGGAAGATCTCTGAGGACTATTATTTCAGCTTCACAAATCCCTCTAGCATCTTCTGATATTTCCATTGATACAGTACCCTTGCCAGGGTTCTCTCTCTGCCCAATCCTGCTTCACAATCCCTGTCCTCCCTATTCCTTCTCATCCATCTCTACCCTTCTCCACTCATCTGAGATGATTCCAAGAATGCCCTCTAATACTCTGCCCTTACCCTGACCCCAAGTCTCAGTCCATTTCCCAAGAAACTTAACCTGGGCCACAACGGAGTGGAGTGAAAATTAAAGGAAGAGAGTTGCTACCGGACTATACTGTGACCACACAAGAAAATCCTCTGCACAGACCCGATCCCACCATGCGTTTCCTGACACAAGTGTTTTCAAACTCGGGCTGTTCTCCTAGCCCCTTTCCAGTTCATCAGATTAAATGTTCAATATAAATGCTCCAGTAACCAGATTAAATTTTCAATATTTGGGGGAAGCGGAAAGTCTTTCACAGACCATTAAAACATGAATAGAAGAAAGTGGCACTTGCATAAAGTTGCCCAGAATGGTGGCATAGGTAGACCATCAAGGATACCGCAAATGGGGGAATTTAAACGGATCAATAGGACAGCTCCTTTTAAAAGCTTTCCCTATAGTTTCCTGAAGACAAATGATTCAAGAGAAAATCTGTTTCATACTTAAATACGTTCTGAGCTTCTTCAAAATAGATCACATTCAGGTAGCACAGTTACCATATGTGAATGTTAGTGCTTTGGGGGTATAATGATTGCACTTCCACCCCACTAACCACCGTCCTTTGTCCTTTGTCCTTTGTCACTTCCAGTTCACCACTTCCTCCATCTCCCATGCCCCCATACACACACACACACACACACACACACACACACACACACACACTTCAGTATTGCTGTCCAATTCCAGGGGGTTGATTTCACTGGAGTGACAGCACAGAGATAGGGAGTTTGCCTTGCGCGCAGCCAGCCCAGCCAAGCCGGGTTGGATGCCTCTGCCCCTCTTGAAGAGCCCGGCAAGCTACCGAGAGTATCTCGCTCGCACAAAGCCTGGCACGTATTCAATAAACAAGTCTCAAAAACATGGAGACTTTACTGGGCCCACTGGAGCAAATCGATGAACAACTGGAGGACAGTGTTTTGTTTTTGTATCTAAAAATTTACATAAGAATAAAACTACAAGTATAGTTTGGCATCCTTTTTGTTTTGTTTTGTTTTGTTTTTGAGCCTGATCCATTGGTACTCAGGGCTCATTCCTGGTTCTTCACTCAATGATCATTCCTAGCAGGCTCAGGAGACCTTATGGGTGCCAGAGATAGAACCCAGTTCAGTCACATGCAAAGCCATACCCTGTCCTCTGTGCTATTTCTCTGACCCTGCATCTAATTATTTGAGCACTATGGCACTGCCTGTGGCACTGTCCTCCCATTGTTCATCGATTTGCTTGAGTGGGCACCAGTAACATCTCCATTGTGAGACTTGTTACTTTTTTTGGCATATTGAATATGCCACAGGAAGCTTGCCAGCCTCTGCCATACGGGCAGGATGCTCTTGGTAACTTGCCAGGCTCTCCGAGAGAGGCAGAGGAATTGAACCCGGGTCAGCTGCATGCAAGGCAAACACCCTACCTGCTGAAAGGAAAAAGAAAATCAAAACTTTTCATTATTTCATTGCATATCTTACATTAAAAAGAGTAAGCTTTTGAGTAAATAAGGGCTTCTGAGGTCTGTGTGCACATTAAGTTTTTATTCAAGATACAAATCAGTTGCAGATATAAAGAAAAACAGGATCACGTTGGTAGTTGGCAACTAATCAAAGTCTCTTTTGTTCAAATATAAGGGCATCAGACATAGAGTTAACATATCTCCTTATACATATTTTATCCTGTTGATTACAATAGTTCAGATTAATTGTCCTGTTCAATATGGTAAGTATAAGCAATATTTATAATATATGTATGTAAAACATGTCAAGAATCACTAAGCAATATAAGCCTGTGTCCCCACTACTATCTTTTACATTTTTTTCATTACAGTTTAGGTAATAGGTAATGATAGTGCTCAAGTTCATGGTATTGGTGTACAAAGCTACCACATCCCAACATCTCCAAAGTACCAAATCCCTCCTCTATTTCCCCTACGTCACCTCAGGTTTAACTGCCATTCATTCCCCCATCAATTTCCCCCATGGCTGGTAATTTTATAACCAAAACATTTCCTATTTCCATAAAATCACTTATGGGTGCCCACCCATTTTAAAAATGTCCTCCCTTCAAAATAAGTAATCAAGTACTCAAATTTTGTGTTTATCATTTCCTTAATTTTATAGTATTACATGTTTCATTCTTCCTACCATGTAATCTACAAAGACACATATTAGTCTGTACATTCTTGAAAATTTTGAGGAGGGAATATTTGCCGGTTTTAAGGGTGGGTGTTTGGGTCACACTCAGCAGCGCTCGGGGCTTACACCTGTATCTGTGCTCAGAGATCATTCCTGGTAGACTGAGATCATCTCTGGTGGGCTGAGGGGGACCATACAGAACACCAGGAATTGAACCCAGGTTGGCTTCACGCAAGGTAAGCATCCTCCCCGTTGTATTAATGCTCCAGCTGCACATTTTTTAAGTTTTATAAAAATGAATTCATACGTTCAATAATACTACTTGTAGCTTTTTCTTTCGCTCCTTCTATGAGTCCACATGCATTTTAACAAAAAGGTTTATTTCCCCAACTTCAAATCAGGAACACCATGATATCTGAGGTTACCAGAAGTCCCAGAGGGTCAGCAATCAATAAACAACAAACTCTTCCCCAGAGAACAGAAACATCTGCAAATCCGTGTCAGGCTTTCCGTACCATAATGAACCTGCTGGAAAACACTGTTCTTTTCCATTCCTCTCACCAGTCCACTTCCCACAGGGACATGGAGAGCTGTTGTCGGTGTCATCATGGGTGAAACATCCCTCTCAGAGTGCCAGACAATACCTCTGGGGGTGAGGGTAGGTGAAGAAAGGTGCAGGGGGTGAGGGGAGGTAGACCATAAGCGTGCAGCCCTTTCTCTCTCCTCTCTACCTGGAATCCCTCCTGCCCAAGGAGCCTTTCCAGTAAGCAGCCGCATTACTTCAGGGCCAAACCACACTCTGCAGTACTGCCCTTGCCCAGACACCTGACCTAACCTCTCTCAGATAACACACATGAAAAGAATGATCCTGGAAAACTACTAGCTGCTGCTGAAGTTCTGGAGTTGTCATTTTATTTGGTGTTTTTTTTTTGTCTCTGAGACAGTTTTTTCCGAGCCTAAAAGGCAGCCCCACATGGAAGAAAGGTCAGAGCAAGAGCCACTTCCCCCCTCATTCCAGCCAGATAAAACGAGAGTCTGTTCTGTTGGCCCTCTGCACTTAGTATTTCCACTGCAGCCGCCACTGGGAATTTCCCCCTTTTAAAGAAGACAGAATTAGACCCTCAGGAAAGTTGACTAGCTAGCCACGGAGTACTCTGGATCGCAAAATGCCAAATATTTCATCCCAAGAGGCTCTGATGTTTTTCTCACACTGCTATCTACAAAGACATAATTAGTGGTGAAGGGTTGTAGGCACTTTGGTTGTGGTGAGGAGCAGCAATTTTGTATATATCAGTACCATACTCTCTGGCACCAATGTAATCATGTAGCCCAAACTACGATTAAGTTAAAATTTTTAAAAAATGATTGATTTCTCGAATACAGGGGATTGCCCTGCCACAGAGGCAGGGGGGGATGGGGGGATGGGGGTGGGAGGGATATTATCCATGGTGGTGGAAAATGGGCACTGGTGGAGGGATGGGTATCTGATCATTGTATAATCAAACCCAAGCACAAAAAATTGTAAATCTACAACTGTACCTCATGGTGTTTCACTAATAAAAAAAAAATTTTTTTTAAATGATTGATTTCTCCTTTCCAGAGGATACATCCTCCAGTGTCAAGGGGAAACAGTGTTTTTTGTCCTTCACCTGTGATATTCTTGGGGACAAAGCACCTTACCTGTAAGTCTTCCTTAAACACTCAAAAGCCATGCACAACTCATATATTTAAACTGTTTTTTTTTTTTTGTTACTTAAGTATAGCACTGTAGCACTGTCCTCTTGTTGTTCATTGATTTGCTCTAGCGGGCCCAGTAATGTCTCCATTGTGAGACTTGTTGTTACTGTGTTTGGCATATAGAATACGTCACGGGTAGCTTGCCAGGCTTTGCTGTACGGACGAGATACTCTTGGAAGCTTGCCTGGCTCTCCAAGAGGGGCAGAGGAATCAAATCTGGGCTGACCAGGTCAGCCGCATGCAAGGCAAATGCCTTACCTGCTCCATATATGGCAGGTGGACATCTCTTAAAGCTCTACAACCTCAATTTAACTCAAAGCCTGGCACAAAGCAGGCATACACTATATCTATAAATTTTGAATCCTGGTCCACCCCGAAAAGGTGATATAGAGGCCATTCTGGTCAGAAAACAACTTGGGGTTAAGAAGATGAGTTTCAGGAGATTCTTTCTCTGGGAAAATCATGAGAAAAACTTAAGAAGAAAACTCAAGGCAAACTCCTTGAGACAAAGTGTTCAAAATGAAGGTACTAAGTGCTCCTATTGAGTCTGAGATGTTAGGGTGGGTTCATTACTAGAAGATAGTATTAAGAGTAAGAGCTGATATGCTAGAATAGGCTATGGAGGATAACAGTCTCAGAGGATTTAGAATCACGAGTCAGTCACATTAAAACAAAGCTAACACAAATAAACTGTAACTAAATTTTGACCAGCCTTGAATGCCATGCTAGGCGATATTACTCAAGGGGCAATAGTACTGAGGGTCAATTGGCTTTCTCCCAAAGGGAACTGGCATGATGCAAGCTCATTTTAAAGGATCAATGCCCCTTCAGAAAATCAACAGGAATTGAGTTTGAATTCTGTCTCTCATTCAAGTAATGGGTAAGTCTCAAAACACCTTGCCACAATGCTGGATTCACTTTAGAAACACCCTCTAAGCTGGCAGGATTCAACTTGGAAAAAAGAGAGATGGAATCAGACCATTATAGTTCTCTCACGTACTCATTCTCTGCCCTCAGCACTGTCCTCAGCGTAATGAGCATATGAAGTTTTCCTCGCAGAGCTCATCATCTACAGAGCTGTAAGTCAAGTTGAAGAAACATGGAGATGAAAGTCTGCAACTCTACCTGTGACAGCTTGCTAAGGGCTTTGTGATACATCGAAAGCATCCCTGTTCCCAGCCTGTCAAGTCAGGATACTGAGCAGTGCACTTGGCACAAAGTCTCAGGGATTTAAAGTCCTTTGCCTGGATAATTTCTAAAAATCCTAGACACCATGTTGAAATTTTCCCAAACTGCGACCATGTTGGTCAGACAGACCTGCAGACCTGCCTGATACCCATATTGTTCAAACTAAAGCAAGATCATCAAATTCTGCTAAAAATTTCAAAACCAAGAGGCTTAGTCATTAACTTTAGAAATTTAATGCTGATCTTTGAAAAATGAAACAGAAAGGAAAATAGGAGAGTATGTGCAACTTGGAGGAACCCTTAAGGCTCATGCAATCCAACATCTGACTGGTTTAGGTAAAGGTAAAAGGTAAAGGCCCTCCCGTTGATCGTCGATTTGCTCGAGCGGGCCCAGTAACGTCTCCATTGGAGGCTTTGTTGTTACTGTGTTTGGCATATCGAATACTCTCGGTAGCTTGCTGGGCTCTCCGAGAGGGGCGGAGGAATCGAACTTGGGTCGGCTATGTTGGCCGCTTGTAAGGTGAACGCCCTACCCGCTGTGCTATCGCTCCAGGGGCTGGTTTAGGTAAGATCATGAAAATCCAAAATGGGATCCAGACTTAATCTTGACACAAACATAGAGAGTGGAAGAACCGGGGGAAAAAAATGTCTCTCAACCTCAAAAACTATGCTTCGGGCCTAGAGAGATAGTACAATAGATAGAGTGTTTACCTTGCACATGACTGATCCAAGTTCAATACCCAGAAGAACCTATGGTCCCCCCAAAACTGCCAGTAGTGATCCCTCAGTGCTGAACCAAGAGTAAGCCCTGAGCACTCCCAGGTGTGGCCCAAATTACAAACAAGTCTAAAAAAAGTGATTTTAAACAAGATTTTATTTTTTGAGGGATGAAATGGATAAAAATATGATAAAAGAGGAGAAAAATACAGTCCAAACACTTAGCGAGTAAGTACACATAACCAAGCAAATAAACTTTAAGTGGTTGGTATAAACTACAGAAAGTTAAGATCTCAGGAATTAAAAATATTTTATGAAAATGTGAGATGAATGCAATCAATTCTGGTGCTGATTGAGCTCTCCAATTATCTGACAAATTAATAGTCAGCATGTAGAAAGTCGAAATGACTAGGTTTTGTAAAGTAAAAGGAAGTGAGGGAAGGATTAGATATTATTTTGTATAAGCCCAAATTGGAGGACTCTAAGGGAAATGCTGGGCTAAGTGGAGTCTCCTGGTACGTTACTATATCTCTTGACTTGAAGAAAATCTAATCAACTGCTTATTTCCCTCCTGTGCCTAAGTTCCCTCCTTGGTTCTTATTGCCCTTATGAGAAAATAACTGAGGACATGGCTCAGTGGTAAAGCACATTTCTAACATGCATGAGGCCCTGGTCGATCTCCCACACAGCAAAGAGTAAATGGAGAAGAGAAGAGGAGTTATGATAATAATTTCTTAACTCAGTTTCCATGACAGTATTATTCAAAAATAGGATCAATCCAAATGCTTATCAACAGAGGACCGGATAAAGAAACTACAATATACAGACTCAGTGAAATATAGTATTTTGCCACTAAACAAAAATGAAACTGTGACTTTGAAGATGAAAAGGATAGACCTTGAGGTTATTATGCTTAGTGAGATGAGTCAAGAAGTCAAAGTGAATGGTTTCACTGGTATGCGGAATATGAATAACCAAAGCAAGCAAACTAGTAAAAACCAAAATAAAGATCTAACATTTTTATGGGCCAGAGCGATAGCACAGCGGTAGGGCATTTGCCTTGCACACAGCCTACATGGCCAACTCGAGTTCGATTCCTCGCCCCTCTCAGAGAGCCCGGCAGGCTACCGAGAGTATCTCGCCCGCAGGGCAGAGCCTGGCAAGCTATCCGTGACGTACTCCATATACCAAACACAATAACAACAAGTCTCATGATGAAGACATTACTGGGCCCCCTCGAGCAAATCAATGAACAATAGGAGGACTGTGACCGTGACATTTTTATGTGAAAATTATGGTGGTTCTTGGAAGAAAAGAAAAGGTAAAATAAATGGATAGAAGGATCTTTTGAAGCTAAGATGGTACTGAAACTTGGTGAAGGTGTGAAGTCATACACATATTAGAGTTTACAGCTAAACTCCTAAAATTCTAAAAATAATATGATCTAATAAGAAATCAATTTTTAAGGGATCCTTTTCTGAGCGTATTTGCAGCATTAAAATTCCCTATTCAAGCATGGACTATAAAAATGTAAGGGCATTGTTAAGCAAATGCTTGTGAGACCAGGGAGGTTTACTGGCTATTCTATGATTTTGCATACCTGCTTTCTGTAACAAATGACAAAAACATTCCACAGAGGAATAGCAGAAAATTCTCTGAAAGAGGGAGTGAAGGGAGGTATTTAACAACCTAGCAAAACATCCATTCATCTTGCCACCTGCCAGACTCGTAAGTAAATCATAAATTTAAATGGCAAAACCAGAAAAAGATGCCATTTTTTTAGAATAGTGAAATTCCAGGGTGCCATACATCTTCTGTGCAATTATCTAAGCAGTTTCTTACTAGAATGCCTTTTGGAAGACATTATTCACAAAGAAAAGCTGCTAATATGAATTGCCTTATTTCACATTTATGAAGATGGTACCCTGAGAAGGACACAGACAAGAAAACCAGGAAAAAGGAAATTCCCATGGAATTTCAGCTCTCACACCTAGTGGCCTCAGGCACACCCCACCCTCCTTCAAGGTGTCAGATTTCTCATCTATTAAAAAGAAGATCTGAGAGCTGGGGTTGCAGATCAGCATCTTAGCACGTTTTTTTCCTTTTTTAAGTGAATCACAGTGAGATACAGAATTACAAAGTTGTTCATGGTTGGGTTTCAGTCATAAAAAGTTTCAACACCCCTTCACCAGTATACATTTCCTACAACCAATGTCCTCAGTTTCCCTTCTTCCCCTCCCCCATCCCCCACCTCATTGGCAGGTGTTCTCTCTCTGTCTCTCTCTCTCTGTCTCTCTTTGTCTTTCTGTCTCTCTCTGTCTCTCTGTCTCTCTGTCTCTGTCTGTCTGTCTCTCTCTCTCTCTCTCTCTCTCGCTCTCTCGCTCTCTCTCTCTTCCTCCATCCCTCCCTCCCTCCATCCCTCTCATCTCTCACCTCTCACCTCTCATCTCTCTTCTCTTCCCTTTTGGGCATTATGGTTTGTAATACAGAAACTAAAAAGATATCACACATTTGCTTTACCTACTTTCAACACTTTTCCGGAGTGTTCATTTCTAACTATTGCTGTTACACTTGCCATGCATATGTGAAACTAAGTTCCATCCCTGGCACCATACGAACAAAAACATGATCCTTCCAGACAGTATATCTTTAGACCCTCTCTCTTAACACTCTCCCTCACTATTAGGAATGGCTGATTTCCTAACATACTGTGTGTAAAATCTTCATATCCAGGAGATGAGCTTCCCAGGATGACACAGCATGGCCAATGCCTTGGTCGTCTCCTCTTGTTTGGGCCATGCCAGGAGCAGATGAAATGATGAGACATCTGACAGAACATCCTCAATATAGGACTTTTCTCTTTTATCAGTTCCCTTCATCTTTATTTCCCTTCTGCACCATCCCCTCCACCATCACTTCTTTCTTCAGAATGCAGCACCCTCTGCATGTTTTGGGTAACTTCCCTCCACCCCAAAAACCTCAAAATATAGAGAACCACACCTTTACTAACAATTACTGAAATGCAACACTTACTGAAAGGAAAAGGCAGCAATAACATAATTGCATGACAAAATCCAGGAATCACTTCCATCATCTGCCAATCAATCATGGGATCCAATTCTGAGTAGCCCCAAGAAAATAGAACAGGGACCAATTCATTACAGGAGGATGGTTTTAATAGCTAATATGCCCTAGTCCATCTTATATAATTTCTAAGTATCAATTTGATAAAGCATCTATCTGAAATATTTTCTAAAATAAATTAAACACATGCAATTATCTAGCAGTGCTCAGTATGTGTATATTTTACACATACTCTAGAACCTATTTTATGTGCCCCGCCATCAGAACTATGCTTGGAATATCACGATTCACTCAAATGAGAGATAGAATCCGGAGTTCTGATCTTCGTCAACGCTCAAGAATCAGGGACGCTGTCTCATTTGCCAAGACATCAAAAATCAGATGGGCTGGACACGTAATGAGGTTTACAGACAACCGCTGGACTAGAGCCATTACTGATTGGATTCCACGGGACATCAAAAGATCACGTGGACGCCCACCTATAAGATGGTCAGACTTCTTCGTCAAGACCCTAAATGATCGGTTTGAGGCTCTGCATGTTCCTAGAACGAACAGATACCATTGGGCTACGCTAGCACGCAACCGGGATGAATGGAGACATTACTGGCACCCGCTCGAATAAATCGATGAATAACGGGGATTAAGTGATTAAGTGATTAAGCCATCAGAACCATCAAAAAAACTGAGTCAAAGGGCCTTAAATTGAGTCAACTCTGCATGTATGGCCCTCAATGCCCTCTTTTCATGGGTCTGTGTGTATCACACACACACACACACACACACACACACACACACACACCTAAAAAACAACATTGAATCATACTGAAATACAAACTTTAAAATTAGTGTTGAATTTTTTTTGAGGTCATACCTAGTAGTGTGACCTCAGTATGGGTGTCAGGTGACTATATGTGGTAGAAGAGATCAAACCAGGGTATACCACATACAAGGCAAAAGTCTTACCCACTACGCTATCTCTCCAGTTCCTCAATGCCGATTTTTATAAGAATTTATTTAACCTGACTGTGAAATGATAATTTAAGAGCACTTCAGGGACATGGATTAAAAAATCAACTATGAAAATTAGCAGGAGACCCTTGACCAGATTGTTACTAATTGTGACTTGCCTGAACTACAAACTGAGTAATGAAATTTCTACTCTCATCTTTATGTTTTATGCCAGAAAAGGGATCTGCTTTGAAACACGCATGAAAAGTGGTCACTGATCAGGATGAGCACAGCTGTAGAAAATGCAGAGCATCCAAACCCTTAAGCTTTAGATGCCACATGTCCAGAATCTGGCTTACACTACAGCACTGTAGCCTGGTCACAGGGAGCTTTACATTTCCCAGAACTCAGTCAAGATCTTATCCCCAACCACTGCCTTCCCAAGAAAGTATATTATGAACCCTCAGAGGCCTTCTCAAAGGTTCTGATCAGCCAGTCATCTCTTGGATTCTTTATCTACCCGTGGCTTGCTGTCTTTTGTTTTGCTTTGGTTGTTTTTTCACACAAGTATGTGTAGGCTATAAATTGGTCTATAAGTTGCCATTTTTTTTTGTTTTGGGATATATCCTGTGTCAATCATGGGTTACTCCTGGATATGGACTCAGGAACCACTCCTGGTGGTGCTCAGGAAACCAATGGGATGCTGGGGATCAAACCCAGATTGGCCATGATCAAAGCAAGTCTCTTACCCACTGCACTATGGCTCCAGTTCTATAGGCTATTTTTAAATTGTTTTTCATTTTCATAAAATTATTTGCGTTTTCATTATAGAACTATCTTGTCAGTCATATGCACAGAGTTGAATTTTGGTTTGTTTTTGTGCTATGTTCTGTGCTTACAGCAACTCACAGCAGTGCTCAGGAACCATGCAGTGCTGGGAACAAACCTGGGGCTTCACTTGGAATGCATGTGACCCAGGCTTCTGAGCTCTCTCCCTGGCCTCTCAGTTGGGATATTTTCATGGGATTGACTGTAATAATGTTGACAGTAACAGTTGCCATCTGTGAGCATTCTGCTGTAGTTCCCCATTTACTGAAAGCTTCCTCATTTTGTCATAGAAATGCTTTATATTAAGTATTTCACCATTTCTCCCTAGATTTCCACGTTGTCTTTATTAGATTGGTTTCTATTTAGATTTTTTCCTTCTTTAATTTTTTTCTTTTATTTTTTTTTTTATTTTCAGTTCTTCTATTTAATTTTTTTGAGTAAAGCTACCAAGAGTATCCTGTCCGCACAGCAAAGCCTGGCAAGCTATCCATGACATATTTGATATGCCAAAAACAGTAACAACAAGTCTCACAATGGAGACATAACTGGGTCTGCTCAAGCAAATCAATGAACAACGGGAGGACAGTGCTACAGTGCTATTTACCAATAAATAATAAACACTTTTCTAAAAACTTTTTTAGAACAAGGCAAACTTTCCAGTGATGATGAGTGACTGACACTGGGCTTCAATGTTTTCAGTGTTGATGGAATAAATGGCTCAACAATCTAGCAGGCTCTGAGAAACCAGTCTGATGAATCAATTACTCTCAGGTTGATGTTTTTAGAGACATCAAGCTATGCCTGAAAATAACAAGCCATGGGAGAACACTGTGCTATACAGATACCCTATACATGCAGATCTGAGTGCAAATCCCATTTCTAGAATTCATATCCTAGTGAGAGTTTCCAGGCTGAAGCAATGGCAGGGGTCTCTCTACCCAGTACCGTTCACCCAAACTGATGTTTACAAACATCGGTTGGGTTTGAAAGGATAAATCTGCAGGATGTTTATTTTATATTACTTATAATATTAAAAAAAAACAGAAATAGGGGACAGAGCGATAGCATAGTGAGTAGGGTGTTTGCCTTGCATGCGGCCAACCTGGGTTCAATTTCCGGCATCCCATATGGTCCCCCAAGCACCGCCAGGAGTAATTCCTGAGTGCAGAGCCAGGAATAATCCCTGAGCATCGCTGGGTGTGACCCAAAAAGCAAAAAAATGAAATAAAATAAATAAATAAAAAAACAGAAATAAACTAAAATCTAACAACAAAGTTTTCTTACAAAGCATATGGCAAATCCACACAATGGAATACTATAAAAGTCATGATATATCTATGTGATTATTGATATAGAATAACATTCACATGGTATTTCTTTGTAAAAAAATCAGGCAGTGTAACTCATTCACAGAGAAGATTCTGGATAGTCATGCACCCAATAACTAAGTTTATTTATCTCTGGGTGGTAAAAATTATAGTTGTTTCTGTTTTATTGATATGCATTGTTTAATTTCAAAAAAGTGAATATATATGTGTCATTTGTATTATAAAAGGCCCTCCCGTTGTTCATCGATTTGCTCGAGCGGGCCCAGTAACGTCTCCATTGGAGATTTTGTTGTTACTGTGTTTGGCATATCGAACACATCACGGGTAGCTTGCCAGGCTCTGCCGTGCGGGCAAGATACTCTCGGTAGCTTGCCGGGCTCTCCGAGAGGGGTGGAGGAATCGAACTAGGGTCAGCCATGTTGGCTGCGTGCAAGGCAAATGCCCTACCTCTGTGCTATCGCTCCAGCGATTATTGTATTATATTCAAAGTAAATAACTGGGGGTTGATCAGTCCTAGTAGCACTTAAACCCTCCTCTAAATATGAAACTAGAGAACTAATTTTGTGAAATCTTAATCGTGTGGTCTTTCTCCATAGCCAGTCCCTTCTTAATATACAGATAGACATACACACAGAGTTGCACAATAATATTTATAAATTCCATCCTTGCTTTTCAACCCACCATCTGCAGTAAAACTACACTACCAAGATAGAGATTTTTGTGAAAACTATCATTCTCAAGGTAGACCCCTCAGATACAACGGAAAAGGTTAAGGTCAAGATGTAGAAGGAAGGAATTCTTCCTGATCAGCGAAGACTGATCTTCACTGATAAACAACTTGAAGATGGACCTACTTTGTCTGACTACAACATCCCAAAAAAGCCCCTTCTTCTCTTATCCTGACACTCTTAGGAGATGCTAAGAGAAAAAAAACTTTTATCACTTCCAATGAGAACAAGCATAAGAGAAAGGTTAGATTGGAATGGTAGAGGAGGGCAATATCATTTGCCTTTGCTGGGAGTGTCTTTCTGATAAATGTGGTAGTGGAATTTTTATGGCCAGTCACATAACAGGAGCAAATTCTGTCTGACCTATTGTTTAAAAAAACCAGAAGAGAATTCATTAATTCTATGGGTTAATAAAGGGTATGATCTAACATCCAGTTGTTGAGTTTTGGTTTAGTGATTGAAGAATGATCTTTAAAGCATCAAAAATACTACTACCAGGACTCCTAGTTTTGAATAATTTTTAAAGTCCCTCCCTGGGACCTGGGGGTTACAATGCTCAGTCCCACAGTATTGGCTGGGATTTATTGGCCATAGCAGTACTGCAGCAGTACAAAATGACAACATGGCTGAAATAATATCAGCAATCTGTGAATAATAAACAGGATGGAGAGATGCTTGACTTAAGTGAACTCCACAGTTTGTTTTCTTTTTGTTGTAGTTCCCCTTTCACAAAACAAGGACTTGCCTTTGTCTCTTGCAGGCCCAGCATTCCTGTTATTTTGACAGTTGTTCGATGGCACTGCAGAGGCTGAAAGGTCACTTGTGAGCCCTCCGTCTAAACACACCACCCACTCCAGGACGCAAAACCACTGTTGGTTATTCAGAGCCCGATAGATAAGATTTTCAGATACAGACATAGAACACAGTAGGTAATTAGCAAAGCGAAGTAGAAACTATAATGAAGATAATTATAAATGTGATCTATTTGTCTAGAAAATAGGTCAAGAATTGTATTTTGTGAAAGGATAAATACATATTGCAGGGATTAAGGTGTCTGACGTACACACCACCAACTCTGGTTCAATTCTGGTACCACAAATGTTAATCCCAAAGCACTTCCAGGAGTGATCCCTAAGCACAGAGGTACAGAACCAGAAGTAAGTTCTGAGCACTACCTGGTGTGACTCAGAAACCCCCCAAAAGTTTAAAGACATAGCCAAAATATTCACTCATCTTCAAAACTCTCAGCAATATTAAAAATTTACTTCTAAGATGATAAACCTTACTGTCTTTTGCATGTGTTGTAAGTTGTTATTATATAAATAACAGTATTTTAAAAGTACTAATTACTCTCTAATATCTTAAGAATAGAAATCTTAGGTGGCTTAAGAGATAATACAGCAGACAAGGTGCATGCCTACTATGCAGCCAACCCAGGTTTGATCCCCATATGAATTCCCATTTGGCTGTCAGAGCACTCCCAGAAATGACCCCTGAGCACAGAGCCAAGATAAGCTCTAAGCATCACCAAGTGTGGTCTTCAAAAACAAGCAAAACAATTAATGCTAATTTATTTTCATGAAAGGGCTATTCTTGCCTATTTTGTTAAAATATAAAAAAGGTTAGAAACATTGTTCTTTTGTTGTTGTTGTTGTTGTTGAAAAACTTGATTCTATTTCTAGAATGCCCCCAAAATGTAAAAAATGAATTATAAATATCATCAACTACATCAGTTCTTTTTTCAATATATTTAAAATGCTGCATTTTAAGAAGCATGATTTAAAATGTTATCATTATTTAGTCATTTCTAAAATAAATATCAAGGGGCTGGAGCAATAGCACAGCAGGTAGGGCATTTGCCTTGCACACGGCCAACCCAAGTTCAATTCTCAGCATCCCAGATGGTCCCCCAAGCACCACCAGGAGTGATTCCTGAGTGCATAAGCCAGGAGTAACCCCTGTACATTGCTGGGTGTGACCCAAAAAGCAAATAAATAAATAAAATAAAAATCAAGAAATTAATTAAAAATTTTATATAAGAAGCAATATTTATGGAGACTATATGTGGACTCTTGTATACTTTTTTGGTTTGTTTTAGGGATACACCCAGTGGTGCTCAGACCTGATTCCTGGCTCTGTGCCCAGCGATAATTCCTGAAGGGTGAGGGGGTACTATATGGGGTACTAGGGATTGCACCTGGATTGGCTATGTGCAAGGCAAATACCCTACCTACTGTGCTATCTCTCTAGTATTACATTTTCAATGCTGAACCATGAAAAATATACCTGATTATGGATGGTTCTCAAATTGCTGAACACTCTGAAGCTAAAATAACGAGGCAATTTGCCAAGATTCCACAGGCAGAAACTTTCCATGTCAGAGTTTCTAATTTACATCTTTTTATCCCAAGACTCATCATGCTTGGTCTGCTTAAAAAGAGCTGCTTCTCTTTCTCTGTTCCACTGGGCGCCACAGACACATAATAGAGGTTTCCTTCTTGTGAATGCCTAGTTTGTGTAGAGAAATCACTTGTGGCAAATAGTTTGTGCTAGGCAGGTCTCCCTATGCCCCAAACATGACCTCTTCATTGCCTAACTCATGATCACAATGAAGTCACAGTTATCCTAACTGCCATCATCACATGGTCCAGCTATGCATGAAAGGTGTTTCCTCCCAAACACTGAGTGTTTGGATCATTGTTTGTGATGGAAATAACAGTAGGGAATGACCCAAGATAAAATAACAGTCATGTAATTTAAAGTCACAGATTACTAACAGGAAGATGTGCAGGTTGCTGATGAGTATGGGTGCAGCTGCCATTCTTTATTTGGGAGGAGGGAGGGCATACCTAGCAGTGCTCAAGGGCTGTTTCAAGCTTAGTGCTTGAGGACCCTTTAGTGCCAAGAATAGATGCAGGCCTCCTGTACGCAAAACATGTGCTCCAGCCCATTAACCTAACTCCATGGTCTCACTACTACTATTCTTCAATAAGCTAAATTCAAATTGACAAATAGTAGAAATAAATGAGCTAAAGCTCATTGTAAGAATAAAAGAAAAATGTACCAGGTGGTCAGAGTGATAGTACAGTGGGGAAAGCATTTGTCTTGCATGCAACCGACCCAGGTTCAATCTCCAATATCCCATATTGTTCCCTGAGCATCTGCAGGAGAATACCTGAGTTCAGAGGCAGGAATAACCCTTGAGCATCACCAGATGTTCACCCCTCCCAGAAAAAAAAAGAAAAAGAGAAAAAATTAACTTCTCTCAAACAAATGATAGAAAACAGTCAAGAAGTATTTGGGACAGTGGGGAAATATCCAACTCTGTAATTTCACCATTCTGGATTTTATGACTTTGAGTTATAAGGTCTTGGTTCAGTTGTTCAAATATTTTGTACTCTCAATTTCATGTTAGTCAGTTTCTATAGATCTCAAGCTAGGCATGACACAGTCGGGTGTTGTTATGCAATACCAACCATGTCTATTTCAGCATGTGAACCATACACACGAAGGGAATAGATATGGTATAGAGCATACCGTTCCCTTGGGGGACACTGGAAATGGAATATAGTAGAGGGTTGTTTTAAGGAAAGTTGTTTTAGGAGAAAAAACTTTTTTAGAAAGACTTTTAAGAGGGGAAAATGTGCCCACATAAGAAATTTCATTTCAAGCCTGCTATATAATCCCAAAGGTAGTCCATGATTCCGACTAAGATTCTGAGAGCATTGGCCTCAAAACAGAATTGGTTTCCAACTTGTAAGACACCAAAAGTTTATAAGACCCCTAGGCACATTTCAAATGAGTTCTTTATCTGACATTCATTCACTGATCAGCTATGTGAAGAAGTCTCACACATGGGAATCTAAAGATAGAAAGATGTGACGCTCCACTATAAGAAGAATGGAAAAATTAAGAAGTGTGAATAAGAGATTAGGAGAAAACTTCTTAAATTTTCAAACAGTTAAGAAGTATTTGGGACAATATCCAAATTATAAATATCCAGGTTGAATCTCTAGAGTGAAATGTTAGAAGATTATGCTTTATCTCATGGGGCGACGTCCTCTTAAATTAGCTTTTTATTTTTTTTTGCTTTGCTTTCAAATCATTTCTTTGTCCATATTTCTACTTCTCGAAATAAACAGTTTCATAGTAAGAAGTGCCATTAAACCCACCTCTCTGCTTTGAAGAGTAGAGAATTCGATGTTCCTTCTCCTCTCTCTACTTCTATCACATGTCCTGGTGCTTTTACTAACCATATAGATTATTCATCTGGCATTTTGCTATCATCCTTTTTACATCTTGGGTTTATATAGCATCCCTCTGAAATTTCTCTTCTGAATACTCTACTCCTACATGCTCATCTTCTTTATTATGGACTTATATCTCCACCATGTCCATGACAACAATTCTGATTTGGCACAGGTAAAACTTTTCAATTAATTTTCAAATTTATTACTTCCTAACATCTCCATCATATTCCTGATTTATTTTTCTTCAGGTCAGTTTCCATGATGGATTTTATAATATTCCCTTGTCCATCCATTCTCTTGCTCTCTCCATCAAACTTCTCTGGATAAACTCTGTTCCTGGTCTTCAGGGTTGGACAGTGGTCAAGAAGGTACAGTTCAGAAATTGGAAGCCTGAACAGATTCTCTGAGGGGGTTGAATTCTCCTCAAAAATAAAGTGAATGACTCTTGTGTACATATTGTTACATTTTGGTTAAAAAAAAATGAATGACTTATACAGGTGAGAAGACTGAAAGAGAAGAGAGAAGGAGGATAATTTCAATTTATATCTGGGTTTAAAGTTTCTGGATTTAAAGTGAACAAAGAAATCGAAACTTTTAGAGCATTGCAGGCAAACCAAACCAATTAAATAATGATGGTAAGATTTCTACTTGCATTTACTAGATGGCAAGATGACCTATAAATGGTGGATGCTGAATTTCTTAACAGGATTGGTCTCTTAGTCAAACATCACTGTAGCACTGTCCTCCCATTGTTCATCGATTTGCTCAAGTGGGCCCAGTAATTTCTCCATTGTGAGAGTTCGTTGTTACTGTGTTTGGCATATCAAATACGTCACGCATAGCTTGTGAGGCTTTGCCGTGTGGGTGAGATACTCTCGGTAGCTTGCCGGGCTCTCCGAGAGGGGCGGAGGAATCGAACTCAGGTTGGCCAGGCCCACTGCATGCAAGGCAAATGCCCTACCGCTGGGCTATCACGCCATCCATCATCAATCTCTATTTATTACCCTTTTAACCCTCAAAATTTGGCTTACAAAAATCAAATATAGAAAAAAGGAAAAGACTTTAGGAGGCAAAACTTATATTTATGATCATAAATTTAATAAATGTTCATCATAGAACATTTGTAAAATATAAATTTTAAAATGCCTGGAACAATGTGAGCATCCCCCAAAAATATTCCTACATCATTAAACTCTACCCTACTGAGTTTTCAAGTTAAGATAGAATCACTGTTCTTTTTTTGGACATTTAACTTCTTTCATAAAACTATAAAAATCACTGACAAGGGGCCAGAAAGATAGCACAGGAGTTATGATGTATGACATAGATATGGATGCCCTGGTCTGATCCCCAGCACCATATAGTCCCTCAACATCACCAGGTGCATCCAACAGGGAGCACTCCAGGGGAGCTCATCCCACAGGCCAAAGCAGTGACCTCATAGTGAACTGATGTCCTGATTGACTGAGGATCTCCATAAAAGGCCCTCAGGGCCCTTCTGAGCTTCGGAGGCCACAATAATCACCCATCTTCCATGAAAAAAAAAGCACTTTAAGAATAAAGGATCATGAGGGGCTTGGAGCTATAGCACAGCAGGTAGGGCATTTGCCTTGCACGTGGCCAACCTGGGTTCGATTCCCAGCATCCCATAAGGTTCCCTGAGAACTACCGGGAGTAATTCCTAAGTGCACGAGCCAGCAGTAACCCCTGTGCAATGCCGGGTGTGACCCCAAAAAATAAAATTAAATAAATAAATGAATGAATAAATAAAGTATCATGAGTATACAAAATTCTGATGGTTGGAGAATTTTTTGACCAGGCTGAAAAAGGTCAAGTCAGAGTTAACATATATCAGTTTTAAATGCTTTTGATCTGCAAACCCAAGGTGACTACTAGAAAGTTCGTGTTTATTTAGCACTTCACCTCATTCGTTGTCATAGTGGCCTCTTCCCTGATCTAATCCATCCTACACCTCACCCCTCATGATATCCTAAAGCAATAGTATTGTAAACCACAGTTTACAGCCTAAAACCAGAGGGGAAAAGGAAAAAAAGAAAAACAAAAAAGTGCCTACAATAGACTGGGGGAAGGAGGGAAAGTGGGGATGTGGACAGGAGTGAAAGAATTGGTGTTGGAACATTGCATGCCTGAAACTCAATAATAAATAACCTTGCAACTGTGTAATTCATAATAATTCAATTAAAAAACTTAAAACAATTATTAAAGAACCGTAACTTAAAAAGTCATTGATAGCTGAGATTTAGGCAAATAATAATTTCAAAACCAACCCCACCACCATTGTCAACTTCCTTCCACCACTGTTTCCATATTCTCTCCCCACCCCAAACCCAAACTCACTCTAGCCTGTCAACTTGGTTTTCAGTGGTTGCTGTTAGATCTCATTTCATTTTCATTTCATCATCCTGTTAATCCTCGATTGCCTCGAGCAGGCCCCAGTAACGTCTCTTTCATCCTAGCCCTGAGATTATATTCACGGCTCTTTAGGAGAATGAGACCCATCATTGTTACTGGTATTTGGCATATTTGGTACGCCACGGGGAGTTTGCCAGACTCTGCCCTGTGGACAGGCTACATTCGATAGCCTGCAAGTTTGTCCAAAGTAGGAATGAGATCATAAGATGTCGCGCGGCCGCAAATGCGGCCGCGCGGTTCTGGGATCTGGATTTTATAGTCTCTGAGTCTTGGCCGCTGATGGGATTACACAGCGCCAGGGGGCCAGGTGGTGGGTGTGACCCCCGCCTACTGGAATTTGGAGGATCTGGGTGGAAGATGCTCGACTCCAAATCGAGTAGGCTTGGAGGTCTCGGCCCCGGAACCCGTGTGGCTTTGTCCCTCTGCCAGTACCTTCATGTGTGCGGAGAGTGGTCTCAGCATGGTGGTGGCTGGTCCTGGAGGTCTCCGGCTGTTAGATCTCATGTTTTCAAATTTGTTGAGTCTGTGTTTGGCTATACCCCTCACTACTATCACGGATATAACTGACCCCTGGTGGCTTTTTATTCCATTACACACCATTCTCTCATTCTCTTCTTCCCCCTTGGTTTATTTCCTTCTATATACTTCTCTCTAAACACTAGGATATCTCACCTCCCACTCCTACTACAACATATAAAACATTTTTTAAAGTTTGTAGTAACATCTACATTGGAGACTTTGTTGTTACTGTGTTTGGCATATCGAATACTCTTGGTAGCTTGCCGGGCTCTCCGAGAGGGGCAGAGGAATCGAACTCGGGTCGGCCGTGTTGGCCGCTTGTAAGGCGAATGCCCTACCACTGTGCTATCGCTCCAGCCCAAATATTTTATTAGTGCTCGAGCGGGCCCAGTAACGTCTCCATTGGAGACTACTGAGTTGGGAAGATAATACAGAGGATAGGGCTTTTGCCTTGCACACAGTGAACCTGGGTTCAATCCCTGACATCCCCTATGGTCTCCTGAGCACCACCAGGAGTAATTCCTGAGTACAAAGCCAGGACTAAACCCCAAGTACTGCCAGCTGTGGACCAAAAACCAAACACACACACACACACACACACACACACACACACACACACACTCACAAGAAAGTATATACTTGGTTTTTTCCCATAGTAAAGTTTTTTTACTTCAGAGAGTAAAAAAACATAAATTTGTAAAATAAAGAAAAAAAAAGTAAGGAAGTTGACATTCAGATTCAGCAACCACTGGATACTTGGCATAATAGGTCAGTTCATTTGCTTCAATATAGAAATCTTACCTTATTTTGGAAGACACAGAGTACTGCTTGAAGGTCGGAAAAGGCTTCTATTCACAATCAGCTAAGGTACTGGCCGGAAGAAGACCTCAGACACCATCCATACAATCATGGTCCCAAGACTGACAGATATATTCATATCTGCTGGAAAGATGTTAAGGTTCATAAAACATAATTACATACACACCTACATTCCTGAAAACTACATGCCACCATCACCAAAATTCTGATTTGTATATCCTGAATTAATGACGAGAGGGTTTTTTTTTTTAATACTGTCTCTAGGCAATTCTGGTATAATTGAGACTTGACAGAGCTACTAAATTCTGAATCTTTATAAACCACTCCTGAGAGTTACCAGTGTTTCTTTTTAAAAATAAAGGGGCCATGGTTGAAAAATGCCTTTTAGAAAGACAACAGAGACTAGAAAATAGCTTAAGTGCTAGAACACATGCTTTCCAAGTATGAGGCCCTGAGTTAGATCCCTGGAATTCTGTGACTCTCACTGTTAGATATGGGTCCTAAATAGAGAGAACGTTTTTAATTTTTCAAGGGGTTTTGTTTGTTTGTTTTGCTTGTTTGTTATTATTTTGTTTTGTTTGTAGTATCCAGCAATGCTCAGGAGTTAGATAATCCTGGCTCTAATCTCAAAAATTACTTCTGGTGATGCTCAGGGGACCATATAGGATGCCGAAGATTGAACCCATGTCAGCCGCATGCAAGGCAAATGCACTATCTACTGTACTATTGTTCAGGCCTAGAATTTTTAATTTTTCAACTTTGACTGTTATTTTGTCCCTGAATTTATTCTAATACTATTTATTTGAAAGAATTCTCAAATGTATCTAAACCCCTTTAAAAAATAAACTGTCATCCAACTGGTTTTCATTGGCATTTTCTTCCTTTAGATATATTTCAACATACAGTTTAGAATCTGGTGATATGACTCCATGGCCAAGTACATACCTTGCATGCATGAGACCTGAGTTAAATCCCTGGCATGTCAAAAATAAAGCATTCAATATAGTTTAATATACAAGGTATTCATTCAGACATCCTATCTGAATTACTATGGCACCTCTTACATCCATTCTCCATCCCAGGATAAGTTGGCTAAAATCTGGCTCTAGCCCTAGATAAAAGTGAATCACATTTCTGCATGTCATTCCATTAGGCAAGACATTTATTTGTTGAGCACTAATCAGATATAATACAATAGACAAAAGGGGTTTTTTGAGGGTTTTTTTGGGGGGGGATTCTGGGCACATATTCAGTGGTGTCCAGGGATCATTCTTGGCACTGTGCTCAAGGATCACTCCTGGGGGTGCTCAGGCACTACTCAGTATGCTGCTGGGATCGAACCAGGTCAGCCTTGTGCAAGGTAAACACATTGCCTGCTGTACTAAGTCTCTAGCCCCACAAAGGATTTTTATAGAAATTACCTTGGTTCCCTTATATAATTCAATGATTCCTTAAAGACTACTGGAGAACATCACTAAATTTATTCATCCCACCAATATAATAATCTAAAATGTTTTCCTATAAAAGATAATAATGATTATGGTGTCTCACTAATAAATTTTTTTTAAAAAATTAAAAAGATAATAATGAAACATTAGTTATACCATTCAGCTATAATTTTTAGACTTTAGTAAATACAAAATAAGTGTGTGATAAAGACAATATTCAATTCATTAGTTAATGATCTAGTAAGGTTAAGTTATAACTACTAAAAAGAGCATTTAAGAAGCTAGTATTATATAGGTAAATATAGTTTTTTTTATTAGATACAAAACTGTCCATGCAAAACAGGGTCATTATACTACTTAAACTTTGGGGCTAACTTTTTCACCAAACAGTACTTATTTGCTTTTCTCACCAGACAAAAATCTACAAGCTATCCTAGTCTTCACACAGAGCTATAAATCTGTTGAATTGCATTGCCACTGTACTTGTCAGAGTATACAAAATTCTCATTTGCCTGTTTCTAAATTTTGGGTGGTTATCATTACAAACTGAAAGGAATGAAAATATCATAGTTTATAAACCAGATTTTAGCATGTGAAAAATCTTAGAAGTTCAACTTGGGTTTCTAGGTCCAAGCACCAAAATAACTTTAAAAAATGGGGAGAGGGAGAGAGGGAAGGAAAGATGGAGTAAAGGAGGGTAGAAATAAAAAAAGGGAAATAAATGAGAAAGGGAGGTATGAGAAAGTAGGAAAAAGAAAGAGAAAAAAGAGAAAGAGGAAAGGTTAAGAGAAAAGAGAAAGAAGAGGGCAAGAAGAAAGAAAGAAGGAAGGAAGAAATGGAGGAAGGAAGGAAGGAAGGAAGGAAGGAAGGAAGGAAGGAAGGAAGGAAGGAAAGGAGGGAGGGAGGGAGGGAGGGAGGGAGGGAGGGAGGGGTTAAAAAGAGAGAGGGAGGGAGGGAGATTTCAAGGTTTATCCTCGTTTATCCTCATACTTCATATCTAGAATTTGGATTCACTCAAATACATTGTTTACTTAGAGATTTTATCCAACAACGTTTATGGTTCTGTCAAAATCAAGGCAATATGAACTGCAGAGTAACAATGTCTGAATAAATATAGCATGATGCTTGAAAGACAAGAGGGCAGTTAAAGTTACCCATGCCCTACTCCTCTAACAACTTTAATGTACACTGATGGCAAATATTCTTGTGGTTAAATCAGATATGCTAGATGTTCATTGTTAAAATACTTGCTCAAGTTACTGCATTTTGATTCTGAAATATATGTTGCTACTTTCACTCTTGTATTTGCTTAGGGGAATGTAAGCATTTCATGCACAAATGTCCAGAGCTTCATGCTCTCATAGTATACACAACAAACATAGGAAAGTCTATGAATATGCAAACTCATGCTGACCTGCCTAAGTGATCTCTTCAGACTGAAACTGAGCAGAAAAAGGAATAGTCTTGTTTCTCCTGCTATTTAAAACAATAAAATATTGAAACTTTTAAAAATATACTTCTATAACTTAGACTAACTTTTCTTCCTTTTGTACTTGATGTTTTCAGATTATAATAAAAGGAAAAAATACCACAAGAAAATAGTTTTCACAGATGGCCAGAGACACGATCGGTTGAAATAGCTAGAAATAGGCAGACAAGGGTGTCCATGAATATGCATAATAAACAACCTTCAAATCTCACGTTAAGGGGATAAAACATTGGAATTGCCCTAAACCCATTACTTTGGCAAACAAATGTACCTTCATGAGTCTGAAGAGTCTGAAACCAAATCTCAATATTTGTCTTTTATTCCATTTTAGGTTTTGGTTATTGTTGTTGCTATTGGTGCTGCTGTTGTAAATGTTCAGAGAACCTGAGCAGTGCTTAGGGGCCCTGGGATTATGCCCTGCATTCCTTGGCCAACTAGATCACTGGGTAAATGCTAAGATGAAAGTGTATTATTCTTCAAGCAGACCCTGTGATGCTGGGACCACCTACGACACCCTGGCACACTCTTCTGGGGCATCCTGGGCCATACCCACACCTGGAAATATTTAGGAAAACATCTGATTTTGGGGGTGTCAACCTCTGTACTAGCCCCCAGACCCCTCACTCCCTGTTTGGTTTTTAGAAAAATTTGAAATCACCAAGTCAATACCAAAAAAATGCTATCAAATTATTTTTAATGTTCCTCGTTATCAATCAACACTTTGGGCATTAAACATTCAGTGTAAGGACTCACTTTAAATGTAAGTCTTTCAAAAATGGATGGCTACATGCAAAAAACGGGCTCAGATCTCTACCTAACACCATGTACAAAAGTAAGATCAAAATGGATTAAAAACCTCAACATCAGACATGAATCCATAAGGTACATTGAAGACAAGGTTGGCAAAATCCCTCCACGACATTGAAGCTAACAGTATCTTCAAAGATGACACACCACTGGCCAACAAGTGAAAACAGAGATAGACAAATGGGACTATCTTAAACTACGAAGCTTCTGCACCTCAAAAGAAACAGTGACCAAAATACAAAGACAATCTACAGAATGGGAAAGGATATTCACCCAATACCCATTTGATAAAGGGTTGATATCAAGGATATATAAAGCACTGGTTGAACTCCACAAGAAGAAAGCATCCAACTCCATCAAAAAATGGGGCGATGAAAAGAACAGAAATTTTCTCAAAGAAGAAATCCGAATGGCAAAAAGGCACATGAGAAAATGCTCTACATCACTAATCATCAGGGAGATGTAGATCAAAACAACAATGAGATAACATCTCACACTACTGAGACTGGCCCACATACAAAAGAACAAAAGTAACCAGTGTTGGCATGGATATGGCGAGAAAGGGACCCTCCTTCGCTGCTGGTGGGAATGCCAGCCCTTTTGGAAAACAATATGGACGATTCTCAAAAAATTAGAAATTGAACTCCCATTTGATCCAGCAATACCACTCCTGGGAATATATTACAGAGAGGCAAAAAAGTACAGTCAAAGTGACATCTGCACTTCTATGTTCATTGCTGCACTGTTCACAATAGCCAAAATCTGGGAAAAAAAAAACCTGAGTGCCCGAGAACAGATGACTGGTTAAAGAAACTCTGGTACATCTATACAATGGAGTACAATGCAGCTGTTAGAAAAGATGAAGTCATAAAATTTACATACAAGTGGTACTACATGGAAAGTATCACGCTAAGTGAAATGAGTCAGAAAGAGAGGGACAGACATAGATAGATTGCATTCATCTGCGGAATATGAAGTAACAAAATAGGAGACTAACATCCAAGAATAGTCGAGATAAGTTACTCCATGGCTTGAAGGCCAGCCGCACATGCTTGGGGAAAAGGCAGCTCAGATAGAGAAGGGAACACCAAGTAAAGGATGTTGGGAGGATCCTCCCTGGATGGGAGGTGCATGCTGAAAGTAGACAATAGACTGAACATGATTGCCACTCAATGCCTCCTTTGCAAACCTCAGCACCCAAAAGGAAAGAGAGAGAACACAAGGGAATGCCCTGCCACGGAAGCAGGGTGGGATAGGGTTGTGGGAGGGATACTAGGATCACTGGTGGTGGAGAACGGACCCTGTTGGAGGGATGGGTACTTGATCATTGTATAACTGAAACCCAAGCACAAAAACTTGTAAGTCTACAACTGTACCTCATGGCGTTTCAATAATAAAAATTAAAAATAAATAAATAAATGTAAGCCTTTGTAGAGTTAACACCTAGCATCTCATCCAGTTCTCATTTTCGGGGCTGGGGTTGACCTAGATGGGCTCTCCAGATTCTTTTCATGGAGATATGGTATGCCGGGAGTGGCGACAGAGGTAAGAAGGGCTACAAAGTCAGTGTCATTTACCCCAGGACCTGGAGCATTATAAAAGAAACTGCCCTTAGAGTCAGACATTTCACCAATATCATTTCCTCTAAGGTAAATGACATCTCCAAATTTTAACCAAGAAGGAGATCAGGGCACAGAAACCTTAAGTCACTTTCCCAGGATTATGCAGGATCAAATCCCATCCCTCCAACCTCTAACTCAGGTGCATGCATGGCAGACCCAGACCTGCACCTTCCCCAAGCCTGAAAGCCTGCGCACTCACACAAAGGGAGGCCCTGGGACCAGATCCTGCAGCCTTTGGCCACCTCTCCTGGGTCCCTTGCCAGGCGCTGGCCCCTCATAGCGTCCCTCTAACTGCTAAACCCCAAATGGCGCTGACACATTCACATCCCTGTGAAGAAATTACTTCATATATGTTTTATACTGGGCTGGAGCAATAGCACAGCTGGTAGGCATTTGCCTTGCACACGGCTAGCGACCTGGGTTTGGTTCCTCTGCCCCTCTTGGAGAGCCTGGAAAGCTACCAAGAGTACCCCACCCGCACAGCAGAGCCTGGCAAGTTTTGCTCGAGCTCGAGCGGGCCCAGTAATGTCTCCATTGGAGACTTTGTTGTTACTGTGTCTGGCATACCGAATACATCACGGGTGGCTTGCCAGTTTCTGCCGTGCGGGCGAGATACTCTCGGTAGCTTGCCGGGCTCTCCAAGAGGGGTGGGGGAATCGAACTCGGGTCGGCCATGTTGGCTGCGTGCAAGGCAAACGCTCTACCACTGTGCTATCGCTCCAGCCCTACTCCTGACAATTTGATATGCCAAAAAATAGTAACAACAAGTCTCACAATGGAGATGTTACTGGTACCCGCTTGAGCAAATCGATGAACAATGGGAGGACAGTGCTACAGTGCTACGTGTTTTATACTGGAGGCTGTGGGATGCGGGGGGAAGGCATTCCTATTTCACCAACTCAACACTTACATGCCAGGTAACTCAAGATAGTAACTATCTGACATTTTTTTTTCAATGGCAGGAAGGGGGTTGGGTGAGGGGGTGTGCAGAGAGGCAGGGGAATACTTAAACAACATTGCATGATAAGGATTATACAGGAGAAGACACCAAGATCATTTGCATAACTAAATTCTGTTCTACTAAAGACCTTTCCCTATGGAAGTTTGCTTTGGCCTATTAAACTCAAGCTAAAGCCTGCTGGCAAGCAGGAAAGCAAATTTGCCTTTTCCCCGTGGTCTGACCAACATTCAAATAAGATCAATCAGGAAAGAAATACGGAATTTAGACCCTGCTTTTCTGAGAAAGCAACAGGAGTACTCAAGAGTTCCATTCTCCAGTTCAGCTGGGTTCAAAAAGGAAGACAGTTTCTCTGAACATGCTCATATTCTGGCTTGTGCCCACAGAGAAAAAACAAACTCCTCTCTGCAAGCAGCCCTACTGACATCACACAAACTTGCAGTGCCCACACCTGACTGGGAGAGAACCTAGAGTATGTGTCTATCTCCTCAATGAGACTTGCCAAATTATAAACAGTGGCCTGTGTAGACTGTGAAAGGAAAGAAAAGCAATTTTTCCAACTATTCAAAAATATTTTTAAAAAAAAGATACAGCTTAAGGCTTGAGAAAACTGACAGGCTATGTTGAACTTTACATCTTTATACTGGTCTCGGGACGGGTTAGTGTTGATGGTCTGCAATTGCCTGAATGGGGTGAGGAGAGTGACTACTGCTTCATGACTCTGGATACTATTGTCAGGGTAAATCATCCTGACATGCTTCATTGGGTCCAGTTTCTCAAAATTAAACACTACAGTGCTGTATTTTGTTTATTTTAAATTTTATTCTATCTTTATAAAGTGGTTCACAATATTTGGTTACATTTAATATTCAAACACCAATCTCACCACCATCACTCTGTCCCACCACCATATTTCAGATGTTTCCATCCCGAACCCCAACCCCTGCCCCAAAACAGAACCAAAATAATTTATTTTTGTATTATTTGTTATGAATAAACCACTGAAAATTGCTCCAAAAAAAGTTTCCTTAGAGGAAAGTGTGTGAAGATTCTTGTATTGCACCCAGGGGCCATTAAGCTCTTCTATAAGATTGAGTCTTGTACATATCTATAAAAATATATTTCCCTCTAAAGTTGGTTGCCTTCTATTTTAAACCCCATCAAATGTGGTGTGCTACTCTTGGAATATGAGTGGTGTGAGGTATGAGATGTCGCAGAACTGTATTTTAATGAGGGTGGTGGATAACTATAGCTTCTCCGGTGATCATAATAGCCTTATCCAGACTAAACTCCTAAATATTCTTGTCATTATTTTTTCTCCACTCATTTAGTATTTGGTTGGAGTCACATTCTGTGAATGAGAAAGAACACAGAAGAAGTCAAGGCACAGTCCTTTCTCCTGAGACAACAAAACTTGCTTGGGAATACAGTCAAGTAAACCTCAGTTATAAGAGAGTCTGATGGAATATCAAAATAACTCTCAACATCAGCCCAAAACCATCATCAGCCAAAACGAGAACTTTCAAGAAAATATGGGACTTGATCTAATTCTTAAAAAAGCAAATAGAGGTGTTCCAGATTAAGAAGGAAGAAAAGGATTTCAGGTAAATGGTATTTTTTTAAAAAGGAAGAAAGAAAGAAAGAAAGAAAGAAAGAAAGAAAGAAAGAAAGAAAGAAAGAAAGAAAGAGAGAGGGGGGAGGGAGGGAGGGAGGGAGGGAGGGAGGGAGGGAGGGAGGGAGGAAAGAGAAGGAAAGAAAGAAGGAACGAAAGAAGGAATGAAAGAAGGAAAGAAAGAAAAAATGGAAAACAAGTATAGAGACTGAAATGGCATTGCATATTTGAGTGTCTGATTCACCTCTTGTAACAGGAGCTTGGATGAGTCCTGAGGCACAAAGGCTAAAAGCAATGAGTTTTAAATCTGTGAGTTTACTGAAGTCAAGGGACATGCCAACTGAAATTCCAGGAACCAGACTGTGAGACCTAGTGTTTGCCATATTAAGGAGAGTCTGAGAAAGATATTAGGAGACAAATTATGAGAGCAGAGGATATAAGAGCTAGGAGATTGGAATGGTAAATCATGTTTAAACAGGCAAGTTTAAGTAAGCCACAAAACTCAACAATAATAAAACAAACAACCCCATCCAGAGAGAGAGTGAGAATAAGAGAGAGAAAGAGAGAGAGAGAGAGAAAGAGAGAGAGAGAGAGAGAGAGAGAAAGGTGAGATGAACAGACATCTCACCAAAGAAGATACAGAGCTTGAAAATAGACACATAAAAAAGGACAATCATTTACTAGGGAAATGCAAATCAAAAAAATATTTGTGAGAGTGGCTTATAACCAAGAGGTAAGAAGCAATAAGTATTAGTAGGGACTTGGAGAAAAATTATTTCTCACACACTATTTGTCCAGCCTCTAAGGAAACCAGAGAATTCACCAAAAAATTTAAAATAGAGTTACCATATGATCCAACCTTTAGGTATCTGTCCAAAGAATATAAAGTACCAATTTGAAAAATACATGAGTATGCCTATGTTCATTGAAGCACTATTTACTAATAGCCAAAATTTGAAAACAGTCCAAGTACTGAACAACAGATGAACAGATAAAGTATATGTGGTATGCCAATGGATATAGTATAAATGAAATACCATTTCACTATAATAAAAATGGACTCTTTTTTTTTACATTTTTTTTTATTAGTGAAGCACCATGAGGTACAGTTGTAGATTTACAAATCTTTGTGCTTGAGTTTCTGTCATACAATGATCAAATACCCATCCCTCCACCAGTGCCCATTTCCCCCCATCCCCCCTCCCACCCTGCCTCTGTGGCAGGGCATTCCCCTTTGTTCTCTCTCTCCTTTTGGGTGTTGTGGTCTGCAAAAGAGGCATTGAGTGGCAATCATGTTCCTCTAAGCTATGGAGTAATCCTCCTGGTGTTGATCTCAGCTATTCTTAGGTATTGATCTCATATTTTGTTGCTTTATATCCCCCAGATGAATGCAATTTTTCTATGTCTATCCCTCTCTTTCTGACTCATTTCGCTTAGCATGATACTTTCCATATTGTACCACTTGTATGTAAATTTCATGACTTCATCTTTTCTAAGAGCTACATAGTACTCCATTGTGTAGATGTACCAGAGTTTCTTTAGCCAGTCATCTGTTCTTGGGCACTCAGGTTTCTTCCAGTTTCTGGCTATTGTAAAGAGTGCTGCAATGAACAAACAAGTGCAGATGTCACTTCGACTACACATTTTTGCCTCTCTGGGGTATATTCCCAGGAGTGGTATCGCTGGGTCAAATGGGAGCTCAATTTCTAATTTTTTGAGAAACGTCCATACTGTTTTCCAAAAGGGCTGAACTAGTCGGCATTCCCACCAACAGTGAAGGAGTGTCCCTTTCTCGCCACATCCGCGCCAGCATCGGTTGCTTTTGTTCTTTTGAATGTGGGCCAGTCTCTGCGGTGTGAGATGGTATCTCATTGTGGTTTTGATCTGCATCTCCCTGATGATTAATGATGTAGAGCATTTTCTCATGTGCTTTTTTGCCATTCGGATTTCTTCTTTGAGAAAGTTTCTGTTCATTTCATTGCCCCATTTTTTGATGGGGTTGGATGTTTTCTTCCTGTGGAGTTCCACCAGTATTTTGTATATCCTTGTTATCAACCCCTTGTCAGATGTGTATTCGGTGAATATCCTTTCCCATTCTGTAGACTGTCTTTGTATTTTGGTCACTGTTTCTTTGGAGGTGCAGAAGCTTCTTAGTTTAAGATAGTCCCATTTATCTATCTCTGTTTTCACTTGCTCGGCCAGCGGTGTGGCATCTTTGAAAGTACCATTAGCCTCAATGTCATGGAGGGTTTTGCCAACTTTGTCTTCAATGTACCTTATGGTTTCTGGTCTGATGTTGAGGTCTTTAATCCATTTTGATCTTATTTTTGTACATGGTGTTAGGCAGAGTTCTGAGCCCATTTTTTTGCATGTAGCCGTCCAGTGATGCCAGCATAATTTGTTAAACAGGCTTTCCTTACTGCACTTCACATTTCTTGCACCTTTATCAAAGATTAGATGATCATATGATTGAGGGGGGATGTCAGTGTATTCAACCCTGTTCCATTGGTCTGCAGTTCTGCTTTTGTTCCAGTACCACGCTGTTTTAATTATTACTGCTTTGTAGTAGAGTTTGAAGTTAGGGAGGTTGATTCCTCCCATTTTCTTTTTCCCAAGAATTGCTTTAGCTATTCGTGGGGGCTTATTGTTCCATATAAATTTCAGGAGTGTTTGCTCCATTTCTTTGAAGAATGTCATGGGTATCCTTATAGGGATTGCATTGAATTTATACAATGCTTTTGGTAGTATTGCCAAAAAATGGACTCTTTTTAAAAAATAAATTTCTTAATTACTAATTAAGTGATTTAAAATTAGTTTGCAAGAGTACAAATGTTTTTATGTTTTAGGAGTACATTGTTACTACTATATCACACTCTTATAGTCAACAATATAGATGAAACTGGGGAGGGGTATGCTCAGTGAAATACTTCAAAAGAAGGAAGACAAATATGAAATGATCTCACACCTGAATAGGTAATATGGAAAGCATAGCAAGGGAACGGACAAAACCAAACTGAAATTCTTGGACTCTGATGGTAAAACTGAGGGTACAGGTGGGAAGGAGGGGAGAGACAGAAGTGGGGAAGGGTTCTATAGATGTCTGTGGAGGAGGGATACTAGTACTTTGGTGGTAGATACAGTGTGTGGTGACATACAAGGGGTATGAAAATTGTATACCTAAAATACAGACCTAAAAACCAACGCTACTTAAATTTTAAAATTTATAAATTTTATTTTATATGAAATATAAAAAATATAGGGTTGGAGAAATAACATAGAGGTCAAGGTACTTGCCTTACACTGATCCTAGTTCAATCTCCAGCACTGTATACTGTCCCCCATGGGTAAGCCCTATGCACAGTAGGGTGTGGCTAACCCAAGGCACATGTCTGAATAAAGCCTACCTCTGTTTAATTCCTGGTGCCACATATGGTTCCCAAGCACCACCGGGAGTAATCCCTGACACCAAGCCAGGAACAGCTCCTAAGAAACACCAGGTATGATCAAAAAAACCAAAATAAATGAATATATACACAAATATTTCTTTAAATACAGAATTTTTATAAAGAAAAAAACAAATAGCAAATGAATAATTACTACATAATACTATTTTCTTCGTTCACATGAACAAAAATTTTGTTTTCCACTTTAATTCCTTGTCCCCATTGACTGAAAGTTCCGCGGATAAAAATGTAGTCTCCAGTAGCAAATTCATGGAATAACACCTTATCCCTGTTCCCTGTTAACAAAACGTCAATAGACCTTAGGTAGACAAAACCTCTTCTGATGACTTTTCCTAAAGCATTCTTATCAGTGTACACATGCTATATCAGTTTGGACTAGCACAAAATTTCCTCTAATAGGTGATTCTGACCTATACCTTCCTTCCTAAACTACCAAACTTTGAATTATTTATTCAATTTGCTATCACAGATACAGAGCACTTTCTGTAGTGTTTTAGTCAGAGTAGCTATGTTTTCTGAAAGTCAAATTTAGGATGTATGGCCAAAATTTCAAGGTAGGGACAGAATGCTTGACGCTGAATCCACTGTGGATAGTTACAGTTTTCTACATACAATAGCTAGGGAATATCCACCAATTGGTTCAATCAACACACGTTTACTGATCTCCAGCCACGTAATAAGACTGTACACAGTAAACAAAAATGGCACCATTTCTGCCCTTGAGTAACTTGCCATGTGGAAGGGGATACAGATGTTCATGAATCTACCACAAGATACAAGTAAATTGACTATTGAGTTAGCCAATATAACTGCTATGATGTTATAAAATTTCAAAACACTTACCTTATGGTAACCAAGAAAGTTTTCCTTGGGAATAATACCTTTGCTGATATTTGAAAGTAACTACATGAAAAGATGAGAGGAGAGCATTTTATCTTTAGAAATGAAAGCATGTGCAAAGGCACTATGGCATGAAAAGTAAGAGACTAAAAGAAAGCTGTAATAGAGAACACAAAAAAGAAAACAATATGAACTGAAGATCTAGTAGGTAATCCTTAGCACTTATTTCCTCATACCAAAAGCAATAAGATGCCACAGAAAGAATACAAAGAGGTATCAGATATGACATCAATCTGACCATCAGTGGCATAATGTCTGACAAGAGGACTAGATATGCCCAGAAGTAGCAATAAACTGAAGGATATACCAAAAGATAAGGTCTTCAAAGTCAAGTATCTTTATTTGTTAAATGAGGTAGCCAAAATACCTAGGGTAGTACCAACATAATGGAAGGAACTCAAATATTTGTGAAATGAGTAATGATACACAAATGAAAGGGTCCAGAAACAGCAGAGTACTCCTGGAGAAAAGACAGAACTTTAGAAAACTGTATTACAAGTTTCAATTTGAAAATCAGACCAACTCGGGCTAGTAGAGATGAAATGGTAAGGTATTCCAGGGAGGCAGACCTGTTGGAATAAATACATGGAGGCCACCAGCACAGAGACAAGGTGAGCAATTCTCTTTGGCTGAAACACAAGATGCTTGGAAAGACATCATGAAAGGTCTACCGAAAAAAAAAATCTAAGGTTAAACATAAGGGGCCACCTAGAATGTCAAGACTATTTCCCAAAGCTTATCCAAGCAATTTCCCTCAGTACTTGCTATTTCCACTCGTGCGGATGCTGCATGTTACAGCAGGAGGAGACAGGCTCCGGGAAATCCAACACTTGAGAGGAAATAACTGCACACCAACGTGATGATAGGTTTTGTTTGTTTGTTTTTATTTGGGAATTCCAACGCATCAGCTATCCCTCCTCAGCACACCCTCCAGGGAACTACTGAGACCATCTTCTCGAACTGAGGTTGTGGAACTGAACCAATGTGATCCTGAATTCCAGGCACTGATCAGGAGCAGCATATGCAGAAACTCAGTCATGCAGAACTTCTAAAGAAGTGCTTCTCCCACGGAGACTCCAGGCTCCGTCTACTTGCCACTATTAATATATGTTGAGCTGCACTTGGAGAAATCAGAACTGTTAGAATGAATTACTGATCACCAGAGTTATGAGTGTTAGTTAGGGGCAAGAATGAAATTCAAGTTAGGCTGTTCTCTCTCTCTCTATCTCTCTCTCTGTCTGTCTCTTCCTCCTCCTCCTCCTCCTCTTCCTCCTCCTCCTCCTCCTCTTCCTCCTCCTCCTCCTCCTCTCCCTCTCTCCCTCTCCCTCTCCTTCACTCTCTCCCTCTCCTTCTCTTTCTCCCTCTTTCTCTCTCTGTTTTGGTCTCTCTCTTTCTCTCTCTCCCTCTCTCTCCTGTCTCTTTCTCTTTATGTGTATGTGTGTGTATGTGCACAATTCCTTTCTTAATTGTTACTGAGAAGGTAACAATGGGCAAATCAGGAGCCCTATATGAAAATTCCCATTTTTCACAAACTTGGTTAAGACTTAGTGACTTAACTTTTGGGATTCCATCACATATGAAAATCAAATAAAGAGGGGGAGTTGAGAAATAGGAAGGGGCAGAAAGACAGTAAGACTCTCTTGATTTCATCATTTGGATCACATATAGATGAGTGAATGGTCTCAGGCAGCAAGAAGTGCATGGTACGTGGTATCAGATCTGACTTAAGTGTGAATTCTGTGTTCAATGGCTAAGTAAGTATACTTCCAAACTAGGCTTGACCACTCACACTTTGACTATTCCAAATGCTTTAGAGTATTAACTTAATTTATTCTTGTAATATCAGGAAGGAATTATCCTCATCTAACAGAAGAGCCAAACCAAGGCATGGAATGACAACTTACTCAAGGTATGTAAAAATCACTATAAGGTCTAACCACTCTTTACTACCTCCATTTTCTGTGCTACAAGGAAAGTAGGAAATGACTCAATGAACTCTTTTGGCTCATAAAATCATTTTATTTTTCCATGTAACTACAAAAACACTGATAATAACGATTAGCAGTAATAGCTCCTTCTAGTATTATTATAAAAATGAAATAAGATATTAGATTCATAAGTGTTTCTTATGCTGTAAAAATATACTATATAAAGATGAACTCAAAATCATTTAACACATAGACATCTAAAAAACTTTCCATCTTCAGTTCTATAACTGTATATCTAGTGTGCATTTATAAATTTGACCTCTTAACCTCTTTTTTTTCAGAAGAGAAAACTGAGGGACCTGTAAGCATTTGAACCTGAGTCTTTCTGGTTCCTGAAGGCCACACTCAGGATGTGATGATGAATCCTTCCAGAAGAGTCCAGCAATCTCAGCACAGAGGTCTGAGACCACACTGGTACTGGTCCAATATGTGCCTAACTTGTTTTTAGAACTCTTTGATTTTCAAATCCCTCTGAGTTGAGAAACGCAAGGAAGAAATGCAAGAGCATCCTCAGATTATTCAATGGGAAGTACATGTCCCCGGGCACATTCAAATATTCTGCTTGTCTCCTATAGTAATAGGACAGGCTTCTATAAAATGAATATATTCTTTGAACTGAGGATATAGGTTGTGAGCCTAGTGCATAAATTTAAGTCAACTCTCACCACAACCCTCTTGAGTAGCAAGCCAGTGCTACAGAAAGATAACCAACTAATTGGAGCCATTCCAGATTGGCTGAAATATTGCTCTAAATCCTACCATCCACTGGCCAGTGTTATATATGTGGGTAAGTGAGGAGTTAGAACCTTCAGTTCCTCCTAGGAAAAATGGAGACCTGCTTCATAGTAGGGTTGCTCTGAGGACTTCCTGAGGTTATGAATGGTTATTTGCCAAAAACTATTCTTCATCTTCCTTTCCGTGAACAGAGAGTAAGAGGGGGGCCCAACTTCCCCAGGATCCACAATCGTCGATTTGCTCGAGCGGGCCCAGCGGGTAGCACAGCGGGTAGGGCGTTCGCCTTACACGTGGCCAACATGGCCGACCCGAGTTCGAGTCCTCTGCTCCTCTCGGAGAGCCCGGCAAGCTACCGAGAGTATTCGATATGCCAGACACAGTAACAACAAAGTCTCCAATGGAGACGTTACTGGGCCCGCTCGAGCAAATCGAGGATCCACAATAGTTACTTAATATTTGGTGATTTGGGCATTTGTTGAGCAGAGTGACTGAGAAACTACTCTGAGCTGAGTATGAATGTTTGGGCAGTATTAAACTTGGAGTCTTGCCGTCCCTCCAGACCATCCCCCACATACCATCCAACTCTGTCTCCCTTCTCAAGGCAGAGAAAAGGGACAAAACCAAAAACACCCACTTTGTTCTCCAGAGACAGGAGGTCCCGACGTGACCCAATCACCCCGAGAACCCTTAGTGTAGCTGCAGCCAGGAAGAATGGGCACATCTAAGTGGTGAAGAATTGCTCGACATGAAGATGGAGTAGCTGTCACTCCTCGCCCCACCCCACATCTCTAGCCCTGGATGCACACAGAGTGTGTTTGTCAGGAAGACAAATCAGAACAGCTGAGAGGTCAAACCAAAGGGAGGAACACTGCAGAGATGGGGACCTAACACAAATCAATATATAACTCTGTGTTCCTGATCTAGGGAGAGATTCCCAGTAGGAACTGAGAGCATTCTCAAAAAGATTCTAGGAGACTAAGTAAGTAAAGTAAAGGCCCTCCCGTTGATCATCGATTTGCTCGAGCAGGCCCAGTAACGTCTCCATTGGAGACTTTGTTGTTACTGTGTTTGGCATATCGAATACTCTCGGTAGCTTGCTGGGCTCTCCGAGAGGGGCGGAGGAATCGAACTCCGGTCGACCATGTTGACTGCGTGCAAGGCAGAAGCCCTACCTGCTGTGCTATCGCTCCAGGAGACTAACCACTACTATTAAATCAATTATAAAAGTTCTCAAAGGAGGTGGGAATGTTGGGGTGTCAGAATAATGGGACAGTGAAGATGTTTCTTTCTGAATATTTTTATATGCACCTCAAATTCGGCTCCAACTTTAATCAGTATTGAGGTCTGCATTCTCAGCTCTGCCTGCCTGGCAAAGGTACTGCCTTATGTTGTACTGAACTGTGAAGTCCAATACTGTCTCTTCTATCACAGGCCACCCAGGTGTGTTTCTTCTAGAAGCCAGTTTCAGGAAGATAGGAGCAAAGAGGAATGATAGCGGAACACTAGAGCACAGGATTCAGAGAATATTTCTGCTTGTAGACATGATCCTTTTTGATGCTTCTGACCCTTTTCTCTGCCTTGAACAGTGAGACAGGGAGCTGGATAGTATGTGGGAATGGTCAGGATATTAGATATAAAAATATTAGAAAAACCACGGAGAGGAATAAATAGAAGGGTTGAATTTTAGATACCAAGGGGAAGATTATCTTGGAGGTTCACTGCCATGTCCCTAGTGATTGCCCCAGTTTCTGACACACAGTGGATACTCATAACAAATTTCCTGGAATTCACTGAAGTGAATGGGATCTTCCCAAGCATTGGGCTACTTCAGGATGGGACGGAATGGGATGGGATGGGACATGACAGGGGACAGAAGAGGAAAGACAGGATGAGCAATAAACAAATTAACAAATGAAGCAGAGAACTCCCTATCTGTAGAGTATAAAAGTCAGAAGCTGCCCAGTAGGACAGAGAAGGCTGGACGGGACAGGAAACCATCAACTCTTCTTTTCTCAGCCCCACAGGTCCTCATCTGTGTTTCCGAAGATAAAGGATTCCCATTTCCCAAATGCTCTGGGTTTCACTGCAATTACCTTGCTCCTTCCACTGAATACTCCAAGAACACACATGGCTTAGGATGAAAGCTGTTGGGAGAATTCCCGTAGCACACTGTGCACCCCTACTGTTGGAGCCCTTGAACTGTCAGGGAGGTCTGCGGAGTAACTATCAGCAGTTCTGCATCCTGGTGGGGCTCAAGTCCTCCTTCCACAGGAGCTGCCTGAGGGGAGAAGGATAAGCCAGGCTGCAGGCGCAAGCCCCAGAGAGCTGTTTCCTATTTTTAAGGGCAATCAGGGTCCAGGATCAAAATGATCTCCACTTGCATATTAAGTTCTCACTTATCAGCTGCCATTCCAGAGATCCGAGAAGATTGGAAGACATGGCTACCAGGAGTCTTTGTAAGAATGAGCTCGTCCCTAGGTTCACCCAGAAAACAGCATATAAATAATCGGATCTGAGGCCATCTCTAAAGATTCTCATCTGGGCACCTTAGGATGAAAGAAAGAACTAGTCATTGAGGGGAATGAAAACAGAACACAGCTTGTTCACCACTGCTTCCCAATCTCTCACCCCAAAACCACGCAGAAATCGGCAGGGAACTCTGAAAGAGGGCTTCTTTCATCTCTTGAATCCCAGGTAAAAATTTCATGCTGGGTGGTCAGGCCAGTTTCAGGTGTGATCTGGACCTTCAGAAGCAATAATGTTCAGTAACAAGCATGAGCATGAAAGCAGGAATCTGACAAATGCTAAAAACAAATATCCTAGAATTATAATGCGCTCTAACTGTTCGTTGCTGCTACGCTTACTCAAGTATTTTCATCTTTGCCTCCTTCGACTCTTCTGGATTTCAGAAATGTTTCAACATCAGCGTTTCAGGCCGTCATCTACCCACTGAGGTTCCAATATGGTAGCAGCATCCTCTGCCATGGAAGGGCTAAGGAGAATATCTGAAGACGTGTGAATCATCACTAGATTCACTAGGTCTTGAGTCTTGCTGAGGGAATGGAAACAAACCTTCCCACATTGTCACCATTAACATAATAAACACTTCCACTTTAGGTGTAAAAGATGGCGGTGACTTCTCTTTGGGGTGCATTTCTGTAAAGCAGCGTCTTTAGCTAGTAAAGGATACAGACCATACTGTAACCGGTTCTCTTGATTATGAAATAAATAAAGGTGCAAACAATATCATTGGCCTGGGTGCTGAGCAGAGCAGAGGAAGTGAAGGCTGAGCAGCCCACACTCTCACCATGCTGAGTGAGAAGACTGTCAGCTCCCTAACCTGAGGTGCCTTGTCCACAAAAGGAAGGTAGGCTTCTCCCCCGTCTGAGGATGACTATGTGGGCCACTCTGCAATTCTAAAGGGGAAATTATTATTTTTAAAATGTAAAGATCAGAATGTAACTCAGGCTGAAGAAAAGATAAAGGAAAACCAAGTAGAGTCTCCACCCATCCGGGGTTTCTCAAGAGGTAACCCAGGGGACCTACTGGAATGCCCCTAGAACCATTCAACTCTCCTTCTGGGAACCTCCATTTCATTCCTGGAGACTCTGAAAGGAAGATGAAGGGGAAGCATTTTCAGAGTGAGGGGACTAAAATGACCTTTTCTGCCAGTGACTAAATATACCAGACAAGGTTTAGGGAGAGAGGGAGCTTCAGATCTCCTAAATAAAAGCCTGGGAAAGATTGTCAATTCTCCCATCCTCCTGGAAGACAAGTGATCAGTAGAGGGAGAGAGCAGATGGCCAGCATGCATAGATTTGCCCTGGGTGAGCTGCCACTACATTCTTTGCTGGGTTGTAACACCAGAGGGAGAGGGAGAGGGTTAAGAAAAAAGAGAGAGACAGAAACTGAATTCGACCAGTTACCTTGGTGGATGATGATGACAAAAGCAAACTCCTAGCTGGTTCTCACCAAATGTAATGGGTACAGATATTCAGATTCTTGTCCTCACTGTATATAACGATCACGATCACGACCACCCTGTTGTTCGTCGATTGCCTCGAGCAGGTGCCAGTAACGTCTTCTTCATCCTAGCCCTGAGATTTTTTTTTTAAGGTGCCATATTCAAGGCTTTTTCAGGGTTAGGAGAATGAGACCCATCATTGTTACTGGTATTTGGCATATTGGGTACGCCACGGGGAGTTTGCCAGACTCTGCCGTGTGGGCAGGTTACATTTGGTAGCCTGCTAGTTTGTCCAAAGTAGGAATGAGATGATAAGATGTCGCGCGGCAACGCGCTTCCGGGAGCTGAGTGTGATAATCTCTGGATCCTGGCCGTTGTTGGAGTTACACAGCAGTTGGTGGGTGTAACTGTCTAGTTACTGGCAGGTCCAGTCCCAAACCGTGCAGGCTTGGAGATCTCAGCCCCAGGTCCCACACACCTGGGTTCCTCTGCCAGTTCTTTTATGCGTGAGACTCATCCAAGTGTGTGGAGAGTGGTCCCAGCATGGCCTTGGCTGGGCCCCAGAGGTCTTCAGCTGTTGGGCCCTGGTGGAGACAGTCAGGCACAGGGTAGGAGACTCTGCCTTCTTCTCTCCTGGGGGCTGAGTGTGATAATCTGTATATAACATAGGTCAATATTAAAAGCAAGGGATGGAAAAGCAAATGGTTCAATTCTATGCAATATTTTATTTATGGAAACAGAAAGGAAGTGAAAGAAAAAGCAGGGGAACTCCTAGATTATGGGAGGGGTCTCCTAGAACAAGATTTCCCTTGAGGAAATTCTGTTGACAATTACACTACACCTTCTCGGATGGGGCACTGGCTGGCATAAACAACAGAGTCACCCTTGGCTTGTGACAAGGAATAAAGGAATTGACCTACCCAACATGTCAGCTAGTCCTACATTAAAATCTAAAGTAGAAGCTGAGCCATTTTTTTTTAAAAAATGTGTAAATATCACTTTACACCAGATTAGCAGACATCAAAAAGTACAAAACCAACCAGTGCTGGCAAGGATATGGGGGAAAGGAAACCCTCATCCACTGCTGGATGTCAACCGGTTCCATTTAAAAAAAATGTACATTTCTCAAAAATATGTACATTTCTCAAATCCAACATCCTATTATGACATCTTATTATCTCATTCCTACTTTGGACAAACTGGCAGGCTACCAAATGTAACCTGCCCACACGGCAGAGTCTGGCAAACTCCCCGTGGCGTACCCAATATGCCAAATACCAGTAACAATGATGGGTCTCATTCTCCTAAAGAGCCTTGAATATAATCTCAGGGCTAGGATGAAGGAGACGTTACTGGGGCCTGCTCGAGACAATCGACGATTAACAGGATGATTTGTGATTTTTTTGTTTGTGATGTACATTTCTCAAAACACCAAGAATGGACCTTCCATATGATCCAGAAATTCTATTTCATTGCCTATACCCCAAGGATCCAAAGACTCTATTTTTAAAGGGGCCGTCACCTGGGGCATCTGCCTGACACGATCTTGTCTCTCCAGTGCCCCTTCCTCTCTACCTGATTGGATGGTTTCCATTTTTCAACAAGGCTGCCAGCTTTCATCATGGGCAGCAAAGGCAGTGGAAGAGGTGACTGCAGTTACTGCTGCAGCGAATATTGGGCTTGAGCTCTGTGGAACCTGATTCCACAGGGGGCTTCTCACTCGCACCTCCCAGGGGCAGCACTGGGTGCGTCTGAAAGGAAGAGTCAAGGCCCCAGAACTCAGTGGTCATTGTTGGAGAGCGGCTCCTCCCCACTGCTCCCTGTGTCACCTGGGCGAGAGGATTAGGGTGTGCCTCCAGGTCAGTCCAGAGAATGCCAGTTTCCCCAATCACAGCACGTAACTGGCTCAGAAGGAAGTCACAGAGCAAATAACACTGTCGCTGGAGAATAAAAGCTAATGATTTATGCTCTTGCCCTCTAACTCCTTACTTTCACAGAGTTCCATTACTCAGAGTCTTGGTCTGAGTAAGCTGTGGCCCCCGTCTCAAGCACAAGCCCTAACAGGGAGCATTTAAGCTTCCTGCCTTCTGTGGAGACTTCCTTAACTTCTTGTCTGGACCTTGTTGAATCTCCTACTCATCCCACAAGACCCCACTAAAAATTATTCACTGTCTTTAGTCTGCACAAGTAGAGGTAACTGAATTATATATAAGACTAGGTTCTGAACTGCCAGAAACCATTTACCAAAAAAGGGCTGAACACATCCAACTGCCATATGAAACATGGGTTCTTTTTTATAATCTCAATATTAATATACATTTTTCCTTTTTTTATTGAATCACCATGAGATACAGTTACGAAGCTTTCATGTTTGAGTTTCAGTTATACAGTGTTCCCTCCACCAGTGCACATTTTCTACCACGAATGTCCCTAGTATCCTCCCCCCATTCAACCCCTGCCCCTGCCTCTATGGCAGATAGTTTACCCTATATTCTCTGACTCCTTTTGGACATTATGGTTTGAAATATAGATACTGAGAGACTATCATTTCTGGTCCTTTATCTACTTTCAGCATACATCTTCCACCCTGAAGGATTCCTCCAACCATCATTGACTTAGTGATCCCTCCTCTAATCCAGCTGCCTTTTCCCCCAGCTCATGAGGCAGGCTACCAACCATGAAGCAATATTCCTGGCCCTTGTGTCGACTGTCCTTGGGTGTCATCTCCTATTATGTTATACGTATCTAGCCCACACGGCAGAGCCTGGCAAGCCACCCGTGATGTATTCGATATGCCAAACACAGTAACAACAAAATCTCCAATGGAAACGTTACTGGGCCCGCTCGAGCAAATCGATGATCAACGGGAGGGCCTTTACTTTACTATTTAGCAATGAGTGCGATCATTCTATATCTTATAGCAAAGATGAAAATGGAGAAGTGTTCTGAGTTGGGCAATAAACAGTGCTTGCCATTTCAATATGGCATTTTATAGATGATATAGGGCTGGAGCGATAGCACAGCGGGTAGGGCGTTTGCCTTGCACGCAGCTAACATGGCTGACCAGAGTTCGATTCCTCCGCCCCTCTCGGAGAGCCCGGCAAGCTACCGAGAGTATTCGATATGCCAGACACAGTAACAACAAAGTCTCCAATGGAGACGTTACTGGGCCCGCTCGAGCAAATCGACAATCAACGGGAGGACCTTTACTTTACTTACTATAGATGATATAAATATCCTACTTAAAACTCCACCTACCCCTCCCCTTTTATCTTCATTGTAAGATATTTACATATTAAAAGTTTGAAAATTTGATATGGTTTTTCCATTCTAAAGTTTTCTATACTTGTACTACTACAGGATGTTATTTCCTTTACCTTCTATAACATTAATGTAATGTAAAGTCTTCAGTATACATGATGAGATACAGTAAGAAGGCATATATAAACCTCATAATCTTCCTGTGAGACAAGGATGATTATTCTACTCTTATAGAGGATGAAGCTAAAGCATCAAGTGATCGAGTCAATCGCAACTTTACCCAACAAGGAAGCAGCAGAAACTGGGTTTGAAACACAGTGATGATGAAGATGAAAGGGGAGGGGTAGGTGGAGTTTTAATTAGGATACTGTAACACATACTTTGCCATGCTCACTGGGGGTTACACAATTTTCCATGATGCTCATACACTTGTTGGGTATAACACACTCCATTATGGTAGCGCTACCTTTTTCTTAGAGACCTTAGTCAAGTAATATAATCTCTTAAAATTCATATTCCAAGGCAGTCGTTGCATTAGAAAGCATAATGCACAAGGCGCAGTACTTGGCAAAAAGTCCTTACTACACAGCAGATAGCAGTGGTATATTTTTACTATGACTTCCTTGATAGTAGATAGAAAGTATTTTTCTGTTTGAACAGTTCGGGTATTGATGTTTAGCTCCTATGTTACTGTGTGAGGCAAAAATATCTCAGCATTAGAGATATTTGCTAAATTCTAGGTATGCTAATTAGGATTAGATTATGTTCTTGGCCCTTAAAGTCTTGGGTTAGTACCCATCACATTTCTATTCTGGCAGGAGCTCAACCCTAGAGTCCTCACCCCACTGCAAGTTCTACACTGCTTTCTTTGCTTGAATTTCTATACTTGCAAATGCTCTTTTGTGTAAATGCCTCCCCTACCAGTATATTAGCTATTGGAAGTCAAGGCATGTGTACTCCTTCTCTCTGTGGCCTAGAATTTGTCCCAGAACAGGTATTAATTGTATATGGAATGGGTAAATAATGTCAACAGGGAGATAAAATAGAATCAATTAAGGCATTATAAAGTTATTTTATGAATGACAGTATTGGCTGGAACCAGAAGACTTTATTCCCTTGTATCTTGTACTAAATATAATGTTTTAGAACATTCATTTTCCTACAGTGTTCTATTTTTTTCCTTTCATTACACTTTTTAATCTCCACCTCATTCTGACTCCTATTCTCAGAGTCCAAAACTGTAAAAGTAGTGAGAGAAATGAGTATTGTATAGTATACTCACTCATCAACTATCTCTCTGTACTGTTCAGGAAGAACTAAGTCAATCTTAGACTACCTGCAAAAGATCTTAGGCTTATCAATAAAGAAGAGACGAATGTGGTACTTAGTACGGCCAATGCAAAGAAATGGGTCAATAAGGTAACTTCTCAGAACACCAAATTTCAGGGATATAATCCCACAAAGTTTTCTTTCTAGATCATAGTGCATGTCTTACACATTCGGCAGTGGACTCGAGAAAAATCCAGTTAGTTAGGGTCCCAATCAGGCAGAGTGAGCAAGTCATCACACTGTGATATTACTATTTTAACTTATGTCTTAAAGTCACCACTGCAAGCGAAGAAAGAAGCTAGGGGACATGCTTTCCATTTTAAAGTCAGAGATATAGCACAGCAAATAGGATAGTTGTTTTGTGTATGGCCAACCTAGGTTTCATCCTTGGAACGCTATATGGTCATCCTCGCCTACCAGGAGTGCTTTCTGAGTTCAGAGCCAAGAGTAAGGTATGAGCCCACCCCCACCCCAACAAAAGGAAAAACTTAAGTAAACCTATTGACCATAAATGACCTGTAACAAAAACTTCCTCTAAGAGTTCACTGGTAATGACCCTCCTAACTGAGAAAGACAACAACATGAGATCCTCCTGAATTCTGATGAAAGAGTTAAGATTAAAATAAGGATACAACTAATTTTTTTTTGCTTTTTGGGTCACACCCAGAAATGCACAGGGGTTACTTCTGGCTCATGCACTCAGGAATTACTTCTGGGTGGTGCTTGGAGGACCATATGGGACGCTGGGAATCAAACGCAGGTCGGCTGCATACAAGGTAAAGTGCTATCTGTGCTATCACTCCAGCCCCCATACAACTAATTTTTAAACATCAGGGGAATAAGTGAAATTAAGGTTAAGATGGCAGTTGAGTCTTTATATAACTGGTACAATCGAACCCTATTCCATTCCTACTGAAATAGAGAACACACTCAATTGCAAGCTTTATAATCACTACTCATGACCTCACTTTGTCTCTCTAGCATACTTTTATTATGGAAAGTGCTCCTTACAGTGATGGCCCGTCCACAAGCCTGGAACCAGCCCACTGATTATTCCTGAAAGTGAGGGAAACCCTAAACCAAATCACATCTATAGTCATGTCTTTTACTGGCCACAACTGATTGTTTTGCTAATATTTAAATTTCAAATTTTAAGCCCATACTCAGGCTTCCCGAGATGCTGTCTGGCTCAGAAACACATACAAAAAGGCTAACATGGAGAAGGAGAATAGTAAAATAGGAAATTTCTGCCAAAGACAAACTAGGAAAAGCACATTTTAAGCTACATTTTAATGAGATGGCAACTCAATTCCTAGAAGTTACCTTTATCCTTTGAATGTGAGGACTTAAGCTACCCATTTATGAGTGATGGGAAATGGTAAAATGGACACCAGTGTCAAATGTATTTAAAATGTTAACATCAATGTATGTCAAATTTTTCTCACTTTAAACTTACAGAGAAAGGAATCTGATTTAACAGAAAATGTTTCTCTCCCACTCACTAGAATAATGCTGACTAATGTGTTTTTAACACTGACATGAACAAATGCCAAATTATCTGGAAGAATGAAAAACAGTTCTCATTTTAAAGTTTTAACGTACATACTGAGACATTACAGAAACGCAACAGTACATAAGTTATGATAAGTCACTAGTGAATTTGGATACCCAATTTAAAATAGCAAATGACCACAATAATGCTTCTCTGGTAGAATTGCTTATTTGGCAAAATAAATAAACTAGCCTATAGAGTATCCAGCATAAGCCTAGGCTGGAGAGAATGTGGTCATCAGTGTCTCATCTATGTCAATTAAGGACAGTTGCTACCAGGCAGTCGACTGGAGCTTGAGTTAAGCAACATTTATATGAAGTGAATCCACTCAGCAAAATATGTGTCAGCTTTCCTTTCTCCGAAACGTTGATGACAGCACCTGCTTCTGCCTTTACCAGAGCTAGAAAATAAGATGTAGGTAAAGGAGGAGACTCTTAGTCTCTACAATTCTTAGAGAACTACAGAAATCCACTCTGGGATTACCTGTCTTTGCTGAGTAATGCTTGGGGATTTCTCCCACCAGGAAACGGCTCTCTTCTCTTTAGAGAATGCACATTGTCCGTCGCAGGCAAAAGCTGTCATGGTGACCTATTTGCTAATGTCAAATAGAACCTTGGCAAAGCTGTTAGTTAAAGTTCATTCTGCTAAGGACACAGCCTCTGGTGAACAGGAAAATACCAGGAGGGCTTCCTCCTGTACTTTGTGTGGGGAGTGACTGAATGGGTTTGGGGTACTGACTTGTCTGCAAAGAAAAAATATTCAACCCAACTTTCCCATTCCATTTTCACAGTACTGTGATATTCCTGGAACTCCCTACTTTACATTCTACCCTCACAGAACAAACCCCTCTCTCCTGGGAAATGCAGATAGAAGACTTTATTTCTTTTCTTTCTCTCTTTCTTTCTCTTTCTTTCTTCCTATCTTTCTTTCTTTCTGCCTTCCTTCCTTTCTCTCTCTCTTTATTTCAAGTGATTATAATTAAACTTATTTTTGATGAATCATGAGATACACAGTTACAAAACTGTTCATGATGGGGTTTCAGTCATACAATGTTCCAGCACCCAGTGTACAATTCCCATCACCAATGTTCCCAGTTTCTTTCCTGTCATTCTCCCTCCCCACAGCCTGTCACTATGTCAGGCATTTTCTTCTTTCTCGTTCTCTCTCTCTCTGTCTCTCTCTCTCTCTCTCTCTCTCTCTCTCTCTTCCCTCCCCCCTTTGGGGCATTATGGTTTGCAATACAGATACTAAGAGTTTATCATATTTGTTCCTTTACCTACTTTCAGCATTCAGTTCTTGTCCAGAGTGATCATTTCCAACTACCTAGGTCATAGTGGTCCCTTCTCTGCCCCAACTACAGAAGATCACTTTTCTTGTTCCTCTATATTTGGCATTTGACAAAAAATTTCGTCCAACTGTTCTTTTAAAGCCCACACATGAAGTGTCAGGAAAACCCAGCATTTTCCCTTCCACTGTAGAAAAGAAACAGATGACATTTGGGTCTGAGTTGAATTCGATTCTACTTTGTTTTTTTTTTTTGTTGTTGTTGTTGTTGTTATTCTGTTGATTTTAATTTTTAGACCCTACACATCCCTGCTAAAACTCCACAAGGTTGGTAAAATACAGAGTCAAGGGAGACCCTCATTCTCTTTAGATCAGTTGCTATTAGTAGTTACAGCCTGGCCCGTTAGAGTTCTGTTGAGAGCAAACTCACTGAGGAACTGTGGACCAGCTTCCTATCCCTGTCAAGCCTTTCCTCTGTAAGGAATGTCAGATCTGACACCAGTGTGTAGTAAAGAACACTGGCCACTTTTTTTAGTTTTGTTGAAAAATTGAAAACCCTAACTCGGGCAGATAAGGTCCACTTTGGCATATATGTCACACAACTGCTACAGAAGACAGGGAACTTCCACAAGGGCCCACACCCAAGGAGAGGTGCCTCTGGAAAACCAACTTAAGAGTCTCATCAGTAAAACAAGCTTTACTTCCGTGGGACCAATCCCTTCAGAAAATACTGTGACAGAGGCCTCCTGGAATTCTGAACCATGAACATCGCCACAAAAACTAGGAGTTCTTCAGAAAAACTGAAGTTCCCCAGAAGTCACTGTCTCATTAATCTTTATGGCATACCTATAAGGAGGTCAAAAGCAGTAACTTTTGCCATTCTACTGATTTGGAGGTGGTGAGGGGAGGGTGTTCCGACATGTACCTGGCACAGAGCTGTGGCAGATCCCAGCCACTAGAGCAGGCCAGACTCCTGGGAAAGTATTGCTTTCCAGTAGGTTCTTGTGTCATCCTATGGTCACTGACTTATTCACAATCTGAGCAAACATTCATTGACTGCTGACTTGGTGCCAGGAATTGAGCTGTGAGCCAAGACAGGGAACAGATTTAAAAAAGGCCCTGCCCCAAAGAAATTTACAGTCTAGGAGGCAAGGGCTGAAAAGTCGAGATCAAGAACACCTGAGAACAGCAGGCAATGTAAGTAAGTAGTTAAGAGCCTCCCACTTTGTCATAAAGGAGATCTGGGTTCAAATTCATGCTCAAAGTCCCATTTCCTCTTCTTTCCACCATACTTGGCTCTTTCTAATATAGTTTATGAGTTGCCTGTCTATTGCTTACACAGGCTTGTGCTCATCTTTGTTCACAAACACAGATGAATACAGACATATGATATGGCGACAGTGTTTGGGGATTTTGTGTTAGTGGGTATGTGTGTTTGTTTTCCAGGGATGATTCTCTAGCACAGTACCTCGGATGTACTAACTGTTAAATAAACATCAGTTGGATATGTCTCTGGGATATTTACTTACCCTCTTTGAGCCCTAGTTTCTTCACCTATAATATAAGGGTTACAGAGAAGATTAGATCAGATAACCTATTCAAGAGCTCAGCTCTGTACCTAGGCCACAATAAACAAAATAAGTGGACATGATTATTAAATATTGATGACACAGTGGTCTCCAGCGGAAGAGATCTCAAGGAATCGGTCATGTTATTCCTGAAAAATGAGTTGTAGAATGTGGTCTTAGTCAACATGGAAAGGACTCACATCCATCAGAAAGGCAAGACTAAGGCTAAGCATAAGTCTTCCCTGAAAAAAAATCCAGACTACGACTGTTTTTAACACTCCAGATTCCATTTTTGTCCACAAGACGTTTGTGTGGAGAAACTTCCTTTTCTGGATAACTTGCAGTGCCCATTATAGACCCCAAATCCCTTCACTCCCCTTCAGGAAAGTCATACCCTTCGGGGTTCTACGGCGGGGTGGATTCTGGGTGTTCAGTACAGAGCCACAGACAGGAGGCAGGTTGCACTGTGACTGCAACAAGTAAAACAAGAGGCTTTCCGCTGGCTGACACACCTCTGATTCAGTCTGCTCTGACAAAGCTGAAGATTAAGTTTCCTTGCCTAAAGCTGCCAGGAGAAACCTAACACCCTTGACTGGCTAAGAGGAGAACACGCTTTATTAACCCATCCTTAATTATATTCCATTTTGAGATTCAATAGTTTCGATTGCAACACCACATGAAACCAGGGTGAGTTGCACCCCATGGGACTCCGGCCACAAACGAGATCGGAAAAGTGCCTCTAAGGCGGTGACCTGCTACTGCTCAGCCATTCCATGTGCAGCAACCTGGAGCCTGTGCCCAGTGCAGGGGGAGCCCCTGAAATAGCCAAATGAGGGCAGGGCTGGGACAGCAGTCAGCTGAGTAACAGGAATCTAGCCTCTATTTACGAAAGAAATGATGTCTCATGATGAAAACTCAGAAAGAAAATGTGACGGGATTTATCCATAGCCTCAAGTTGCCAGGGAAGCACTGAGCAGAGCGATTCCTCCATGCAAATGAAATTCTTCATTTAATCCTCTCAATCCCACTCTTCTTCCCACCTCCGTGCTCCAGAAAGAGGCAGAACATAACCTTCTCCTTTTGAGTAGACTAGAGAATCTCCCTTAATCTAAAATAATCTTGCACTCTTTCTTAGATCAAATTTTCACAAGTAGGTTGCCTGTCTTCCTGCATTTTTCCAACCAGGCTACAGCAACAGTTGATTGGTCCCAGGGCTGAGTGTCCCCATTATGATATTAATAGTTATGAATGACTGATCATTTACTAGGTACTGAGTTCTATTTTAAAGCTTGATGTCAATTATCTCATTAATCTTCACAATGGTTTTATGAGGCAGACATGTACACTTATTTTTCTAGTTCCCACAGTCGGGAAAGGGTAGAGGTATGGGCTCACACCCAAAGTGGCACCAAGCTGAAGCTGGCCCCAACCCTGGCTCTGCTGTGCCTCTGTTGGATCTGAGAAGATGGAGAGTTTATGTGGATCATCTGGGTTCCCCGCTGCATAAACCCTGCAGCATGGCAGGCCTTTGGTGGTGTTTAGTTAACTGATTAGCTAATTAACTAGATGGGCAATTTAAATGAATCCTAAACCAGGGGCATAGGGGCTGGTTGGAAGCCAGCTGTTAGAGTAATAAGCCATGTGAGTTTTAAACCACTTTTCCCTGGGTCTTTATCATTCCCATTTGAACAATAAAGGCATTGGGCTAGCTGACTGCCCATGGTATCTGATTCATGGTCCTGCCCCAAGTTCACCTCTCCAGTCAGCCTACAATGTCTGTATTGGAAGCCTGTTTGTCTCCCAATCTCCTACCCCAAATTCAAATCTGCATTCACCTAAATGGGCCCTTAGCCTGACAGCACCTTGGCCCGAGGCCCAGTGAGTCATAGATCAGTCAGGCAAGTATGTAGGCGTGCACATGAGTTGCTGCAAAACACACAAGACTAGTGACTGTCTACCAAAGAAAAGAACAGTTAGCACAACTTGAACTTCATGTTTGAAAGGGAAGGATGATCCTTTGTGAACCCAAAGGGGACACTCCCCTCAATCAGGGTAGCATGCAAATGTCAAAAGAAACTTCCTGGACAGAGAGAGGTGAGGTGTTTCCAATGAAAGCATTACCATTTAGTCATGGTCACTCACACATTTAGGTCATTTTGCCACATGGAGCAGATTATTTATTATCGCTGGTGCATCCCAGGACTACGTGAGGCAAAAAGACTATAAAAATGAATTAAAAAAATTACTCTTACTTCAAGAGTACACAATCTTGTGAGAGTCAACTATTATCTGAGTAAGGCTTGTAGGAGGGATCGGAGAAAATGCTGTGACCAAAGAAGAAGAAGAAGGAGGGGGAAAGGGGAAAAGGGAAAAGGGAAAAGAAGAAGGATGTCTAGAAATTGAGAATGGTTTTTCCAAAGAAAGGACAACTGAATGAATCTTTGACTAAGGATATGGGCACTGGCAGGTGGGTGTGGGAGAATATCTCACCAAAGGCAATAGGTTAATGAGTCTCCCAGTGAAAAGTATAGACAGACCATGTACGTATATATACAGGGGAATCAATATTTAAAATGTTCCTTTGCTAAACCTGAACCCACTCAGCCTGCTTGCTGTGGCTGAGTCCCAGGAATGTTCATTAGCCATTGAAATAACTGGTTACACTTAGAATGGCAAGATGAGAACACAGACTCTGTTAAGTGCAAGTTAATATGCTTTTGCCTTACTTCTGTCTTGTTCACCAAAAGTATCTTTCTTTCACTTCGGTGTTTGGAGAGTCAGAAGACTCATACAACTGTTTTGATTTTTGTTTTTGTGTTTCATTAGACACATAGGAAGTAGTCTTTTTCACCAAAGAAAAATGAATAAAACCTTTCAAAACAATCCCTTGTTCCTCTTGGAAGTTAACTAGATGCTTTTAGATTCATACACCATTCCAAGTTGGGTTTACTGGCTCTGTGTTTTCTACTATTTTAAGACTTACCATAAAATTTAATGTGGATGTATAATTTTACCATACAAGAGAGCGTCCTAGTGACAGGAGCCAGTACACTAAAGCTGGCCCAAACTGGGCTGGCCACCTATTCATATAGTACTTGCAATATTCACACTTTGACTCAGTTTTTTGGCTTGGAGTACTGGGGGTTTCTTTGGGGGGGGGGGGTGATGGGAGGCATCCTCAGAGGTGCTCAGGGCTTACTCTTGGGCCTACGCTCACTCCTGGCATGACTTGGGGATTATTCATAGTGCCAGGAATTGAATCCAAATTGGCTGTGTGCAAGGCAAATGCCTTACTGTACTATCTCTCAGGCCCCACTTTCAAATATTTTTGTCTTTATTTTATTTTAATTTTTAGGCCATGCCCAGAAGTGCTCAGTGCTTACTCCTGGCTCTGCACTCTTCTGGAGGCACACAGGGGACCATACGACCATATGTGGGGATTGAACCTGGGTTTCCCACATGTAAACCAGCTGGCCTCATACAAACAGTGGGTTGGCTGCCCACTGTTTTATCTCTCCAACCTCAATCACATAGCTTTTAAAATTTAACTAATAATCATACTTATTGTATGTAAAACTGACATAAAATTTAAATCTCAGTTTTTAAAGCTTTATTAAAATGCTCATTTATTCATGTATTATTTATGACGACCTTTATACCTCAGTGGCAGAATTCAACAGTTCTGACATCTATGTGGCTTGCAAAGACCACAATATGTGAAATGTTTGCCAACACCTGCTCTAATGTAACAGAAGTCTCTCACTGAACTGAATGCTAATATCTTTTTTTTATATAGGTCTTATTGCAAGAAAAAAAATTAAAAAGTTGACAGTAGTTGAATTTAACTGTAGGTCACATGGCCTTTTGTCCTTTGTTCTTGAAAAATGAATCTCATAGGCCCTTTAATTACTCAGATGTAAAGCAATATACCCTGCCATTATATTTGAGAGAAAATGAAGTCACCATTAATCTGAATGTAAATGTTTAGACTAAGTAGCGAAGAATTCCCTTTGGTATATAGAAGTTCTGTGTTTGTTTTCACATAGTTATGTTTCTATGGGCTTTGTAGCTTCTTTACAGAAACCACTTCTTTCATTTTAATCTTCCCTATGATTGTATATTGTTGCTTGTTCTAGGAGGATGTGTGTGTGTGTGTGTGTGTGTGTGTGTGCGCGCGTGTGTGTGTGTTCCACATCCTCCCCCGCCACCACCACCACCACAGGAGGTTGTCCTAAAATGTGACAGGAAAAACTAGTGAAAATGTTGTCTTTACATGGGGGTTAAAATGAGATCAGCTATGCTTAAGTCATTTTCAGTGTAGCACTTTGGCACTGTCCTCCTGTTGTTCATCAATTTGCTCGAGCGGGCCCAGTAATGTCTCCATTGTGAGACTTGTTGTTACTGTGTTTGGATTATCGAATACATCATGAGGAACTTGCCAGGCCTTGCCATGAGGGCGGTAGCTTGCAGGGCTCTCTGAGAGGGGTGGAGGAATCAAACCCAGCTCAGCCTGGCTGGCTGCGCACAAGGCAAATGCCCTACCCGCTGTGCTATCACTCCAGCCAGTGATACTACAAAATTATTTTCCATGATGTTGTTCACAGATGTTATTCAAAACCACCTAGATTTTGTGAAATAATGGTAAAGCTTTTTATCCTTGTCTGATGATCTGTTTGGAACCAAGAACTCAGCAGCAGAGATCTTCTCTAAATTAATATCTTTACTATACTTTAATTACTAGAGGAGAGAAACCTAACGCAACTCAGGAAGACTACAGGAGAAAGTCTTATTAATAAGCAAGGTAGAGGGGAATAAAATCTCACTCTGGGTCTTGTTTAGTTGAGGTTTAGGAGGAATATATTTCAGGCTAGGGGGATTTCCATAATGAAATTAAAATGATCTTCTTAAGTAGGATGAGAAATGCCCATTCAGGAGCCTATAAAGAATGAATTTGGACCTTCAGTCTATAATCTCAAACATTCAGCATGTTGTTTTCATATTTTACAACCTATGACCAGCAATGAATTAAAAAGAGTTTTCTTTATTTAGGGGTGAAACAATAGGAAACAATAGCAGAGAGAATGACGGGAGCCTATAGTAGACTTTTCTCAGGTCACATGATAATCATTTTGGACGGCAATAATAAATGTTCTACCTCAAGACAACAAAGTTAAAACAGATTTAGACCTAACCAAGTATCAAAAGGAACTATGAGAACCAACTGAGAAAGCTTCAAAGAGGGTACGTGTTGGCATCAAAGCTAACAAATGATCAACCATTCATTAGAGGTGTTAAAGAAATGTGACCTCATTTTATCCTCACAAGATGAAGTACAGATGCGCCGATTACTTCCACAGGAAGTCTCCACAAAACTACAAGTTCCTTAAGAGTGGTAATCTTTCTACCACCACCAATTTATTACAATTCTTGACTTAAGGCAGTATTTGAACACAATAAATTATCCCGCAGAAAATTTCAGGGGTGATTCCTAGGCAGTCTCCTCAAGCAGAGTCGGGATTTGTTTGGGGAAATGTGGGATTGGAATCATGCCCATAAAGGCTCGGGGATCACTCCTGATGGCGCTCGAGAGACAACATGTGGTACCGAGGGAATTGAACTGGGATCTGCTAAATGCAAGGCAAGTGTCTTGCCCCTTTATTACCTCTTTAACTTCAAGAGCTTGATTTAATCTGAGCACCATCAGCTCTTTTGACAAGTCATCTGATTGCCATTTCAGTAAGAAACAGATAAAACTTCCTCCCAAACTTATCTTGAGAAATCTGCAAGAACAAAAGTGAATTATTTCTAATGCATTAGAACGGCATGCGGAGATATCTTAGGAGAACATCTTAATTACCCAGGAAGTATTAAGAATCACAGATAATATTCTTACAAATATGACCTGTCTCCTTATGACTATTAAATTGATTACTTTGAGGGATCAACATCTAATTAACATCCAATAGATCAGCCATTTAGAAAACTATTACTTTTAGAGACTGAAGAGATAGTACAAATGTTAAGGCACTTACCCTGCATGTGGCTAACCCGACCCTGCCAGGTTCAATCCCTGATACAGACCCTTGAGCACTTCCAGCAGTGATCCCTGTTCATAGAGCCAGGAGTAAACCCTGTACTTAAAACCTAAAAAAAAAAACCTTCAAACGCCCTACCCAGACATGTTGTGCTTGATGGGATAAAGATAGTATATATGCACACTCGAAATGAAATCTCAGTTCAAATTGTAAATGTTACAAAGATGGCATCCTGTTCCCTATTCTGACGCCTCACCAGCAGTCCAGTTTCATTTTGAACATCACCATGGTTGCACAGTTCCTAACTGCAGTGTCCACTCTTAACCAGCCACCATTTAAATACTACAGTTGTTTGTAGATTTTCAAGCAGTCACAGTATACAAACAGATATATGATATTTTTATTGCATTAAAATTATAGGTGGGAACAGTTCCTAGGGGGCAAATGATGTTTGTAAAACTTCCTTATGATGGTGATGAGCAATACTCTGGGCAATTATTTTCAAGCCCCTAATGCTGGCACATGAAGGGAAAGCTAGCTGTCATCCTGGTTACATGAACAATCTCATTTTATGAAGGAGAAAGTGAGTCTTGGGTGAGGTAAATCATCCCCAGTGGTATATACAGAACTGGACCAGTCAAATCTTAAATTATGGCATTTAATTAAGTGCCCAGTTCATTGGAAAATGCATCATGTTCAGGATGGAGAGATAGCTCTTGTAGACGGAGCACATGTTCTACATGCAGGAGGCTCAGGATAGATTCCTGGCACTGCATGTCCTCTGAGATCATGACAGATTTAGCCACTGAGAATTACTTGACCCAATACATGTAAACAAACATGATCACCTTTATCTCAAAATAAAATTTATGGTCACAGTCATGGTCCTCCCGTTGTTCATCGATTTTACTTGAGCGGGCCCAGTAACATTGTGAGACTTGTTACTGTATTTGCCATATTGAATACGTCACGGGTAGCTTGCCAGGCTTTGCTGTGCAGTCGAGATACTCTCAGTAGTTTGCCAGGCTCTCCGAGAGGAGAAATCAAACTTGGGTCACTATGTTGGCTGCGTGTAAGGCAAACACACCCTACCCGCTGTGCTATCGCTCCAGCCCAAAATAAAATTAAATAAAATATATCATGTTTTTATCAAAAGAGACCATATTCTAATCTATTCCATTAAAAACACACTTCTCTCTCTTCTTAAAAAAAATGGGGAAGAGCCACACCCATTGGTGTTCAGGGCTTATATTTGGCACAGGGATTACTCCTGGTGGTCCTCAGAAGACCAAATGTAAATGTCAGGAAACGAACTTGGGTCAATCTCATTAAAGACATATTTTTTTAAGTCAAGTAGACAAAAAGGGTTAATTCAAACATGAAAGGAAATCTAAAATTTTAGTCAGCAATGCAAATGCTTCTTTAAGGGAAACTACGATTCATGCAAAATCCCTATGCTGCTGTTCTAAGGATCTTCGGTGCTCCAGGACATGTGTAATATTTCAGGTTCTCTGTGGAAGTAGTCTGGACATTTTAAAGACTTCCCTGCTCTGTCATACAATGTGGACTCTCCATATTCTGCATACATCTATGAGTATATGAACTTACACAAAATACACCACTAATTCCTAAACATACATAATTCTAAGTTAAAAGGAGGCTAACCTCTTCATCAAAGGGTTAGCTGGGAAATCCATATTGCTGTTGTTGTTCTAAGTCTCCCTTGAAACAACCCTAGGTTATTTTTACTAGATAATTCTACAGAAGTACACAGCATAAATATGTCAAAGCAGCATATTCTCTTCTAAGCATCATCTATTCGGACCATAGTGCTAATACTAAAACTCTTTACGCAGGCAGGGGGAATTAAGGAACAGAACTTTCATGGCTCAACTGAAACCGGGACTAGATTCTCAAGAAGACATCTGTATTGACATCCTACTGTCTTTGTAGCTCTACTCTCTGTCACCAGAATAAACTCTCTAAAAATACATGTGTGAGCATTTCAGGTCCCTGCTTACATGTTCTGGAAGCTCTCTTCTACATAGAGCAGCATTTTTCAACTGGGGTCCATACGGCATCACATTTGCCACCTTCCCTTCCCACCCTCAACCAAGCTTCATGAGATATACTGCACATTGGAGGGCTTGTAAGAGCATGCTGTTACTAAAGCTAATGACACACAGGGGATTTCTGTGGCTTAATCGTCATTTGCATGGTCAGCACAGAGTGGGGTGTTCATTAGATGGCATTGAATTAATGGCATCCATTAGATGGATGAATAAATAAATATTGATTTATGGAACTGAACTAGCACAACTGCTGATAGACATTTAATCTACCAGAACTGTCCAAATTAGAGTGGATGTTAACTCCTTAATTATCTAATTATGGTATTCTGCCTTGTTTCTCCCCAGGAAGGGAAACAGTAATTCAATTAGCTTTGAGAGAATTTATATAGACATACTATTAAATAATGCTAATATGCATGTTGGGAATATTACTTCTTTTTCAGTTCCCCATCAGACCTTTGATTATATAAAGTCTCAGTCTGGTGTAAGACTTCAATGCTTCTCTAAAAACATGCTAAAATTCCCCTGTTTAACACAGAGAAAACAAGTCTTCAAGAGTTGAATTTAATGGAAATTCAATATTTAGCTAAAACAAAAGAACATGTTTTAATTTCATTCTTTTTATTTTTATGGCTATTTTAAAGTTATAGAAAGTGATATTAGTTTATTTTACTAATATCGCTAATGGCAATATAAAGGGATTTTTTTTTAATCACCCTGAGATACACAGTTACAAAGCTGTTCATGATCTGGTTTCAGTTATACAATCTTCCAACACCCATCCCTCCACCAGTGTATATTTCCCACTACAAATGTCCCGTTTCACTCCTATACCCCTTCTCGCCTCCCTCCCCCAAACCTGTCTCTTTGGCAGGTACTTTCCTTCTCTCTCTCTCTCTCTCTCTCTCTCTCTCTCTCTCTCTCTCTCTTTCATTTTGGGCATTATTACTTACAGTACAGATACTGAGAGTTTATCGTATGTGTTCCTTTGCCTACTTTCAGGATGCAATTCTTATCCAGAATGATCATTTCCAACTATCTTTGTCATAGTGGTCCCTTCTCTAACCCAACTGCCTATATGAAGTTTTCTTACTAAACATATCTGTTTTTAAAATGAATCTATTTAAAGAACAACAAAAAAAGAAATACGACTACAAGTATTTGTGAGTATTGAAAAAATAGAAAAGATGGCATCCAAATGGCCTACTAGCTGGGCAAAGTTTTGAAAGAGAAAATGGGTTGGGACTTGCAAGACCTTTACTTTTTGGTAAGCTACTAGCTTCTTGAAACATTTTTCTATGAACTAGCCAAGTACAAGCAATAACTTAAAATTATCTATTCAAATGTAAGATGCAAAAATTCAAATAAAATCATGCATGTGGAATTGCCTTGGGAGCATATAGAGAGCAAAGTTGGATTAACAAAACAATCAGTCTCAGCCCAGCATACCACTCCTTCCCATCACGCTTCAGCTGCTGTACTTGAAATGTGATTTTACCAAGTAATAATTCAAGACACCCATTTTCATGAACTGAGCCCCAGTAACAATGATGGGTCTCATTCTCCTAAAGAGCCTTGAATATAATCTCAGGGCTAGGATGAAGGAGACGATACTGGGGCCTGCTCGAGGCAATCGACGATTAACAGGATGATTTGATTTGTGATTGTGATTCAGAAGCAAGGTCATTAATAAAATAGATGAAGCACCCCTGGTGATTTGAGAACACTGCTAAACAGCCTGAACCCCCAACCCAGTCAGGGAAAGATCACAGGGCCCTTCTCAACCCAACCTAGCAGAACCTCTACCACTATTGTTAGTAGAGAGGTGAATGAAGAGAGGTGCCAAACTTCACCTCACAAATGGCTTGTATGAGCTATGATAGTCCAGCCAGCCAACAGAGATGGGGTTAGGCTAGAGCTAAGGAAAGGGGGTTTTGGAGATCCCCAGAGTTATTTCTTCCCTCCATTCATACACAAGGAGGATAAAAAGGATAGATGGTACAGGTGTTAAGGTTCATGCTTTGCCTGAACCCCTAACCCTATATGCCCCTCCAGGGATCTCAGGGGAAAGCACTACAGGTCCCCAAGCATTGCTGAGGTGCCTCTGGAGGACTAGAAGCAGCCCTGGGGTGGCTGGCCCTAGCACTGCAGGGCCCAAATTTCACTATCTCTGCAGACCCTTGAATTAAACTGCCTGCTCAGTATGCTATCACTAGGAGAGGACCTCGAGTCTCCTGAGCACTGCATGGGAAGCCCTCACACCTGCGCCAAATAAAAAGAGTATAAAATACTAAACAGTTAAGAAACCTCTCAAGTATCTGAACCTCAAAGTTAACAAAATAAGAAGAAAGGAATCTGGGTCTGGAATATAGTTCAGGTGGTAAAGCACATGCTTAGGGAGATAACCCAAGTGGTATGTCACATGCCTTTGGTGTGTGAGACTCAGCTGAATCCCCAGCACCATGTTGTCCCTAAAAACCACTGAAGTGGCCATATAACACTCAACACTTCTATATCAGGCACTGAACCATCAAGATTGCATAGCAAGGCTGAGCACAGCTTGGGAACCCATACAAAAACAAAAATCTAGCCTTTCCTTCTCATTCCCTTGAATCTTTGCTAGAAAATTCAAAGCAGGAATCTATTGAATCTGTGAGTGCACTGCTCTAGAGGTTAGATAGGAACAGTGGTGGAAGGCACCTGGTAATAATAGGATATAATCACTTTGCACGTCAATACCATAAACATTAAAACTACTATTATCATGTTTCCTAAACTATAATATTTTAATTATAAAGAAAAAGAGAGAGAGAAGAATGGAGAATCAAGAAACAAAAATGAAAGGAACAGGAAATAAAGAAAAGAAATTGTGCGTACATCAACCCAAATCCTAGACAAACAAATATCAGAAGGTCTTTGACTTCATGAGAAGTTTAATATGGGAGATGCTAACAAATGCTGTTTATCTCCAAAGTCAAAGATGTCTCAAGAAGTTGAGTAAATAATAGTGGAAGGAAATGACACTGGTAGAGGGTGTAGTGTTCTACATGTGAAACCCTGCCATTAACAGTATTGCAATCACGGCACTTCGAATAAAAAAAGAAAAAGAAGATAAATAGATAAGTAAATGGGTAGATAGCTTTGCACAAATCAGGATCCACCTCTGGTCAACCTCTCTGATGAATGGATCACAAATCCATAGATAATAAACACTTTGTTTAAATTATGTATTGCAACTGCCTCCTACCACAAATTATAAAGAACTGAGCCTAAAACGAGCGGAGAAATTAAGGAAGATGAATCTATCTCAGAATTCTATTTCATTCTGGGGTTTTGGTCACACCTAGAAGTGCTCGGGACTAACTCATGTCTTTGTGCTCAGGAATCTCTTCTGGCAGTGCTAGATATTGAGCTGGGATTGTCAATATGCAAGGAAAGCACCTCACCCACTATTTATCCCTCCATCCTCAGAATTCTAATACTAATTGAAAGACTAAAATGGAGACAGGGAAAAATGGAAAATCGAAACTTCCTGAGTTTTTCTGTGAGTCCGGAAATAAGTGCTCTGTGAATTTTAAATAACTTAAAATTAAAATTTAAAATTTAAAATTTAAATTAAAAATCTGAATTTCCAGAGCCAGAAAATGATAGTACAGTGGTACTGTTGGTCAACCTCTAAGGCCAGGTGTAGAAGTTCAAGATTAGAAACCAGTAGCTCCCTCTCCAGGATGTTATAAATCAGAGCTGGGCTTGCTTCCTCCCTGGACTCTGGTTCAGGTCATAATTGGCCAAGCATGACTCAGGAGATACTACTGTACTGATGAACAAAGCCCAGGCCTGTGGGCTGTGTGATTGTCACACCACGTTCACACTAGTGAGCCAACAGGTGAGCTGCTCTGACTAGCACATCAGATTGCTTTCTGGTCAGGATTTCTGCAGAGTCCGCTTCTCTAGGGGAAGGCAAGACAGCTGAGTAAGACAACAGGAACAACCGCAATGAATCAACAACAGGATGAGTAAATGCGTATGTGAGCATCCACGACAAACCTTTGCCCTGAATAGGCCAGGGAGATTCACAGATAAAGCTGAGATGGTCCCTGCCCTCTACCCACATAAAGATGGGTCCATTGCAGAAGCACACCTAAGAGAACCGTAAATTATCCTTGAGAAGACCAAGAATATGATGAGTATTACATCATATGAGCCACAATTCCCAGTGTGGTCAGAAAGGACAAGGTAGACAGAAGGGAAAACATGAATGAAGATATAAAGGCAAGACATCTGCTACAGTTATTTGGAATAATAAATTACTTAGGGCCTCATTTACAGAATACGACTAAAAAGAAACTACTACCGATGATGATCCAAACTGTTTTTTTTTTTAGTAGGCAGATGGTATGCCTTTAATTGATGGAATACCAATAAAAATGGACAAGGAGAATATGAGTAAATCTCGTATCACAAGTTATACACATCTCACCATGCTTATAAAAAATACATAGGGAGGCATAAAAATTTTATCTGCTGGTCTGGCCTTTCCATCATGGATCTAAGGTGAAAATGGTAGAGTTGACAGCAAGTAGTTGGGGAAATGTTGGAAACGTAGACAACTTGGGCTTATAAATATGACTATGACTTCTTTTGCTCTCCATAGGAACAGTGAGTAAATAAATAAATGAGAGATAAATTTCCATCAAAACTCAGCTGCCTTACTTCTTGCTTGACCATGTTTTGGACAAAGATGTTTGACAAGACGAGCCAGCTCATGCTTCAAGCCGACAGGCACCCCCTCTGGCTTCTGTCCAGGATAAACACTGTCAGAAAAACTATCCTTTCTCAGCCTCCCAGGAGACCGCTGATTGGGGACTACCAGCATTGCCTGACTTTTTCTCCTTGTGAAGCTCAGAAAGGAAATCACATCATAGGGTCACCAAATAAGCTGTCATTGACTTGGCCAAAGGAAAAACAATAAACAGAATAATTGATGGCATCAACATGGGAAATATTGCCTTCTCACTTTATCATCCATTTTCCCTGTGGGACAGCTAGATGAGCAAACTTTTGTTTTATTTTTGAGGATACTTATGACAGACTGGTATCTCTCCTGAAAGATTAGAAAGAGAGTTTTTGAGCGAGTAGAATATAATCTATAGATCAAAAGTTAAAACAACAGTGCTTTAATTTAGAGTTACTGGATTTCTGTGTGGTTTCAGGCAGGTTTCTCTGTCTTCCTAGCTCTATTTCCCAGAGATTTTCCGATTTTTTTCTGGTTTATATTGAGTCACTGTGATGCTCAGGTTGACTGATAAATTTGCTTACGCACTGAGTTCAAGACCCAGGTATATATCTCAAAGGGATAGAATGCACGCCTAGCATATGTGAGGTCCAGAGTTCAATTCCAGCAACTCGTGACCCTTTTGGTATCTCTGAGGTAGCCCTCGTGGCTCCCAAACATCACTGCATTGTCAGGCAGATGGAGCTGGACCAAGTTATCACCAGAAATGGTCCTTAAGTCTCCCTGAGTCTCTTTTGTGCCTCTGAGAGGCTCAAAATATTTTTACCACTATGGTAGCCATGTTATCACTGCTACAATAAAATTAAAAAAGAATAAATGTTGCTCTGTGATGCAATAAAGACATTACTGCAACAAGAAAAAAATTGAAAATTAAGTTCAATCTTAGCAGTAAGAAAAAAATTAAACATTAAGTTCAATCTTAAGATTTAGAAAATAACAGCAATCATGTATTCATTAAATATCTGAATTTCTACTATGTACCAGGAATTGTCCTAAATATTGCCTAAATCAAAGACTTTTGTGGGACATCACATTCTGTGATAATCAGGGTTTATTCTTGCTCTGCACTGAGGAATTAAACCTGGCAGTGCTCAGGGGACCATATGTAATGCCAGGAGATTGAACCTGGGTAGGCTGTACACAACTCAAATGTCCTACCTACTGGACAATCATTCTGGTACCCAAATTAAAGGGGTTTTAATTATTAAATAATGTCCTAAATGAAAGTTTGAATGACTGTTTCACTCCTTGTTCTACGGAAATTTGAGCCATCTTGCATTAACAATTCAGTATGATAAGCTTCAATTATGACTTAAAAAAATAAAGCAAAATCTGGTATCTTAGAACTGTGTATGATAATATCACTGTCACTGTCCTCCCGCTGTTCATCGATTTTCTCTAGCAGGCCCAGTAACGTCTCCATCGTGAGACTTTGTTGTTACTGTGTTTGGCATATCAAATACATCACTGGGAGCTTGCCAGGCTTTGCTGTGTGGGCAAGATACTCTCAGTAGCTTGCCGGGATCTCCGAGAGGGGCAGAGGAATCGAACTCGGGTTGGCCATGTTGGCTCCGTGCCAGGCAAAGGCCTTACCCGATGTGCTATGTGAGGGCGATCTGGCTGCAACATCTGTCACCCCGTTGATCCCCAGGGTTGATTCGGCTGATCTGGCTGGCTAGGCGGGTGTCCCCTTCCTCCCTCACCGCTCGATGTGTGTCCCTCCAGAAGCTGTGCGCTTGGTCCAAGAGCATGGCCTTCCCCAAATAGAGACAGAGGGTATATGAGTAGCTGCGCCCCCCTGCTAGAACCTCCAAACAAGTTCTCAAGGTCCATTGTATGATAATATAATCTTTAAAATATTATATATTCTTATATACGCATCTAATGGTTCGCATAGTCACATATGCACCAAAAATTCTTAGTTAATTGCTAATGATGGGCCTCAGCAGTCCCTAGCAGCCAACACAAAGAGGGAAGCACCATCTAGTTATACTTTTCTGTATCTGTAAGATACAAAGAACTTCAAAGCTGTTTCTGATGCTATGATCTTAATATTTTAATATCAGATTACCAAAGCAAAATATTTAAAACTGCAGAAAATTTACAAACATTTACTCACACCTACTCTGTACCAGGCTTAGTGCCAGGTTTTAAAATGAGATGACTGAGATCTAGTCTGTGTTCCTCGGGTCTTTCTTACACATAAAAAAGTGCTGCAGGGGCTGGAGAGATAGCACAGCGGGTAGGGCATTTGCCTTGCACGCAGCCGACCTGGGTTCGATTCCCAGCATCCCATATGGTCCCCTGAGCACCGCCAGGAGTAACTCCTGAGTGCAGAGCCAGGAGTAACCCCTGTGCATTGCCAGGTATGACCCAAAGAGCAAAAAAGAAAAAAAAAAGTGCTGCAGATCAGAACTCGCAAGTTGCTCACTTCTGATTTCTCTACGTTCCTAAATCAGGTCTCCCATGAATGAGAGATATCATGAAGCTCCCTCCTACGGGTCATCTGGGGGTACAGAGATGGGGAGAGGAGTGTGGGTGTGGGAGGAGAGGGTTTCTGGAGGGTGGTTTACAGATAGTCTCATCTGCCACCAGTTACACTTCCAAAAACTAGCACACAGGAACTGGGTCTGCTCCTTAAAGCTCAACAGCTAATTTGCTCTTCAATGAGCTAAAATACTACCCCTAGGCAAATGAGAGCAGTCCTGCCTGAAATGCCTAGTGCCTATTCTAGGCAAATGCCTTACTGCCTCTCCCTCTCCAAAATAGCTAGATTGCCTCTGGGTACACAGGAAAACAGTAAACACACGGCCTGGCTGAGCTCAGCTCTCTCTGTGGCTCCTCAGAAACACCAATCTCATCTCTCACGTTATTTATTCTCTGTGAGGAATCACCTCAAAGCCCAGTGAAGAAAGTGAGCTGTGAAATAATCATATAGCTAACTTAAAAACATGCGTGGGGGGGGGGGGGGGGGGGCGGGGAGGAGGGTGCACTGAGGCATTCCTTATCACATGTCTGGATTGTATCAGGGATATTAAACCTTGTCCCCCTTGAGACTGTAGCATTTTGCATGGAGAAACCAAGTTTCAGTGTCACGTGTATTTTTGCAACCACAAGGGTCCCCACCTGGAATACCATCAGTTGCCAACATCGCGTTGTTTTGACTCGGTTCTTGCAACCCACGGGAGGAAGGCCTCCACCTAACACAGAGTTTTGACCCTGAGAGTACATACTGGGATCACACACACACACACACACACACACACACACGTAGCATATTGACAATTGACACCTGGGTCCCATTTATGAAGTTAAAAAAAAGAATGTAAAATAATTCTAATGTGTCAATGGGGCAGAGATCCACTGATCAAGCTTCTCACTGAATCAACACTTGGCTATCCCGTCTCAGGTGGCAGTGCAAAGCTCATTCATTTTCTAGAAAGTTTAGCCTCATCAGGATGTCCCTGCCAAAGCTTTCATTAAGGCCATCCCAGGTATTGAAAACAAAGGGGGGGTTGGGGGGGTGGGTGAAGGAGGAACATTTATTTCCCTGTAAATGTTCATATACTGCCATCTAGTGGTTGTTTTGATTTCACCAGAGGTGTTTCTCACCGAGAACATGTTAGTGTAAAAATCTTCAGCTCTCTCTTCAGCTGAGAGATTTAATGAGGTGCCAGAATCCCAAGTCATTTTATTATTTGGACTCTCCTGACTTGCAAAATGTTCTGTGATTTCTCCGACCAGGGTATCTCCAAGTCCTTGATATTATTTGGACAAAAAACTCCGGGGTGGAATTGGACTTAAGCCCAAACTGAGAAACAACAATCTCTGTGCAGGATTGAGAACATGAAGTCTGGCTCAGAAACATGCCATTTCTGAGGCCGTGGAAGCATCATTCCCCTTCCTGATGTTTCAGTTTACTCATTTGAAAGACAGCATAACCCTTCCTTCTACGGACCAGGAAACCGGTCCCGTGCAAATTTGTGGCAAACATCCACAGTGACTAAAGCTAATATACGCAATTATTAAACATATGGTTAAGGAAACGGTGTAAAGGTTAAGTTACCTGCAAGGCTTGACACCAGCTTGAGTGTCACCAGGTATAACCCTGGAGGTCCCCCTAGTCCTGCCAGGGGTGGCACTAATGGTCCCCAAGCAGTCCCCAAATGGTCCCCTCTGGTACCACCGGAGTTGAGTAGCAATAAATCCTTGGGTCCTCATACCAAATCACTTGTCTGGCTAGCCAAGAGTCACCAAGAATGACCCGAGGCGCACTCAGCAGTGACTGGATGGTGTCTTGCACCCTACCAAAAAAATACCATGTTTTAGTTGGAACTACAGCCAGTTTCCGATTATGGAATCAGGAAGAATCACCTAGAAGTTAGTTTAGAATATATCTCAGAGAAGAGACTCTGACTCTGAGTTCTTAGTGGAATCCAGGAACTCCCCCCTGCCCCTGTCATACACACACTTTTTGTTTTGATTTGTTTTATTGCCAAATGTAGCTGTGTTTGTGGCTTACTCCTAGCTCAGGGCTTACTACCGGATCAATGCTCAGGGATTATTCCTGCATCAGTGTTCAGTGGTCTGTGGCACAGCACAGGAGACCTGCTGTGGTGCTGATAATCAAACTCTGGTCAGCCACATGAAGGGAAGCGTTTTACCTGCTAGACTACCTCTCTGGCCCAGAATTCCCATTCTTATAGGCAGTTCCAGGTGAATCCTTTCAGGTGCTCCACAGATGACACCCTGAAAACTCCCTGCCACAAAACCTATGTCTCCCCAGTTTCAGAAAATAGAGGGTCACTAGTTTTTATCCAGTAAGATTAAGTAAGAAGTACTCCGGTAGGTAAAAACTCAGAATGAGGAGCGGATCGTCCTAAACATGTAGACTAGAAGGAAATTCAACTGAGCAAAATAGAGTAGCCAATAGTTTTGGAATCAGATCATTAGCGGAGATTAGGATCAAATGACATCACTTAGCAGGTCACAGGACACAGCCAAGCATGGAGGGCTTGACAAACAATTTCTCTGGTGCTCAGTACAGGAGGAGGGGCTTCTGTGCTGTTGTCTCCATTTCACCATGAAGATGCAAAAGAGTTTGGCCTCTGCAGTACCTGCCATGCCAGCACCCAGTAAAAGCTATCACACTTTCCAGGGTCCCCTAAAAAAACCAAACAAATATGAGGGCCTTTACCAGTGTCCTTACATAAAGACCCAAAAAGAATATGAAGGTTTTTGCATAGGCTCTTTTTCAGATGAATGTTCCCAAATGCTTCCTCTCTACTTCCTCTCATCTTCCCTTTTTTTGGGCACACGGATCACACAATTTCAACTTCTTTCTTTCAAGACATCAAATCAGAACTAATCATCGTTGAGATTTTTTTATCTTACAAACAACTAACCACCAACCATAGGCGAAGCAGATTACAAGGTAGTTCATATGACACAATGATTGTGCGAGCTGGGAATATTGACCTTGGTGTTGGCACACTATGGTACCCAGGTCAATCAGACAGTTACTATTTTTTCAATACATAAAGTTTTATTGTAAAAAGAGCCACACACATTTATTTATATACTGTCTTGACTGTGGCAGAGTCAAGCTGTTGAGTCATTGCAGAAGCCATGTGACCTGTAAAGCTAAATACTTAATATCTGGATCTTTATGGGGAAAAAACACGCCTGCCTGGTCCATGAAGAAGAGAAAAACACTCAAGATAGTATGGCAAGAATTTTGAATTCGTCTTAAGGACCTCATTTGAATCTAGATTCTCTGATTCCTAAACTAACTCACAATTATGTTCCCATTCTTTCAACATATGCATCTTGTTTGTATCTCATTTAAAGTATTGGTCATCCTTTTACTTATATGAAGGTCATTTATATTTTTAAACTCCTACAAGTAAGACAGAGTTCGTGCCATCCAGTGTTTATCTCAGCAAAGACCTGTTTTCACTTTCCATAGGTAAGCTCATATAAATAAAAAAAAAGCTTTATTTACTTTTTAAAATATTTAATTTTGTGGCGGTTACACTCAGTGGTTCTCAGGGATCTCTCCTGAATGTGTTCGGGGGACCATATGTGGTACGAAATTTGAACAAAGGTCTGTCATATGTAAGGTAAATGTTCTAACCCTGTACTGTCTCTCTGGCTTATTTTTTAATTTTTTATTGCTGAGATAACATGGTTATAATAGTGCTAACTTTTATGGTTCTGATTAACAATAAAATAAATTTTGAACATACAGTCCCAATATAGGTATATTTAATAATCATGAATCTTGGGTGGGTTCCGCTGTGACAACATATTTTACATATCACAAAACATACAAGGTAGAAAGGGAGGTTTTTGTCTATCCAAATTTGAAAACTATCAGATGATTTGTAGCAAAATTGCTGAGAGCAAGATAACCATGGTTTAAAGAGAGGAGAAGGACCAAATGTGAGGAAAACATGTCAGACAAGGCACAATTGACCCGTCATAATGAGCAGAAAATCATCAAAGAAATGAGAGAAGATTTTCTGTATGGGTAAGACAGTTCATCCAATGGTAGAGAAATTAGAAAGGTGACATGGTGTTTAGACAACAAGGTGCTGTTAGCTATGAGAGGAGAGCAGGGAACAGTAAGGCAGACACTATGATTAAAAATCAAACTCCGGCCATTTTTATGTATTGAATTAACTCTGAAATCTCTTCTAAGAGCAAAGAGAAGATATTTAAGCAGAGGTTTGGCATTATTGGGTTGATGTTCTAGAACGATCACCTTGAAAAAAAAAGAAAGATCACCCTGAAATCCCAAAGAAGGAAACAAGGGGAAATATAGTACCCAGTGTTCATTGAACAGACTCTGGTCCAGTTACATAAGCCATGGTAGCCCCATTTATCTTTCTACCATCTTCTTCAGTGATATTAAACTGCTCTGTAGAAATGAAGACTCTTTGTCAAATTATCCTAAATTGACGCTGTCCCATGGCAAGAACAAGACTTCCCAGGGTGAAATTTTTGCAGCCTCTGGAAAACCACTATGGCCCCAGGTCTCTCCTGAGATGGGATGATAAAAGGGCTTGAGGAGACATGACTCCTCTGTACTAGAAAAGCAGAGACCTCGAGAAAGATCAGAGCCTGGGCTGACTCGGCACTAGGAGAAACCGCTGAGGACGCAGATCCAGCCAGCCTAGCTGAATCCATGTCATTAGTCTATGGTTCCCAGAATCTGTGAGGGCCCATCCACCCTCGGTAGTGTTGGGAGACCGGCTACTGCTGACTACGGGGTGAGGCATCAGCTCAACAGGCACCTGTGTATATGAAGAACGACACTGACACTGAGTGTCTCCTGTTAGCCAGCCTGAAGAGAACCCTGCAGTGTTGGGCTATCAAACGCAAGCTCCAAGCTCCGCACTCTCTACTTCTTCCTCACTGAGCAGTGAAGAGGAAAAGGTTGGCAAAGGGCCACAGAAAATGAGTTACTGTACAAGGAAAAATCAGACATGATTAGGAAAACCTTTCCGTGTGGCTTGACCTGCGGGCCTAATTTAGGATCATTAGAAACTCGTGGACCAGAGAGAGTTAAGAACAATATCAGCATTAATACATAACCCTGGATAATCTGCCTTCCATGACTCAAAGAAAGCAACCTTGGAGTTTAATGCAAATAGCTCTGTGGTTTGTAGGTGAAATCATCCACATATTAGTATTAAGATGATTTCAAACACATTTTCAAATCATGCACCATTGTAAGTCAAAAAATTAAAATCATGTCAATCCTTATAAATGCTAAAGAGACGTTCGAAAACTCTTCCTGTTATTTTTAAATATTTTAAACTAAAGACAGAATATTACTTATTCAATACTAGAGAATACACATTTCTACCAAAACTATATCATGCTTATCAGGGAAAGAGTGGAAGCATTTCTAATGAAAGTCATAAGTGACAGATGGAAGTTCTTGGTCAACATTAATATTTACACTTATTCTGAAACTACTAACCTTACACTAGATAAGATATTTTTTAAAGCAATAAATATAAAAGTTTGAAAAGAAGCAATAAAAGCATGAGCACTGATAGGTAATACTATTATTTGCTGAGAAAACATAGGAAAGGGGATTAACAAATGTTTAAAATGAGAGAATACATTAAGATAAATAGGTACAAAATTAAGATACTGAAGTCAATAGTTTTCATCTATTCAGACAACGGTCAAGTAACATTTTTAAACATTTACAACACAAAGCAGATAAGATACAAAGGAAAAAAACCAAACCTAGATGAAGAAAATGATCAGCAAGATCTAAATACAGAAAATTTAAATGCTACTCAGAGACAAACACAAAGTAAACAAATGGAAAGCATGCTGTGTTCTTTGATAAGAATACTCAATATCATAAAAACATCAGCTCTCTTAAATTAATCTATAAATCTAACACAGTTCCAATAAAAATACCAGTGTTGTTTCTTTTTTTTTTTTCAACCAGGCAAGCACAGACAAGCATATCTAAAGTTTACATAGGAAAAAAACAGGTAAGATTAATTTTTTAAGTGTTTGGGGTTGGGGAAGAGAAGAAAGAAAAAAACAAACTGAAGCTGAAGAGATAGTACAGGGTAACTTAAGGAATCTGCCTGGCATGCCACAGACCCCAGTTAATCCTGGCACCTCAAGTAGTCTCTCAAGTACTGCCAGGGGTTCTGCAAGCAGAGCTAGACATAATCCCTGAGCAGTTCCTGGTATGATCCCAAAGCCAGGAAACAAAAAAGAGGAAGAATCAGTGGGGACCCGACTTCCTAGATATTTAACCTACTTAAAATCGTCAAGAATTAAAATAGCATGATGAAGGCCCAAGAACAGAAAAATCAATGAAATAAAAATAAGTATGAACAGATGTTCAAAAATATAAACTTCAGCATTTTAAATCAATGGAAGAAGAAAAATAATTTGATAAATGATGTTTTGTTATCTGCAAAACCATCTGGAAAGAAAAATCAAATCAAATCCATAGCACATCTTACATGAAAGTAAATTCTGGAAGTATCAGAGATTTAAATGTAAAAGAATAAAATTAAAATTTACTAGAGATAAAATGAAAAATTAATCTTTAAATTTTAAACATTGGAGAGGGTTTCTCTCAGAGACAAAGTAAAAAAAAGACAAATGAAATTATGCATTATTTTGTCTTATCTTTTTAAATTTCTCTTTTTAATTTATTTTACTTCAGTAATATTGTTTCACAACAGTATGAATACTTATACATTTGAGGGGTACATTGTGACCATCCATACTTACCAAAATGCTGCTATCCAAAATAATATGGGATAAATGTTTATAAAACATAGATATTTTGCAATCAGATAAAAGATTAATTTCTTTGATCTTATAAGAAAGAATATGAGGAGCCAGTCCTATCACTCATAGTAAAATATGCAAATTAAACCACAATGAGAGATCACGTATCATCTCTCATTTGACAAAGATCTAAAGATTCGAAAATACTGGGTGAGCCAGTGTGGAGAAAGAAGCATCCCTTAGAGGGTAGGTGGATTGCTGAAACAGACACGGAGAGCAATTCTACACCCAGTATCCATCAAAATGGAACCAAGTAGCGGCCCAGGGAATGGTCCCTCCATCTTCCAAACACTGCTGGGAGCCTCCAAACCCCCACACCCCACCAACAAAGGCAAAATGCATTTGTCCTTTCATCCAGCAATTTGATGTCTAACAATCTATCCCACTTGTTTGAAATGAGATGCATTCACCTCAATATTACTTCCGCTAGCAAAATTTTTGAAACAATGCCAACAGAAAACTTTAATTATATGACAATATATCCATACACTGTTACTTTTTAAGTTTTGCCAGCCCCTCTTGACTAATATAATATCTCTATTTTCAGGTACAAAAAAAGTAAGGTATAAAAAAGAACAGGAAAAAAGAAAGACAATATATGTTTGCACATAAAGAAAACTGGTAAAAATGATCACTGCTGTAGAAAGGGATAGGGTAGCTAAGCAAATAAAAGAGTGAAAAAAGAAATTTATTGTTCAGGGAGTATGTACCTTTCAAATTTGAGTTTTTCATGGGGTGTTTGGGGCCATACCAAGCTGTGCTTGGGGACTACTTCTGGCTCTGTGCTCTGGGATCACACCTGATGGTGTTTTGTTGACCATATATGGTGCTGGGGATCCAACAACTGTCAACTGCATGTAAGACAAGTGCCTTGCCTCCTTCTACTATCTTTCTAGCCCCTGTACCTTTAAAATTTTGTAGCAAAGGCATCACCTATGGGGGGGGGGGGGACTATAAGTTTTAAAATATGTAATGTCACCACTCCTCCCTGGTACTATTTCATTTTGTGGCTATGTGAATAATCCACTTCGGGCACAGAGTTTTAAAAATCTGGAATCTGAGAGGAGTCTGCCATTATTTAGCTCAGCTTCCACTCTAGTTCTTACATCTCTGCTACACTAAGGTAACTGGAAAGTGTTTTTGCAGAGCTACAGAAGCACCAGGCCCTGTAAAAATCACTTGGAATCCCTACAAAATGTGTACAGAATGTTTATTACTACATTAAGATGATAGCAAATTTAAACATTTTTGAAACAACAAAGATTTCAAATAAAACAGCTAAGTGATTGAATTCTGGATAGCCACGACATACAGCACTAAAAAGAATAGATCTATATATGCTTACATGGACATTATCTGTGACATTTAGTTGGAAACAAAGGTAGAATAGGCAGCATAAAGAGTATAATTGTGTTCCTAAGTGATGGTACAGTGGGTAGAGAACTTGCCTTGTATTCATCCTACCCAGATTCAACCCCCAGCACACTATATGTTTCTCTGAGCCAGGAGTGATCCCTGAGCCCAGAGCCAGAGTAAGTCCTGAGCACTGCTGGGTGTGGTCCAAAAGCAAGCAAGCAAAAAGAGTATGATCTGTTTACTAGAAATAAAAATATAAACAGCTATAGGCATGATATGCTTTCACATACCTCTGGTTCTTCAAAGGATCTCAAATAAATATCAATAGCGGTTATCTATCACATAGGTGGTCTATCAAGGAATGGAGGGGAAGGTTCATGATTATATATCCTCTGGAGTGCTTGAATTTTCTTTGATCATTTATAGCTGTGTGTACATTTTTAAAGATTCAATTGCTCATAGGAAAAAAATACCTAAGACAAACCCTAAAAGTCTAATAGTGTTTAACACTGATTCTTGAGATTGTGTTTTTATCATTTGTGTATCTTTATTTCCCTACTTTTCTTTAATAAATATCATCCAGTACCTAATATATTTTAATCATTTAAAAAAAATAACTGATTACATCAGGGAGATATGACATCATTTAGTAAAAGGCAGAATACAAAGTTTTATATAAATCTTTATTTCAGCATATATTTATGTGTGCATGGAAAAATAATTGGAAGGAAATGTGAATGGCAAAATATCTTTCAGTGGGTTGAACGGGAATTTTTTCCTCGGATTTTATATTCTCCGTTTACTCATACATTTTTATACTCAAAATTAACTATTTTGTACTTAGACAAACACATATAAAATAAATAAATAAAATAAATAAAATATAAATAAAAGGAAAGAAAGGAACTAATCATTCTCCATATCAGAAGTAGATTCAAAAAAGTGGAGGAACAGAACAAGGAGAGGACACTTGTCTGGCATTAACAGACGAAAGCAATATAATGTCTCCTTGGATACAGAGAGTATCAGGTAAAGGTGGAAGCAAGCTACAGAGACTTAAACATTTTCTTCATGCGTTGAAAGAGCTCTAGAATCTTGCATGAGAGAAGACATACTAGGTCACATGCGAATATTCTGGAGCTGAACCCTGCTCGTGCAGAGGGTTCTGCTCCTAAAGCTATATTAGAATGCTGATCTGGCCCTTCATCAGTCAATATCCCTGAGGACAGGAAGGGAAAGTAAACATCAGTGTTGTGGCTGCAGGAACCAGTCTGCTCCCCAAGAAGTTCCAATTACTAACCTCCTTAATATAAGAGAGGTGTCAAGCATTGGACTCAGCCTGTACCCTCATGTTCTTTCAGAGTCTAACTTTTTTCACTCCCTTTTATGGAACTATTCCTGCTGGGACACAGGACCAAAGAAGAAGCTTCTTGAGAGCCTTCTTCCACTGTATAACACCAACTTGCAGTGTTGGTCCAACTCTACAGCAAGTGCCCCTGGAAGCACTAGACAACACAGTCGTGGCCCTGATTACCCTGGCCATGGTGCAATCCAGACGGGGCTCTCTTTCCCTTGAGTTCCAGTTCAGTTGGGATTGGGCCACTCCCCTGCGACCAACCTCATGCATTACTCACCTCCTGCGCAGGTGGGTGGAAAAGAGTCTGTCACCACACTGTTTCCACGGGCTTTGGCACGCAAGGACACTCTGCTAAGTCCACAGGGGAGAGTGCTCCTTTGAGAAGTGAGGAAACCAGTTTGGAAGGAAATCTATCGGGGCAGGTAAACTGTAAAATGCTAAAAGATCTGCAATTTTCATTCCTAACTTCTGTAGCCCAGAGAGACATTTTCAAGTGGGAAATGGGAAGCAGCCGTATATAAAGAGCTTCTTTGCCAAGATGAAGGGTATATCAGATAGCCTTAGAAACAAAGTTGTGTACTGGAAGGATGGCAACGGGGTTAAGATGCAGGTCTTGCATGCAGTTGACCCTGGTCAATCCTGAAGACAATATGGTCCCTTGAGTTCTGCCAAGTGCAGCTCTGGAGGTTCTCAAATACCACAAAGTGGCTTAGATGATCCCTATTACCACAACCTCAGGTCCTTGCATTGAGCTACTAGCCCTCTAGAAAGGGCACTGGGCCTTCTGATCATTGCTTTGGAGCTCCCACACCCCCCAAAGTAACATGGAACTTGTTTTTATATCCCAAATGTCAGGAATATTTGCAAAATCTTTCCAGTCACCCTCCAAAATATAGGGACTAGAAAAAAATCATTTGCATATTTATGGGGTGGAGGTAATCACTCACCATCTAAACATAACTACTTCACACTGCTCAATGTAGTGGTAAATAGAACAAGTTCACAGTGATTATCAGTCCTCAGCGTGCATCAGTCTAGAATACAACTAAAGTTTACACATTACTAAAGCCCCAAGTCTCTGATTTAATTGATCTAGGACCAAGGATGGGCATTGGTACTTTGTAAATGCCTCCCAAATTATTCTAATTAATAGCTGGACTATAAACTGCTGAAGTAGTTCTGAAGATGTCTAATGGGTTAAATTTGTGCACATAAAAGAATAACCTTTAAGGAACCAAGTATAAGAGCCAAGGCCCAAGCTTTGGCCCTCCAATGTGCTTCCACTCAGTTGCCAGAGAGATCTTTCTAAAATTAAAATCTCTTCAACCTTAAAAAAAATTCACAATACATTTTAAGAGCCTCTATAGACAATTCTCTAAGATATCTCATGATGCAGACCCAGTCTTCCACTTCCTGTTCCCACCATTAATTTTTCCCCCAAGTGCCTTACTTTGTTAGGCTCTGCTTCTTCTGTCTCTAATACTCACCACCTTACTCACTCACTTCTCTTCTGAGTCTCTAATAGACAGGATTCTCCTTGTGGGCTGACTTCTCTTTCAGCATGTTACCATAATACCAGCAGCGTCAAAGATTAAACATTTGTATCCCCCAAATGGAGCCTCTAACAGCTAAGGTCTCATTCATATCTGAGAACTGAAGAGATTGCACAATGAGGTGGGCTACAACTTTTGTAGAGACTGGGTCAAGAATAATTTGGAGCTGGGGTTGGGAGGAGACTCAAATAAAAGAGGTTTAAACTATTAAAAAGCTATGTTCCAGAGATGAAAAGATAATACAGAGGGTAAGGAACTTGCCTTGCATGTGGCTAACCCAGGTTGGATCCTCAGCACTCCATATGGTCCTCTGAAACCCAACAGGAGTGATCCCTGAGTTCAGAGCCAGGAGTAAACCATGGGCACTACTGGGTGTGGACCAAACAGCAATAAATAGGAAAAATGAAAACTACGGATTAAATTAGCTTCGTGTCTGATCAAATGTCCTCCCACCTTGAAAAATATACCTTCAACAGTCTGGAAGGCCAGGTTCATGTTCACGTGTCTCAGACTCATCAGGTATCTGCCCTAGAACTAAGAAACCCAAGGAAAACAGAAACATCCTTGTTCTAGTATCAGCCTAACCCCATCTGTTCCCCACACCTGTTCTGTCTGGAAGCGGCAATGGGGGGGGGGGTGTCATACATATAAGCTGTTGCCCAGCTTATGTGTACAAACACCGTTACCTCCTTCCTCTGCAATTATTTTGACCATCCTTCTGGCCAAAGTGATGCGGTGAGCCCAAGTAAGATAGAGCACCCAGAAGCAGATTCTGAATTTGTGCGTGTGTGCGTGTGTGTGTGTGTGTGTGTGTGTGTGTGTGTGTTTTAAAACACTAGTTGTACCACAAAGAGAAACACAGCTGGAAGAAGTCAGAACCCAGAGCGGGAGTCCTTCTTGCACAAAACAAAGAGCAGTTCGGCTTAAAACTTTTCTCAAGTATCATTGCCAAGACACTTCTCCACAATCCCTATGAGTTGTTTGCTTAACTCAAAAAATAAAAAGCACCTTTTGCATATAGTAAACGCTTCACTAAAATAAATGGGATAAATAACCTCTCCGTAGCTCTGTTCTCTCACTACACTGAGAGAGGTCACTGTGGGTCTCTCCCCAGACAGAAAGTACAGAGCCTGTCATAGGACAGCCCCTTGTCCACTGTCCACTGAGTGAATTCATGACATACATGATGATGGCTGAAGAGGACACTTTACTCTTTATCCCTCCAGCATAAGAATTCACAGATTACATTTTTGTAGACAAAGTGACAGTTTACACTAATAACTGAAACTCCAGTGTAACCAATATAATATGTGATGTTTTTAAAAAGATACTGCCCTTTGAGAAACCAAATGACTTTATTTCATACTGAAATTTCAGTTACAAATGATCATTTTTTATCTTCATAAAGCACACTCCTTTCCCATCAAAAAAAAAAATACAACTAGTGCTTCAAAATACTAAACTACCTAAAGTGAGCACCTGGGGTAACCTTCAAGTATGCCATACCAACAGTGCAACTCATTCACAAGACCTGAGCTTAGTATTTCTGAGTAAGTGAGGAAGAATTTCCCTGATTCGAAAGGATATTCGAAGACCTTGATGATGGAACAGTCTTAGAGAAAACACTTGCCTCCAGTAGTTAATGCCTCCGCTAAATCTCTGGATGATGGCAGAAAGTATCTGCAGATGAGGTGAGAGGCACTCTCCTCCAACCTCCCTCCTGCCTCCTTTGGTAGCAAGCCTTTTAATTCATGGAGCAGTAGCTGAACCCTTGGTCTGTAATTTTTTTTCCTTCTCTGCCGATTCACCCAGAGATGTTCTGAAGTTGTGCAATGGGCAGATTTTAATCGCCTGCACCCAGGGAGCGGCAGAGGAGTGAGAGCAGTGAGTCACAGACCACAACAAAGCCCTTCCTGGCATGTCAGGCTCACTTGGCAAGCCCAGAGGATGTAAAATTGACAGCAAGACAAGGAGCATCTTTGTTATTTGTCAACAAATTGCGGTGACCATTGCGAAGTCTTGGCAGTCCAACAGGGGCATCCCTCAGGGGAAAGGTTGAGAAGCAAGTAAATAAGGCAATGGAAAATCCCATTCTCCAGATGAATGACTGTCAGACAGGTGTGTCAACAAGAGTTTTTTCCTAACCCCAGTGACCTATTTCTCTACCCAAGGAATTCAAGTTGCTTCCTTGGCAACGGTAGGACCCTCAACTAGATAAGAATAATCAATTGGCTTTGCAATAAGATTTAAATATTTGGGTTTATTAACTGCCAGCTGTGAGATGTTGGGCAAGTCACGTAGTATCTGAGCATCTGGTTCCATTCGGTGTAAATGGGAGCGATATCTATCCAGCCCAACCCATGGAACTGTTGTCAATATCAACACAGATAATGGAAGGGAAACCATTTGTAGTTACAAAGTTCAGTACAAATAATAATTTTATCACCATTATTTTTAGTACTAAGTGATGTTTATCCAAAAACCAAATCAAGACAGACTGGATAGAAGTCTATTTTACTATGTTCAGTTCACAAAAACAAGGGCACATATAAACAAACTAATAGAGAGTCATCAAAATGTCTCAGCGGCAACTATATGCTATTTCCAACATGAAAAAAATTATTACTAAATGTCACCTATACCCCCCTCTCAGAGAGCCCGGCAAGCTACCGAGAGTATCTCGCCCACACGGCAGAGCCTGGCAAGCTCCCCGTGATGTATTCGATATGCCAAACACAGTAACAACACAGTCTCCAATGGAGACATTACTGGGCCCGCTCGAGCAAATCGACGAACAACGGGAGGGCCTTTACCTTACCTTTTTAGTCTAAGGGGAAAGTAAAATTATTTACTCATTTCTACTGTGGCAATCTAGAAAAATTTAGAGATTCTTGAACTAAGTCTAAAAAGAGGGCAGTGGGACAAGTAGACAAGTGGAGGCTGCCAACATGGCTGCAACTGAAAGATAAATTCACATTGATTCATGAAAAGTTGCTGTTCTCCTGATAAGAACTCAAGAAGGGATATTCAGATACTAGAATTTCATATTCTAGAAGAGTCTAGAGTCCAGTATTAGTTACTTAGGCAGCAGTACACCAAAAGAGTAATGATTTAAAGACTCCTGAACAAGCCTCCCACTTTATCCAGGGCAACTGTAAATGTAAGTGGTCACTGCACTACCTAACTTTACACATAATAAAGATGTCAACTCTTCAAACACACTCCTTGTTTGATACTACACTCCCTCCACATGATAAAGTGGTAATTCATCTTCTGGGGAAAAAAATTTAATTCCGAAACTGGAGCAATTATACAGCAGATACTGCATTTGCCTTGCACTTGGCCAACCCATGTTCCATCCTTGGCATCCCATATGGTCCCATATGGTCCACCAAGACTGCCAGGAGTGATCTCTGAGTATAGAGCCAGGACAAACTCCTGAGCACCGCCAGGTGTGATACAAAACCAAAATCAGACCAAAAACATTATTTCCACAAGACACCTATACCCATTTCCAAAGCATTGTTAAAAGTCCCTTTCTTGTCGAGCTAATATCATCCTTCTGTAGTTTTCATATTAGTTCTTCAGTATAGAGCCAGACAAAGTTGGTTTCTTTGAAAATAAAAATAATGTTCTCTCTCTCCTCTCCTCTCCTCTCCTCTCCTCTCCTCTCCTCTCCTCTCCTCTCCTTTCCTCTCCTTTCCCCTCCCCTCCCCTCCCCTCCCCTCCTCTCCTCTCCTCTCCTCTCCTTTCCCCTCCCCTCCCCTCCCCTCCCCTCCTCCCCCTCCTCCTTCTTCTTCTTCTTCTTCTCTCTCTCTCTCTCTCTCTCTCTCTCTCTCTCTCTCTCTCTCTCCCTCTCCTCCCTCTCCCTCTCCCTATTGCCATAAGTTTATTATTTCATCTTCTCTCATTCCCGCTTTGAAAAGGATTTGGTTGACATAACACTCTGACACAGGAAATAGAGGACTTACAGCTCCTTGTCTAGCCACTGAAACACCTACATGTTCAATACTTGGAGACGTGTCCCTTGATGTGACTCATCTATGTAAGTCTCCAATATGCAGAATATTAAAATGTGCAAACCCACAGGGAAGACAAGTGACAAACAGGTATTCAAACCCAACTCTTTCTGTATCTCAAAATCTCCCTTACTGAAAAATCTAAAGCTGCCCAATAAAGTAAATATATACATTAAAATAAGACTGGCCGATAAAAATAGTCATTGTAAATGACTCCTCCAGCACATCTAAAATGGCAGTCTACAAGAGATGTGATGTTATGTGTAAATACACACCAAATTTTGAAATTTTAATTTTTTTAAATAATATGACTCATTAAAATGTTTAGATAATTATGTAAAAATTGTATTTTGATATATTGAGTCAAATATATCAACACAATTAGTTTCACTTGTACTTTACTTTTTAATTGGCTACTGCAGAAACTATACATGTTAACATTTTAAATATGTGGATAGGGACATATAATCATACATATATAGGTCTTAAATTGTGGTTTACATTAAAGTTATTTTGTACAGCACTAATAGAACATACTAGAATGAAAAGTCTCAATTCTTTAGCAATTACTGTCTTTGTTTAAGTACATAAAACACAGAGTAACCATCGAATTAATCTACTAACTACTACAGGATAAAATTGTGAGTTATAAGTGATGGGATCTGAACTTTACTCTCCAATTTTCTCTTATTGGTTTACGTTTAGTATTTCAGACTTGTCAGAATAGGTATAGACTTATAAATGTATATAATAATTAAAATCTATTGTATCCACATAGTCTACAATATTCCATAATATCCCACATTATGGGGGCCGGAGCGATAGCACAGCAGGTAGGGCGTTTACCTTGCACGCGGCTAACCTGGGTTCGATCCCCAGCATTTCATATGGTCCTCCAAGCACTGCCAGGAGTAATTCCTGAGTGCAAAGCCAGGAGGAACCCCTGAGCATTGCTGGGTGTGACCCAAAAAGCAAAATCAAAAAAAATCCCATCTTATGTACTATATTTAGATAAAGTTATTTACAATTAGGGAATCATCCTTAGCAGATAAGGCTAAAGTTTTCACAGGAAGGAATCTTTCATGTAAAAGATTTATGTTCTCCTCAGATCATATTTATATTTTTTATACTCTGCATGTCTGATACACAAGTTATGTGGTCTTACTTAATCCTCTCAGAGAGCCTGGCAAGCTACTGAGAATATCCCACCTGCCTGGCAGAGTCTGGCAAGCTCCCAGTGGTGTATTTGATATGTCAAAAACAGTAACAACAAATCTCACAATGGAGATGTTACTGGTGCCCACTTGAACAAATCAATAAACAATGGGAGGACAGTGCTATAATGCTACTTAATCCTCACAAAACCCTCCATAGTGGACAGTAGGTCATACTGCCTCTACTTACCAAGTGAAAACTTGAAGTGTCAGGACAGTAAGTGACTCCAGGGCCCCTGGATCCTCTTAGAAATGCACCTATTAAGAAAAAAAACTAATTTAAAAATTTCAAAATCCAGTGGAAGGAAAACTAAGGATAGGGAAGAGCCAATTTAATGATAATATTTATTATTATAAAAAGTAAACATTGTTGTGTGATTTGACAAGTCATCAGGTTCTCTATGAAATCTATCACTTACCAAAACTCATAAGAATGAAATATACAAATGCCATCATAGGCATCTGCCTATAGCATGAGGGTTAAACAAGGTGCCAGTGCAAGACTATGATATGAAAGAAACACAGAATCATCCTTTATTATGTCAACAAATAACACTAATTATCATAATACCTTATAATTACTTCAGAGTTTTGAAAGTGCTTTCACCACCATAATCTCATTTAATTTATAGATTTGAAAATTGAGATGGTACAAATCTTGCAGAACTAGCTCAGTAATATGGGGAACTTAATTCCAATGATCTTGATTCCATTATTTCTTGCAAATCTTTAACAATAAAAGAAAATTTTTCACTTTTGCAAAAGAAAAATAAAACAAGAAAGAATGCTGATTACAGAAAGTTTAACTAGGTCAGTGCTAAGCAATGCTCTAACTAAGAGCCTGACTTTTCTTTCTCCTCTGCCTTCTGCTGTGGCAACCTCACCCTAACACCAGCCGTCACTACAAGACAGCTACCCACAATTCTCCTTGCCTCATATATCTTCATCCACATTAAATAGGATTTTTTTTTGCCCCAACATTCCCAGGAAAATCTGGAGGTTCATTCTGACTTGCTCAATTTTGATTATATCACCCCTACCCACCAAATATATCATAACAGGCAAGAGAAGTGCATTCCTTCACCTGAACCCTGGGGTGCAAGCATGGAACCACATGAAACTCCAAAGAAAATGGGAAACCCTCAAGAAGAAATAGGATGTTCCTGTCGCATATAATCTCTTCAATGACCATGATCCAGAGACACAGAAATAAAGTTCCCAGAAGAGAGCAATATAGAACATCTAGACCCTGCACCAGGCTGTCTTCACCTGTGCAACTCAAAGGGGGCAGGTAAGTACCCCTCCCCACCCCAACAGAACCCCGGCAGCCAAAAATCTCCAGAACTCAATAGCTGCCGTGCCCAAAGCAACCTTCCACAAGCTCAGATGAGCCTCACCCATGAATGAATCTGCTGTATAAACATTCTAAATTTTAGAATTCCCAGAGTGCGTGGCCACTTTCATGACCTCTCATACTCTACACAACTGATGTACCAAGAGTAGCACAGGACAAAGGCTTAATGGCTTCAGGATGAAATACAACCGTCTTTACACACTTTCCTCTAAGGAAACTGTATCACTGCATCACTGCCATCCCATTGTTCATCGATTTCCTCGAGCAGGCACCAGTAACGTCTCCAATTGTCCTAGCCCTGAGATTTTAGCAAGTGCCACATTAGAGGCTCTTTCAGTGGCAGGGGAATTAGTAACAACTATCATTGTTACTGGGTTTTGGCATATCAAATATGCCACAGGGAGCTTGCCAGATTCTGCCTTGCTACCCTCGGTAGCCTGTTGTGTTCTCCAAGAGCGAGAACTAGACAATAAGAAGTCGCCGCACAGTTCCGAAAGTTTGATTTTATAGTCTCTGGGTCTTGGCCATTAATGGGATTACAGGGCACCGGGGGCAGTTGATGGGCGTAATTCCTAGCTACTAGAAGATGGAGGATCTGGGTAAAGGAGCCCAGTCCCAATTCGAGCAGGCTTGGAGATCTCAGCTGTAGGTCCTACACACCTGGGTTTCCCTGACAGTTCCTTCAGTTGTGGGGCCCGTCCAACCATGTGGAGAGTGATCTTAAGCATAGCTGTGTCTGGGTTTCAGAAAAGGAAACTGTATTGGACCATTTTTATTGGATTATTCATAACAAGCAATACAAAATTAATTGTTTCGGTTCTGCATTCAGGGACACAGTTTGGGATTTGGGGTAGAAACATTCAAACTTTGGTGGTAAGAAGGTGCAATTGTGGTGGGACTGGTTTTCAAATATTAAATATAATAAATTATTGCGAACAACTTTATAAAAATATTTTTAAAAAAAAAAGAAGAAAAAGGAAACAATAGGTGTTGGAGAACCAAGACCATACCGACAGTTGAATCCTTTTCCTATTAATACTGGGGGTGAGTGGGGGACAGCAAGAAAATAAAAACGAAGTTAAGTGGGTATCTTAGTATAATTTATAGCATTAGAGGTGGAATGGAAAATTGGTACACTTGTGGATTTTCCTCTTACTATATGTGCTAAGCCAAGCAGGCTAAAATTTACTTAAGTGATTTGCTCCTAAAGCACTTAGTTATCCTGAATTCCTGAAATGAAAGTCTACCAGAAGATATGTGGAAACTTTAAAATGTGTCCAGCACTTGTGAACAAAAATATAATGCTCAGGCCAGAAGATAGTACAGGGGCTCAGAATTTGCTTTGCACGAAGCTGATTCTAGTTCAAATTCTTACACCACATATGGTTCTTCCACACACACCCACAACCTAGCATCACTAGGAGTGATCACTAGGCACAGAAAAAGGAGTAAACTCTGAACACAGCCATGTATGGCCACTAAACCAAAAATGTACTTACATATGTTTTTATGTAAATGTAACACATAATATGTATTATTAATTGTGTATCCCAGTTTAATGATAATATTTATTATTATAAAAAGTAAACATTGTTGTGTGATTTGACAAGTCATCAGGTTTTCTATGAAATCTATCACTTACCAAAACCATCATAGGCATCTGCCTATAGCTTGAGGGTCAAACAAGGTGCCAGTGCAAGACTATGATATGAAAGAAACACAGAATCATCCTTTATTATGTCAACAAATAACACTAATTATCATAATACTATAGAGATACTATAGCAGATAGGGAGGAAAGGGTGCTTGCCTTGCACGTGGACAACTTGGGTTAATTTCTGGCATCCCATATGGTCCACCAGACACTGCCAGGAGTAATTTCTGAGTACAGAGCCAGGAATAACCCCTGAGCATCTCCAAGTGTGCCCCAAAAACGAACAAGCTAAAAAAGTTCTAGCTAAGAATTGAGGAAAATCATGCCAGCTAATTAAACACTCCTAATGATAAAAACAAATTCTGAATCAGGTCAGGAAAGCCTACTGCTTCCTTTTAAACTCCGGGAGGAGAGAGGAACCAGTTGGAGGTTTGATGCAGTGCTTTGATAGGTGGGTCCTAACAGTCTTGGCAGGAACATGTAATGCTGAGGGTCAAACTTCTGCCTTCTGCATGCAAAAGCAAGTGCTGTCATCCTTTTATGTGTCTTGCCACTCCATGATTCCTAGTTTTGCTTTGTGCTCTCATAATTTTCATTCAAATGTAGTGAAATCTAACCTATTCTAAGAAACCACTCAAATCTTGGTTCTGTGAAAGCATTCCCTGGTACTTTTGTCTTGAACAATTTCATGAGGGTCACTTTACCTGACTGCTAAATAATTCCCATTAATCTATAATAGGGCTGGAATGATAGCACAGCAATAGGGTGTTTGCCTTGAGCGCAGCCAGCTTGGCTGAGCCGGGTTCGATTCCTCCATCCCTCTTGGAGAGCCTGGCAAGCTACCGAGAGTATCTAGCCCGCACGGCAGAGCCTGGCAAGCTACCCGTGATGTATTCGATATGCCAAACACAGTAACAATAAAGTCTCCAATGGAGACGTTACTGGGCCCACTCGAGCAAATTGATGAACAACTGGAGGACAGTGACACATCCAAGCAGTGCATGGGGACTGGGGCTCACACCTGGTAATACTTAGCCCCATGTTGTGGGCCTGATTATTCTGTAATTGGAGGACTTGGAAGACTACATCAGACCTTCCCCAGAAGTTCTAGTGAATCATCAGGGCTTAGTCCAGTGGTTTAGGAGTACATTTTTCATGCTAGAGTTACCAGGGATCAACTTAGAGGCTCACAAAAGTTGGGCATATGTTCTACCAGTTGAATTCCATTCCTAGATCCAGAAATTTTATTTTTATTTTGTTAAAATGTATGTTTATGGCATGTGATATTGATATAATATGTTTTATATTAATGGGGCTGGAGCCATAGCAGGGGCTGCAGCGATAGCATAGTGGTAGGGCCTTTGCCTTGTGCACAGCCAGCCTGGTCGAGCCGGGTTTGATTCTTCCACCCCTCTCGGAGAGCCCGGCAAGCTAATGAGAGTATCTTGCCCACACTGCAAAGCCTGGCAAGCTACTGAGAGTATTCAGTATGCCAAACACAGTAACAAGAAGTCTCACAATGGAGAGTTACTGGGCCTGCTTGAGCAAATCGATGAACAATGGGAGGACAGGACAGTGAAAATTGTGTATCCACCAGGTAGCTGGGAAACTCCCAGAGTCTCTCTCTCGCCACCGGCATTTGGTGGTCTCGGAACACTCCCCCACCAGGGCCGGCCAATGACATGGGTGAATGAAGGAGGAAACGAGGGCCAAGCCAAGGGTGATCAGTTGCCATTTATTCCATTTCCCCGCGTGCCTGTTCCAGTCTTACTAAACTCCCCATTCTAGTCTCACACTGCCCCGAATTCCTCTCTCCCACTCCTATCTCCACACTCCATCTCCCTGCCTTGTTCTCTCTCTAGTCTCTCTCCAACTCCCAACCTTGAACCACACTCCATCCCCCCATCCGGTAGCAAAATCTACTATGAAAGCCTTTCTTCCATTCAAGGGCAAAATACCACTAAGGGGTGTTTCTTCTCTCCTCAGTCCAATAACTTAAATAACATCTCAATTAACATCTTAATTCTACCTTTTAATATTAGTTATTTTGTATAAACACAGTAAGAGATTCATTAAGCTTATAGGATGGCTCTCTTGGGGTCATCTCGCTATAGATCTCAGACTACAGTGCTCAGGCGAGATTAATCTTTCCTAACCCTAGCAGGGTCCTAATTCAGTTGTACTTTTTGGATCATGACAGAATTTGTCCATGATCATGATCTTAACTTATAGTTAAGTATTCTGGCACTTTGGCCTGGCCCATTTCGATGCCAGGGTAGCTCACTGCTTGCTCTGGGTCCATCCAGTTCCTTGTCAGGACCCTGCTTTGGGGGAGCTAGGAAGTAAGGGCAAGGCTGAAGTCGAGAGAACAGATGCCCAAGAGTGAATATCATTCTGAGTCAACTAACTCCCAAGTTACAAAAGCATAGCATTAACTGTCTTTCTGTGTCTATACAAAAAGGACATTGCTCTGAATTAACTATGCAAAGGGCTTAAGGAGAAAAGAAAAGAAATATTTACAAGTTAACAGAGTCTATTTAGGAGATCAAGGTGGTTGGTTGGGGAAGCGGAGCACAAAGAAAGAAGCTACAAGTAAACACAGAGGAATGGGAGCACTCTGATGGGAGTAACCCAATAAACCTAAGCTCCCTGTGTCAAGGCAGAAAGACCAAGCCAGTGTTATCCTACAATTAATGAGTAGAATCATTTATTAATCATACATAATTATGTTTTTATTTTAGTGTAAATATATGAAATATGTATATGAACTTGAAGTGGGGGGATATGTGTGTATAAATATGAATATATATGCATATACACCCTATGTACATATATATATATAAAATGCTTTCCTCTTCTCCCTATCTAGAGCCAGAAATAGGGAGAGTGGCATCTTGACCACAGACCACACAAATAATTAACACTTGACTATTTTTCTGGAACTGAAATTAAATATTTCATGTAGTTTAATGCTCACAATATATGCTTTTTTGATGAAGGAACTAATTTTTGTCCCCTTTCCAACCTGAAGAAATAAGAGAAGTTAATAATTTATAAACTTACTCGGGATAGTAGTTTAGCTTTATTTCAGTGTCTATATTCTTAAACATTATTTTACATAGTCAATGTCAAATTCTTCTATCTGTTCTCTTAAGATGTGCCTTTTGAAGGCAGAGTCATAAAAAAACAACAAAAAAAAGCTATCAGCCATCACAATTCACCCCTAGTGAAGAAGAAAAGGAAGCCCAGAGAGCCTCTTGAGATAGTGTGACATATAATAAATAAATTTTGATACATTATGGTTGCTCAGACAACAAAACTATATTTCTTATATTATTTATTCTTTGTTCCTGGTTCTATCTCATATCTCTTAGAACACTGGACCTTTCTAAATAATAAGAATAACAAAGGTACCTGATATTGTCCTGATAAGGAAATCTGGAGGAGGATGGAGGCTAGATGCGGGAAGTACCACATCAATGGGCTGGAGCGATAGCCCAGCAGGTAGGGAGTTTGCCTTGCAAGCAGTCAACATGACCGACACGAGTTGGATTTCTCCGCCCCTCTCAGAGAGCCCAGCAAGCTACCAAGAATATCTCACCCGCTGGTCAAAGCCTGGCAAGTTCCCCATGACGTATTCGATATGCCAAACACAGTAACAATTGTCACAATGGAGATGTTACTGGGCCTACTCGAGCAAATTGATGAACAACAGGAGGACAGTGACAGTGACAGTGACCACATCAATAAGTAGAGGTTTAAATCTTAAGTCCCATATCCTAACCTCCAGGGAAAGACATGGACTGACATTAAGTTTAACCATTAATAACCATTTTTTAATCAATCATGCCTATGTGCTTAAACTTCAAATATGGAGATAGAAGGATAATAGAGTGTGTGGGGCACTTCCCTTGTGAGTGGCCAACCTGGGTTTGATCTCTGGCTTCCCATATGTTCCCCCCAAGCCTGTCAGGAGTGTTTCCTGAGCACAGAGCCAGGAGTATCCTTTGAGAACCACTGGGTGTGGTCCAAAAAAGGGGGAAATGTGAAAGAACAGGGTTCAAAGAGCTTCTGAGTTGGTGTACACATAACGATGTGGAGAGAGTGGCATTCTTAGAGTTGGCACAGATGCTTTATGCCCCTTCCCTACACCTGTCTGCCTGTCTGCTCCTTTACTATAAAGCAATGATCTATTGAACAAAGTTTTTCTCTGAGGATTTGTGGGTCACTCTAGAAATATAATTGGACATTAGAAGAGGGGTTATTGGAACCTATCATCTATAATCAGCTGGCTAAAAATCCCAGGAAGGAGTCTTGTGCATGTGATTCTTAACTTGTAGGGTTCAAGCCTATTTCCATGTAGATACATAACATCAGCACTCAGTTGAATCATAGAATACACAGCAGATGGCTAAGCATCATGTGTTGATGTGGGGAAAAACATATACTGCACCCAATCCTCATAGGATATTTGAGTGCAGGATCCTTACTCAAGAACCCACATGTTGTCTCTTTCATTATTGTACTCCCAAGAAAGTAGAAGGATTTCAGGATCCCACATATCTATGTTAAAAACCCGGTCTTTGATACCTAATAGCTGTGCTTGACATCTACCAAGCCAATTAGCCTTTGTAATCTTTCTTTACAAGTAAGGAGAGGCTGCTAAAATCTCAGGGCTGTGATGAATGGAGACATTACTGGCTACTGCTTGAGCAAATTGATTAATAATGGGATGACAGTGATACAGTGATACAATCTTTATTTACTATAAGTCATATCCTGCCTGCTTAAGGATTGTCTGAGACACATAGAATCGCACACTGACATACAGAAAATGTCTCTATTAGCTGCCATTCCTTCTTCCAATTTCTTTTAACTTTTCCATTTCCTTTAAATAGGCTTGCAGGGGCTGGAGTAATAGCACAGGGTTAGGGCATTTGCCTTGCACGCGACCAACTGGAGTTTGATTCCCTGCATACCATATGGTCCTCTGAGAACCGCCAGGCATAATTTCTGAGTGCAGAGCCAGGAGAAACCCCTGTGCATCGCATCGCCAAGTGTGAGCCCCCCTCCCCCCCAAAAAATAGGCTTGAGGTAGAGATGCTCTAAAAAAAAACACTTTTCCTATGACAGGAATAGTATAAGGAGAAATCATTTTTTTCACTAACACCTTTGTGCTGATTTTTCAAATGGTTTTACTTGCTCATTTGTTGAAAAAGTACATACTCTTTCTTAAAGAGAGACCTACTTAGCCTAAAAGACAAGGACAATGGCCAACACCAGCCTTAATGAGTCCACTTAACTATGTAAACTAATTACTAAACTCGAGTTTCCAGGGCAAGGAGCTAAGTTAGAGAGGCAGCCAGGTAGTTTAAAAATGCCTCTGGAAAGAAGTTCATCATTAGGAAACCATGCCCGTTGATAGGCCTTAATCACTTTCTCTTCTAGTTCCTGCCAACTTTTAAAGAATAGAAAATAATTTCACTCTGTCATATTTTGTTTTCCTGTGTTTCTCCTGATCTAGGTATGAGCAGAGATGTTCACAAACGTCAAACTATACCTCGAAGTGTATGGGTCCGCTTGGTGGCAGCTTCCGCCAGTTGCAGACAAAGTACCTGGTTGAAATGTACTAGACCTTCTAAATCTGAGTGATTTAGAGGTCACAGTGTGGTCTCCCTGAGCACATCAGAAGAGTTATGACCTGTGTTCTGAACACTGAGTTGTTTGTGTGGATGAAGCTAGGACTTGCAACTTGATGTGGTGCCAATCAGAAGATAAATGTGTGTCAAAGACAGAATTTCACAGCAGTTTAGAAACTATACCCGAGCAACCTGTGAGCCAGAAATAGGTACAGGGCTCCAACCTCAGAACAATTCTCTTCTTTATATTCTCATTTATGAGATTGATCACTTGATCACTTGCCTTCCCATTAATCATCGATTTGCTTGAGCAGGCATCAGTAACGTCTCCATTTGTCCCTGTCGCATGCAGTGTAGCCCAGTGGCATCTGTTTGTTCTAGGAACACGAAGAATTGTGCCTCTCTCACTGAACATGGAGGATTTCAGTGGAAAACATGCAAGTTGAAATCTTAATATAGAAGAACAGACTCCTAAAGTTTCACTCTTACTTGAAGATAAAATTCTAATTCAGTTACTAAGTAGAATAGGAAATAGTTGGATATTGCCATTGCAGAGGTTAAAAATAATTCCAAATGGGTTACTTTTCTGTGGCTTCATAGAACTTAAGTTTTTTATTAAAAACAAGAGTGGCTTTACATTGACTGACAGTTTGATAGTTTGATTACTATTTTTCCACTCTGTATTAAGAATTTGCTGTGAGATTATATATATACATATATACGTGTGTATAACTTAATAGAATGATTAATACTACTCTCTAAGATTATTATTTTCTTGATTTTCAGAGTAGGAATAAAAGGAGAAAAGAAAGAAAAACTTATTCTCTGCCAGAGAGCTCAAACTGTGACACACAGAAATATGTAAAGACAAATTCTGAGACTATATTGTCAAAGATCAATGGCCATCCTCAGAGTCACTCCCCTCGCACCTTCCCCTACTTCTAGAAGACCTGAAAGTTATGCCAATGCCCTTCCACTTCTGTCATATAAACTCATCTATGGGACATGTTCTGGAGATTCACGAATAAATCTTGAAAGAGATAAACTATCTGCAAAAAAAATTTGGACAGCCATTCCTGGCTCACAACTCCAGGGTACTTTTGGAGAGGGATGGGCCAGCTTCTGCCCCCCAAAAAGCTCTGGAAGCCATTCCCACACTCCAAAGTTGCTGCCATGCCTCCAATCAGACCCTACCACCTCATGATTGAGTGCCACAGAAAACTAATATGCCTAAAATTTCAGGTACACAGTCTTTGCGTCTGAAAACTCCAGGTCTTCTTGGAGTCAGGATGAGCAACCTCCCCCACGACCTCTGCATAATTCTGGAAGGCCTGGCAGTCACATTCAGCTAAATATTTTACTGCCCAGTTAAATATTCTGGATTTTTGGGAGCACACAGCTGCTTGTGCCACCACAAGACATCCTCAAACTCTGCAACACTAATATGCCAGCATTAGCACACCAGACTGAATGGGATATAGCACAGAAGAAAAACTATCTCAACTAACAAAAACATTAACACAGAAGGCTTAACTTGCAACAAAAGCTTAGTAAATGCTCAGACAAGAACTTAATATCCTCGTAGATAATGGACCAAACATGATGACCTCTCAGTGTCTGATTTGCAAACCATAATGTCCAAAAGTAGAGAAAGAGTATGGGGAATATCGCCTGCCATGGAGGCAGGGGGAGGGTGGGGAAGGAGGGTATACTGGGGAGATTGGTGGTGGGGAATGTGCACTGGTGGAGGGATGGGTGTATGATCATTGTGTGATTGTAACCCAAACATAAAAGCTTGTAACTTTTTCATGGTGATTCAGTAAAATTTAAAAAAAAGAACTTAATGTCCTCATGGTAAGATACAACAATGTTCACAATTTTTCTTCTACAGAAATATTTTTGATTATTTCATAAGCCATTTATTGGTAACAAGTAATATAAAATAAATTATTGTGGGCCTGCTACAGGGCCAGGCGTTGGGGGGCGGGGGGCGGGGATGGTTGGGAAAATGAAGACAATGGAGGAGGGAAGGGGACAGTTGTGGTGGGACTGTTGTTGGAATACTACATGCCTGTAAGAATCATCATAAACAACTTCGTAAAACACAGTGTATAAATAAAGTGGGGAAAATAGAAAATACCAGTGGCCACTTGTCAGTATCCCTGGACTCAACAGGTATCCCCTCACCTGTGAAACAGCTTCTTCCTTTGGACTCTTTTGAATCCTCCTCTCTCACTGACCAGACACTTCCTGCAATCTCCTCATCTTCCCAACCTGTGAGCAAGAAATAGGCACAGGGCTCCAACCTCAGAACCATTCTCTTCTTTATATTCTCATTTATGAGATTGATCACTTGATAACTTGACTTCGCATTAATCGTCGATTTGCTCGAGTGGGCACCAGTAATGTCTCCATTTGTCCCAGTGGCGTGCAGTGTAGCCCAGTGGCGTCTGTTTGTTCTAGGAACACGAAGAGCCTCAAAGCAATCGTTCATGATCTTGATGAAGAAGTTTGACCATCTGGTAGGTGGGCAGCCACGTGGTCTTTTGACATCCCGTGGAATCCAGTCGGTAACAGCTCTAGTCCAGCGGTCGTCTTTAAATCTCATTACGTGACCAGCCATCTGATTTTTGATGCCTTGGCAAACGAGACCACGTCCCTGATTCTTGATCGCCAACAGAAGTCGAAACTCCGGATTCTTTCTCTCATTTGAGTGAAACGTGACACTCCAAGTATAGCTCTTTCAATTCCTCTTTAGGAGACCCGAATAGCATTCTCATCCTGTTTGCATAGGGCCCAGGTCTCTGAGGCATATGTTAAGGCAGGAAGAACAGTGGAATCAAAGAGATATACCCGGAGCCGGAGGTTCTTCGTCCTCTTAGCTATTTCTTCGACGCTCTTGAAAGCGTTCCAAGCCGCTCTCTTTCTCCTGCGCAGCTCGGGTGCCAGGTCATTTTTCATGTTGACTTCTCAACCTAGGTACACATAACTGTTGCATTCGGAGATGGTCTTCCGTTGAGAGCGAATGGAGCATCAGGAACGAGGCTGTTTCTCATAAACATTGTCTTTGTAAGATTCAGCTGTAGTCCAACCTTTCCACACTCATGGTCGAAGTTGGCCAGCATTTGTGCCGCTTGGCTAATGTTTGGTGTTATTAAAACAACGTCATCAGCAAAGCGGAGGTGGTGTAGTTGCCAACTATCTATCTTCACTCCCATTCCTTCCCATTCCAGTCATCGCATGATGTTCTCGAGGGTGGCACTAAAGAGTTTCGGTGAAATGGTATCACCCTGTCGAACCCCTCTCTTGACATCAATGATTACTTCTTTGTAGAATGGTGAGATCCTGGTAGTGAATCCGCAATACAGCTCACAGAGGATCTTGATATATTGGGCTTGAATGCCCTGATTGGCTAGGGCTTCAATGACCACTTCCGTCTCAACAGAATCAAAGGCCTTCTTTAAATCAATGAACGTCAGACAGAGTGGCATCTTGAACTCCCGAGAAACCTCAATGAGCTTGGTTATCGTGTGGATATGGTCTATGGTGCTGAATCCTTTGCGGAACCCGGCTTGCTCGCATGGTTGTCCTTCATCTAGTGTTCTGCCAATCCTATTTAGGATGACTCGAGTGAACAACTTGTAGATGACAGACAATAAGCAGATCGGGCGATAGTTGCCAATGTCGTGGATGTCTCCATTCTTATACAATGTCTCCATTCTTGCACTACAAGTAGTATTGTACAAGTAGTACAATAATTTATGAGATTATTGTATCTAATTATTCTTTTTCTGCATCTAACTGTATCCAGTTTTTTTTTTAAAAAAGAGCAACTTTTTAATTGAACCATCTTGAGATACACAGCTACAAGGTTGTTCATGATTGGGTTTCAGTCATACAGTGTTCCAATTCCACTCCCTTCACTAGTGTTCATTTCCCACCATCAATGTACCCAGTTTCCCTCTGGCCCACTTTTCCACCTGTCCCCCTCCCACTCCAGTCTGACTCTATGGCAGAAACTTTTCTTCTTTCTTTCTATCACTCTCTAAACTTTGGGGCATTATGGTTTACAATACAGATACTGAAATGTTGTCATATATATTCCTTTGCCTACTTTCAGCACGCAGTTCTTGTCCAGAGTGATCATTTCCAACTATCATTGTCTTACTGGTCATTTCATTGTGATTGTTGTCTTAGGTATTTCTAAATGATCTTAAGGTTTCTTAGGCCTTGGTGTCTTAGTGACTGAATATTCAAGTGTCATAGTAATTTCTTAGTGAACGCTGGCCATGTAATCCTTTCTTAGTGATAATTGTCATTGTCTTAGAGATAATTTCTAACCTATATTGTCTTATTTTTCTGGTAAAAAACAGCGATTTGGTAGATATCCCCAAATTGAAAACTCCAGGTCCTACCATTCTTTTGAATGTCATTGTAGTACATCTAACCACTACATACCTGACTTTTTCATTTGAAAATTCAAAAAGAAATTTAAACTTTAAATATATCAGGAAATAAACCCTGGAACTTCAAGCCCTCCCCCCAGCAAAATAATACACCGGACATTTGCCTGTCTTGCCTATCTTCCTAATCTTCAAAAATGGCAACTCTAGACTTTTCTGTACATAAGCTAAACCATTCATATTCCTCTGTCTCTCATAGCTCATGTCTATTCTGTGACCAGATCTTGCAGTGAACTGGAACATATCTTATAGTCCCAATATACTCTGATCTAAAGTCACCATCATCTCTCTGGATTTTTACAAATGCTTCCTAGCTCACCTCCCAGTTTCCACTTTCATTGCTCTATATTCTGATGGCTACATAGCAGAAAATGTGATCTTTGTAAAACATCAATTAGGCCAGACCATTCTTTGCCTAAAACTGTGGTTTCCTCTCACAATCCATGGTCTAAAATGTCTTCTATGATTTGGTGTTCCCACACAACTACTCTTCTCATCTCATGTGTGATGATAAAAGCTAGTAACCTTACTTTGCCAGACCAAATTTGTTTCCTTCTTCTGGAATATAAACACAGTACAGCAAAGCATATGATATAAAGGACCCTTTACTCTGTTAGGCCTATCCTAGAGGTCTGTGACTGGCAGCATGGTATCCGGGAGTCATATGTTCAATGCCTTTAGACCACCATACTAAAAATATAACCAATATGACCTAAAGGATAAAAGCACATTTTTTGTCATTACACTCAATGGACTTGAGTTCCATCCTACACCAACCTCTTCCGCAACTTTTCATTCTCAGTTTTTATTTTGGTAAAATTAGAATAGTAATGCCTTTTTAGAAACCTGAGAAGAGAAAATATATGAGATCAGGAATAAAAGATGTTAATTTCCTAATCCATAAGAACCTCTGTTCTAAGCCACATCCTCTCTATGAGACAAGTCCTGTTGTCATCTGTTGCTCAAAAACATATAACTAACAAGAAGAAATAGAGTAGGGTGTAAAGCTAGGCAGTCTAATTCTAGGACCCAAATGCTTAACCCCTCCACAATGTTGCCTGTCTAGATGCTTAGAACATTTTCTGACCCATATCCTACTCCAAATTTTAAAATTACTTGATGTTTTTATCAAGATAAGTTCAAATTCTTGGATTATCCAGTGTGCTGTTTTATTTCCTGAATTCCTTTTCTAAGACTCATAGTTTTAAAGTATATGGTTACAATAATGTTAATATCTATGCTTTTGGTGTATATAAAGTTACTAGAACTCTACCACTACCAGAATGCCAAAGATTCTCTACCCCTAACTTTATATCTCTTCCAGTCCATCTCAATAATTATTACTTTAACTATTGCTAATACATGTACCATCAACATGATCTACACTATCATACTGATGTCTAAAGATACAATTTTCTTGTCTGTGTACAAAATTCCAAACTCCTGCAACTGATAAGACTGAAACTGATCATAAGCCCCTACCAGTTTACTTTTAAACCTAGAAACTGTATACTCCACCCTACAGTCACCCACGTCCTAGCGATGTGGTATGTAATTTTTCTTCCTTAACTTTATCAGAGACTCTGCACCAGGCTCTTTTCACTTGGGATGCCACAAGGGACCCAGCCCCAGCAGCCGACCTCCACTACCCAACCACTGCCACACTCCCGGCAAATTTCCAGACCGCGCAGCCACTTCGCAGTGGCTCGACACATTATAAAACACTTCCTACGCATTTTCCATAATTACCACACCATATTTTATGGGGTTCAGACAGTAGGCAACAAATCATAGAGAGAAATACATAAATATATGCCTCTCAGACTTTTGACCTTCAATGACAGTCAAGAATCAGGGATGCTATCTCATTTGCCAAAACATCGAAAATAGATGGGCTGGACACGTAATGAGATTTGGAAACAACTGCTGGACTAGAGCCATTACCGACTGGATTCCATGGGACATCAAAAGATCGTGTGGCCGCCCACCTACAAGATGGCCAGGCTTCTTCGTCAAGACCCTCAATGATTGGTTTGAGGCTCTTTGTGTTCCTAGAATGGGCAGATGCCACTGGGCTACACTAGCATGCGACAGGGACAAATGGAGGCGTTACTGGCACCCACTCGAGCAAATCGATGAGTAACGGGATGTCAAGTGATCAAGTGATGCCTCTTGGAGAGCCCAGGAAGCTACCGAGAGTATCCCGCCTGCACTGGCAAAGCCTGGCAAGCTCCCCGTGGCGTATTCAATACGCCAAAAACAGTAATGACAACAGTTCTCATTCCCCTGATCCTGAAAAAGCTTCCAATCATTGGGATAAGATGAGTAAGAAGAGGCTACTAAAATCTCAGGGCTGGGAGGAATAGAGACATTACTGGTGCCCGCTCGAGTAAATCAACGAACAATGGGATGACAGTGATACAGTGAAAAAGTGAACTTTTTCAGACCTCTCTATTTCCTATATGAAACTATTCACTTCATTAAAATAAATAAGTGAACTCAGGAATTGAGCTGAACTCCTCCTCAGTGACCAGACTCTAAACAGCCGTGCCAGGACAGAGAAGGGAAAGCACCAATCTTCCAAGTGGTATGTTGACATCAGCTTATATTCCTTCCATAGATCCAACTATGCCCATCTTTTCTCAACTCTGTAATTAACCTTGTAGCTGGAAACTGACCATCATAGGAATATTTACATCACAGAAATCAGCAGACACAACAAATAAAGGCTTTGTTTTCCCCCACAGAGAGTTGGTTGTTACTCATTTGCCAGCACACCGCTGCTTTACAAATAGAAAGTTGAAATTTGAATTATTATACACACAAACAGGATCTCAAGCAAGCTATTTAACTTCTCTGAGACTTATTTTCCTTCCATGTATAATAGGAGTTATAAACTTTCTAATCAATATTTGTGAAGATTCAATGAGAACATGTAAAGTAAAGGCCCTCCCATTGATCATCGATTTGCTCGAGTGGGCCCAGTAACGTCTCCATTGGAGACTTTGTTGTTACTGTGTCTGGCATATTGAATACGTCACAGGGAGCTTGCCAGGCTCTGCCATGCGGGCGAGATACTCTCGGTAGCTTGCCAGGCTCTCCGAGAGGGGCGGAGGAATCGAACTGGTAGCCAAGTTATTTATTATTTGTATTTCATTATCCAAAAGTGAACAGCAAAGTCCACAGTACAAATAATGACATACAAGCTCCAGCTCAGCTGATGCGTTCCTTACCAACATTGGTTTACTGTCCCAGTCATCCCTCAATTCAAAACATCTGAACTGAAGTGCTCCAGACTCTCTGCTCCAGCAAAGCATTCTCACTTGGATTCAGTTCTCATATTACAAGCCCCTGCCCGCACCATTCAGTCAGGGTCAGGGTGAACCTTACCTAATTAACAGTGGCATAATCAAAACAAATATTGTTTCATTTCCCCATGACATGATTAATTCCCATATGCATTCAAGGTTGGGCCTACGCTTGATGAGTAACCAGAGAGCGAATCACAAAATCACCAACTATTTGAGCTGGGAAATAATTGTGGCTCCTCTTGCAGGTAGGGAGACTGAGTGGACTGAGGAGATTTTCCCTCTAGAAATAGATGGCTCTACCTCATAAATTGTTTGCAATCTGTAAGGAACAGAACATGCACAGAAGAGAACCAAAGTCTTAGGGATACCCTCTCCACCATATGTTCATATATTTTTTTCTTTTATAAGGTAGTTCATAATATCTGATTACATTTAATAGCCAACCACCAATCCCACCACCATTACACCTTCCCACCATAAAAATTGGGAGATTTCCATCCCAAGCGCCAATCCCTGTCCCAAACCACAATCTAAATAGTATATTTTGTATTATCTTTTATGAAAAACCACTGAAAATGCTACAAAAAAGAATCCATAGAGGAAACAGTGTAAAGATTGTTCTATTTTGGCAGGGGCTATTAAGAAATTCTTTAGGCTATCACTAATATGTTGTTAAAGGTTGAGTGATGTGAATTTTCATATATACATATTTGAAAATATGTATATATGCATATATATGCATATGTATTTCTCTCTATGATTGGTTCCTACTATTTGAACCCCATCAAATGTGATGTGGTACTCTCAGAAAATGGGTAGGGAGTATCTTATTATGACAGTCCAGGAATAGGTTCACTAGTGTGTAAGGCTCAGCCTGAGTATGTGGAGAGCGACCTTGAGCATGGCGGCGGTTGAGTAGTGGGGTTTTTCGGCTAATGGGGCTGGATCCCTTGGGGTGGGGAGAGCTCTCACCTGTCCCCCTCTCGGGCGACCCGAGTGAAACAGACTGGCGCAGGGTCTGGTGGCATAGCTACGACGGGCATCATGTTGTTCCCTTCCAGGAGAAAAAGCCGTGTGATCTGGATTATGGCCACTGACGAAATTATCTGGCACCCACAGGAATTACTTATGGGTGTGACCCCTGGGTTGCTGGAGACTGAGGGAAATGGGCAGAGGATCTCCGCTCCTGTCCCGTTGAGCCCTGAGTCCAAGGTCACAGAGTTCCGCATTACCTGGGTTTTGTTAGACTTCACTGATACATGAGGCTCCACCCAAGTGTATGGAGAGCAGCCTTGAGCGTCTCTACCATATTTGGTCATTAAAAATCCTAACTCACCACTTTTCGTATTGCCCCTCATCCCCCCCCCGCCCCCCGGCCAGGGCTTAGTGTGTCAAACTATAAGCCATAAAAATGTAAAGGTTTAATGACATCATATTCTGTAGTGGAATTACTCCATTTTATCAAAGTCAAAAGTTCGAGATCAGTGGGGCTGACAGATTCCTCTTTCTGTCTGAAGGCACAGCAGCTCCCAGCAAACCTAATACTCTCCAGCAAAGAAATGGCCCAGCTCCACAATTGAATCTCTTCATGCCATGAAATTGTTCCACTCCACAACTTCTAGAGTGCGTGGTCACACATGTGAATGTGGCCTCACTATACCTCCAAATATCATAGTATTGTCAACACTGTAGAATCACACCAAATCTGAGGGGAAAGCTGCATAGAAGACCACCAAGCTCAGTAAGCCCAAACAATAACACAGAAGGTTCAGCTGGCACCAATGAGCCCAGCAAATCCTCAGACAATGACTTTAGTAACAACATTGTGAGGTGCAACAATAATCACAAATTGATTTTTATTGATCTGTTTTTTGATACTTCCATTTGCCTTTGTGTTATTACAGCAATCACGGTCACGGTCACGGTCCTCCTGTTGTTCATTGATTTGCTTGAGCGGGCCCAGTAACATCTCCATCGTGAGACTTGTTGTTACTGTGTTTGGCACATGGAATATGTCACGGGGAGCTAGTCAGACTTTGCCGTGCGGGCGAGATACTCTCGGTAGCTTGCCAGGCTCTCCGAGAGGGATGGAGGAATCAAACTTGGGTCAGCCATGTTGGCTGTGTGCAAGGCAAATGCCCTATCCGCTGTGCTATCGCTCCAGCCCATCACAGCAATATGAAGTAAATATGTTTCTGCCTGATAAGGGGAGAGGTTTTTTTGGAGGGGAAGAAACTGGGGACATTTGTGGAGGAAAGATCACACTAGTGGATAGACTGGATTGGATTGGAACATTGAATGCCTTAAACAACTGCATTATGATCAATTTGTTAAAACATAGTGGTAACACTGTCCATAGCACTGTCCTCCTGTTGTTCATCAATTTGCTCGAGTGGGCACCAGTAACTTCTCCATTGTGAGGTTTCTTGTTACTGTTTTTGGCACATCGAATACACCACGGTAAACTTGCCAGGCTCTGCTATGTGGGCAGGATACTCTTGGTAGCTTGTCAGGCTCTCCGACAGGGACCAAGGACTCGAACTGGGTCTGCCACGTGCAAGGCAAACGCCCTATCTGCTGTGTTATCATTCCAGCACAAAACATAGTGATATATAATAAAATTTAAAAACGAATTAAATAGTTGCAGATCTCATAGCACCAAGTCTTATGCCCAGTTCATTCCTGAAAAACTTTAAAGTTAATAGAATTTGAAGAACAACCAACAGTTCTGGAAGTTTCATGATATGGCACCCCTTTGAAAGAATCTTAACATAATATTCACATATTAGAGCCTCTGAGAAACTCACAGTAATGATATATTTTGAAAGATTTTATTAATCAAATGTTTACTTTAAATTTTCCCAATGTTTCCCAAGATTGGTTTGCTTGAAGAACTTGTTTTGTACTGCTTATCTATATATCTCAAGGGAGAACTATTCAAATGGAAACCAACTTAAGTAAAAGCTCATATAGTCCTTCTCAAGTTTAGAGAAGTAACTGAGTTTCAGGGAGTGAGGGACAGGGGGAAATTGTGGGGGAAAATACAGCAACTAAGCCAAGACATCTTCTCCTGCACCTTTTACTCCCTGTCACTCCTTAAGTGACCTCTCAGAATGCAAATAGTATAGGTCTGTACTGAATGCTTTCATATGGAACCAACTTTGTCCCCACATTCCAATCTAGTAAGTTAACAAGCAATGTAAGAATAAATCCAAAAGGGCCATTTGGGTAAGAAAATAAAGACCATAGAGAATGCAAGCAAAGAGATGGGGGAAAAGTAATTAATAAATGTTGCATGAGTGAGAAAATCAGTGAATGGGCAGGTGAATAGAGAGACAGAAACAAAAAAAATTGAGTAGATAAAGACATAAGGGAGCAGAAGAAAAAGTAAGCAAAGGATGAGGTAAATGCATGGGTACAGAAATAAATAAGATTAGCCACTGTAATACTTTCCAGAAAATTCAAAAGCTATACACAATAGAGTGGCATGTTGGTCATGTTAGCAATAGATGCAAGAATGTTTAGTGTCCAGTTAAGACCCAACACATAAGTTTGCCAAGAAGCCATAGTTAATCAATACTGAGTCTTTAAAGAAAGCAGGTTCATCCATGTATTTATTAAGTGTACTATATCCTTGTATATATTCATATATTCTGGGCTCTGGGGATACAGTAGTGAATAAACAAAGCCCCTACCTACAGGAAGCTTCCAATTAAAATATCCGGTGTCACAAAATCCAAGTGTGTTAGAATAGTTACTTTACAGATCCTGCAGCTCAACCCTCTCACTGCTTTAGATGGAAAAATTCAGACTCAGAATCTGAAGGCAAAAGAAGGCAAAAGAAATTCCCCACGGGATCTCCTCAAATGCTAGAAGTAATGCTGGAATTTAAACTCCAGTCTTGGCCATAAATTCAATGCTTATCCATCCACATCAGCCCGTCTAGGTTAAGGCAGTTCCAGAATGCTCAGTACAAACATAAAGGAAAGTTATGATGCCATAAATCACTGCTAAATCATCAAGATGCATATACTGTAGTCCTAACCTTGGTTAAGAATCTACATATTCCTAAGAAATTATGTCTTAGTCAAGCTTTCCTTGGTATGTAATAGCGATTAAAACAAATTACTATTATTTTATGGAATCAAATAAATTAACCAGAGTTCAAGATTATTAAAACTAGCAAAAGCAGTGACACCAATCATTTTGTATTCTCTCCAAAGAGGTAATAAGGAAATAGAAAATAAAAAAAGCACAGGTGTTGAAATCAAATTGAGTTCTGTGTCATACAAAAAATTCATATGTGATGAGAAAACTTACACTCAATTTTACCACTTGCAAAGTGAATTTTTATGGTACCTCCATGAGTACTCTAAGAAAATACTATATGTAAGCGTTGAAAAAGTGGTCATTCTCCATGCCTCTTCACACATTCTTCTTTTAATGTCCAATTTCCTTTTAATGTCCAATGTCCAAGCACCCAAACAGTTGTTTTTGTTTTTTTGTTTTTTGTCTTTTGGGTCACACCCAATGATCTACAGGGTTACTCCTGGCTCATGCACTCAGGAATTACTCCTGGCGGTGCTTGGGAGACCATATGGGATGCTGGGAATTGAACCCTGGTCAGTCACGTGCAAGGCTGTGCTATAGCTCCAGCCCCTGCATCCAAACTGTTTTTGCGAGACCCCAAAACAGTGATGATCATCATAAAAGGTCTGAACAATTATTTTAAGTATCACCACTGCTATAAAACGCTTTTATAAATTTGAAACAATTTTTTTGAATTACTGTGACATACACAGTTACAAATTTGTTCATGATTGGGTTTCAGTCACATAGTGTTCTTATACGCATCTCTTCACCACTTTGCCGTGAAACTTAATGGAATTTCTAGCTGGGCTCATCTCTCCCAGATAAAATCAGCTCCATCCATGTCATCCATCATCCAGCAGACTCTGATAGGAAGCAAATCGTCATTGTGAACCCACTCGGGATTTGAAACTTCTTTAAGAAGACCCAACATGAAAAACAAAGTAGGATGTCTTTTTACAGAATTTCTTGCAGAAATAGGAAACACTTTCTTTTGATTCTGTTTTAGTTTGGTTTGATTTTTTGGTTTTTGGGTCATCCCCAGCAGTGCTCAGGACTTATTCCTGTCTCTGCACTCAAGAGATTGCTCCAGGCAGGGCTCAAGGAACCATATGGGGTTCCAAAATTCAAACTCAGGTGAACCGTGTGCAAGGAAGATGCCCTATCCACTGTACTATCACTCCAGCCCCAAACACTTCCTTTTATGGCAAACCCAGAATGCAAAACAAAGGAAAAGCTTATGTTCTGGTCATTGTTTTCTTGTTTCCTTAAATGTTTCTGCTCTTCCTGGACCAAGAGAAGTTTTTCTCCTCTTCCTCCCCTCCAGGGCCTAATATTTCTTAAAAGCTGTTGTCTATCTAATTTCTCTTTCAGACTGAGAACTCTGCACTCAATAAACCACCCTGGGCCACATAACACTAAGTTAGTATGAGATTTTGCTCCTTTTACATACCAGAGTCACACTCTTTGATAACATGAAGAAGTTATAAACAATGGACCTAATGGTACTCCTTATAATTTTTAAGGGGATTAAAGTCTCTGATAGGGAATATTGCATAGGGAATCCTGATAATGAGTTTTGGGGTAATAGTATCAGGGACGCTGTCTCATTTGCCAAGGTGTCAAAAATCAAATGGGCTGGTCAAGTAATGAGATTTAAAGACGACCGCTGGACTAGAGCTGTTACTGACTGGATCCCACGGGATGTCAAAAGACTGCGTGGCTGCCCACCTACCAGATGGTCAGACTTCTTCGTGAAGATCATGAACGATCGGTTTGAGGCTCTTCATGTTCCCTGAGCGAACAGATGCCTTTGGGCTACACTGGCACGCGACAGGGACAAATGGAGGCATTACTGGCGCCCGCTCGAGCAAATTGATGACTAACAGGAAGTTAAGTGATTAAGTGAAGTGAAGAAGAAATTGCCTACTTCTTTCCATTGCATTAAACAGGTGGACCACATCCTTTTGAGATACAGATACTGAACTCTTTGGAAATGGAGAAAAGAGAGGCACAACCCAGAATCATAAACTTGACCTACCACTAGGAGAAGGATGGACTCCCAGCAGTGATCACGGCATAAGCTTACTCCTGGCTCTGTGCTCAGGGATCACTCCTGGTGGGGCATGGGGGAGCATATGAAATGCCAGTGGATTGAAATCGGGTTTTCTGTGTGCAAGGCAAGCACTCTGCTTGCTGTACTATCTCTGCATCCCCAAAGTCAATATATTCTACGTATATTTTGTAATATGTTAGACACTTCTCTTCCTAATGTTTGTTTTGTATATAAAGTGTTACATGAGGAGAAAATAAAACATGGTGCCAAATAAGCTAAGTATTGAAAATAAGGAGCAACTTTACTCAAATTTTAAAAAATTATTTACCAAACACCACTATGATTTTTATAACAACATTCTAGCTTACAGCAAAGAATAAGAGCAAAAACTTGTGGGTGTTAATTCTCTTTATTCACATATTTTATTCGTGTATATTGTTCAAAATACTATTGTTAAAAATTTCACTCAAGTCTGTAGCACTGTCCCCTCATTGTTCATCAATTTGCTCGAGCAGGCACAGTAACATCTCCATTGTAACACTTGTTGTTACTGTGTTTGGCATATTGAATATGTCACCGGTAGCTTGCTAGGCTTTGCTGTGCAGGTGAGATATTCTCAGTAGCTCTCCCAGAGGGGCGGAGGAATCGAACTCGGGTCGGCCAGGTCAGGTGCGTGGAAGGCAAACGCCCTACCCGCTCCAGCCCTCACTCAAGTCAACATTTGAAAATAAATATTAATTCTATTAAAGAGAGAGAGAGAGAGAGAGAGAGAGAGAGAGAGAGAGAGGTGGACACCCTCAGAAAACAAATTACAAAAGAATCTAATGGTCATGATAAAAAGGTGAAAGGACCAACCAAATCCAAAGTTTCTTCCATCTAACAACACCCCAGATTTACCTTTTATGTATGTAGAGAACTCTAAGTCAAGATAGTTTAGGAGAAATTGTGTATAGTGCTTTCCCTAAAACATTCTCTGCTCTTCTTCCTCTGGAGGAGCCCACGTTCCTTCTTGAGCATGTATCTTGCTCACCTTTCTCTCTCCTCACATTTCTCTACTAAAAGTATACTTCTTTCAATGAAACTATTTCGCTTCATAAAAAAAATATTTGAGCAATATGCCCCCAAACTCACAGTCTGTACAACAGATCTGGAACTTGAATTCTTTCATTTGGTGGAGTTTTCATATTTCCAGCCTTTGGTCAGGGAAGGGGGGATTACCTTGCCTGACATTTTGGCAATTTCCCTAGTCACAGTTGGAAGCCAGAAGTACAGAAATGAGTGAAATAGTAAAATAATGAAAAACAAAAGTCAAATATTTTCCTCCAGCAGAATAAAAAGAAAAGTTAAAACATAACTCTGTTTGACTTTTTAGTCAAAGCGCAGGACCAAGCCTTAGCTCTGTAAACCTTTGCCCCATGCTCTAATTTCATAATATTCTACCTGATCCATGATGGTCACATTATTTAATCCCAGGAACCACCAAGACCGGTGGCTCTTGTCAGGAATTCTCTGGTTATGTTCTTTGGAAAGACATTACATGAGCACAAGTCTTTCTAGCACTGAAAGAAAACAAAGCTTGCCAATGCCATGTGCTTCAATACTGCTAGCAGCCAATGATGGGAGATGCAGCCATCTGAATCCACACTGCAATTAGCATCGGGGTTTTGTACCATTCTTCAACCAGACTGTGAATCTGCAGTTCAGTCCCTTCCAATTTAGCAGAAAAGAACAGCTTTCATGCCACCTCACTATTGCCCTCATCGTCATGGCTGGAAGAAATCACACATTCTTTGGGGCATAATCAAAGACACAGCAGAGAAGTGAAGAAGGGAACTGGACATGTCCAACAATTCCAGCTATTGTGTGCTCCAGAAGGTGGACTGACAAAACCCCGACAGATATGCTTGCTCACTGCAGGATATAACAGAGGTTGATATTAACAAAGGAGAAACAATAAACCCAAACTGCACAAAAGAGGAAAGACTATGAACAGTGCATCATTCCTGGGAGGGTGAGAAGAACACAACAGAGAGGGTTATGTCCAGCAAATCTAAACATGGTCATTTATGGAATTCTGGTTATGAGAACAGTCAGTGGAAAATAAAGCATGATGCCTTTTTTACAAATGATAAAGTATTTGAAAATAATTGAAGTGAGTTCTCTCACCCCTAAGTAGGAAAATAAAAATAACCCTTCCCTTTCAGGCCTGCAACTTTTCAACTTAATAAAAGTTTCCAGAAACTACAAACTTGAAAGACAGAGTAAGCAACTTTTTTGTTTGAGACCACACCTGGCAGTGCCCAGGAGCAAGTCCTGGCTCATGGGACACTTCTGGCAGTGCTCAGGGTACCATACAGTGCTCAGGATAAAATCTGGGGTTCCTGCAGGCAAAGCATGTGATCTGGCCCATTGAGATCGCTCCCCAGCCCCTGAGTATAAGAAGTGTGATAGGATTCAAGAGTAAGACCACGATAAAATTTATGAAAGAAGCCAAGAAAGTGATCTTGGGGTCCCATCTCCATGAGAACAATGATTGACTTTGCAAGTGCAGAGGTTTAATTAAGGCCGCATAATTAAGTACTTTCTGTCTCCCTGAAGAAGACCATAAAATACTCCCTGTATAAAACATTTTCAAAGATGCTTCCTAAGGCATCTTTGAAAGTGAAAGAGAAAAAAAAGGAAAAGCATTGTAAGTGCTTCAAGAATCGGGTGATTCAGTTAAAGCTTTGATAAACTGCCCATTCTACTAGACCCCTACACAGTGGGATGAAGCAGCAAGCCCTCCCCCCACCCACCACCACCACCAATGAAACTCAACAACCTCCAAAATCACTAAAGTCAGTGGCACCTGCAAATGACTAAATCCTGATTTTTTTGAGAGCTACCTGCAAATCAGGCCCAGAGTTTGACTCTTCTTCTCTGTTCGCTGACTTTCACAAAATCAGCTGTGCAATCAAAGAAAATTCAATGTAGAATGTTCTAGAGTAATTTCACCTGGGCATTCTGAGACCATGTAACAGAAAGGGTGCTATTTGCATTCCTAAGTGGAGAAGAGGCTAAGACATGTCAGGCAAAAGGAACAGTTTTGAGCCAAGCCTGGCGGGGGAGGGGTGGAGGTGTAAAGAAACATGGGAATGCATTCAATTTCTGGTTAGAAAAGCCAAAAAAAGTTGTCTGCAGGCAGAAGTTGTGGAGGCTGCAGCCAGAGATGTGGGCAAGAGAGAAATCATAAAGGGCTCCCCTGTGTGCCAAGACAAGGAGCCTGGCATCTCTCCAGTAGCCGAGGGGAACCACGGAGAGCTTTCAGACACAGGAGTGACGTGGGCTTGAAGAGAACTCCCTCTGGGGCTCTGTGAAGGGAGATTGTCGTGGGGAGAGGGAGAAGGAAGGCACAGAGGCAAGTTAGGAGAAGTTTTATTGCTACTTCTTGTGTGGAACTTCTGTTCTGGAGGAAACAATGAAGGAGTAAGTCATGTGGTCTAACAACCTTCCACAGGGATACTGTAGGGGTTTTTGAGCATCAGGGAAGAGGAAATGTGTGTTGTGGACTAAAGATATGGTACCCAGAAGAGGCAGGCAGCACCGTATGGTGGTCTCTGAGAAAGAAAAGCCCAACAAAATCCAACTTTGCAAACTTTGACTTGTCTGGCACTGGGCAACTCCACCAACCCCATGGAGTCACATCTCCTGGTATATCACATGGCCGAAGTAACACCAACCTGGCCAACCTGGCCAGTTTGCTAGTTTTGGTGAGTGAAAGAAGCGTGCAAGGTCCCTGGAAGAGCATCAGGCACAGAGGGGTTCTTCTTGAGAGGGAACCACCAGTATTCCTGAGGAAAAGCCTGGTTTTGCTCTCAGGAAACCTCCATTCACCAAGACAGAGACTTCCTCTGCAGAGCTCCAGTAACCAAAGCAAACAGAGAAGCAGGGATGAACCTGGAGTTATTACCTACCCAAGAGGCTCAGGTGTCCCTTTGATGGAAAGTAAAAACCAGCCTGAGTCTAACAAGCCCATACACACCGATCAGAGTTGCCTATTCTCAGCAGCCCTGGGCACATTCCCACATAACCTAGTTTAACAAGCTGCCCTGGCCCTGTGCCCAGCTTCCAATCAGAATCTCTGAGACCCAGAGATTATCTGACAATTTCTTTCTCTCTAGGAGGGCACCGATAGTATAGAACGGGGGTACTGACATCACCTACAGGCAAAATTTCTTCTAGGCAGCAACATCACCACTCTCCTGACCCAAGTCTCTGAACACAACTGCCACCTTCATCACAGCAAACATGCTATTCAGGAACCACTGTGGTTCTAGAATTACGGCTCATGGTTGCAAAGATTCTGATATTCCTGGCTCAGGCAGTGTGGAGATTTAGGCTCTTAGAAAATGAGGGTATGGGTGCTTGAAGACGAGACTCAGTTGACAAACTATCATCATTCCTTCTCATATCTTTACTCTCATCCTCTTACTTGCTATAAACATTCTAGAAAACTCCAGTGTCACCATGCAAACAGCAAATGTCTCCATCCCTCTACCACCTTATGTTTCTTAGAGCACCGCTACCTGCTGTTGCTGTCTAGTGAGGCAATAGCACTGAGATCTAGAAATCCTTCTCTGCTTTCCCCAGGAGACTCAAACATTCTTGGCAAAACATTAGTGATCCTTCCAAATCCAGCAACTCTCTCCTTACTTGGCCCCATGTTAGCATTCACCACATGGACCACTCACTGTTACTGGAAGCAGGCCCTCTCTTGGAATCCTGATACTTTTCCCACTTTCCCTTCTCCCGCCCCCAGCACTAATTCATACCAACTGACCTTTTTCCTTCTGCTTATCTCTCAGTGGGAGCTTTTTGAATTTTTCTTCCAGGGTCCCTTCTCTATCTTTAATTCTCTTGTTAGAAAATGCCACGGATATATCTACCCCAGTTTCAAATACCTTCTACTCTCATAAGAATAAAAAATCTGGGGCTGGAATGATAGTAGACCAGGTAGGGCATTTGCCTTGCATGCAGCCAACCCGGGTTTGATTCCCAGCACCCCATATGGTCTCCCGAGCACCACCAGGAGTAATTCCTGAGTGCAAAGCCGGGAGTAACCTCTGAGCAGTGCTGGGTGTGACACACAAGGCAAAAAAAGAAAAGAAAGGAATGAAGAATCTCCCATTCTAGGCTCCCTCTATCCTCTCAGCCCTCTCTCCTCCCACCTCAAACACTCCCTCCACCCTGCCTCCTGTGTCTCGAACAGCAAAGGAAGTCCCATGAAGGAAATTCACACTTTCTTGTCCTGTGACACCACTGTCCAAATCCACACTTGACTGTTCCAGCCAATACTGTCACCTGCCAATTATTGCTGCTTTGATGATGCCACTGCAATTCACCCAAAATTATGCTCTCAGAAGACCTCCATTCACCAAGACAGAGACTTCCTCTGCAGAGCTCCAGTAACCAAAGCAAACAGAGAAGCAGGGACGAACCTGGAGTTATTACCTACCCAAGAGGCTCAGGTGTCCCATTGATGGAAAGTAAAAACCAGCCTGAGTCTAACAAGCCCATTTGGCTCTGACAGATACAGGTGTCAAACCCTGAGTCTTCTCTAGGATCTTAGAACCCAGGGAAAGCTCACACTCTCCCTCCTTCTACCTTGTACTCACCATTTACTGTGGTGCATTGTCCTCTGCCCTTCTGTATCTTCCGCCCTAACTCCATGTCGATTTCTTGTCTAATCTGTTTTCCTGCTTGATTTCTCTCTCCTATTCTGATTCTCCTCCTCCTTGCAGGCTCTCTAATGTACATTCTCTAAAGGCTCACTCTTGACCATTCATCCACTACCACAATCCCTCAGCCCCATACGCCTTCCACAGCATGACCTTCAAGAGCCTCCATAGTGCAGTGAGAACACAATCCATCTCTCTCTTGCTGGATTGACCACTTATGGGATATAATTATTTACCAGCCAACCTGGTGCTCAGTAATGTTCAATAGACATTTAAATCAATGAATAAAGCTCAAGCTATTGGCACTGTCAAGATATCCGGCCATCCCCTCTATAATCAAAATGCCCATTCTCTGGTTACTTTAGGATTAAAAAGAGCTCCTTGAGTACAGCTATATAAGATCTACTATTGTAGACAAATATTTCTAGAAGAGATAAATGCCCTACCATAACTTTTATACCATTAAACTGCTTCTCATTATTCATTCACACCACACACAATGAAATTATTTCATCAATATTTTAATTTGATCCAATCAAGTCAAAATACAATGAGATCGCTTTATTTAACATAGATGGAATAGGGAAAAGTGAGATTGGAGGGCTTGAGGGAGATAGCAGAGTAGATACAATGCTTGCCTTGCACATATCCAACCCAAATCCAACCCTGGCACCCTACATGATCTCCCAAGAATCTCTAGGAGTGATCCCTAAGCCCAGAGCATGGAGTAATCCCTGAGCACTGACAGGTGTGCTTCAAAAACAAGAACAAAAATACCATGACTATTCAATAACCTGTGTGATAAACTGAGACAGCAAAAGCAGATGATGGTACAGGTGACGCAAGGAAACAAGAAGCTACAGTCAGTCGAGTTAATAGTACCTTGATATTTAATAGCATTTGGCTCTGACTGATACAGGTGTCAAACTCTGCCATTGATACAGCAAGACCGGATTCACATTTGCATCCTTGACTCAGTTTCCTTGACTCTCTATGGCTCCCCATTCTCGTGGGTATGTGCCTGTAAAGCCATTCATTCATTTATAGACAAATGTACCAGATCTGTGAGCCACTCAGTCACAGGAGGACTCTGAAGTCTGAGTCTATTTTCTAGGATCTTAGAAACCCAGGAACACCAGATTGTGGGCACACTTTGGGGGCTGGTGGAGTCTATGACTTTGTTACTCCCTTTTCTTTAAAGCAGGTTTCTCAGCCTCAGCAATACTGGTACTTGGGGTTAAATAATTCTTTATTGGTGAAGGGAGGGTCTCTGTCTCTTACATTGTAGGACATCTAGCAACATCCTTGGCCTCTATCTCTGGCAGCCATAGCCCATCCTCCACGTGCCTTGCAAACCAAAAACACCTACTACACATTATGTGTTCCATGGGACACAAACTGTCTCCACTCTAGAGAGCCACTAGCTTCTGCCTCAGAGCCATCCACACAGGACTCAGCCCTAGCAATGCTCTGGGCAGCCCTGCCTGGATTTGACACTTTTACTTCAGCAGATGAGTTGGTTCTTAAGAGAATAATATCTGCAACTTTCTGCATTACCAAGCATAAAATAAACATCTGCATGTGAATCAAAATTGAAAGAGCTATTGAAAACATGGTGACAGATGACTGATCAGGATGGATTTTCACTGTGTTAGCTTGCTTGTTTTCATCATTGAGAAGGAGAATTATCCACCATGAGTGTCCATTTGTTTACAAACCATTAGATGAGCCTATCAGTTAGCTCAGTGCCTCTCAACATTTCTCCATGGCCCCTTTCTGACCTTGATTCCTTTCTGTGGCCCCTTTTCAGTCTCGCACCATGGTCCCTTATTTATGCTATTTTTTATTGGTCTGGAATCACACCCTGTGGTATTCAGGACTTACTTTTGATTCTGTGCTCAGGAATTACTCCTGGTGGTGCTCAGGAATATATAGGGTGCTGGGGATTTAGCCTGGGTTAGCTGCATGCATGGCAAGACCCCATTTCCTGTATTATCACTTCAACCCATTTATGCACATTTCACCTATTACCCTCTTGGGCTGAAGGGATAGCACAGTAGGTAGGGCATTTGCCTTGCACGCAGCCAACCCAGGTTCAATTCCTCCATCCCTCTCAGAGAACCCGGCAAGCTACCAAGAGTATCCTGCCCACATGGCAGAGCCTGGCAAGCTCTCCGTGGCATATTCAATATGCCATAAACAGTAACAACAAATTTCACAATGGAAACGTTACTGGTGCCCGTTTGAGCAAATTGTTGAACAACAGGAAGACAGTGCTACAGTGCTACCCTCTTGAAATGTCCTGGGGAGGCAAAAGGTAGACACAAGTAAATAAACACTGCATTAGCCAACCAACCTGAAGTCCTGAAACTGCTCAGCTCATTAGCCATTTGCAAGAAGTTCTTGCATTTCCAGGACACCTGGCATTTTTGTCACTCTCTCCCAAAGGATAAGAACCTTGTGGCCCATGCCAATTCTCAAGGCCACTGTAGCTCCCAAAAGATTACCAAAAGATCTTTGCTCTCTGAGCCCTACCAAATACCTAGAATTTGCTATAGACCAGACACTGAAGCTTTGTATATGTCCAATTAGTCAAACTTAACACAAGCTAGAAAACTGGGTATTATTGTCACCACATTAAAGAGGAAGGAACTGAGTCACAGAGAGGTTTAACAAGCTGTTTAGAGTCACACAGCCAGTGAGGGACAGAGTTCAAGTCAAAACCCAGCTCTTGGGACACCATTGTCAGCACTCTTTTCCACAGCCATACTCTGCTCCCGTTGCAAAAGTTTAACTAAAATTATTCAGGACAGGCCCCTGAGACAGGTATGGAAATCAAAACTGTTCTGCTCTCCTCTTTCACTTCAGGGGGAAATGTATCCAAGCAGATACTTGACATCAAACCAACAATAACTCCCAATTGACATAATATTTTAAAAAATCGTATAAGAACCATGTAGAGCAGTGTTTGGCTGTCATTTTCAAACTTCCAGAGTCTTCCCATAACACAGGCAGCTACATGCAGGGCTGAGGGTAAGGCAGAAGCCCAAGAATTCTGACTTGGAGGGCTTTCCTCCTATCTCCTCCTCAGCAACTCCAAGTCACTGGCTCAGAGCAGGAAAACATTCATTAGCCTTTTGTTACCATTTCAAACCAGGGACCTCCTCACTCTGCCCACACAACTCCAGGGGTAGTCTGGGACAGGGATGAAGAGACCAGATTGATGGGGCTATTCCAAAACACAAATAATATATTTCCTCCCGAATATGAAAACAACACTTGCAGCCAGGGTGTAATAATAGGCTTTCCCAGTATGGCTGCTCTCTGTTACAAGTGTCCTTTGATTATGCTTCTAAGTATAACATGTCTAGATTTCTTCCTTCCTTTTCTTCTCTTGTCTTTTCTTCTCTGCTAAGAGACTGTCCTGACTTTGTGATTTGCACCCGCTCTTATGCTGCTACCTGAACACCCCGACATGAACAGAAGAATACAGGCTGTCTCATCTGTAAGCCTAGGGGAGGAGACAGAGAAATAAGCAACCCCAAAAGAGAATGCATGAACTGAACGAGTTGTGTTCCTATTTCCTCAAAGAGCCGGGAACAATCAGCATAGCATGTGGAGATCGTTCACTCAGTAGGAATGCTGGAGATCAGAATCGCACAAGGTGTTTCAGAAAAAGCAGAATTTGCATTCGACTGCAGATCTGGGCTTCGGAATTTGGAAGGAAAGTAAGACTTTGATGGGACTCTTGAATTCTCTGATAAGAGCTCCTAATTTAAAAAAAAAAGTGAAATCAAAGCAATTTTCTTTTTCCCTTAGAGAATAAAGTAGAGAGAGATAAGGAATATGTCTAATGAGCACTTCTTTTCTTATTCCTCATAAAATAATCATTTATATTTTATGGTGTCTTAGTTGTGCATGCATTATCTCAGTTTTGCCTTTGAACCACCACCATTGCAGTGAGATTTTGATCTCTTTTGTGCTCTGAGAAAATGGAGACTGGGAGAGGTAAGAGGTTCCATAGAGAATGCATCTCTGGCCAAGAAAGAAGCAGACCGCTCCAATCCAGCACATCTACCTGCACGTCGGGGCGCTCCCTCTAGACTACAATGCCACAGTGCGTGCCACAAATCCTGGGAAACATGTAATGTTATTCAACCGCTGTCTCCCAGGCATCACACGTGGAGTGGAAGGTGTGTTCAAGAGGCTCTGGGGTGTTGAGAAGAGAGTAAAGTGGGTTTTAATGGAAAAGATTGTTCTACTTATAGCGGCTCAAAAAAAAAAAAAAGTGAATCACTCTTCAGGCCTGACATGTTTTGAGAGACAGACATGCCTGTAAATTTGGCCAGACTCATGGGTGCCAGATGATAATTGACAAAGACCCTAGGGCTTGGTGATCAAGCCAGGACTTCCTCGTGTTCCTCACTGGGCTCTCGAGGGGCCAAGTGCGGTGCATAATTAAGTCAGAAGGAGGCAGAGGGGAAGAGATGGGTCATTTTCTCTATGGAGAGGCTTTCGTCTTGGCAAGATGCAGAATGACACACTTCAGGCAGCAAAAGATCATTTCCATAAAAGTCAGTGGGGAGGGAGGGAAGTAGCACAGTTACTGAAAGACAAACAAAGCCCAAATACCATAAACAGAGTATGGAGTTCCCAACCAGAGGCACAATTATCTCTTACCTCAAACTTGGACAGGGCCCAAGCGAGCATTATAAAAGATTTTCTCATGCACATGAGTAATTGCCCCACTCATTAAAATGTTGTAGATGAGCCTCAGTTGGAAAACAGCAAAGTGTGGATTCCAATGCAGGACGTAGAGGAGATTTTAAGGGGCCTGACAAAGTTCTAGCAAAGAATGTTCAGGCAATGCAACTATAAGGTCCAACAGTGACCACAGTGGGAACGAAGAATCGAAGGAATAAGACATATCACCCATATGAACGCCAATATTACACACCCACAGATGCCTAGGATTTTTCTTTTCTTTTTAATTTTTTTTAATAGCACAGTGGTAGGGCGTTTGCCTTGCACGCAGCTGGCCCAGCCGAGCCTGGTTCGATTCCTCCACTGCTCTCAGAAGGCCCGGCAAGCTACCAAGAGTATCTCGCCCACACGGCAAAGCCTGGCAAGCTACCCGTGATGTATTCAGTATGCCAAACACAGTAACAACGAGTCCACGATGGAGATGTTACTGGGCCCGCTCGAGCAAGCAAAATCGATGAACAACAGGAGCACCGTGCTACTGTCTGAATGAATCGCCATGAGGTACAGATACAGACTTACAAACTTTCATGATTGTGTTTCAATCAAACAATGTTCTAGTATCCATCCCTCCACCAGTGCCCATTCTCCACCACCAATGTCCCCAGTATCCCTCCTCCCACCCCCGGTTTCTGTGGCACATTCCCTCTCTCTCTCTCTCTCTCTCTCTCTCTCTCTCTCTCTCTCTCTCTCTCTCTCTCTCTCTCCTTTTATGGTTTGCTGTACTGTTCTCTGCTTTCATATGTAAAATGTGTTACTTGAGCATTGCTTCATCTGTATTGATGCTAAGCAGCCTTAATATTTTTCCATCTTCAATTTAACTAAAACATGAGTTCAGACAAATAAATTAAATTATCTATGTCCAGAAAAAAAAAGAATGAGGTGAAGTGTTTTTTTTTTCAGTTTTACTCACAGCTTAACCACTAGGAGCACCTTCTTCTTTAACCAATACCTGATACAAAGAAAGAAGGGGAAAGATTGATAATAATGTAAAGTAATGAAACTGAGATGCGAGTGGGATTTGACTATATGGCAAAGAACCACGGCTGTTATCACTGATCTACAAGTCTGGGGGCAATGTTTCTCCATCTGAGACATTTTCATGACATTTCAAGGCTGCCAAATCAACCCAAAAAGAATATGCATACAAATGTCAAGTCTGGCAAGGTCTAGTTCAATACTTAATTGATCATATATCACCTGATCCTCTAAGTCATCAGATTTGAAATAATCAGATTTACATTTTAAATGAAGTAAATACATTTAATACCAAATGAATATTCTACGAAAAATACTAAAAGCACCAGTGACTTGCTTGATAATGTTAACATGTCAGAAGAAAGAGCAGCATGAAAGGGAGAAAGAAACAAAGATTAATGATTTTGAAAAAAGAGTTGATGGATCTGAGTACCTAACTATAAGATACTTCCATGCTAGGCTAGCCAGGGTGAGATACTTCACATGCTATTTATTATATTTCAAAGAGAAGAAAAGAGAAAGAAGAAAAATGGAGACATTTAGCGTTGTTCTCTGCTTTCATATGTAAAATGTGTTACTTGAGCATTGCTTCTTTGCTGTTATTTATACCATCTGTCACCAAAGATGGATAGAGTTACTATTATTCCTCTGTACTACAGAACAAAGGTTTCTGAATGCTCCCTCAAAAAGTTGCAAGCATGTGACATATTCAAATAGTCATTGTACTATCTCTCTAGTCTTTACATGTGATACCTTCAGATTTTATTTAAAAAAATTTATCCTTAAATGGTTTAACAAGGGCAATATTATATGACAGGAATAATATAGGAAGGTCTCCACAAAATTTTTTGGAAAAAGAACTGCCCAACCAGTCACTCTTAAGAAGAACTTATGCCCATGAGTGACCAGAGAAGTTGAAAGTATAGCAAGTTCATTGTAACAACCTTTAAAATGATAGTGGCCCCAACAAGAATGAATGTCTATCAAAATCACATATGCTTCTCCTCTATTTTATAACATGTCTTTTCATATATGTTTACTCTAGTATGTTTGAAAAACACAAAAAGGTATCTTTAAGGTAAGAGATAACCACTTTCAATATTGGTTGTATTTCTCTCAGTTGATAAATAGATGTAAGTAGATGTACTTTAGATTTATATAGTACCATTGTACATTGTAGCACCATTTGAGACATTAACAATTTTTCTCCTTTACATGATAAACTGAGTATTAACATTAAATGTTTTAGTAACATCATTTTATTGGCTAAATAATACCTTATACTATAAATACATCAAAGCCGCTCTTCCATCAATCAATGGAAGTGGCTGGTTTGTTTTCAGATTTTTCTTAGCATTAATAATACCCAAAATAGTCTTCATACTTAAACCTGATGATTCTTCTACATTAGTCAGATCTAGACAAGATGGAAAATAGCAGTAAATTTTATAAAAATATATATATTTAGGGAAATGAGATCCATTTATTACTGGATTTGGCATATCAATTTGGTCTATTTGGCATAGACCACGGATAGCTTGCCAGGCTCTGCCGTGCGGGTTGGATATTTAAGGATATTTAAGGTACCCTAAATGATCAGTTTGAGGCTCTACATGTTCCTAAAACGAACAGATACCATTGGGCTACGCTAGCACGCAACCGGGATGAATGGAGACGTTACTGGCACCCGCTCGAGTAAATCGATGAATAACGGGGATTAAGTGATTAAGTGATTAAGTGATATATATTTAGATCCTAGCTAGTGGTGGTTTTAAGAAAGACTATCAGTGATGGTAAGGAGATCTGGAAACAGTGGGTATACACCCACTTCCAGGTATGAAGAGCAAAGGGGATGGGCAGGGGCCAGAATCCAGGGAGCACTGTAGCAGGAGGAGAAGCCAGCTGACAAAGGGTGCAATCATGACCAAAAAAGGCAACAACTCTCCAATCCAGCAGAGAGGGAGACAGATGGCAAAGACCCTAACTCTCTCTCACCTACTTTCTGATTTCCCTAACTCCCCAACAATAGAACTCTGCCAGCAGATAGAGGGCCAGAGAGTGGGGCTGATGTGGGCCGTTAGTTTTCTCCCTAGGCACCAAGTGTGATGGAAAAGATATTGTATGTAAATGGAGAGAATAATAGAGAATATCCAGCTCTGCTAGTGTTCCCAAGAGTTTCTCCAGGAAACACTGAGGTGATTCCATGTTACAGGGATGTGGCCTTGAGTATAATTTGGGAAATATTCTGTTTGTTTACTTAAAGAAAGTAGATCTCCAGGAGAATACTGATTTTGTATTTTTTTTTCTGAAAAGGGGAAAGTAGGCAAAATATGTTTCAGAACCTTAGAGCTACCCCACGAATGATGAAACGTTTTAAAATAAATCACTGTCACTGTCCTCCTGTTGTTCATCGATTTGCTCGAGAGGGCCCAGTAACGTCTCTGTTGTGACACTTATTACTGTGTTTGGCATATTGAATATGTCACGGGTAGCTTGCCAAGCTTTGCCTGCTGTGGGGGCTCGTTACTCTCGGTAGCTTGCTGGGCTCTCCAAGAGGGGTGGAGGAATCGAACTCGGGTCAGCCACATTTGCTGTGTGCAAGGCAAACGCCCTACCCGCTGTGCTATCGCTCCAGCCCTTAAAATAAATACTGATGGTCAATACCTCTAAAGTTTCACTGTCTGAGTGCCAGGTGAGCACAAAACAGTCTACCTTGTCCAGGCCTATGCCAAGTGTGGGACTGGGTCAAGCCTTCCTCCACGTCCTACTCTTCACAGCCACTAAGGCTACTATCAAGTGACTCCTACTTGGTTCCCAAGCCAGTGCTTCCTGAGGAAGCCAGCATACTCAAGAAATTCTGAAATAAGACTTGATGTCTAAGCCAAGAAAACCATGCATCAAGTGTGATTCCCATCTCAATTATTGAAACATGGATTCTTCCTTGGATTCCAATTTTGAGTCCATATTCACTGTTACAGAGGGAAATCCTGGACTGGAGAGACAGCATGGCAGGGGTAGGGCACTTGCCGTGCATGTGGCCAATCCAGGGTTTGATTCCCAGCACTGTGTATGGTCCTCCAAGTTCCTCCAGACCTGACCCCTGAACACAGAGCCAGGAGTAAGCTAGGGGTGGCCCCAAATCCAAAAACAAGGAGAGGCAAACAGAGACATGGGAGGGAACCCTGCTCTTAAAACAAACTATTAATGGTTTGCAGCCTTGTCATGCTTCCTTATTCCAGGCAAGACTGTCTTCCTGAGGGTTGATCCCCACTTCATCTATAAGTAAGTTAAATCTCAGTTAAATATCCGTAGTTGTGCCCATGAAAGGAGTAAAATCACCACTTGCTGGAAATACTTCCTGTCAGTGTCTTCGGCCAAGCTGAATACTGTCAAATATAGCCTCAATGGAAACAAAAATGAGGCATCCTTAGGTAGTGAGTTTGGGTTCAGTCTCGTTATGAGTTTAACATAACAGGTGCAACACAAGCTTAATCTTCTACTCACTGAGGTTCCATTATGCTTTGCAACTGATTGTGCAATAACTAGTTAAACCCAAAGGTTTGTTAAGTGTGAGAAAAGACAATAAAATCCAGGTGATTTGGCTGTTGTCTTTGGTAATGATGTCACCTCCTTTTAAATGCCTCTGACCCTCATAGGTCCAGCATATGGGGCTTAAATAGTCTTCCTAAGACCTGGCAAGTAATTTAGAAAATTGTCTTCTATGATGCAGAGAAATACCTCATTTTTATTGTCTGATATACAGAAATGAACTCTTTTCCTGGGTCCTTGGACTTGAAATATACTTCCTGTATTATTGTAGGAAGACTTGCCTCATTGGGGTCTGCATCCTAATTGCTTTTGAAGTCAATAAACATCAGAAGTTAATTCCAATGAGGTCCTCTAGGTCTCAGGCATGCTTTGGTGCTTTATAAATTGCATTAAAGGCTAATTTAAGCACATGCTGTCCAATAGACATTGTCCTGTGTATCTCTATGTCTTTATTTTCAATAGCACAAACTCAAGTCCTGTCTTTGTTTTGTCAGGTGGGTCCTATTAAATTCTTGTATTAAACTCTGTCTCTTTTGATGTCCCAGATCTCATCCATCTGTTTTGCTATTTTAATGACTTTATTTAGAATTTTTTTCAAGGCTAATGGAAATGTTTGAAGGATAGAGAGTCTGGTTAATTGATCTTTCAGCTAACTGATGCTTATTGTCCTCCAATACATTTAGATTTTTGTGTTTCATTTTATCTCATTTCAAATTTCTCTTTGTTTCAGCTACCCATCTCTCTATTCAGAAAGCTCTCTCTTTCAAAAAAATTAATAAGCTCCTTTCTTCTCTCAGATGTGGGGCTTGAAGTTAGATTCCATGGGGACTAGATAAGGGACTGTATAAGGGAATAAACTACCAGAGCACCACAGAGAAGGAAGAATGCCATCAGGAAGACAAACCCGAATCCAAGAAGCAACCACAACTAAACATAAGCATCAAGGATAAAAGTATAAGAATAAAATCATAAAGAAACAGCATAAACTGAGAGCTATAGAGACTGAAAATACAGAAAGAGGAATAGAAACTAGCAGAAGGTATTATAGAATATTGCTCCCGACACAGGAATTTCTATCTTTTTCAGAATACTTCGGATGGGTATTTGATCATGGTATGACCGAAATCCAAGCACAAAAATTTGTAAGTCGACAACTGTACCTCATGGTGTTTCACTAATAAAAATTTTAAAAAAATACTTCTCAAAACTTGTATCAAAAAAACTGAATAACGAAACTCAGGCTTGCTTGATGTTAGTTATATCAACGAACACTTTTCTACAAATTTTAAACAATGTCCTTTACTATAGTATATGTTGTTTTTTCTTAATTTTTTTAATTAGTGAAACACCATGAGGTACAGTTATAGACTTATAAACTTTTGTGCTTGGGTTTCAGTTATACAATGATCAAGTACCCATCCCTCCAACAGTGCCCATCCTCCACCACCACTGGTCCAGAATACCTTAATACCATAATTGCTATTTAATTAAAAGTTTTAAATCATCCATCAACAAAACATTTCTACTTTGTATGTTCAAATGTATGTATTTATACACCAGAAGACAAACAAGATGTTTTATCTTATCATATTAAACTCATAATTAGGGAAAGGGCTCCCAAGTTTATTTGACCAACTAACCTGTTTTCAGCAGGAAAACAATTCACTAGTGGCCTCTCATATCTACCTTCTTTAAATAGAAAACATCACCAGTTGCATTAGAGGTTACTGTAAATCCCTTGATTGTTTCAGGGATGATGATATTGCCCATTTTGGGAAACATTGGCTTATAGTCTTCAAGTTCTACACATTAGAAGAATGCTGTCGGATGCCACTATTTCACTCTGGGTGCCCCAGAGGTAAGTGGGTGAAACCCCTCCCCACCCCAAGGGACCCAGCCCCAGCAGTCAGAAACCTCCAGAACTCAACTGCCACCATGCTCAGGGTCACTCTCCACATGCTTGGGTCAAGCCTCACCCACAAGTGAACCTATTCCTGAATGACAAAGTCACACTTGCAGCCACGCAACACTTCATACCACACACCCTACTCATACTCCAAGAGTACCGCACCACATTTGATGGTGTTCAAAGTATGAGGCAACCAATCTTAGAGGGAAATATTTTTTAACAGATATTTATATATACCCCTGCACTGTAGCACTGTTGTCCCGTTGTTCATCGATTTGCTCGAGCGGACACCAGTAACATCTCCATTGTGAGATTTGTTGTTACTGTTTTTGGCATATCAAATACACCACGAATATATATATATATATATATATATATATATATATATATATATATATGGCTCAACCTTTAACAACATGTTAGTGATCTCTTATAGAAGGGCTTAAAGGCCTCTTGGTGAAATACAACAATCTTCAAACTCATTCCTCTAAGGATACTTTTTGTAGCATTTTCGGAGGTTTTTCATAACAAACAATACAAGATACATTATTTTGGTTCTTCTTTGAGGCAGGAATTGAGGTTCAGGATGCAAACATTGGGAATGTGGTTGTGGGACGGTGTAATGGTGGTGAGGTTGGTGTTTGAATATTAAATGTAATCAAATATTGTGAACAACCTTATGAAATAAAAAAATTAAAAAGGAATAAGTAGGTTAATAAGTAGATAAATTGTCCTTGGTTTCCACCAAATGCATGAGCATCACATTTCAGAACCATGATGAAGATGATCGGACACAAAGTTTCTAAATAGATGAGGAAGGTGAAGTTGAGAGCACAGTATCTAAAAGTTGGGTAACTTGGACAACTACTTCTAGTTCATGAAAAATAATTTACTGAGCACAATGGGAACTTCTGAATCAGTCCTAAACGTGAAACAAGTATACCCCACCCTAAATTTGGAATTAAGTAATTGTTTTAAATATGACAAGTTCATATTGTCCAGGGGCTGCTTAAAGTATTAAGAAGGAACTGCCAAGGTGTGGCACTAATGGGGGAATAAATATTCAGTCTGAACTCCAGAGAGAAATTTTCAACCAGAGAAATTTTCCATTCATGTAATCAACACCCTGAGAGAATCCAGCTATAAAGGTGGAGTGAGAATGAGTGCAGAAAGGCATAAACCACATTCATGCAGTCTCAAACTAAGAATCCAAATATCAAAACCAGAATGGGTGAAACTGACCAATTTGAGAGATGCTGGAGGAAAACCCAGATGAGAGCAGAGTGACCTCCTACTCAACTTCAGTGAAAAAGAATCAAAAGCCTATCAGAACCTTTAAGTTCTTTGAACTGTGTTGTACTGTGCATTTATGAACCATCCCTGTATTACAATGACGGTTAAGTCATTGTCAACAAATATTTTTATATTCTTCATAAAGCACCTCCCCAATTATTGCTACATAAAGATTCTTGAAGGAAACATACCTTACTATAAGTCAAGATTCTGGTACACAACAGGGAAAAATGGAAAAAGAACACTCATTATAGAACAAACTTAATAAAACTCTTCTTTTTAAAGTAGGCAAGTAGATTCTGTTCGAGAAAATGTCAATTTATGGGGAAAATACATTCTTTTAGATGCCATGAGCACCCTGAAGGTCACATTCTCTTCCAGAAACAAGTTCTTTCTGTATTGCTGGGAAATGTGACCAATGAGCTTGGCAAGTAACTTGCACCCTGTGTGCACTTATTCCCAAACTTGGGCACAAATATGATCACGTGTTTACATCCCCAGTAAATTACATAAGTTCCACATGCAATGATTTGTACCAGTGTCAGCACTTACAACATAAGGACACACACCCATCTCTCCTTTTTCTCCCAGAAATCAAATCGTCCCCAAGACGTTGATTTATATTAGAAGGCTTAATTCACTGCAGATCAGACTCTACTATCTACTCACCTACTCCCTCCACCTAAGAAAAACGTCCCTAGCAACTCCACATCAACCCTTCTTACGGGGACTACTCTCAATGACTTAAAAAATGAAAAACGTTAATCTCTCTCACACACACAAAAACAAAACACCTTATACACACAATTATGATTACATCACTCAGTTAAAATCCTTCAGTATCTCAGGATTACTGAATAGGGTCAAGATTTTTTGCTTGACTCACAAACATTTTTGCAGTCTATCCCTTTCCTATCTTTCAACACATATTCTGCCACTTGGTTATAAGAACCCATCAGTTGGTTTAATCCCTGGCACCAGGAAAGAGGGGAGAAATAAACAAAAGAGGAAGGAAGAAAGGGGAAGAAATTTTTAGAAAATGGAGGCTGTGGTGATTTATCACAATAAAGTCAGTCAAATTGACACTTGGATCTCCATCCAGTGGGGTCACTCACAGAGAATGAGAGAAACAAATACACAAGGACCTTCCAAGCTTTAAAGTCCTGAGCAGCCTGAGAGAGCTCACAAGCTGGCCATTTATTCAATACAATCTCACTCACCCACCCTCATTCCCAAGATGTGAGCCATTGTTTAAATTGACAGAGATTTTAGGAACAGTTAGTGAGCACATCAAAATTCAATGGGTACATTAAGAGGAGAGGATGGGATATTTCACATAGCTAGTCAGAAAACACTCTTAAAAGTATAGAGTAAAGTTGTGACAATTGTCTATTCTATTCTTGTCTGTGTCGCCTCTATATCCAAAAGCCCCTAAACTGTCCTATTCTATTTTTTCCTGGGCACACACTTGCTACCCTGTCATCTATTCTATTCTTTCCTAGACACATGTTTGCTGCCCATTTTACTCTAAAATCTAAACTCTTTTACCCAGGGATTCTGACCATGGAGTTTTTGTTAGGGGGAAATTTTCCCAATGGAGGTTAGTAAAGTCAGTGACTGTCTGATTTCCAACTATGACACAATTCAGCATCATCAGACTTTTAGTTTGGGTATTTGGAGCCTAATAAAAGTGTATGATACAAAGACCACATCCTATTAGTATTTAGGAGCATGTAATGATTCTGGAAATGATGACACACGAAACAGAAGTAAAAGAAGAGGGGCTGAAGAAGACTTGAGGAATGCAGTACTTCCAATGGTACTGGCAAACCTTCAGTTAGCTCTTCGTCAGTGCCCCTGCCTCCAGTCTCATCCCACTTTTCTTCCCACATTGCTTGAGCTCCAGCCTTTCCATTTCCCATTTCCCTCCTCTTCCTTGTGACCTTTGCAAATGTCCCTGAGTCTAATTGCTAGTCCCTCCCTTTCTATTAATTCTTCAACTCTTCCTTTAAAAATAAAAACTCTATTAAGGTATTGGAACATACAGTACTGTTAATGATGGTTTCATGAATCCACCGTTCTAATGACACATCCACCATCAGAGTACCCTCTTCTTTTCCACCAAGATCCCAATGATCCCTCCCATTCAACTCCCATCCTCCATCACCTCTAAGTTCAATTCTGTGGACCAAAATAACTCTAAGATATCATCTCACACCAGTGAGAATGGCATATACCGAAAAGTCTGAAAACAGCCACTGTTAGCTGGGATGTGGTAAGTAAGAAGCCCTCATGCATTGTTGGTGGGATTATCATCTGGTTTAATCTCTACAGAAAAAAATGTAGAGATATCTCCAAAAGTAAGAACAAAGTTCCCATACAATGCGGGACTATGACTTCTTGGTACCCCGAAAACAAAAACGTTAATTCAAAAGGATATATGCACACCTATGTTCATTGTGGCACTTAATACAGTATCCAAGATATCCAAGATATGGAGGCAACCCAAATACCCAATTATGGATGAACGGATCTTCAATTATTTTTTATTCTTTCAATCCCTCAGGGACAACATCCTTGGTCCTCCAGATCACAGACATGCTCAAGGACCACTCTTCTTTTCTCCAGATCACTTAACAATATGTTGATAAATGATATGTTTCTATGATCATTTAACCTGTAGCTGCCTGTCCTCATCACAAGGACAGCCGAGTCCAAGTCCATTTTTATCCCTCTGTCTTCAGCACATGGTTTGGGGCTTGGAAAGACAGTAATATTATGACATGAGTGGCTATCAGTTTCCTTATCTGCACAAGACAGGAGCTGACCATGTGATCCCTAAGGTCCCTCCAGCTAGGACCTCTGGCTCCTCAGGACACTCAATCACTTTTCTTATCTCTCCAGAAGTCCTAACAAGACCAAGAGAGTAGTTTATTATCTTAGGAGAAGGAAGTGCTTTCTAAAAAGAGAGAGACTGACCCCACCATAGAAGCATTCTTCCCCTTAAGCCCCTCATAAAAAAACCAATGGACTCACAGTGTCTTGACCCTCTGCCAGAGATGCTGTAATAATCATCCCTGTGGAAATGAGAATAAACGACTTCAAAGTTCATGATCTGAATAAACTATCCCAGAATCTATGCTTCTATGCTTCTGCCCCTGTGCAATATAACTCAGAACACAAGTTACTAAAACATGCCAACCTTTGATGCAAAAACAATATACATTTGATGCAAAAACAATATACATTAATGTGAAATTTCAATCCCAAAGGGATTCGAGATGTTTCATTTTAATATATATTGAACCACCTTGGAGATGTGGTGAAAATACAAATTCTCAGTTTTCCGGGGTGAGTAAATTTGACCTTTATTGTCTTCCCTTTGGTGCTAGGAATCAAACCCAGGGTTTTGCACTTACAAGGGGAGTTCTCTACCACTAAGCTACATCCATCCTAGCCAACACCCAAGCCAGGCTGTTTGGGTTTTTTTTTTTAACATAAGACCCTAAGTGATTTAGGTGAGTTTAGTAAACTCTGGCATAACTAAAAGGGACTTGGAGTTAGAAGATCTGACTTCCAAAGGGAGTTGATAGTTAATTAGCCCAAGCTATATGACCCAAGTCTCATGACATTAGCATCATCCTGGACTAGAGGCATGGTACTTTGAACTAGACTTGACCTGAACTTGCGTAGAAGCAAATTCTTAATGACAGCATATGCTAGACTGATCCTAATGTTGCTACTTCTACAAAGGACTCTTAAAGCCCTTGTTTCAAGAACTTACAAAGAATCAATCTGTTCAATGTTTGGGCTTCTTCAGGGAATGGAGACATATTTCACTTCCCTCAAAAATGATGAGAATTTTGGCAGAGATAAACTCAGCCACCTCAGTGACCAACTGTCAAAACAAGACTTCAGGATTTCAAAAGCTTCTCCCCACAAATGAGCCTCTTAGAACATATGTGGGATTATAAATGACATGCATCTAAGAAGGTTAAAAACAGTTACAAAAAACTGCTTTTATTTTACCTTCTTTGCACTCTGGTTTTGTTCAAGATTCTATCACCTTGAAAAAATGCACTTAGGGAGAAACATTAATGTATGAATACAAAATCCCACCCAAATCATTTGGAACATTTTTGGTTTGGAAGGAAACTGGATGTTGGCAGATACATAGATAGTAGATAGATAGATATCCTAGGCATTTTGACTTAAGAGAGCCCACAACCTCAGCTAAGTTTCATTTATTATACGGTCATCATAAATATCCAGACATTTTGCAAGACATTTCTGCAGATGGAAAGTAAAACTGACAAGGTCTTTGTACAACAGTGGAATGAAGTTCTTCTCTGTGCACCAGCTCAGACTGTGGCAACTAGTCACATGTAGCCTCCAAACATTCAAAATGTGTCAAGAGAACAGAATTAATTACTATTAATGTAAAAGTAAAGTAACCACAGAGTACTGGTGGCTATCATAAAGTAATGCTCTGTAAAATAAAATATTCAGGGGTCCAAAGAGAGAGTACAGCAGATAGTACAGCGTTTGCCTAGCACATGGGTCGGCCAGGGTTAATCATCAGCATCTCATATGATCCCCTAAGCACTGCCAGGAGTGACTCCTGAGACCAGAGCTCTGAACACAGCCAAGTGTGGCCCCCAAACAAAAAACAAGCAACAACAAAATAAGACTTTCAAAAAGAAAAAGGAGTGAGGAAGGAGAGAGAGGAGTAATAGAAGAGAGAAGAGAAAACGAATCAAGTGTGGTATGATTATAAGTGTACACCTAATGAATTATGGAGTCTCTTGAGGGTCAAAAGGAAGATGTTTAGGAAAACAACAGAATGAAGATTTCATTTGAAGGGAAAGGGATAGTCACCAGTGGTAAAACGGGGGCGGGGAAGCTTTGGAATAGAAGCCACAACCTCAACAAAGCTTAAAGGCACATGGCAGCTTTACAGGATGGTGGTTTGGTTTGGAGTTGAAGCGCCAAAAACCTAGATAAAGGAAGCTTGAGCAGGGCAGGCTAACTGTGGGGCAGGAGCAGAGCTGGAGAGGAATCTTAGAGTCTGATGTATAGCTCCGAGGGGATTAGGTTTCGTCCATAGGCAAACACTTCTCTTAGGCACACTCAAAAGTTTTCTAGGGGTGGTTGATGTACTTGTTGCTTGTTTGTTTTCCCAGAGATGGGAACAAGAGCTGATGTTTTCATTGTCTTTAACTAACTTCCTGCTTCGGCTTCATGCTTCTATTTTCTCATTGCACAACATTCTTGGTTTCTATTTTCACACTGGCCCAGAGAAACGTAAATAGCAAAGTTAAGTTTAACTCCACTGCAGTCTTTTCTTACTCAGCCCAAACAACTACTTCAATCTAATCTTTCCAGGTTACAGGTGAAGCTGGGTGTCTCGTAGGCACCGTCATGTCTGCATACTTGCCAGGGGCCCGCCACACAGCTCCAGTTGCTCAAAAATAAAGAAGTATTGCAGCTCTTTGCAAACTGCATGGATGGCCCAGACAAAAGCAGAACAAGTCTGGAATGACCAAGACAATAATGGGAAGGAAAAGTGATCTGTGATCTACTGAAGCATTCAAGTTCTTTAGAAAGATATAGTGATCACAATTAAGTATCAAGCTTCCGCCTTTCAATCAGCTAAAACATTATTAGTCACCAAAAATCACCCATTATAGAGCATCTACTCTTTGGCAAAGCAGCGTGCTTAGCATCCTTTGTCTACATTATTCCCTTTAGTCCTCATAGTACCAAAAGGTATTTATTTATTTATTATATTTGGGGGCCACACTTGGTGGTGCTCAGAGCCAGTTCAGTGTTCTGAGGTCATTACCCATGGTGCTTAGGGGGGCCATGCAGAACTGGCTCCCATATACAAAGTCTCTCTCTCTCTCTTTCTCACTCCTTCTCTTCTCCTTTCATCCCTTCCTCTCTCCCTCCCAGGGGTGGAACATTGAGGCGATTAATTGCTCTACCCCTGAGCCAAATACCTGGACCCCAAGAGGTAGGTATGTGTATCCCTACTTCACATATTTACAGTAAAGTTCCAGAAAGATAGCTCATGGGTTACATAGTTTGCTTTGCATGCAACTGACCCTTGTTTCAAACCCTGGCAGTGCATATGGTCCTGAGCACTTGCAGGACCCAAGTTACACACATACACACACACACACACACACACACACACACACACACACATGCACGCATGCACACGTAAACTGCAGAAACACAACAATATGCTACTTGCCCAGAATCCTACAGCTACTAACAGTTAGTAAGCAATGCCAATTATAAGCCAAGAGTAAATTACTGGGAAATGCTGTTCTAAGATACTGGTGTAGCAACTGAAACAGAGGCAGTTCCAGCTCCTCAGCTTCCCCTGACTGGTGATATCAGGTAGATCCCCAGACAATCAGTTACTGTTAGTTCACATATAACTTTAGATAACTAGAGCTTTTCTCTCCAATTCTGAAAGGAACAGAGCCTAAATTTATTCTTAACTATAGGGTCATACCCTACATGGGGTTGCATAACTGAATGTTGGGGTCACTTTAAAATACATTTCTGGGGCTGGGGCAATAGCACAGAGGGTTGCACATGGCCTATCCAGGTTCAATACCCAGCATCCAATATGGTCCTTGAGCACCGCCAGGGGTAACTCCTGAGTGTAGAGCCAGGAGTAACCCCAGTACATTGCCTGGTGTGACTCAAAAAGAAAAATAAAACATTTCTTTACAATTTATTATCATTAAATATTTGATAGATATACCTTTTTTATACACTCAAATGTCCAGGGTCATGTAAAACTTTCTCATGGGGAAAGGGGTTATGAGTTAAAAGAGTTTAAGAAGCCCTGGGAATGAGAAAGCTTGGAAAATTTACTTTTAAGTGCTAAGTTTTTGAAATTTATTCACACATCAAACTAACATGTATTAAGCACTCAAAATTTAATATCCCTCAGCTAGGAGCTAAGCATATAAAAGAAACTTCAGAAACTTAAGAAACTTTCCAATTTGCAATTATAAAGCAGTGTTTGTAATATGCCACTCACCCATCAGGAATAATACTCATTCCTAAAGAATTCTGTTAGGTGGTGAGGCTATTCATCTGGCTTGCAGACTCCAAACAATAGGATCTTTAGAATTATAGGCAGAGGTATATGCCATGTATAGGGAGCTATATCCCTGTTTGGAAGGCCCCATTTATCCTTCCTGCTGAATTAATCACACTCTTCAATCTCTCTGAAAAGCACGGATGGTTACCCAAAACACACAAACACACAGAACACTTCTCCCCAGAACACTACCAGTCTGTTGTTGACTTACCAAGAGACATCTGGGCTTGTGTCCAAATGCGTTCATGACAATTGACTTACCAGTAAAATGACATAATTTAAATATTTTGGAACCCAGTTTTAAAATTAATTCAATAAGGGTTGCTTCTAGAAAAATAACTCTTATTTTCATTCTTCTTTGAAAAGACTCAATTGGGATGAATCACTAAATACATTCTCTGGAAATAGATAAGGGTTAGATGACCATGGATTTCATTTTTGTGGTTCCAGGGATAGAAACCAGAGTCTCACACATGCAATCCATAGCTGATCTACAACCCCGGTCTGGCTGTCAGTGATTAGGGTGTGGACGAATTAATAAAAACCTACAGAAATTTTTTTGTCACAAAAGTTTTTAAGTTCTCATTCCATGTTAAAGGAAGAAGAACTGGAAAGATTTGTGCATTGTAGTCCTGACACAGGAAAGAGAAGTATCTACAACCAATGAACTACACCCACAAAAAAGCTTTTGCCTAACGTCAAAAGTCTGGCAAATCATGTACACACATGTGGCTCAACATTAAAATAAAACATTCATGGTATCTATCATGTTCTCCTCAATTTTTCCACCTTTCCAAAATCAAACAACCAGCTACTGATCCTAACATATCTGATTAGTGTTAGTATAATCACAAAATCAATGCTATTTAGAAATTTTTTTAATTTATAATTTTAGGGAGATGACCAGAAACTTGATGAACATGGCCATGCCCATAGTCTGAAATCAAGCACATTTGGTAACTCTGTCTATTATGAGAGAGATCATAGGTTCTGACTTTTCTCCCAGACTCTTGTAGTAGGGGGTTGAAGACTCTCACCCAGACCAGCCGCCCCAACACTGTATGGCCTATAGGACCAGGTGTTCCTCTCTGTACGTGACAATGTTTTGTCACACCATTTTACCTAGGATGAATAATTGATTTTTGGTTTGTTTTTGTTTTTTTATCTCTAGGAATCACTTTTCCAAGTCCTGCTGTTTGTTGATATGTGACCAAATGATTTACTCTCTCCACACATGATTTCTATGGAGACAGCACTTACCTCTAACTTGCAGTTAAGAATATGGGCTGCATGTTTTACTCCAAATTGCCCCCAAATGAGCTGTAAACGGTAACAACTTGGCAAATGTCAAACTAGTCCACAGATTATTTTCATATACACTTGTGCTGATTTTCATATACAGTTACTGATCACCTATCAAGCTATGAAAGATTACTGAGTCTGGGCATTAAAATGTTTTAAAATTAGCACATTGCTAAAAGGCACTGAACTTTTTGACCCACTGTCTCACTAATTTTACAAATTCTCTGTGGGTACAATGCAAATTGTAGGAATTCTAGCAATTTTCAGAGAATGTGTCACGTCTGGAGAGTAATTGTTTCTTTGTCATCTTACATTGTATATATTCTTGAGCTATCTATAAATCATTTTTATTAATAGATCTATAGAATTGCTATTAGGTTTTCTTTCTGCTGATTGTTTAGATCTTGAGAAACAATGGCATTGCCACCTTTCTGACTATTATGAAGTTTTTATTGTGGGTGCAGAGTTTGGAACCACTGGTATGCTTGTGAATCACAAGGACTTGTGAAGCTACAGCCTTTTATCAATTTGACCTGACAATTTTATAGTCAAACTCCTTTGAACAGCTGCCACCTCTCTGCCCTGATCAGTGTTCTCTGCACTGTGTGGGAGCTTAATCCTTTGTTGGCTCAAAAAGTCCCTTCCCACTCAGAGGCTGAATTGAAAACGGTCCCCTCTATAGATCCGTGATATTTCCTGGGTCACACCACTAAGCAGCTTCCCAGCAACCATTATGCTTAATCATTCCAAGCCCAATATTTCATAACCCATGTGTGTATAAACAAAAATCATAATACCCTGCAAAAATATTAGAACTGGGATGGATTTTATAATACTCTTTCTGTGTACTGATTTTCTTAGGCAGACAACACCCTCCACAAGGGTCTCCAGGCCTTTGGTCTTTTTTGATCTGGGTTCATTGCCAATAAATTACCATTTGGTCATTTCACCATTTTACTGCAGATTAAGTATACTTAAGAAGCCGTGCTAATATAAAAATCAAACTTGTATCTACTACCAGAAGATTAAAATTAATACTTTGCGATTCCTATAAATATGCCAGAGCATAAACCCAACAAAACTTCCTCTTTATTCCACTCACAAATACTTTTTTTTATAATTTTAATAAAAATGTTCCTGGCACCTGATTTTAAGTGGCCCTACATCTTCCTGACAATCTTTCTCCCTGCTTTGTGTGGGTTCACATCTTACCAAAGCTTTTAAATTGGCCCTAGTACTAAATCTTATAACAAACTACTATAATCAGGAAAAGTCGCTTACCACCCCCGGGCCCAGTGATTCATGCCCCAGATACCCCTTAAACTTGCACTTTCAGCCTTTCATCTTAGTTCATCCATATGCCCTGTGGACTGTGAGCTGCTCCATGACAAATCTTTAGCCTCCTAAGCATCACACTCCCATACCTTCCACTAGGTCTTGAAAGCAAGATTGTAAATGGGAGACTAACACTCAAAGATAGGAGAGACAAGGAACAGGAGGATTGCTCCACAGCCTGGAAACTGGCCTCACATGCAGCGGGAAAGGCAGTTCAGATAGAGAAGGGACCACCAAGGAAAGGATGCTTAGAAGACCCACTAGGGATGGGAGATGTGTACTGAGAGTAGACTATACACCGAACAGAATGGCCACTTAATACCTGCATTGCAGAGCACAACACCCTAGAGAGAGAGAGAGAGAGAGAGAGAGAGAGAGAGAGAGAGAGAGTAAACAGGGAATCGGCCTGCCACAGAGGCAGGGGTTGGGGGGGTGGAAAGGAGGGATACTGGGAACATTGGTGGTGGAGAATGGGCACTGGTGGAGGGATGGGTACTCAATCACTATATGACTGAAATATAAACACTGAAGTTTGTAAGTTTGAAAGTGTATCTCACGGTGATTCGTTAAAATAAAATTAATAATAATAATATAAAAAAACTGGATTGTAAATTTAATGCCCATAAACAGCTGCAAATGAGCTATGGCCTGGCATTGAGAATCACAAAAACTGTGAGATCTCAGATGCTAGAGGAAGCCGTCAGTAAGCAGTCAGAAAAGGAATAAATGGAAAGGGAGGGATGAAGAGAAGGAGGTAGAAAGGAAAGAAAAATGGAAGGAAGGAAAAGAAAAGAAGGAAGGAGGGAAGGAGGAAGGAGGAGGAAGGAAGGAGGGAAGGGAGGGAGGGAGGGAGGGAGGGAGGGAGGGAGGGAGGGAGGGAGGGAGGGAGGGAGGATGCCCCTGAACTAGCAAAGCAAGAGAGCTTAGTCCCTGTGCTGTTCCTCTAGGCCCAAGGGTCTATTACTTCTTGAGGAAGAAAAGCTCAGACTGGGATCAGAGAGAGTACAGGAGTTAAGGTGCTTGCCCTGCATGCCAGTACAATTTCCAGCTCTGAATATGATCCTCCCAGGCATTACCAGAAATTGGTCCCTCAGCACAAAGCCAGGGGTAAGCCTCAAGTGTAGCTGACTATGACCCCCCAAAATGAAAAACAAACAAAAAAATGAAAGGCACACGCTCGTTTCAAGGAGACATGAGTACAAAAAGCTTTGCCAGATAAATTTCTGCTCACCCACCCCTGCATTCAAAGAAAGAGACTATCCCCTCGCCTCAAGTTCTCATCCTTACTTAGGGTGGACCATCTCATTTATACTGTTATTCAGCATTATTTCAAGTAAGGTAAAGGTAAAAGTAAAGGCCCTCCCGTTGATCGTCGATTTGCTCGAGCGGGCCCAGTAACGTCTCCATTGGAGACTTTGTTGTTACTGTGTCTGGCATATCGAATACTCTCAGTAGCTTGCCGGGATCTCCGAGAGGGGCGGAGGAATCGAACTCCGGTAGGCCATGTTGGCCGCTTGTAAGGCGAACGCCCTACCACTGTGCAGACAAATAGTGATTACTCTGGGAGAACAGATCTGAAAAGACCCTGGGATGAAGCATCCTAGGATGTTTCGTTGTCTGTAATAAAGAGATCACTATAGAAACCTCAGAGGTTTGCCACAAGATGAACAAGGACTCTGAGAATGGATCGGTGCAAGGACTAACTCTGATGGCCTCCAGTAAGTGACAGTGACTGCTCCCTCATCTTTTCTTTGTGTCTTTTTCTTTCTTTAATATTCTTTGGCCTTCAATCCTCTCACTGAACCAAGAGATAACCAAGAGACGCTAATGTCTCTTTATACTGAGAAGCATGCAGAGACTCAAGGGAGGCCAAATGAGGTTCAAAGAGGCTCAGGTTATCCCCAATAAAGCCAAGATGACAACCCGGCTTGTCTCTGAACAGCAGCTCACTCTAACACAATACTCAAGCTGTGTGAGCTTCGTGGATGGGACTGTGAATCAGAATGAGCACTCTGTGCCATCTGGCTAAAGTCCCGGAGCAGTAGAACAGAAATCTCAGAAAAAGGCAACAGGAAGTCCCCACTCTTCTCAGTCCCAGTAGAGGCACAGACTGCAGCCTGGAAATGCTGTTTCTTCCCGTCTCTTTGGCTAACCTCATCAATTTCCTGGTTGTGTCAAAGTTTGTTTCATGCTCCTTCTCAGAGGTGGTTTCATTTCAGGGAGACGGCAGGGAGAGGGCCAGCATCCTCCCCAGTGCCCTTAAATCGATTCGGGAATGATAACGATTGAGAAGGAGGTTTTCTGGTAGGTTTAACAAGCATGCAAAAATACTGGTTTTGTGTACATGGCCATAAGCATCCTGGCAAAAGATCAATTGCTTGCCTCTGTTCCCGATTGAGACAAAAACAATTAGCAAAGCCAGGTATTATCCCTCCTGTTCATGCTTCATTTCCAAATGACAAATGGCAATTTGTCTAAATTACACATTATTCCTTTATCTCTATGGTCTTATTTCAAATTGTTGGCTGATCTTTATCCCACTGTGAATAGTAAAAAATTTATTAAAGTCCAATCCAATTTATCAGTGTACATTTCTAACACTACAGAGACGACAAAAGGCTTCTATGCTGTACTGTATGCCCCTCCTCCTCTAAATTTAAATATAGCCACAGGCATGCCTTATTTTCTTCCCTGAATGTCTTCCCTTTGGAGGTAACTCCATGAACTAAATTCCTTCCTCTCCCTACTCTAAAAGGACTATGCTCCATCAGTCATTCCATCTCAGATTGTTCTTCAGTTACCTTCCATCAGCCTAAGAACAAGTTCAAGTTTCAGAAATCCACAGAAACCAATGATGATCAAACTCTTCATGATCCCCTCTGGTTCCCACTTTACTTCCTGGTTTTCCCCTTTACCAAACACGCTGAAAGTGTCGTCTGTGCTAGTTATTTCTATCACTCCAATCCCCTTTCCCTCTCAGCCCACTACAGTATGGTAATGGTCTTTACTGGGTAGGTTACAGAGATAGGACAGGAAATAAAGGACTTGCATGACATGTATCACATCCCGGTTTAACCCCCTGTACCACATAAGTCTCCCAGACCTGCCATGGGTCACTCCTGAACACAGAGACAGAAACAGACACAAACAGTTCCCAAGGATCACCAGGTTGGCTGACAGCAACCAAAGAGTGTCAGGAGGAATGACTGGGGTCACTAACAGTTTGACAATAAAAGCCAATACCTTACTAGTTACATGAGTAAGATTTTCAAACACGGGTCATGTTTACTTCCTTCCCTCCTCCCAGTATCAGATCCCGCAGTATCTGTGAAACATTCTCCAAAAGTAAATCAACCAAGCGTCTTATGTGAAGAGTTCTAGGTAGAGAATAAAGAAAGAAAGGTCTGGGTCCTAAGTTGAATCTTAAGACCACCTTGATTTATGACTTTATGTTAGTTAAGTCTCAGCAACCCCATCTGGACAATTTTTGAGTAACTTAATCACAACTGTAATTGAACACAATCCTCCAATTCAATACAGTCTCCCAAAGCCACTGCCTTCCAGACCCGATTTGTCCATCAAGTGCCAGAGGCATGTCTACTTTAAAGTTCAGTAAATTCCCCTCCAAATAGTGCCCATCTCAGCTCTGTTTGCAATCCCTTTTTTAATCATTGATAGCACACTGAATTCATCCATATGTTTCCCACAGCCCTGACTCTGAATGTTCCTACTGGCGAAGAATAGCGGTTTCCATTTCATCAAAGCCTGTTTTCATTAACAATTCAATTACCATTGCATTACTGGGCCCGTGTTCTGCTCTGGATGAGTGAAATCATAACATTGAGTGGTTTCCCAATGAAAAGCTCAAAAATGCAAAGAAAATGATCGCTGATGTTATCTGGTAATGAAGAAGAAACTAAACCATTTTAGCAGCTACATTCAGGAGAGACCAGTCACCAGGATGCCACTGAGCCCAGGCTTACGCTTCTAGTCATTCATCTTCTTGCATAACTGGAAGAAAATTATAAGAAAAAGAGATGGCTAATGACAGGCAATTTCCATTGAGACAGGCTTGCATTCATCCAGGCAGGCACTAGCTCGATGCCATACACTGTTCATAAAAAATAAGAATGAAAAGACACTATCCTTTTTACCAAAGCCCTCAAGGCCAAAGAACAAAAAAAAAAATCCATCCTTACTTCTGGAAGATGGTGAATGTGATAAAGCCAAAGGGACAAAAGTGTTAGTCCTCAGCACACCAGTTTTGAATTTAGTTACTCCATGTATTAAAATCTATAATCTACTTAACATCTCTTCTCTGGATCTCACTGTTGGCTCTTGTAAAATGAAGACAATGACTTGCAGGATTGCTAAGAGAGTTAGAGTTAATACTGAAAACATCTTAATATCACAATGCTATAAAAATGTAAAAATAATACCAGAAGGTACATATTTTAGGCCCTGTTCCTTGCTAAATGGATAAGATTAAGCAAATCAATTGTTTCACCTCTCTGACCCTCAGCATCTTATCTTAAGAAGGAATTTATAGAATCTAGTTAACAGATTTCCATGCAAAGTACACATTACACATGAAGTTCACCAATGAGCTATTTCTAAAAACTGGAATCTATAAAAATATTTCTAGTGATGAAAAGGGATTAGAATAAAGAAATTCTCTTCTCATAGAACTGAGGTTCCCAAACCTACCTGACCTACTTCCCCCTCTTCAGAAAAAAAAAATTACTCAGCATAACCCTAGAAGTTTCCTTTTAACAAACACCCATGCAGTATGCTTGAGGTTACCACTTCCCCTACCCCCAGACCATTCCAGCACCCTCTGTGCATCCTGTAGGCTTTGGGAAGCATGATAGCTATAGACCATATTTTTCTTTTAATAAAATGTTGTTTTTAATATCTTAAACAATTGTTTATGTGCTGCTTAATATATGTCCATTATTAGCCTCATGGATCGTAATCGTGATCCCTCTGATCTTCACAACTACCCATTGAGGTTAGCCACTTTCAACATCCTCAAGGTAAGATGTGGAAACAGGCTTAAAGCAGCTAAGTCACACAAGGTCACATAATAGCAGATACACCATGCCTCATGGACCACTACAATGTCCCTAAAATCCACACCATGCAACTAGCAACTTGTTTGAATTTGGGGGTTCTTAAATCCCCCATAAAAGGTCAGCTATATGGCTGTACTCTAAATCTGTTTCCTTCCTAGTAAAATTCTAAGGAAACAGTAGATAGTTCTTTCTGTAGTATAGTTGTCTTTGAATACTGGATTACACAAACCAATGTGTCCATGTCACTGACACTGTCCTCCCATTGTTCATCGATTTGCTCGAGCAGGCCCAGTAACATCTCCATTGTGACAATTGTTACTGTGTTTGGCATATCAGGGGCTGGAGCGATAGCACAGCGGTAGGGCATTTGCCTTGCACGCAGCCAACATGGCCGACCCGAGTTCGATTCCTCCGCCCCTCTCGGAGAGCCTGGCAAGCTACCGAGAGTATCTCGCCCGCACGGCAGAGCCTGGCAAGCTACCTGTGATGTATTCAATATGTCAAACACAGTAACAACAAATTCTCCAATGGAAATGTTACTGGGCCCGCTTGAGCAAATCAATGAACTACGGGAGGACAGTGACAGTGACAGTTTGCATATCAAATACGTCACAGGTAGCTTGCCAGGCTTTGCTGTGCAGGCGAGATACTATCAGTAGCTTGCCAGGCTCTCCGAGAGGGACAGAGGAATCGAACTCGGGTTGGTCATGTTGACCGCTTACAAGGCAAATGCCCTACCCGCTGTGCTATCGCTCCAGCCCCATGTCTCCATGAGAGCTACATTATTTTAATAAAACATTTACTTAGACATCTCCCTTTAATTACTAGAAATTTCTTTGTGGGAAAGGAGGAAAGTAACTGCCATAGAGTCATAGAGGCAGGCCGGGGAGGTGGCGAAGGGGAAGGGAAACAGGTCTTTGGTGGTAGGAAATGGACACTGGGGGAGGTATGGGTGACAGATCGTTATATGACTGATAGCCGATCAGCTTTGTAATTTTTTGTATCATAGTCACTCAATTTTAAAAAATTTAAAAATAAAAAAGAAATTGATTTGTGGGGATAGAAGCCATTTTGACAAATGATGGGACTGAGAGAAAAGTGCCCTGGATATGGGTAGGGAGCATATGTTCCTTTAATGTCAACAAAGGCACAATAATTCATGTGTGTGAAGGTGGTGGAGCGATAGCACAGTGATAGGGGGTTTGCCTTGCATGTAACCAGCCTGGTCAAGCCAGGTTTGATTCCTCCCCCCCTCTCAGAGAGCCGGCAAGCTACCGAGAGTATCTCACCTGCACGGCAGAGCCTGGCAAGCTACCCATGACATATTCAATATGCCAAACACAGTAACAACAAGTCTCAAAAAAAATGGAGATGTTACTGGGCCCACTCCAGCAAATCGATGAACAACGGGAGGACAGTGAAGGTGATGAAGAAAGTGCTGATTTACCATCCCTATTGGAGCTCAGAGCTTCCCCATCCTTCAAATAACCATAAAATCACTCAGTTAGGGCTAGTGCTGGGCTGAACTGTCTTTAAAGCTTCTCCCATGGCTTTTCTGATAATGGTGGAGAGCCACCATGACCCCCTTTATTATTTGGGGGCACTTAAGTTCTGTGTCTGCTTTTTCCACCACCACCATGTACAGAGAATTGATACAACCCATGTTTACTCTCTGTGCTCATCACAAGTTTAGCAGAAGGGAAGATCAATTTACAGGTATATCAATTTATGAGGTATCTTCTGGAGAGAGGGAGGAAGGAAAAGTGTCTTATTAATAGCTAAAGAAATCTAGCATCCACACAATGAATTGACCTGGGAGACAGTCCAGCAAACAACAATAAAAAAAAGTACAATCTAGTGCCCCAACAGACCAGAACCAAATTCTACCAGCACACTGGTTGGGTTTGGAGAGTCAGAGTGGTGTAAGAAATGACATTGATCAATATCCCCTCCAAGAAATCCCCCTCACTTGGAAAATGTAATGAAGATCAGCAACCTCGAAGAGCAGCTGTGAATGCTGAAAAATATCAAGCATAGGAAAGTCCACATTGCCCATCCACCAGGTAGCCAGCCCCCACACATGTTTTATTTTCTTCTTTACTCCATTCCCCAAATCATATTATTTAAGGACCAGGAGTTTGGGGTCTGTAAAAAAAGTGAGAAGAAACTTCAGAGACTTAGAAATATAATGAGCAAAGGGCAGAGAACCCAAAATGTGTTCTAAGTGGTTCTTAGAGGCTGAGAAACAAGAAAAAAATGAAATAGTAGAATGAGGGATAAAATCGTGGCTTGGATTGGTGTAAAAATAGGAGTGGTGTAAAACTGACTCATCAAACCAAGGACTTTCTAGTATCGGCTACTCTGAAAGTCTTCCTAGAAAATGATTCTTTACCTAGTTAGGACCTTTTGAAACATTCTTCTCATTAGCATTGACAGGAAAACTTGGTAGTTTCAAAAGAAGAATTTTTAACTTCTTTGTAAGTATGACAAGTACTAAGAGAATCTACCCAGAGGCAGTATGTAAGCCTGAAGATGAGCTTGTTCCCAAATCCCCCGTATAAGAATATTATAACTAAGGGGCATGGTTTTGCCTTTCAAGAGATCTCAGGGTCCTCTCATGTAAACTATTCTCTCTATCCCAAGAACTGAAACATACAAGTTCTATCAAATGGAGGGAGGGCTGAAGGATGGAACTAATTTTTATATGTGTATATATATACACACACATTTATTATTGAATTACCATAAGATACACAGTTACAAAGTTGTTCATGATTGAATTTCAGCCATATAATGAACAATGTCCCATCACCCATTCCTTCACTAAGGAGGAAATTTCCAACCACCAATGTCCCTAGTTTCCCTCCCACCCCCCCTACTGTTATGTCAAGCACTTTTCTTCTCTCTCTCTCTCTCTTTCTCTCTCTCTCTCTCATTCTCTCTCTCTTTATTTTGGATGTTATGGTTTGCAATACAGGTACCAAATGATTATCATGTCTGTACCTTTACCTGATTTCAACATTTCAGCACTCAGTTTTTGTTCAGAGTGATCATTTCTTATGCATATGCATATCTTATGCATAGTGGTCCCTTCTCTATCCTAACTGCCTTACCACTTGGGGCAAGCTTCCAGCTGTGGACCATTTTTCTTGGCCTTTGTTTCCACTATACTTGGGTATTAATCTCATACTATGTTTTTTTATATCCCACAAATGATTCCAATCATTCTATGTCTGTCTCTCTTCCTCTGACTCATCTCACTCAGCATGCAGGATACTCTCCATGTCCATCCATTTATAAATGAATTTCATGACTTCATTTTTACTGGTGGCTACATGGTATTCCATTGTGTAGATGTGCCTGAATATCAGACCTGAATTTTAAAGGCACATAGAGGAAAATGTGGGCAGAACCCTCTATGACATTGAAGCTAAATGCATCTTCAAAGATGAAACACCACTAATCATTCCACCAAGAAAGTGGAAGCAAAGATAAACAAATGGGACTACATTAAAATAAGCTCCTGTACCTTAAAAGAAATGATGACCAAGATACAAAAACAGCCCATTGAATAGGAAAAAATTATTTACCCAACTGATAAGGGGTTTATATCCAAGATATATAAGGCATTGTAGAACTTTACAAGAAAAAATTCAATCCTACCAAAAAATAGGGAGAAGAAATGAGCAGAGGGGCTGGAAACAGCGGGTAGGGCGTTTGCCTTGCAAGCGGCCAACCCGGGTTCGATTCCCAGCCTCCCATATGGTCCCCCAAGCACTTCCAGGAGTTATTCCTGAGTGCAGAGCCAGGAGTGACCCCTGAGCATCACTGGGTGTGACCCAAAAAGCAAAAAAAAAAAAGAATAGAAACTTAATCAAAGAAGAAATACAAATGGTCGAAAGATGCATGAAATATGCTCTACATTGCTAATCAGCAGGAGGTGCAAATCAAGACAATAATGCAATATAATCTCACACCACAGAGACTGGCACAACAAAAAGAACAAGAGAAATCAGTGATGAAGTGGATTCGGGAAGAAAGGGACTCTCCTTTATTGGAGTGCTGACTGGTCCAGCCATTTCGGAAAATATTATGGGAATTCCTCAAAAAGCTAGAAATTGAGCTACAGTACAACCCAACAATACCACTTCTGAGAATTTACCCTGGGGGCTAAAAACACACTGCACAAAAGCCACCTCCACTTTTACACTCATTGCAGCACTATTCACAATAGCCAGCATCTGGAAACAACCCAAGTGCCTGAGAACAGATGACTGGATAAAAATACTATGGTATATCTACACATTGGAACTGATTTCTATCTTTGATGCATGCTGCTTCTGTCCATTGTCAGCAACCACTTTTAAGTTTTCTTGGCAAAAAAAGCCATTCTTCTCCCCAGATATATTCTCCCCTCATCTCCTCAGTAACAAAGTCCCAAAATCTTAACTAATTCAGAGCTACATAAAGGTAAAGGTAAGGTAAAGGCCCTCCCGTTGATCGTCGATTTGCTCGAGCGGGCCCAGTAACGTCTCCATTGGAGACTTTGTTGTTACTGTGTCTGGCATATCGAATACTCTCGGTAGCTTGCCGGGCTCTCCGAGAGGGGCGGAGGAATCGAACTCGGGTCGGCCATGTTGGCTGCTTGTAAGGCGAACGCCCTACCCGCTGTGCTATCGCTCCAGAGCCACATAAGCAATTAAAAGAATCTATTTTCCAGATTCCTTAAGCATAGGTGTGGTCTTGTTGCTGAAGTGGACAAGTAAGACTTAGACAGTGGATAATACTTCCAAGAGGTTTCCTTTTAAGGAAAAATAGGGGCACTTCTCTACTGTTCCCTGCTCACTGCTGTCTGGAACATATCAGCGGCAGTCACCATATGAAACTCTGGAGGGGTCCAAGGCCCTACAAGGCCATGGTCCTGTCATACCAGTCTGTATATTCCACTATCAGACTCTGCTTATGTAAGGGAATAAATGCAGAGATGTGCAACAATTTTTGGAGAGTGTCTGCTAATCCTGAGGGATTCTGATCCTAAAATCTATTCTGGTTTTTCTGGTTGTGAAAACCAAATCCCCTGTGACTCACAGTGCGGCCTCTAACATGTGAGTCTGGACAAACAGACAACCTTTCCTTGAATAATTAGTGGCTTGATACCTTAATCACAAAGGCTGAAGCTTTCTGCAAAGCTGCATTTTGACTTTTATGACTTTTTAAAGTTTTATTTTCTCTAACCAAAGCTACCCATTAACCCTCCTATGACTCCAACGTCAGTGTTACTGTTCTTTCAGGCACAGCTCAGCAAAACGTCTGCACACCCCTAGTGCCCATATCCTTGAAGGTGCCTGTTCCTTTCAACTATACCCCCTTCCTTACCTGCCCACCTCTGACACTGTTGGAAAAATGCATACATACAAGTTCACACTTGTTTTGGCTTCAGGATCCCCCAAAATGCCACCATACTTGGATGGAGAGTCATGACAGTGAGTCAACCCAACCTGCGGAAGCAGACTTCCACCATCACAGGACCAAACTTGATGGGAATTTGAGGTGTTTGCCTGGCATGCCATCCCAGGAACATGACATTTCACTCAAGCCTAATCATGAATATCACACATAAGAAACCAAAATAGTTCTCTAGGTTCCCAGCTATCATGGCAAGGCCTCAGTGGTTGCAGAAGTGCTTGTCTTCTATCTGGGTTTGTAACTTTGTTTCTCAAGGGGAGCCATAGTACATACTTTGGTACAGAGCAACTCATGTGCCCACAGAGTCCTTTGTGATTTGTGGACATGATTTTTCACAGGAATGTTAATCCAGCTGAGGTCTTTTCTGCTTTCCAAAAATGTGGATGTGTGCTCATTCGCTGACCCCAAAGACAGCATCCCTGACTGCAGTTATCACATTCCATACAGTGTGTGTGCTTTTCTCTGCGTCTCTCCCCACTCTCTTCCCACCGACCACTCGGAAACTCCAATCCTACACTCATATACAGTTAGTCTTCAGGGAAGACTTTCTCCATCTTCACAATGGGTTCTCAGTGGGAGATCAACTCTTCCATTTATTTCTTGAATAATTCAATTTCCTTTATTTAAAAAAGAATACAAAGGGGCCAGAGAGATAGTGAATGAGCTGAGTGGAGTGCATGCTTTGCATGAGAGGCCAAGGTTCAATCCTTCATATCACATGAGCCCCCAAGTACCATTAGGATGACCCCCCAAACACAGAGATGGGAGAGTAAAATCCAATACTGTCAAATGTAGCCCCCACACAAAAAAGCAAAAATAATTTTTTAATTAAATATTAGGTTATATACTATAATAGAATGTGTAGGAATACAAAAACTAATACAAGGTATTGGAGAATTACTTATATATAATCAATAAAACTTCTTTCCCAGTTTAGAGAAAAATGACAGAGAGAGAGAGATAGGTCCATTCAAAGATTCTATTTCGCCTTTAAAAATAGAAAACATGAGAGAAAGAGAGGGGGAAGGGGGACAGAGAGAAGGAAAAGTACCTGTCATAGACGCAGGTAGAGGGAGAATGGCAGGAGTGAAACTGAGGATATCTGTGGTAGGAAATGTACACTAGTGGCAGGATGGGTGTTGGAACACTGTATGACTAAACCCAACTATGAACAGCTTTGTAGCTCTATCTCATGATGATTCACTTAAATAAATAGATAAATAAATTAAACATGCTCTGTTTCATCCCATTTTACTCCCTTAATTCTGATCACTAAGAATGAAAATGGTGTCTGTAGAGTAAAGTCAACTTCACCATGGACACATTTTCTGAGGGTTGCTTTCCCGGAAAGGGTACCAAGGTAAGACAGAAGCTGATACAGATACTGGCTGGGTCACCCTGAACTCAGGACCTTTCCCTACAGTTAATGAAGAAAGTTTGGGTCCAGAACTTCTACAGAAAATGAGAGGGAAGTGGGTCAGGGCTAGTATATTTGAAAGGACCCTCTTCTGGTTAAATCAATTGTGTAGAGTTGAGTGTGTCCTTGAGCATCACTTGATCACTTGACATCCCGTTACTCATCGATTTGCTCGAGCGGGCACCAGCAACGTCTCTATTCATCCCTGTCACGTGCTAGTGTAGCCCAATGGCGTCTGCTTGCTCCAGGAACATGAAGAGCCTCAAACCGATCATTCAGGGTCTTGACAAAGAAGTCTGACCATCTCATAGGTGGGTGATCTTTTGAGGTTCCATAGAATCCAGTCAGTAATGGCTCTAGTCCAGTGGTCATCTCCAAATCGCATTATGTGTTCAGTCCATCTGATTTTCAGTGCCTTGGCAAATGAGACAGTGTTCCTGATTCTTGATCGCTGACAGAGGTTGGAACTCCAGATTCTTTCTCTCACTTGAGTGAAGCGTGATATTCCAAGCATAGCTCTTTCGATTCCTGTTTGGGAGACCTGGATAGCATTCTCATCCTGTTTTTGTAGGGCCCAGGTCTCTGAGGCGTATGTTAATGCAGGAAGAACAGTGGAATCAAAGAGATGTGCCCAGAGTCTGAGATTCTTCATCCTCTCAGCTATTTCTTCTATGCTATTAAAGGCATTCCAAGCCGCTCTCTGACTCCTGTCAAACTCAGGTGCCAGGTCATTTGTCATGTTGACTTCTCAAACTAGGTACACATAAATGTTGCATTTGGAGATGTTCATTACATTGAGAGTCAATGGAATATCAGGAACAAGACCAATTCTCATAAACATTGTCTTTGTGAAATTCTGCCATAGTCCGACCTTTCCACACTCATGGTCGAAGTCAGCCAGCATTTTTGCTGCTTGGTAAATGTTTGGTGTTATTAGAATGATTTCATAAGCAAGGCATAGGTGGTGTAGTTGCCAACCATCTATCTTCACTCCCATTCCTTCCCATTCCAGTTGTCGCATGATGTTCTTGAGGGTGGCACTGAAGAGTTTCAGTGAAATGGTATTAATCTGCCAAACCCCTCTCTTGACATGGATGATCACCTCCGTAAAGAATGGTAAGATTCTCCCACTACCTCCACTACCTCCAGTATCTCCACTACCCAATCAAACCACCACCATGCTCCAGGACGCTTTCTGGATGCTCAGGCCGAGACTCACGCACAAGTGAAGCCCCACAGAACCAGGTAAGCGGAACTCTGTGACCTAGGACTCCAGACTCAATGGGACCCAGGAACAAGGATCCTCTGCATTCTCCCACCAATCTCCGGCAACCAAGGAATTAAACCCAGAAGCCCCAGCCTACACTGCCCTGTCTGCTTCCACCAACCTCCAGCAACCCAGGGATTACACACAAAAGACCCACCCTACTGGTACCAGATAAATACCTCATCGCAGACCTCCACTACCTCCACTACCTCCACTACCCAGCTGCTGCCATGCTCCAGTCCTCTTTTCGGACACATCATAAGACACTTAAAACCCATCTTTCAAGATTACTGCACCATATTTGATAGGGTTCAAATATGGTTTGAACTATGGGAATACCTGCGAGGGCAATTAGAAGCCCCCCCTAAATGCCTCTATCCCTCTCGGAGAGCCTAGCAAGCTACCGAGAATATCTCACCCACACAGCAGAGCCTGACAAGCTATCCGTGGCATATTCGATATGCCAAAGCCAGTAAACACAATGGGTCTCATTCCCCTGACCCTAAAAGAGCCACCAATACAGCAGCATTAAGATGGATGTGGGAGGAGAGGCTGATAAAATATCAAGGCCGAAATAGGCTGCCAAAATGAAGGACAGAAATGACAGTGTGTACTTTCAATGCATGTACGCTGGCATCAGATGTATCCATCGAGGACCTGATGGTGCAAGCACGAAAGATCAAGTACAAAATCATTGGTCTGATCGAGATGAGAAGGCATCAATCACATCACGCTGTTTTTGACACTGGAGAAGAACTGTTCCTTGGAACATGCAACAAAAAAGGCATTGGTGCTGTCAGTGTCTTGTCAACATGAACTTGGCCATGAGCGTTGATTCATTCGAATGCCTAACAACTTGAATTGGATGATTACACTTAAATAGATGTGGCTCACTGCCGGCAGTTTCTATCTTCGTTGTCTATGCAACAACATTCAATTATGATGAAGGAGAAATTGAGAAGTTCTACATGGAGCTGGAGAAGTTCTATAAAGAAGATAACACCTTCTACAAGATCATTGTCAGTGATTTTAATGCCAAGATAGGACCAAAAAGATCAGCTGAAGAACTCCACTTTGGGACCCATGGACTAGAAAGGAACAAACAGGGTGAGAGTCTGTCTGAGTTCATCATGTTGACCAAGACCATCCATGGAAACTCACAGTTTCAGAAGGCCAAATCTAAACGTTGGACATGGGAGTCTTCCAGTGGACAGTTCCAGAACGAAATTGACCACATCATATTCAATCCACCGTCTTGCTTGACCAATGTTGCTATTGTCCCAATATTCCACACGGGATCGAACCACTTTCTCCTTCATGCAAAATTCTACTTCACAGAGTGGGAAGAAAGAGCTACAATGTTTAAGAAGCAAATTCCCAGAATGATCACCAAGTGGGAGCTCTTTGGTACTATTGCAGCAACATGGGAAGATGCCATCATTGGCAACATTGATGAGGAATACAATGAACTGGTTCAGCACCTCCATGATTGTGTAAGGAATGCCGAGAGAGAGATAACCACAAAAGATGCCTGTCTTCAAAAACTCTTGAGCTCATTCACCAACGTGGCTTGGTGCAAGCCTCAGGCAGCCACACGCGAACGTCCGAGCTTGCAAAGCAGTGCAGAGAAGCGAATAAAGGAAGACCTGAAGAGAGATGAGCAGCAGTGCTGGCAGATGTGGCAGATGCCAGGAAAAGCATTCACAATGTCTGCCTGTTCTTCACCAACTAGAAGACCAAGATGACTGCCCTCTGGCATCCTGATGGATCTGTCACATCTTATAGAATGGCAATGAAGAAGAATATCCATGACTTCTACTTGAATTTCTTTGATAGCCACGTCCACCTGCCCAAATACCAAATTCCGCAGGATGTATATTTTGTTCCCAATGTTCTCTTTTCCGAAATCCAACACACCATTTTGTCGGTAAAGAAGCAAACAGCGGCCCGCCCCCCAGCGCCATTTTTACAGCATACAGCCGCAGAGAAGTGCCACATAGAGGGCTGGCTCCACAGCTGCCGGAGAAGGCACCAGCTTCCAAAAAGAGCCGAGATCACCGGGAAGTCCCAGATGGGGTAGGTGCCGCATCCCACCTCCCCCAGATGGAACCCCGGTGACCAGAAGCCTCCACAAGCATAGCTCGAGTATGCGGGAACTAGGACTTTTCCTCCAAACTGCGCGGCCGCATAAGTGACCACGCGACATCTCTGTATATACAAAGTGATCAACGGGAAGTAAATCACTCGTTTCTCCCTGAAAATCAGAGTTAAGTTTGGAGCACGGCCACAGTCCCAGAAGCACAAGGATTTAATGAAGAACCCAGCAGCTTGGAGCAGAAAAGAGAAAGGACTCTGCGTTAATCCAAGCCATCATGTCTGCCCGGAGGGGAAAGGGTGTTGCCCCATTCGCCCTCTCCTCTCTGGAAAGAAAAATGGCGGCCGCATGGGAGCCTTGTGGAGAGCAGGTGTGAGCCGGGGGTGTGGGGGTAACAAAAACCTCATGGGAAGGGGGGCGTTCTGGTCCATCCTTCACGCCCTACCGAGGTCACCAGTTGCCCCCCACGAGTGGCTCTCCGGCATGGCCACGGCCCCAGAAGCACAAGGACTTAATGCAGAACCCAGCAGCTTGGAGCAGAAAAGTGAATGGACTATGCGTTAATCCAGGCCATCATGTCTGCCCAGAGGGGAAAGGGTGTTGCCCCATTCGCCCTCTCCTCTCTGGAAAGAAGATGGTGGCCACATGGGAGCCTTGTGGAGAGCAGGTGTGAGCCGGGGGTGTGGGGGCGACTAAAACCTCATGGGAAGGGGGGCGTTCCAGTTCGTCCTTCACGCCCTACCGAGGCCACCAGTTGTCCCCCACGAGCGGCTCTCCAGCATGACCATGACTCCAGAGCACAGAAACCAATCTCTTAATTATCTGACTCTCAGTAAAAATACTTCCAGGGTTAATTAGCAAAATAGTAGAAATCCAAAACCAACATTTAATTCTTGAACACAGCTGTAGAAAGCGAATCACTTCACAATGCTTTCTCAGCATGTCTGATTTGGGGGAAGGGGGTAAACTCTAAATAATAGTGGTGCATCTTTTATTGCAACAATGAATCTAATCAAAGCAGATAGAGTGTCAACTAGAATTCATCTGCCTCGCAGGCATTGGGAGGGGTGGGGGGTGGGATTTTATTGGGGTTCTTCGTGGTAAAAAACAAGTATTGGTAAAGGGAAAGGTGTTTGATATTTGCATGACTGAGACCTAACCTGAAAGCTTTGTAACTTTCCCCACAGTGATTCAATAAATAAATAAATTATAAAAATTTTAAAAAAAAAACATAAAAAAAAGAAGCAAACAGCACCCGGTGCAGACAATGTAAGACCTGAACACCTAACAACTGCCATCAGTACTCATCAATACACTGGCTCGGCTCTTCACACGCTACCTGTCTGAATGCAAGTTTCCATCCCAATGGAAAACCAGCGGGACTTTACTACTGTACAAGAAGGGGGACATCCACGACATTGGCAATTATCACCTGATCTGCCTGTTGTCTGTTGTCTACAATCTGTTCACTCGAATTATCCTGAATAAAATTGGCAGAAGACTAGATGAAGGACAACTATGCAAACAAGCCGGGTTCCAAAAAGGATTTAGCAAGTTCGACCATATCCACACGATAACCAAGCTCATTGAGGTTTCTCGGGAGTTCAAGATGCCACTTTGCCTGACGTTCATTGATTTAAAGAAGGCCTTTGATTCTGGTGAGACTGAAGTTATCATTGAAGCCCTAGCCAAACAGGGTGTTCAAACTCAATACATCAGGATCCTCCGTGAGCTGTATTACGAATTCACTGCCAGGATCTCACCATTCTACAAGGAAGTGATCATCCATGTCAAGAGAGGGGTTCAGCAGGGTGATACCATTTCACTGAAACCCTTTAGTGCCACCCTCGAGAACATCATATGACGACTGGAATGGGAAGGAATGGGAGTGAAGATAAACGGTCAGCAACTACACCACCTCCACTTTGCTGATGACGTTGTTCTAATAACACTAAATATTAGCCAAGCGGCACAAATGCTGGCCTACTTCGACCATGAGTGTGGAAAGGTCAGATTGCAGCTAAATCTCATGAAGACAATGTTTATGAGAAACAGATTATTCCTGATGTTCCATTCACTCTCAACGGAACGAATATCTCCGAATGCAACAGTTATGTGTACCTAGGTCGAGAATCAACACGATGAATGACCTGGCACCTGAGTTGTGCCGGAGGAAGAGATCAGCTTGGCATGCCTTGAGACTGAGGTGGTCATCAAATCCCTAGCCAAACAGGGCGTTCAGGCTCAGTACATCAGGATCCTCTGTGAGCTGTATTGTGGATTCACTACCAGGATCTCACCATTCTACAAGGGAGTTGATCATCCATGTCCTTGAGCATAAATACCACAAAACAAGCTACAAATTATTTCCCAGTCAGGCCACACTCATTCTGGTCTAATAGCTCCTTCCTAGGAAATTTATAAAGCCCTTTGCTAGCCCTGGTTTTGCTCTCCCACTTCCTTGGAACGTGACTGTTTCACGGACTCATCCTCCTCTTCACCCCAACTGGCATCCTTTCAGAGCTTGCATCTTTAAGTGAAGCTCTCAGAGGTGCTGTAGAAAAGCATCTGTTCCTAGAGAGTTTTTTTTATTGGTTGGATTAAAAAATAAATTAAAAAATAAATTAAAAAAACAAACTCTTAGTTATTCTGCCGTGGTATTTTCTGAAGTCCTCTTAATCAACGTCTCCCTAATACACGGCCTGGAACTTTCTCCAGGCAGTAAGCTGGAATATTCACACGTCCCACCTCATTTATTTCCCATCACGTAGGGATCAAATATACTAATGCCTAATGACCTGTGCCTCAAAAATGTTGTTTCATACATGTTGTCTGTTTTTTAAACTTTTTAAACTTTTTGGCAAGAAGATAAAATCAGTCTCCTTACCCCATCTTGCCTAGATGCAAGAAGAAAATAAAACCCCAAAGTTCTACTTTTAAATTCATATTCAAAAATAAACTTCATATGAAAAATAGGAAAGGAAGAAATGAGAAAAGAAAAGAAAAGGAAAGAAAAGAAAAGAAAAGAAAAGAAAAGAAAAGAAAAGAAAAGGAGAGGAGGAATGGAAAGGGAGAGAGAAAGAAGGACGAGATAGAGAGTATAAAAGGAGGGAGGAAGGGAGAAAGGAAAGGGAGGGAGAACTGAAATCAGACAAACTTACCAAGATATTTTTAGAACATATTTTGGACAAATTTGGAGGAGAAAAAAAGTTTACCAGGTAAATGCTTTGTCCTCAAATTCCTCTTTAAATATAACAAAGAAACATTGTTAAACATAAGTCTAATTATTCCTAGGTCTGTTCAACTTTAGCCAATAACTGAAAATGGACCATCTTTTCTACCCTATGAAAATCATATATGCCTTCAAGTCCAAAATGCAATAGCATCCCCTGTGTGATTACCCATCCTACACTCCTCCTTTTCATTCTTTCAGTGGCTTTTAGCTTTCAATTGGGGCTCTTGGGGGACAATGCGTTTTTAGCATCGCTAAGAGCATTTAGAAGGGTGAGGTTTGTACTTCTTGGGTTTTTGTTATATTTAGTTTTTTATCTAAAAAAATATTCTCCTTTGTCCTTTTGTTTGTGCTTTGGGTCTTTGGAACAGCATGATATGTTCTCAGTTGTATGCATTATTCAATCACATATAGTTAATATGAAATCTCTAATCTACATTAGAGATTAAGGAAAAGATACCCTTCTCATCTATTAGTTCTCCTTTCCCCCGGCTCTCTTCCTTGGGTGGTATTATGCTGCTGGCTGATTACTGGGTTCCTCCTGGTGGTGGAAATCTCTGACTCTTAAAGTATGAGTAGATGGACTCAAAACATAAAGAAGCAGACACAAGACATTAAATCTAAATTTTAAGAGGGCTCTGGACTCCTGCACTTTAGCTGTTCAACATTGTGTCAGTTAGAGTTTAATATAAATTAGTATATATAAATAAGAAATAGACTTTTTTCTCTTCTTTTCTGCTACAAAGATGACCCAGCAAATATATAAAAGCCCAGCAAATATGCACTAATCCAGTCATATTCCAAACCCACAAACAGGTAGGTCACAATCACGATCATCCCGTTGTTCATCGAAAGCCTCGAGCAGGCACCAGTAACGTCTCCTTCATCCTAGCCCTGAGATTTTAAAAAATGCCATATTCGAGGCTCTTTCAGAGTTAGGAGAATGAGACCCATCATTGTTACTGGTATTTGGCATATTGGGTACACCACAGGGAGTTTGCCAGACTCTGCCTTGTGGGCAGGTTACATTCGGTAGCCTGCCAGGTAGGCAGATTACATTCCCCCGCGCCTGGCTGTCCTCACTGGGGCCCCTTAGAGGGGGGCGGGTTGAGTTTCCCTCCCCACCCCGAGCAGAGCTCCGGCAGCTGAAGACCTCCAGAACCAGCCACAAGCATGCTGAGATCACGCTCCACATGCATGAAGGTACCGGCAGAGGAACAAAGGCATGCGGGTCCCGGGCCTGAGATCTCTAAGCCTGCTCAGATTAGGGCTGAGCATCCTCCACCCAGATCCTCTATCTTCCAGTAGGCAAGGGTCACACCAACCAACTGACCCCCAGCGCCATGTAATCCCATCAACGGCCAAGACCCAGAGACTATAAAACCCAGCTCCTGCTAGCACACGGCCACTTTCACGGCCATGTGACATCTTATTATTTCATTCTTAAACAGGTAGGTAGGAGGACTAATTTCTGCCTAGATATTGCAAGAAGATTTGATAGGATGTGTAACCTTCTTGATTGGTTCAAGACTGCAGGATGATGGACTTTTAATTTGAAAAGAAAAACAACCCACGTAAATAGGAAGAGGTCACAGTCACCCTATGCTTCCAGGTTGAATGCCTATCAATTCCAGTTCCCAGAAAAGTAAAGAGAAAAGATGATCAACATAAAAGATGCATTACAATCATGCTCAGAACTAAATATCCTCAATTATTGATTTTAAGTATCATTCATCTGAACACACAAGACAGTTTGGCAAACAAGTTTGGTACCTTTATTTTGTTTTTTTTTAATATTTTATAATTTCAATTATAAAAGGGCTGGAGCGATAGCACAGCGGGTAGGGCGTTTGCCTTACACGCAGCCAACATGGCCGACCCGAGTTCAATTCCTCCGCCCCTCTCGGAGAGCCCGGCAAGCTACCGAGAGTATTTGATATGCCAGACACAGTAACAACAAAGTCTCCAATGGAGACGTTACTGGGCCTGCTCGAGCAAATCGACGATCAACGGGAGGGCCTTTACTTTACTTTACTTATAATTTCAAAAGCGTTTTCCTGTTCTACTTATGTCTATTTCCTTCTCAGGTATTCCTCCTTTCCTTTCCTGATTTTAAGAAGGAAATTTTAAAAAACTTATCTTCTGAATTACATTTTTTGTAATAAAACAAGCATGATATTTTTTACTCTGGTGACCTTAGAAAATACCGAACAGAAAAGGTCAACACAGGGGCCAGAGCAATAGTACAGCAGGTAGGGCACTTGCCTTGCATGCAGCCGACCTAAATTCAATCCCCAGCATTGCATCTTGTCTATTTGTTCCTGTGCACAGTAGGAGTAATTACTGAGCACATCGCTAGGAGTAACCCCTGAGCACTGCTAATATCTCACATCGATTATATATGAAAACAAAATTTAAAAGAAACAAATCCAGTGTTGTCAGTCTTTATTTCTGAGCAAGTGGAATGTGAGATTATGTTCTTCTTGTTTATATATCTGATATATCTATATTAGCACTGTAGCACTGTCCCCCCCGCCCTTATTCATCGATTTGCTCAAGCGGGCACCAGTAACGTCTCCATTGTGAGACTTCTTGTTACTGTTTTTGGCATATAGAATACACCATGGGGAGCTCGCCAGGCTCTGCCATGCAGGCAGGATACTCTCGGTAGCTTGCCGGGCTCTCCAAGAGGGAAAGAGGAATCAAACTTGGGTCAGCTGCGTGCAAGGCAAGAGCCCTATCTGCTGTGCTATCACTCCAGTCTCATATCTATATTAAGTATGAATAAACATAACAGTTTGGAAAGTCTAGTAAATAAGAGTTTAGAAGAAGAGGATTGCAAGTTAGAATTAAACAAATTTAGAAGTTTATTTTTCCTGTTAAATTTTTTTTATATAATTCTTTTTCAATTATGCTCACACTCTTACTTGGACATGGTTTTATTTTTCTGGGAAGTTGCAATTAGCATTTATTTTATTTCAATTAATTTCCTACTTTTGCTACTTAAGTTCTTTCAACTAATTCTCGACTACTGGTTACTTAATTTTTCCAACAAATCAACTACTATAAAAACATGTTATTTTATCTTTGTCACAAACAGGTAAGCACAGTAAGTACAAATCACCCTCATTATATGTCAATTGCTCGAGGCCCTCCCGTTGATCGTCGATTTGCTCGAGCGGGCCCAGTAACGTCTCCATTGGAGACTTTGTTGTTACTGTGTCTGGCATATCGAATACTCTCGGTAGCTTGCCGGGCTCTCCGAGAGGGGCAGAGGAATCGAACTCGGGTCGGCCATGTTGGCCGCTTGTAAGGCGAACACCCTACCCGCTGTGCTATATGTCAATATTAGACTTATTTTTAAAAATGATAGGAAATGTTGTTTTATTTTATCACAGCATCATTTCAGTTATAGTATACTTGCTTCAGCCAAAATACGTTTGGCTCCATCAGCCAAAGTTCTGGAGAAGCTGAATACTCATTTTTGAGGAACACAGTGACTAGGATAAAAAATCTTGATGAGAGAATGAAGAAAGAAATTAGTTGAGCATATTATTACTTTGCAGTCAACTGAATTTACTGAGCACATATAACACTATCTCTCCAGCTCCTGTGGCACCTCTAAGGGAGCCTTTCCCAGACCACTGAGTCTAATTAAAGTAGTCTGGGTCTCTACATCACATCACACTGTGTTATTGTTTTCTTAACCATTATCTGGATCCGTTGTTTATTTTTTAATTGTCTGTCTCCATCCACTAAAACTTAAGTGTCTAAAATAGTGTCTGGAAAATAAAAGACCCTTGATAATCCTTGCATGAATGTAGATGAAATTTCAGGGGGCATTTTGTAACACCATCAGGGCTAAATGGGCTTTATAACTGGGTTCAAGATGCTTCTTGCATGAAAATAAATCATCACATTATGAAGTTAACAAGTAGACGTAGGAGTCTCTGTTCAAATGTCAAAAAAATTGCAGCTCCCAAGTGGTACAGAGGGCAGGAGGTCCCCAGTTCTTTCCTCCTCCCCATAAGCAGGTAGGAAGGAAGCCAGCCAGCGTTACGTGCTCTCATCAGTAAATCCAGGCAAGCCTTTCCCCGTGGCTTTAATGGTTTATTTTTTTTAATTACTCTGACAACTCAGGAAGCTCTTCTATTCCACTAAGTCCTATTTCCTAACTTCCTGACTCTTTTGGAGATGCAGGGCAATGTGTCCATCTCTGTCTCATGAGCCCTGAGAGCTATAAAGCGAGTAATGAAATCGACCCTCAGCTTTCTCTTTTCCAAAATGAGCAACTAGAACTCCCTTCATCACTGCTCCAAAGGCTCATTTAAAAACAGCTGATGCTTTTCTGTGGAGTCTCTCCGGATCTTATTTATAAAATGAGCACATTAAAGAAAAAAAATTTTTAAGATTCAGAACATTTTGTTTTCATTAACTTAGAGGTACTTGTAAATTCTGTGCTGCAACAACAAAAGCTAGAAATATCTTCAAATCCCCACTTATCTCTGGGCCTTGGATACTTTGGATACTTTGATCAACCTCTCTGATCTTCACATTCATCACTCAAAACTCAGAGTACCAGGACCAGGAATGTGGCTCACCAAGTGGTACAACACATGCCTATCATATGCAAAGCCATGAGTTCAATTCCCAGCACCACACGCACCCCAATACCACGTGTATCCCAGCACAACTAGATAGTGCCCCAGTGGCCACTATAGAGAATGGCCCTGCAAAAAATAAAATTTCTTAATAAAAAAATTTAATAAGCACACAAAAAAAACGTAAATAAAAACATAAAGACAGAAGAAACTGTTTAAAGAGAAAGTGCATTTTATTTTCTTTGAGGTGAATAAATGGGGGCCAGAAAAATAGTACAGTGGACAGGGTGCTTGCCTTGCATATATCCAACCAGATTCAATCCCCAGCACCCCATGTGATCCTCCAACCCCTGCCAGGAGTGACATTAAAAAAAATTCAATAGATTTGAAATTATTTAAAATACTATAGAATTGCAAGAGTACTGTTTTGTGCCACTCTAAGTATATACTCTTTGCATCCACCATAGAAGCCCAGTATCATCCCACACCAAAATTATTCCTCAACACAGCCCTCCCATTTCCCCTTACCATTTTTCCCGGTAATTTTTATTGAGTATAAAAATTAGTTTTGTTTTGATGACTTTTCCTAGTTCCTTTGTCTTAGTAATTCATATTCTACCTATGAGTAGAGTCAAACCATCAAACCACTGTTTCTCATCTCCTTATTACTTCACTTAACACAAGCACCTTAAGTCCCATGCCTATTGTCCCAAAAGGCATTATTTAACTTTTTATTTTTTTAATGTAGGAGTACTGCTATTTATTCAGCCACTGATTAGCTGATTGATTTGGGCATGAACTCCACCTTACCTTTTTTTTTTCATAATTTTATTTATTTTTTTCTTCTTATATTTATTTATTGAATCACTCTGGGGAAAGTTATAAATTTTTCAGGTTTAAGTCTCGGTCATACAATGATCATACACCTTTTCCTTCACCAGTACTCATTTTTCACCACCAAGAACCCCAATATACCCCCTTCCCACCCCTCCCAATGCCTGTGAGGCAGATGATTTCTACTTAACTCTTCTCTACATTAATTACATTCATTATTTCGACAAAAGATGCACCATTGTTGTTTAGAATTTCCCCCCCAACAATCAGAATTGCTGAAAAGACATTGTGAAATACTTTGTTTTCTAGAGCTATTACGAGAATCATATAATGTGGTGTTGCAAAGAGCCAGATAATTACAAGATTGCTTTCTGTGAGTCTGGTGTTATGGCTGTGCCAGAGAGCCGCTCATGGGGGGCAACTCGTGACCTCGGTATGGCGTGAAGGACAAGCTGCTACCACCCCCCTTCCCATGAGACTGCAGTTGCCCCACCACCGCCGGCTCATACCTGGCTTTCCAATAAGCTCTGAGGCGGCAGCCACCTTGTATGTAGTCCAGATACATTTCTGCCAAAAGCCTTTGGGTTTCAAGATTTGTTTCTGAGTCTCTGGGATCATGGTCATTAATCAGCTTGATTAGGAGCCAGAGAGGTCTTTTGTAGGTGGCAACCCGGGGTCTCGCTGGGATGGGGAGGAAAGGGCTGGTTCCACCCCCATTTGGTGAGGCACCGCAGGTCTCGTCACTGCAGGCCATGCCTGACTGCCCAGTGGCCTCTGGAGGATGGTGGTCACTGTGCCTCCAAGGGGAACAGGCCCAGGTACGAAACCTATTCCAACCTGAAGTGGCCCAGCGCCAGTAACCTACTGCAGGAACAGGATGCATTTCTGCCAAGAAGACTTTGGGTTCCGAGATTTGTTTCTGAGTCTCTGGGATCATGGCCATTAAGCTGGTCGATCAGGAACCAGAGAGGCCATGCCACCAATTATATAGCTGAGCCAGAGGTGGTTTGTGGGTGTGTCTCCCACATACCTAACTTTTGGCTGTTTACTTTCTTGGTAAACTTTGCCCCAAGTTTTTGGGGTCTGGCCAAAGGCACAGCAGCAATTTTGGGGTATCTGAAAGCCTGATGGTGCCATCAGGCTGCTGGTGCACTCACCTCACAGGTACAGATTGACCTGTTGGCAGCACCTTACCCCCTTGTATAATTTTCTTTAAAGGCAGAACTGTATGGGACTATATAGCGCAGCTTCCTAACCCAGCATTCCATTGATAGTCATTTATATTTATTCCATGTTTGGCTACTTATAAAGAATTCTGCTTTAAACATATACTTTTGAATTTTTTATATCATTTGGATAAATATCTAGGAGGGATAATATTGGGTTATAAAGTACTTCCTTTTAGAATAAACTCTACTTTTCATCAAGAAAGCAATTCTAAAGAAGAATGCTAACTTCATCCCCATTAGTTCTCTCAAGGATCCACTATAATAAAATCAGCACCCATGTCTTCAATTTCTTATAATTCATTATTAGAGTATAATGGCTTCACTAGACTTTCTTGGAAGAATTCTTGTACATGTCAAGGAAAATTAGAGTAGAGTTAATTATAAACAGTATAGTCTCCTGTTAAGAAAATATATTCTTCATACAGGCAAAGCCATTAAGCTGGGTTTGAGAATGGCCCAAGCAACAGGGAGAACAAGCCAGAATCCTGTGGGTATTGTGAAGTCTATCAGTTAGTTCTTTTTGATGAGGTTCCAACTTCCCAAACCTCTTTCCAGCTCACTACTGGGCTTGACAGGAGTCATCTGGCTGCCCCAATCCTGAAATACAGTATTGCTTTATTGACTGACTTTGGTTCAAGGTTGTTTTCCACCTGCCACACCTTCCTTGGCACAGTGACCTAAGATCTTTCCTCTCAACTTCTTTGCCTCCTCCTTTCCTCAACAGACTCCACGGCGGTTGGACCACTCTATCAGCTTCTTAGTTTCCATACCATTTTCACTCACATTTATTTCCTCAGAAAAATCCTTGACATCTTTTTCTGGAGAATCCAGACTATCACGATAGACAAAAATCACTTAGACACTTTGGCATCAATCATTATATTTATTCCTTATAAATATCCATTAAATTGCACAATAGGGTCATTATTGTCCCCTGTTTGAAGAAATGGTTGAGTGACTTGGCCAACACAGCTACTTCACGTATTTTAATAGTTTCTCAGTTTTAATGTCTTTCATACTCACAATCACAATCACAACCATCCTGTTATTAGTCGATTGCCTTGAGCAGGCCCCAGTAACATCTCCTTCGTCCTACCCTGAGACATTTTTTAAAAAGTGCCATATTCAAGGCTCTTTCAGAGTTAGTAGAATGAGACCCTTCATTGTTACTGGTATTTGGCATATTGGGTACGCCACGGGGAGTTTGCCAGACTCTGCCATGTGGGCAGGTTACATTCGGTAGCCTGCCAGTTTGTCCAAAGTAGGAATAAGATGATAAGATGTTCCACAGCCGCGAATGCGGCCGTGCACTTCCGGGAGCTGGGTTTTATAGTCTCTGAGTCTTGGCCGTTGATGGGATTACACGACGCCAGGGGGCCAGTTGGTGGGTGTGACCCCCGCCTACTGGAATTTGAAGGATCCGGGTGAAGGATGCTCAGTACCGATCCGAGTAGGCTTGGAGATCTCAGCCCCGGTACCCGCGTGCCTTTGTTCCTCTGCCGGTACCTTCATGTGTGCGGAGAGTGTTCTCAGCATGGTGGTGGCTGGTTCTGGAGGTCTTCGGCTGTCAGAGCCCTGGTCGGGGCAGGGAGGATATCTCAACCCGCTCCCCTCCAAGGGACCCCGGCGAGGACAGGCAGGCGCGGGGGCAGGCTCATACTCATTATTTTCTAGACCATACTCAGTGGTCTAGAAAATAAACCCTGAGTTTTCTCATTCCCTCTGTCCATTTCCCTGACTGTTATTTTTTTTAAATTTTTATTAGTAAAACACCATAAGGTACAGTTGTAGACTTACAAATTTTTGAGCTTGGGTTTCTATTATACAATGATCAAATACCCATCCCTTCACCAGTGCCCATTTCCCACCACCATGGATCCCAGTATCCCTCCAACCCCCTTCCCCCGCATCCCACCCTGCCTCTGTGGCAGGGCAGTCCCTTTTGTTCTCTCTCTCCTTTTGGGTGTTGTGGTCTGCAAAAGAGGCATTGAGTGGCAATCATGTTCAATCTATAGTCTACTTTCAACATGCATCTCCCATCCTGGGAGGATCCTCCAAACACCCTTTATTTGGTGCTTCCTTCTCTATCTGAGCTGCCTTTTCCCCTAGCATGCCCGGCTGGCCTCTAAGCCATGGAGTAGTCCTCCTGGTACTTATCTCAGCTCTTCTTGGGTATTAATCTCCTATTTTGTTACTTTATGTCCCCCAGATGAATGCAATCTTTTTATATCTATCCCTCTCTTTCTGACTCATTTCACTTAGCATGATATGTAGTACCACTTGTATATAAATTTCATGATTTCATCTTTTCTAACAGCTACATAGTACTCCATTGTGTAGATGTACCAAAGTTTCTTTAACCAGTCATCTGCTCTCAGGCACTCAGGCTTTTTCCAGATTCTGGCTACTGTAAACAGTGCTGCAATGAACAAACAAGTGCAGATGTCACTTAGACTATACTTTTTTGCCTCTCTGGGATATATTCCCAGGAGTGGTATTGCTGGGTCAAATGGGAGCTCAATTTCTAGTTTTTTGAGAATTGTCCATACTGTTTTCCAAAAGGGCTGAACCAGTTGGCATTCTCACCAGCAGTGAAGGAGGGTCCCTTTCTCACCACATCCACGCCAGCATTGGTTGCTTTTGTTCTTTTAGATGTGGGCCAGTCTCTGAGGTGTGAGATGGTATCTCAGTGTGGTTTTGATCTGCATCTCCCTGATGATTAATGGTGTAGAGCATTTTCTCATGTGCCTTTTTGCCATTCAGATTTCTTCTTTGAGAAAGTTTCTGTTCATTTCGTTTCCCCATTTTTTATGGGGTTGGATGTTTTCTTCTTGTGGAGTTCAACCAGTACTTTATATAACCTTGATATCAACCCCTTGTCAGATGTGTATTCGGTGAATATCCTTTTTCGTTCTGTAGACTGTCTTTGTATTTTGGTTACTGTTTCTTTTGAGGTGCAGAAGATTCTTAGTTTAAGATAGTCCCATTTATCTATCTCTGTTTTTACTTGCTAGGTCAGTGGCATGACATCTTTAAAGATATCATTAGCTTCAATGTCATGGAGGGTTTTGTCAACTTTGTCTTCAATGTACCTTATGGATTATAGTCTGATGTTGAAGTCTTTAATCCATTTTGATCTTACTTTTGTACATGGTGTTAGGCAGAGATCTGAGCCCATTTTTTGCATGTAGCCTTCCAGTTTTGCCAGCACAATTTGTTAAAGAGGCTTTTCTTACTCCACTTCACATTTATTGTTCCTTTATCAAAGATTAGATGATCATATGATTGAGGGGAGATGTCAGTATATTCAACCCTGTTCCATTGGCCTGCAGCTCTGCCTTTGTTCTCCCTGGCTGTTATTGTTGTTTCATTGACTAGGGGTCACACACACCTGTTGGCACAGCTCACTGTGGGCAGCATATTTTCTTGCAGACTAGAGATCCCAAATAGTGCTGCTGGGACCACATGCTCTGAGGCAATGCCAAGTTCTGAACCCACCTAGAATTCTTAAATTCCCCTTGAGTATTTCTATTGTGAGCAACACTAGGCAGACATTGCATGAGATATGATTTATATTCCTTTAATTATTTATTTATTCCATGCTCACAAGTCAGGAAGATAGATATAACCCCATTCTACATGTGAGGAAATAGCTCAAGAAGTTAAGCAACTCAAGTGCCCTAGAACAGATGACTGGTTAAAGAAACTTTGGTACATCTACACAATGAAATACTATGCAGCTGTTAGGAGAGATGAAGTCATGGAATTTGCTTATAGATGGATAGACATGGAGAGTACCATGTTAAGTGAAATGAGTCAGAAGGAGAGGGACAGACATAGAAAGATTGCACTTATTTGTGGAGTATAAAACAACGTAACATGAGGCTGACACCTAAGGATAGTAGATACATGGGACAGGAAGATTGCTCCATAGCTGGAAGCCTGCCTCAGGAGCACAGGGGAGAAGGCAGCTGGAATAGAGAAGAGATCACTAAGAAAATGATGGCTTGAGGAACTGGTCAGGATTGGAAATATGTGCTGAAAGTAGATAATGGACCAACATGATTACCTCTCAGTATCTGCATTGCAAACCATAATGCCCACCCAAAAGTAGAGAGAGATTATTGGGAATCATGTCTGCCATGGAAGCAGAGGGAGGGTGGGAAAGGGGGGGTATATTGGTGGTGGGGAATGTACACTGTTGGAGGGATGGGTGTTTGATCATTGTGTGATTGTAACCCAAACATGAGGGCTTGTTACTATCTCACAGTGATAAATTTTTTATATTTTCAATAAAATTTTAAAAAAGAAGTTAAGCAACCTGGCAAAGGTCAGTCACCTACTACATAGAGAAGCTAGGTCCATCTCATGTCCTAAATTTATTGCTATTAGCACTGACAATAGCAAATCAACTCTGTAGAGTATTTACTTAGCACTTCAATGTGCATGGAAAAGCGGGTTGGATCTACCAGTAATTCAGCCTAGAAACGTCAAGAGTTTAGGAAAAAGATAGGGAATTATAGGAGTCAACAAAGTTCAGGCAAGAATGAAGTGGGTTCCCTTCTCCCAACTGCTTTATCCTCAGTGGCATAAGATTCACTCATGGCCATCTGTACTCTAAACTATGGCAAAATAGTGATTTTCACTTTCCTTTGACCTGCCAGTTAAGAATGCAGAGTAAGCTTTAAGCTCTCAAGGTTCTTCATGATCCAATTCTTAGCCTTCATCCTGGGCTTTATCTCCCTGTGAGCACTGTTTTACTTGATAGTTAAAGATGTCAACCTTGTACCATGCTGTCACATTTTGGTCAGGACATTTGCTATTTAGTTCAACGTTCCTTCCCTTTCTCTAGTAAACCCTTGCTCACACCTGTACAAGTAATCTCAAGTGCTCAATGCTTCAGGGAATAATGCTCAACACCCAGATTGAAAACATCCCCATATTGAGAACACCCAGAGGAAACTGCTGTGCTCCCCTCTCCTAACCCCCAGCTCATCTCACCTCAACATTTCTTCTATCATACTGATATTATCCACACTAGAGAAACAAACAGAATTGTCTCCGTAAAAGACAATTTATATGTCCACCTATATCACCTCACTCTAGTCCATAAATGTTTGAAGAGGCATCTCTGGGAAGGCCAAGGAAGATTCAGAACTCCACGCCCTGAACTTCAGGCCTGAAAGAACTGACATACGACATTTTTTCCCAAACTTATCTTTGCTCTTGCTCATCGCCATGTCACTTTGTTCACATCCATTGTCATGCCAAACTCGTCCATGCTTTAAGGTTCAATTTGTCAGCATTTTATTACTCATCTTTGTTTGCATGTTGCACTCCTAGAGGTCTCTTCCAGCATAATTTCTAGAATAATAATTATCCTCTCAATAGGTGATTAAATAAAGAAACTATGGTACTTTTCTATACAATGGAATATTACTTGGCCATAAAGTAAAGTAAAGGCCCTCCCGTTGATCATGGATTTGCTCGAGCGGGCCCAGTAACGTCTCCATTGGAGACTTTGTTGTTACTGTGTTTGGCATATGGAATACGTCACGGGGAGCTTGCCAGGCTCTCCCGTGCGGGCGAGATACTCTCGGTAGCTTGCCGGGCTCTCCGAGAGGGGCGGAGGAATCGAACTCGGGTTGGCCGTGTTGGCTGCGTGCAAGGCAAACGCCCTACCTGCTGTGCTATAAGAAAAGATAAAGTCATGAAATTTGCTGCTACACTGAGAGAGCTGGAGAGTATCTTGCTGAGCGAAGTGCTCAAAGAGAGAGAGACCAACACAGAACGACCTCTGTCGTATGTGGGACATAAAGAAACATAATGGTGGAAAAAAAATACCTAAATGCAAAGGAAACAGAGAACATTAAAAACTGGTATTCGGTAGGAAACATGCCATTTGAGGAATCTGGGGGATAAGACTAGGAGGGGACCACATCTATGGTGGAGGGAAGCATTCAATTGGGAGGAAGAGGTGGTGCTGAAAAATGGTCAAGTGTTGTATATGAAATCCTATCAGCAACAGTACTGTAAATACTATTGCACAAACCTATTTTTTAAAAAATGCCTCTCATAAAAGTAGACTGGGAAGTAAATGGGAGGAGGGGAACTATTGGTGGAGGGAAATGGACACTGGTGAAGAGATGGGTGTTGAAACATTGTATGCCTGAAACCCAACCATGAATCACTTTGTAATTTCATTGAGATTAAATTTAAAAAACATGGTCACGGTCCTCCTGTTGTTCATCGATTTGCTCGAGCAGGCCCAGTAACGTCTCCATTGGAGACTTTGTTGTTACTGTGTTTGGCATATCGAATACGTCACGGGGAGCTTGCCAGGCTTTGCCGTGCAGGCGAGGTACTCTCGGTAGCTTGCCGGGCTCTCCGAGAAGGGTGGAGGAATCGAACTCGGGTCAGCCATATTGGCTGCGTGCAAGGCAAACGTCCTACCACTGTGCTATCGCTCCAGCCCATTTAAAAACCAAATTTTTAAATAATTCCACTTTCCCACTGTTTTATTGCCTTTCTTCATTACAACCTCAGAATTTTATAAGTAAAATATTTGTCTTTTTAAATCTTGAATTTTGAACATGTCCAAGATCATTAAATTGTTTCCTTCCAGAATGATTAGTGCACCAATCATCCTCAAATTTGCTGAATAAATATATGAGCAAGCAAAGTTCAGGAGGGACATTAAAAGAGAGAGAATTACAAAATAGCAGATTATTTATAGAAATTAACTATTACTATTGGTTTCCATAATGACTTGCATTGAGGGAACCCTAAGTGCTTTATAAATATTAATTTATGCTCTGTTCACAGGAAGAACTCATTATCTCTACCTTTACAAGTGAAGAAAGTTAAGCCAAGTGAAGTAATCCCTCCAAAAGCAATATAATGAGTTAAATAGGGACCTCTGAAAAACTTAACTCTAAAAAAACTCTAATTTTTACCCTGACTTAGTCCCAAAGGACTTGAGATGGCTTTGAAAAACACAGACCATTATACTATTTAGAGTGTTCACAAAAAGAAAAAAAAGGCCAGTTACTCAGGAGAAGCACGACTATTCCTGGTATAAAGTCTGAAAGAAACATCTCCCTTGGGTCTTCACAAAGGGTAGCAAACCACATCCTCAATCACATCCTCCAGGACGTGCAGTCGGGGCCTCTCTGGGCTGTTTGCTAACACTCCTCCGTGTGGGCTGATGGCTCCAGGCCAAGGCTCAGATCCATGAAGCAATCCTCCAAGGAGTCAAATCAAGACAGTCCAGGTGTGCAATTTCTCTGATGCTCTGTCTTAATCCAAAAAGGACATCTGGAAATTCTGGAGGAATCGTTTAATAACACACCCTTCATATGCTGGACTTTGTGAATTTTCTTTCTCACACTAAAAGCTCTAGTTAAGTATTAAGTAATAGTAAATTAAAAGTGACAAGAGTCCAGAACACAGTCAACACTGTCGAACTAGAGAGTGCTCCACATGATATATCCATCTCATGGACCTGGGAGAGGGCAAGCCAGCTCAAGAATTGGTTGAACTGCTGTAATAAAGGGACCCCAGATGACAGTGGCCTTAAGAAAAAAAAAACAAGGTTTATTCCTCTTTCCCATAACATCTAGGTATAGGAGGGTCATCCAGAGCAGGCGGTGACAAGAGTTTCTAAAGAAGATTGGAAGCCTGACTCATGGGCAAAGGGGAGAAGGCAGCTGGAATAGAGAAGGGATCACTAAGAAAATAATGGCTTGAGGAACCGGGCAGGATGGGAGATGTGTGCTGAAAGTAGATAATGGACCAAACATGATAACCTCTCAGTGTGTGTATTGCAAACCATAATGCCCAAAAGTAGAGAGAGAGTATGGGGAATATTGTCTGCCATGGAGGCGGGGGGGGGGTGGGAAAGGGGGGTATACCGGGGAGTTTGGTGGTGAGGAATGTGCATTGGTGAAGGTATGGGTGTTTGATCATTGTGTGATTGTAACCCAAACATGAAAGCTCGTAACTATCTCACAGTGATTCACCGTCATTGTCACTGTCCTCCCATTGTTCATCAATTTGCTCGAACAGGCCAGTAACATCTCCATTGTGAGACTTGTTGTTAATGTGTTTGGCATATCGAATACATCATAGGTAGCTTGCCAGGCTTTGCTGTGCAGGCAAAATACTCTCAGCAGCTTGCCAGGCTCTCCGAGAGGGGTGGAGGAATCGAACCTGGCTCACGGTGATTCAATAAAAGTTTTTAAAAAAGAAGGTTGGCAGCAGGTTCTTGGCTATTCTCAACAAGCAGTTTCATCTGCTTACAAGGCAGCTATCCCAACTGTCACAGTTTTCACATCAAAGAAATTAAGAGTCTGAAGTAAATGACTTCCTTCTAAAGCTTGTATCTGAAAGCTGCACATATCAATTCTGTGTGCATCGAATTGACCATAATTGACCAAACTGACCAAAATTTGGTGACACATGTGCACTTCACTGGAAAGATTAAAAAATGGAATCTCTACTTGGGCAGTTTCATATCTATCTAAAACTCAAGGCTATGACATAACTACCAAGAAGATTAAGAGAGTAGATCAGGGAAACCATAAGAATTTGCCAGAGTGCCAATAATATATCTCCAAGGGTGGAGTGTGTGACTGGCACATAAAAGGCCGAGTTTAATCCCAGTCACCTCACTATCCCTCAGCTACCACTGTGGTGCTCCTAAGGGCCCCATTATGACCATGCCTGAAGCATCTCAGCACCCAGCCCACACTCTGAACTGTCAGGTCCACACCACTGTCTCCAGCATCACCAGGAGTCACCCCTGACCAGCACCACTGGGTGTGGTGCCTTTTCAAAACAAAATTTGCCACAGAGGACTGACATCCACTTAAATGGAATTATTCCTGGTTGAAGGCCAACTCACCATAAGCCAGAGAGAAATAAGAGATCTAAAACAGGTTCAACTTTTCTATGGTCAGGTTCTTTTCCGTGAAAAGCAATGAAGGATCAAGTTCCCAAAGTTCTTACATCAGATATATAGCTATATCACTTTACCCAGGAAAAAAAGTGAAGTTATTGTTTCTAAATGCCACCTATGACCATAAAGAAATTTACAGAGCCTCCGCATGCATGATATGAGACATTAAGAAAGGCATCTTCTTGTAAATTTCCAAGATAACTAGTTGAAAATTTAATTGAGGAAAAATGAATAGGTGACAACTCTGAACTCTAAGCCAGTTAGATGTCAAAGACTTTACCAAAATTCAAAAAATTGGTTATAAATATCTTCTGTAAGCCCTGAGATAGCTGCATTGGATTTTTTTCTGAGGTTCTTTTAAGTTGATATAAAAAATAAATTTTTAAAAATCATGATCAAGTTTTTATATTGTAAGGTAGAATACATATTCATATCCGTCTTGTCCAAATGGGCTGTTAACACATTTTTTAAAAATTGCAAGGTAATAAGGTAACAAGCTATATGTTCTTTGCCACTGGAAACCATCTTTTGTCTCTTTTGACTTCTATGGTAGAATTAATTATGAATTCTGTTTGAGCATTATTCTATGTAAGACATAGATTTTCTCCCATGAACAAATCTTGGTTAATAACACTAAGAAATAAAATTAATAAAAGCTAAAATTCAGTCTGTTTTCCTTATCTTTCTCCATAAGGAAATAAAGAATATAACAATGACCAACACTATTTACTTTGGTTAGGCTGGAGAGATGGTTCAAAGGACTGAACACAGACTGCTCATGCAGGAGACCCAGGTTCAATCACCAGCATTACATGTACCCCAAGTACAGCTAAGCACTACCTGTTATGGCCCTTAAAACAAAAGAAATAAAGTTTATCTCCTCTTTGTTTAATAGAGATGGCCCAAGAATTGCACATCTGCACTTTTTCAGAAGCAAGCAGGTACTTTGTCTAGACATCAGATTGGTTACTGTTCAGATATAGTTTGAAAAAGTAAATTGCTCTATAAAATTTGCAGAAGACTGCACACTACCAGTAGGCATGATTCCAAGTACATTCATGGGCTGCATAACAATGTTTCGTCAACAAGGGATTTCATATATAACAGAGGTTCCAAATTTCCTATTACCTAATAACCTCAAAACCATGGCAAAGTCATAGTTTTAATATGGCAACAACTTCATACATATCTTATGGCATTCACACAATGGTAAAATTGCCTAATGAAGTATTTTTCAGAACATACCCTCCTAATTAAATGAAACATTACCCTATAACCTCATTACTAAAATTTCAAACCCCAGGTAATTTGCCTTACACATTGATAATCAATATTCTCCCAACTTTGGCTTCCAAAATGTGATGTGTTTATATGTATCTGTGTATTTTTGTGTAAATATTATGCACTCAATAAAACCAGGTTCTTTTCAGACACAATTTAATAAGAGTAGAAGGAAAAGGGAAGTAATGTCTCTCAAGTACCACATGTGCCAGGGGCAATACAATGTCCGATTCCTTGTTTTTGCATTCATGTCTTAGAAGGACCATATGGGCCAAGCATTATCACTACCTTTTTTTTATTAGTGAGACACCATGAGGTAATACATGGAAAGTATCATGTTAAGCGAAATGACTCAGAAAGAGGGGGATAGACATAGAAAGATTGCATTCATCTGGGGAACATAAAGTAACAAAATAGGAGACTAACACCCAAGAGTGGCCAAGATTACTACCAGGAACTTTGCTCCATGGCTTGGAGGCCAGCCACACATGCTATCACCACCATTTTAGAGAGTAGAAAACAAAGTCGCAAAAATGTGAAACAACAAGCTCATAGCAGGAAAACTGGAATTCAATATAGTCTGAGGGCATAGTGTATGGTCTTCCAAACAACATACTGATCTAGGACTCCACTTAAATCCTCACTTCCTCTTGGCTCTACATCTCTGATTATAAATAGACTAGGGTCTACACCTCAGATGAAGGAACTAACAGGGGATTTTAATTCTCTGAAAAAACTTACTAGATCCCTTGAGATTAAAAACTCTATCTTTGGGGTAACCATAAATGTCACCTAAAATAGCACCTGTACCTTTTCCACCCTCCAGAATTTTTTAGCTAACAGGTAAAGGTAAAAGGTAAAGGCCCTCCCGTTGATCGTCGATTTGCTCGAGCGGGCCCAGTAACATCTCCATTAGAGACTTTGTTGTTACTGTGTCTGGCATATCGAATACTCTCGGTAGCTTGCCAGGCTCTCCGAGAGGGGCAGAGGAATCGAACTCGGGTCGGCCATGTTGGCCGCTTGTAAGGCGAACGCCCTACCCGCTGTGCTATCGCTCCAGCCCAAATGAATGAGAATAGGCACGTTCCTATAATAAGGATAGTATACTATCTCCAGAAAATATTTAGTGTCTCTGATTGCTTGAATATCAACTTTTATCTCTTTAATACACAAATCAGTCTGTAATTCATTTAATAAAATTTAACAAACATTTCTAGTATTATCATTAGGCAGTCATTACCAGGCATTTACTACATTCCTGATGTTGCTCTAGATACTTATGTAGATTATCCCACTTAATCTTCTGTAGCTTTATAAAGGAAGTATTTATTTCATTCATGAGAAAATTAAGATTTAGAATAATTCAATAACTCAGCGGGGGGCATTGCTCCCAGCTATTCAAGTCCAATGACTAGTGGTGAACCTGAAAAATGTGACATCTAAGACAGATAATTTTTTTCCAGATCATTTTTAATGTCAATTTCTCAATAACCAAACTATCTTCAGTAACTATCATAATCATTATCAGTTTTTCATTTTAAAACAAATCAAAAGGGTGGAGTTCATGCCCAATTCAATCAGCTAATCAGTGGCTGAATAAATAGCAGTACTCCTCCATTTAAATAAATAAATAAATAAAACAATGCAAAGAAAGAATAAGTTTCAATTCTACATATTGTCTGTATATCTAAACCACAGAGCCAAAAACACTGTAAGCAGAAGACACAAGCTATAATAACAAAACTAAAATAGGTGTCTACCAAGGAGGCATGATTGGGGTGGGAGGGAATCTGGGGACACTGAAATTACTTAAAATACATTTCAATTCTACATATGCAAATCCATTAGAAAATTACATTAAAACTTGCACAAACTAAAAAATATAAAAACCACACCTCACAGTACGTGTTTTAATTTTTACCCATGTAAAACCTCTAAATGAACATAAAGACTAACAGAATAAGTATTATAACTTAATTATTCCTCTTCCTCTTTATAATAACTATTCATTTCCATTAAATATTATAATTAAACAGAATAGGTGGCTCCACGTATCGGAGACACAAGTATGCATAGGAAATAAGCAATGAAAATTCTAAACCATCAGGAACTTGCTCTTGAAACCAACCTGTACATCTCATTCCGTTGTAAATAGCACCAACTCATAACTAGACTTTTCATATAATAGAAAATGTTCACTAAAGGATAAAAGATTTCAATGTACTACTGTGAAGCTTATATGCATATTATTGTTATTCCAGCAACTGTTTAAAACTTAGAACAAAATATTTTAAAGATGTATTCGATATGCCAGACACAGTAACAACAAAAGTCTCCAATGGAGACGTTACTGGGCCCGCTCGAGCAAATCGACGATCAACGGGAGGGCCTTTACCTTTTACTTTTATCAATGACATTGTTGATAACTGCAAAAACATGTGATAATAAAATGCAATCCAGCGGCTGGGAAAATAGTTCAACTGTTGGTGAAACTGCATGATTTGCATGTGTCAAGATTTCAATTCTTAGCTCAGCACCCAATTACTTGCACACCCACTTGACCTAGAATAGACCAGCGTTATTGCCTGAATAATAGTACTTATTGCCTGATAGGTCATACAGTGGGTAAGGTGTTTGCCTTAAATGTAGCAGACCCAAGTTTGATCCCAGGCATCCCATGTAGTCCCCTAAGCACTGAGTGCAGAGCCAGGAGTAAGTCCTGAGCATTTTCAGGTGTGGACTAAAAACAAAACATAAAATAATAATTTTTCAGTGGTGGCCCCAAGGCCACCTAAATACTACTTGGGAGATCCCATTTATTAATTAAATGCAAGCCAACTTTCATTCCATTATTGTCTTTAAAGTTCCATATAGAATATATTCCTCAACTCTGTTTTCTATTTTTTTTTTAAATTAAGTCACCATGATTTACAAAGATGCTCATAACAGAGTTTCAGGCATACAATGTCACAACACCAATCCTAATGTCAACTTCCCTCCATCAATGTTCCCACCCTCCCACCCCAAGCCAAACTCCTTGGCAGGCACATTTTTAAGTTTGGTTGTTGAAGTCTGGGTTTCCTGCCTACAGTTTACACACACACACACACACACACACACACACACATACACACCATAACTCTACACTTATATTTTCCACATCTGCTCTTTCTACTCATGAAAATACAACTCTTCTCACCTGTACTTGAAGTTCTTTCCATCACCATCACCCTCTTTTGGTAAGTCACTTCCAAAGACCACTCTCAATCTCCTCTCACATCCAGACTCGTTATCTGTTATCGGATCACTTTTCCTTATTTGTCCTTCAAATGTGTGCAAATCTCCACATAGAAAGAAGGTCAGGTCTTCTCCAACATGGCGCCCTGTGACGACCTGTGCTTTGAGAAGGAAAGCTGAGTCACTGACCACAGATACCCTGAAGGCCTACCAACAAGTAACTCTACCTGTCTGGTTGTTTCCTGAGCAACATTTGAAAAGCTGTCTTATCACAGCCACTAAAGTGACAACCTATATTCTTCCTATCTTTGTTGGTGTTCTGCTCTTTTGTGCCTTCAGAAATATCTGGCAAAGTAGAAAATGACAGTTGTGGCTTATTTAGTGAAAAGTAATTCATCCTTTTTAATTTCCATTTTTCAAATACTGAATATCTGAGAATCCCTCTGAAAACAGAACTTCAAATAAAACACTAAATAGAACATAAATTGGGACTGATTCAGAAAGAAATAGGAAGAGGTGCAGAATAATTCTGATTAGTTGAGGAAGGTTTTGTGGAGAAGAAATTCTTGCTTAGATTATTATGGATATATATCTAAGTAAAAATGCCTCATGTTTATGCGGTCTTGATAAATATTTCATGAATGAATGATATAGTAAAATAAATATTATTCAGACTGACTCAGAATATTTTGTCATCAGAAGCTCTTTCTCCTAAAATGATTCACCTAAATTGCAGCCAAATTATAATATTCGTCCTTAGGGAAATTTAATCTCCTGACAATTCTTTGCTAATCTTCATTAATCCCTATGGTAAATTGAAAGAGATAATAGGTCATTAACTTCCCTATTTTGAAAATGATGATATTGAGACATGGTGACAGGGGAGTGATTCCCTTGAGTGCCTCCGGGTGGGTGACACGAAAGGAGGTATGGGTGGGACCCAGAGAGCTGTCACCAATTAGGAAGCAAGCTCCAGGAAGAGTCACAGAATCTTAAGGGTGGGGATCTTGGGGACTTCAGGCACCTCAAAGACCATCGTCTGCTTTTTCTCACCCAGCCTTGGCCAGTGTTACATTCCTACCACAGCCTTTAACTCCACTGGATCTGCCTCCCCGCACAGAGAGCTCAGTTCCTTTCTGATTCTCCTCTGAATCTCAGGGACTAGTCAAAAGTTTATCCTCCTACTAAGTTGAACGCTGTCACTTGATATCTCCTATCCATCATTCTGAGACTGAACCGAACAAGTCTAGTCGCTCTTCTGCCTGAGGAATCTTTCAAACTGTTAAGGCAGTCAGCATGTTGCAGTCAGATGACCCAGTTCTTCCTACCAGTCCTCAGATGACACAGGCGCAAGCCCTCATGCACCGAGTCACTTGCCTTGTAATCACTTGCCCCTGGAGAAGATGAGCTCTGTCGTTAAAGCCTTATCTCCTATGAAATGGATCTTGTGAACTTGTTTTTCAGAGACTTTCTCTTCTAGATGTTCCCAATCATGTTGACTTCCACATCACTGCCCTGGCAACCCAAAGGATCTGGTGATTATTCAAAGTCCACTGAGTTAGACAACAGCCTGCCCAACATGACCTGCAGGGAGGCGACAGCAGGAAAGGGTGAGGCTTTGCTCAAAGGTTCCCCACTTCACTGAGGAGAGGGGGCTTCTAGTTCTTTAAAAACAAAAGGTTTCAAAACAAGAGGATTCTTCAAAAACATTTTATTTGACTTATTTATTTAAAGCATCCTAGTGAGGGTCAGGAAAACATTGAATAAAAAAACACACTCAAAGGGGCTGGAGTGATAGTACAGCAGGTAGGGTGCTTGCCTTGAATGTGGCCAACCCGGGTTTGAGCCTCAGCATCCCATATGGTCCTCTGAGTCCTGCCAGGAGTGATCTCTAAGGATAGAGCCAGGAGTAAGCCCTGAGCACAGTTGAGTATGGCCCCAAAAACAAAATAAATAAAATACGCCCAGAATTTCATCAGTTCAAGTGAACCAAAAGTCTATTTATTTTTCTATTTTGCCTACCAACTCCTGACAGGCATAAATAAATCTAAAAGTTTATAATCATAACTGCAATTTTGGATTCCGTATGTTAAACCTAAGTTTCATCCCTCTGACTTTAGGGTCTTTCCTGTTATTAGAATGGTTATAGCACAGCCATCAGAATAGAGGAGTAATCATTTGCTACCTCATTCTTTGTTACAAGGCTTTTTAAGGGACTTCCAAATTGATATTATATAAACAGTAGTGCCACAAACTTCTTAACGCTTTTTCATTCTTTAGACAAAGCACCATTATCACCATTTTAGAGATTACTAGGTGAAAGCAATAAGCATTTTTGCAACTCAAAGATATTCTGGCAATGAGAACTATTCTTTAAAATGAAAGTGAGCCCTTTGAAGAAAACCTACTTTGCTGGAGGTCTGGTATGCACGCTCTGCTCCAAAGGGTTTAACTCCTCACTCCAACTAGGAGGAAGGTGTTGCTCTACCCAGGTAGTCGAGATGAGGAAAAAGAGGTTTGGAGATAGTACATAACTGTCTGATGTTACTTAATTAGGACTCTGAGACACAGTATTAATAATTTGGGAGCTAAGGATTTGAACCCAAACCTGGCTCTGATACCCGTACTTTATAAATGCAGTTTGGTTATTTATGAAACTAGATATTCTGAGGCAGGGAGTGGAAGGGGAGTGTTCAGGAATACAGAGGCAAACAGTGGTGTTCAAGGGCTACTCCTGGCTCAGCTGTATGTGAGGAAAGTGCCTTAACCTCTGTACTGTCTCTCCAGTCCCTAGATGTTCTCTTAAGGCTGTCCCAGTTGAAGTATTCAAAATGTTTTGATAGCTTCAGGTCAGGATAAGACTTTCAATACAATGCAATAATATTCTATTTGCAGAAATTTCCCTTATGAACTTCGTAGAAGCTGTTTTAAGTATTTCTTGATTATCAAAGTTCTTGATGGCAGGGATATTTTTACCCTAGCTACCTTTGAAGGGGCAACTAAGTATAGCTTAAATTCAGTAAACTTTGTAATGATTTCTTAACTTTCCATGAATTCTCTCTTTTGACTACTGCATGATAATTCTACAATTTTCCTCAGTCACAAGTAAATTTCCTGACAAAGAACTTGATTTTTTGATGTTTCTTTTTTCAGTACTAGGGATCAAATCCAGGTCTCATGCATGCAAGGCACAAGCCTTACAACTAACTTGCATCCCGGCAAGTTAGACTATTTGAAACTTGCTGTACCATCTTCCAATTCAACCAGGAACACACTTTTGGTTTGTTTCTTTGTGCATTAAAGTTTCTCTGATATCAAATGTGTTTTTGCTATACACTTGTGCATATTTCCTAGCATCACTCTTGAATCATTTGGGGAAATAATCTGTAAGACACGAGATTTGTTTAGCAAAGTGAGTGTACAAATTCAGATGACATAATTGAAGAAATAGATTCCCTTACTGTGAATGAAGCTGAATATTCATAAATGGTGACAGAAATCCACATATTTTCTACCTTGATGCTTTCTGTATTTTATTATCCCAGTAACAATAACCCCATGCTCTTAACCGCCATCCCAAACTATCTTGCTGGGAGAGTTGCTTCTCACCAGAAACATAGAGGAATGATAGGAATGAGCATCAGTGTAGCAAGTGAGAGAGGGAATAGGACCGCAAAGACTTTAAACATCACTGGATTTAATTAAACGCAAAGGGGAAGGAGTTTTATGTCTTTGGACTCCTTTAGTTCCTTTCCTCTGAAGCTTCTCTTCACCTTATTTGTTGCATTTTTAATCTACAAGGAGCAACACTGTCTTTTTAGTGATTCCACATTTAGTAGGCAAGATTTGAATCTAGAGTTGTGTAACTGAGATGCAGGGAAGAAATGCAAAAATCCAGGGCAGGATAAGGAAACAAGAAACCTGGGAGAAGACCTTCCCATACTTTCCAGAAGCCTGCACTTATCTGCCTGCTTTTCTATCCCACAGAGTCCCCTGGCTGACACAGGATGAAAGGCAAGATGGACAGAGAATGTAGTGAGGAGAGTGAAATGAAAGTGCCAATGTATTTGCTTAATCCAAACACAAATCAGGTATGCAGTATCTTTGCATAACTCTGGCTAATCAACACATACCAATCAGATTGCATCTGAGATTTCACAAAATGAAACAATAGAGATAGTCCCTACCCTCAAGGGGCTTCTGGTCTGAATTCCACAAAAATAATGCAAAAGTAGGCTGGAAAGGCAAGTCTGGCCAGGTAGGCAAGAGGAGATGTCCAGGACCAGAGAACAATCCCAGTCAGGAATCTCAGGGTCTGCTCTAGCAAGAAAACTTTGGGCCTCTCCCAATTTAAATCTGGACTAGACTATACCTCACTGTAATTTGCAGAGTGGGGCTAGCAGTAACCACTAGGCAAGTTTATGGTGAGTGAGAGTAAATATGAAGAAAGATGCAATTCCAAATTAAAATAAAACTTGAGGTTTTAAATAGAAATTCAAAATAAAACTTGAATTTTTTTTTTCAAAATAAAACTTGGAAGCACAATCCCCATGAAAACATCATGTCCAGTGTATGGACTGATCACCAAAGCACTTCCTTTCACCTCTAATGTTGACTGTATATTAACATTTGAATATTCATTAGGCATCAATCAGCCTGCCACTGGCATACACATGAGTCAACTTTAAATCTCTCCAGGAAACTACCATAATACCCAATTTACAGATAGGAAAATAGGACTCGGATCTACACAATGGAGTACTATATAGCTGTTAGAAAAGATGAAGTCATGAAATTTACATACAAGTGGTACAATATGGAAAGTATCATGCTAAGCGAAATGAGTCAGAAAGAGAGGGATAGACATAGAAAGATTTCATTCATCTGGGGGATATAAAGTAACAAAATATGAGATTAATATCCAAGAATAGCTGAGATCAGCACCAGGATGATTACTCCATAACTTAGAGGCCAGCCGGGTATCCTAGAGGAAAGGGCAGTTCAGATAGAGAAGGGAGCACCAAATAAAGGATATTTGGAGGATCCTCCCAGGAGGGGAGATGCATGTCGAAAGTAGAAAAAAAATAGAATAAGAATTTATTTTGTTCATCTAATCACCTTTACATAATCTTCTTGGTCTGTTTTTAGTATTTCTTAGAACATAATTCTACTAGAATATTGAGACAATATCCCACTCCCACACAGTAATTTACCTCATTAGTTCAGTCATTGAACTAATCTTTATCCAGTGCCTACCAGATGCCATGATTGCCCAAGATGCCACAGATATTGGGTTAACAGGAGAGCAAAGGGAAACTCTACTCTTAGAGCTTCTAGCTCATGTTAATGGAGGAGACAGGAGACAAAGAGGCAAATTTGACATGATATTTAAGCACAGTGACAGGTGTAATGTGAACATTGTAATGAACATTTAAATGATTACTAAGGAAACTAAAAGTCAACTCCTCTACTTAAAAGTTTGTACTTTCCTCAAGAAAACATAAAATGGAGTCTATATAAGGTTCTTGTTCATCTTGGTCTTCTGCCAAAGTTAAATAACTCTGAGACCAAGATAAATTCTTCCTGTTATCAATATAGATTTATCAGTATAGAGGAATTAGGTATTTGGGGCATGTGCAGTTTTTATTTCAACAATCTTGTTTTAACATCCTAAATTATGTGTACCTCCTTTCAAGTTGTGCATGGCCTGGGCCATGAAATAAAATAGAAAAATATCCTGTTTGCAAACTTCATACTTCCACTGCAATTAGAACAAAAGAAGCCCAAAGAAATAGGACAGATAATAAGACATTTGATTCGCATGCAGCCCACCCCAATTCTATCCCTGGCACCACATATGGTCCAAATTCTAAGGTCCCCTAAGAACTGAGAAAGGTCACTCCTGAGTACAGAACCAGGGACTGACAGGTGCCCAAGAGAGGAGAGTAGGGGAGGGAAGGGAAGAGGAAGGGAAGAGAGGAAGACAACGGGAAAGAGAAGGAAAAAGAGAGGAGAAAGAGAAGGAAGGATCATCAATGCAATCCCCAGATCTCCTGAGCACTAAACAGAATACTAATCACCCAATAAAAGATGTTTTGGAAACAGCCTACAAAACATATAAGAACTGTTGGCCAATGTTTCTCGGTTTATTACCTCCGAAAAAGGGTTAGTTTGGTTAATTATATTGCAAATGATATATTCTACATTCTTGTGATTTTCTAATGATCAGAATAAGTTGTAAAACATCACAGAGCACTCCTGAGCCATGAATTACGTGCAAATCTTCCTGGTATGTTGACAGTGGAGTGCTTAGTTCCTTCAACAAGAATAAATCATATTCATTTAAAAAAAAAACAAATAATCCTAGTAGACAGTATTATACTCCTGGGTGGAGAAGTAAAACAGCAAGAGCACAGTATTAGCAACTTAGAATCTAGACTGAAACATATATCTGCTACTTCCTGGGTGAGTCATCTTCCTCAAAACACTTATTTTTGAGGCTGTTTCCTTATCTGTAAAATGGGGATAGTAATACCTATCAATCACCATTACTAATAAAATGTTGCATTCATACACATTATTAAGAATTAAAACTTTAGGGGTGGAGTGACAGTACCAAGGGAAGGATGTTTTCCTTGCATGAGGCCAAACTGGGTTCAATGCCTGGTATCAATCCAGGAGTGATCTATGGGTACATAGTCAGAAGTAAGCCCTGAGCATCTTGGGGTGTAGCTCAAAAAGCAACAAAAAAAGAATAAAACTTCATATCATTGGTTATGGTTTTGACTAAGAAGCACATGCTACAATAAGAATAAACTTTGTGCAAATTTTTTGAGGACTTTGGCATCTGTTTATAATTGTTTTCCAGTTTGAAAAGCAGGTCATTGGACCACAGCTATAGTACAGTGGGTAGAGAACTTGCTTTGCAGGCAGCAGACCCAGGTTCAATTTCTCAGCACCTGATAAGGTTTGTAAAAAAAAAAAAATCACACAAAGCACTGCCAGGAGTGATCAGAACCAGGAATAAGTCCTGAGCACTACAAGATGTGACACCCCCCCCCAAAATGGAAAGAAAGAAAGAAAGAAAGAAAGAAAGAAAGAAAGAAAGAAAGAAAGAAAGAAAGAAAGAAAAAGCAGATTATTCATTCCTTTTGATATTAGAACATTTAGCAGAAAAGACAGTGCATTGTCTGAACCCTTCTATGACACTATTACCCCAACTTACATGCTAAGAGAATCATCATAAGCATTGAGCAAATATTTCATTCATCTACCCACTCATTCATCCACTCATTCCTCATGTATCAATAAATGTCCATACACTCATTCAAGAAATCTATTCTGAAGCCAGAGCTGTGCTAGGAACTATTGAAAAAATGGATTCACTTCCCAGGAGGAAAGGCAGATAACTCAGCCACTGATTCCAGTATTTTATAATGAGAGCAATAACCATGATAATAAGAGTTTACTTTGTTTGGCTGGGATTCTGGTTATTAGCAGCAAACAACAAGGCTGGTTTATTTAAGAAGAAAAAGAATTTGCTGGGAGAGGGGAGTGAAGGGCGGGTGTGAAACTCTCATAGAATTCCTGACAGAATTTGGGAAACAAATGCAAAAATGGATAGGAACTAAGAGTGACCACAGAGAGAAGTGGGGCTCAAATCTCACCTCAGGGAAGATTTGGTGAGAATCCCATGGCTGGTCCTATTAGCTTAGCTGCTCTGAAAACCAGGCTGCCAAGTTCAACAGAAGAGTCCCCCGAGTTAGCTTTGGAAAGATGAGAGATGTAACAGTGACTTTGCCAGCTGGAGTGTCTGATGAATCAAACCCAAGAGTTTGGACTCAGGGGGAGAAAAAAGCACATCTGGCCTTTCAGCTTTGATGAGTACACACAAACCTTCCAGGGCTCACCCTGAGGGGAATGCTCCAAACAGAAGGATGTCTTTCAGATGCCAGGCAGCCAAATATTTACTAGTGTCTCCCATGTGCCAGAGACTGTGCTAAGCAACGTGCACACAATATATCACGTGATCCTCATACAATCCAATAAAGTAGGCATATCACTAGCAAACTTCACTGAAGTTGATCAAAAGAAACTTGCAAGGGTGGTAGAGATAATGGCCATGCAAACTCAGTTTTTGGCAAATGCATTACTACAAAGAGAAAAGAAGTACAAGTGTCCTCAGGATCATAGGGAAGGCACCCACAAACTAGACCTGGGTAGGTGAAAGACACACCAGAGAAAGAGAAAATGTGGTCAGAGAAGCAGGGGGAGGTGGGAATCAACTGTGATGAGGGTTAAGAAACACCAAGACAAGGGAGCACTATATGATGGGGAAAAGGTGACATGAAACAAGTTCATAGTTTTGAAGAATTTTAAAAGTTCTTCGAATGAGGCTGCACAGTTGGATAAATGGATACAAAAGGAGGGAATGGAAAATGTCGTGCCAAACTTCAGGCACCTATTTCTCTCTAGAAGAGAATATCAGAAGAGATTTGGGGTCCATTACATGCCCTTACTTTAGGCCTCGGAGAGCAAGAAATCACTCTCTAGCTTTATTTCCTTGTCCTCATTGAAAAAGTAGAGGGAAGAGGGGTTGGAGTGATAGGACACATGGCATTTCCCTTGCAGGCAGCCGACCTGGGTTCAATCCCCAGCATCCCATATGGTCCACCAAGCACCGCCAGGAGTAATTTCTGAGTGCAGAGCCAGGAGTAACCCCTGTACATCACCAGGTGTGACCCAAAAAGCAAAATAAAAATACAACGTAGAGGGAAGAAAGTGAGCAGAAAATCCTTATAAATTGAGCCCCCGCCCACACCTGTCATCTTGCTGGCAGAGAAACACCCCAGTATCATATCTCCAAGAGAACATGATACCACCAAATCTTCCTAGGTAGACTGGTCCAGGCTGAGAACTCTGAGGGCTTTTCAGAATGGGGGCATGAAGATTCTCCTTTTTGTCTAAAGGCACAGCAGTCTGCATGCACACCTGACACATGTCCTCAGATATAGAAATGGCCCAGTTCCACAAATGAACTTCATCAAACTTCCGAGCCACCAAATTTTTTCAGATCTATAGCTCTTGGGCCTATGTGGCCATGTGACACCTCAAAATTTCAGAGTTCTATCAGCCCAGAAGGATCACAGCAATTCGTGGGAAAGTTATACTGAAGACCACCAATCTCTATGAGCCCAAACAATAACATATAAGACTCAACTAGCACTAACCAGCACAGCAGATCCTCAGACAATGACTTTGGTAAAATTGTTGTGAGATATAACAATGATCACAAATTGGCTCATTGATCTAAGGGTTGATAATTCCATTTACCTTTGTGTTGTTAGAAACAATATGAAGTAAATTTATTTCTGCCTAAAAAAGGGCAGGCTCTAGAGTGGTGGGTAGAACACTGAGGGTATTGGTAGATCACTCTGGTGCTGGGATGGGTGCTGGAACATTTAATGTTGAAACAACTGTATTATGAACAACTTGGTGAATCATAGAGTTTTAATTTTTAAAATTATAAGAAAAGAAAATCCTTATAATTTCCAGCATCATTTTGCTTAGCTGATCTTGCTGTCCTAAACCTAGAGTCAACAAAAGATGGAATTTTTCAGGAAGAGTAAATTTTTTTTAAAATAGATGTTCAATTTGGAAATTTAGAGTGATCCTACTTACCAGGTAATAATCTAAGTATTTGCTGAAAGTGATAGTGACCCACTTCTGACAAGTCTGGCCAAGGCCAGGATTTACTAACTTCCCCAGGCTAGTTGGCAAGGAACAGTGTTTAATGCCTTGTTCACTCAGCAAAGGCCACTAGTCCAAAATCTTGCCTCACAAATCTTAGCATTTGTGTCAACTCAGAGAATAGAAATGACTAGGTCAGGGTTGTCTTCTTGGATAAAATTTCAAGGGCTATAAAAACTGCTATATAAAAACATAAGAGTTTTCTTTACAATAGCCAGAAACTGGAAGAAACCTGAATGCCCAAGAACAGATGACTGGTTAAAGAAACTTTGGTACATCTACACAATGGAGTACTATGTAGCTTTTAGAAAAGATGAAGTCATGAAATTTACATACAAGTGGTACTACATGGAAAGTATCATGCTAAGTGAAATGAGTCAGAAAGGGAGGGATTGACATAGAAAGATTGCATTCATCTGGGGGACATAAAGTAACAAAATATGAGATTAATACCCAAGAATAGCTGAGATCAACACCAGGAGGATTACTCCATAGCTTAGTGGCCAGTCGGGCATTCTAGAGGAAAGGGCAGCTCAGATAGAGAAGGGAGCACCAAATAAAGGGTGTTTGGAGGATCCTCCCAGGAGGGGAGATGCATGTCGAAAGTAGACTATGGACTGAACATGTTTGCCACTCAATGCCTCTTTTGCAGACCACAACACCCAAAAGGAGAGAGAGAACACAGAGGATTGCCCTGCCACAGAGGCAGGGGGGGATGGGGGGATGGGGGGGGCGATATTATCCATGGTGGTGGAAAATGGGCACTGGTGGAGGGATGGGTATCTGATCATTGTGTGGTCAAACCCAAGCGCAAAGAATTGTGGATCTGCAGCTGTGCCTCATGGTGTTTCACTAATAAAAAAAGAAAAATTTAAAAAATAAATAAATAAAAAATAAAAAATAAAAGTGATAAGATTGGGCATAAAAAAAAACATAAGAGTTTTTTAAGTGTATGGAAGGGTGCATATCAGCAACTATGAAGCCAACAACAACAAAAACATTCTTTTATCTACTAACACACATAAAGACACACACACAACACACACACACACACACACAACCTATCTTGAGTTTTAGCAGAACACATAACCACCTCACCAAAAATGCATTTCCCAGAGTCCCTTACAGCTAAAGATGTCCAAATGATTACTTTTTCTTGATGCTATATAGGTAGAAAGTAATGGGTACAATTTCTGGTCACTTTATTCAAAGCAAATTGCCACCCCTTTAATCATTCTCTTTTTTTCTTCCCAAAAGTTGGAACATAGGCAAAGTAATGACAAGAAAGATGACTGTGCAGATGAGGTGAATTTTCTTAGAGATTTGAAGCAACAATTAAAAGTGAACCTAGAGGATAAGAAGATATCTCAAGAACTTGGTGGAGCACATGGCTAGCCTATGCAAGGCCTTAAGCTTGATCCAGAACTCCTCATGCCCCCTCACAACCCCAGCATGGCTTGATTCATTCTTAGTGGCCCCCAAGACTCATGATGGTCTAATATCAAACCCTTAGGCACACACCACCAGGCCAAGGATCCCAGGATGAGGGTTTTTCCCAACACTTTTGCCCAGCAAAGTACAGTGTGGTTGCTACAAAAGAAAAAAACGGGGGTGGGGGTACTAATGAAAGAGACCTAGCTCCCTCAATGACCTTATAGGATTAACCAACAATCCTGGACCACCACCCATGGACCATAGAATTGATTGTGAAAGAAAACAAGCTACATTTATTTGTTTTAACCCATTGTGTATTGGCATCATAACACATTGTTATAACACACAATACACAACATTTTGGGCTGGAGCAATAACACAGAGGTAGGGTGTTTTCCTTGTACACAGCAGACCCAGCCGAGCCGGGTTCAATTCCTCCGCCCCTCTCGGAGAGCCCGGCAAGCTACCAAGAGTATCTCGCCCACACAATAAAGCCTGGCAAGCTACCCATGATGTATTCGATATGCCAAACACAGTAACAACAAGTCTCGCAATGGAGATGTTACTGGGCCCGCTAGAGCAAATCGATGAACACAACACTTTGTGAATTGCGGTTAATACACATTATAATACACAACACATTGTGTATTGGAGTTAACACACTGTGTAACTACTTCATTTAACTCATTGTGTGCTGGGGTTATCATTTAGTCTTTCCCTAACATACACATTCAATCTAAAGATACTGAAAGAAATGTATAATTTTTTTCACAGACTAATGATCTAATTCTAGCTTTATCATTCACTAGTTATCAACAGCAGCTAACCACCCTGCACTTATTTTTATCAGATTTTTTTAAAAGGATAAATGAATGTAAAGTTATGAGAATTCAAAAAACTTTTTAGGGTTTTTCCTTTGTTTTAGTTTTTGAGGATTTTAAAAAGACTATAAAGGCCCTATTCATGCTGAAAAACAATGAATGCTACTATTACTTCCCTTTGGTTCATTGGTTGGTTGGCTGGTTGGTTTGTTGCTTAGTTTCTTAAGAGCTACACTCTTATGAAGTGCTTAGGATATATGTGCTAACCAGATATATATATATATATATATATATATATATATATATATATATATATACTAACCAGATATAACTCAAGGCCTTGCATGTGCTAGGAACTTGAATACCACTTGAGTCATATCCCTAGCCTTCAATTGCTATTCTTTATATTGTTGCCTTCTTTCTGAAAGTACCAGTGTCCTGAGGAGTCCAACATGGATTCTTCTAAAGATGCTAGAATTCTCAAGCTCCAATAGCCTATCTACAATCAGATTTATGTGAGGCCAGAGTGAGAGTACAGTGGGTAGAGCCTTTGCCTTGCATGTGCCTGACTTAGGTTAGATCCCTGGCCTCCCAAATGGTTCCCCAAACCCAGCCAAGAGTGATTCCTGAGCCCAGAGCCAGGAATAAGCCCTGGGCACTGCTGGGTATGGCCCAAAACAAAAACAATAAAATCAGATTCATGTAATGGAGCATGATGTGAATTTGATTACTTGGCCTTGGACTCCACCCCACTTTTTGCATGTATGCAGCCTTTCGATGTGACTCTCCTCATGTCAACTCTGCAGCCGGAATGTGAGGGGAGCCCCTATACTGCTGAACAGACCCACTGTACACAAAGTGGTGGGAAATTCCTTATGCCAGCTGTCAGTGGCTCTGTTAGAAGCTGCTCCTTTTCCACCAAATAAAGGGTGTTTGGAGGATCCTTCCAGGAGGGGAGATGCAGGTTGAAAGTAGACTATGGACTGAACATGTTTGCCACTCAATGCCTCTTTTGCTGACCACAACACCCAAAAGGAGAGAGAGAACAGGGAGGAATGCCCTGCCACAGTGGCAGGGTGGGATGGGGGGGATGGGAGGGGAGGATATTATCCATGGTGGTGGAAAATGGGCACTGGTGGAGGGTTGGGTATTTGATCATTGTATAAACGAAACCCAAGCACGAAAATTTGTAAATCTACAACTGTACCTCATGGTGTTTCACTAATAAAAAAAAAAGAAGCTGCTCCTTTTCATGTCAATGGTACCTCTCTCAGGATTGGCATTTCTGGGACAACTTTAGCAACAAACCTGGTTCAGAAAAGGGGTCTCATGGGAGGGTCCTATATTACTGCCTCTACTGCCCTGTCCAGTGCTAAGAAGTTTCTAGATTTGCAGGCTAGAAGCAGCAGTCACATTCTGCCGAACTAGCAACAAGCCCTGATCAAGTTGTCAATTCTACTCATGAAATTCCAAGCTCAGAACCATGCCAATGCTGATGGGAAGTAGAAACTGCCAGTTCTGCAGAGTTCTTCAAAGATCCTATGTCATGTGCATCATAGGCCATGAAAAATCCTGCTATGGCATTCCCCTCCACCCACCCACTCCCAAAGAGGCAACACACTTCCATCTGGAGCCCAATGTCTGTCAGCTTTTTTAAAAACTGCTTTATGGAGGTCTGATTGGCATACAAAAATCTGTACCTGTTTAATATAAACAACGCGTTGAGTTGGCAGATAAGCATATATCCATGATGTCAGCTTTAAGAAGTAACAAATTCTCCTCAGCTCATAAATCCCAGGTAACATCCTAACAGAAGTGAATTTTTTGCTTTAGGCCTCAGAGAACCAGTTCTTTCTACTCCTATACCAGGGTTGATATAATAGCTCATTGTTCGACAGGGATTCTCCAGAGTTGATTTATGCTGCCTACTGTTGGCCAACATTTTAAGTAAAACCTCCTTGAGCTCATGGCTAGAAAATGTTGCATTAAGTATCAAGACCCAGTAAAGCTGTGAGCAAGCTTTCAGCAAAAATTCTATAGTCCTTAATTGCTAGAGATTCCATTCTAACTTAAACCCATTGTTGAAGCAGGAAAGAGTGTGAATTCGCAAGTAAACAAAACCCCACCTGTTAAACCACTGCACTCCCAGCACTGGGAAACATGGACCTTTCAACTTGCCATTTCCTCCCTATCTCTGGTTCTCTTTCCTACCTACACAGATCCCTGATAGCAGCTTGCCCAGAGGTCATTTCATGGAACTTCACAAGCAGAAAAGGGACCTGCGCCTGGCATCAAAAAAAGTCAGTTCCAGGCAACTGACCAAGGTCCCTGGTAGGTTGGTGGTAAAGACATAATCGGCTTCTAATCCACAGTGGCCAGGTCATTGGGTGTCGCCACTGCTCTAGTAAATGGGGCATCTGTCCTGTTTCTCTTTGCCACATCCTTTTCAATGACTAGAACCAAGACAGCATTCATGCCAAGGGCTCATTTAAATGACAAGCACCCAACAAGGCCATCGATGCAAGGGTAAGAAACATCAGTTTCCCTAAAAGGAGAAACTCAAAATACAAACTCAGCTATCACGGGAGAGGTGTGTGTTGGGAGGTCAGAGGCCGAGAGACTCCTTGGGATGGTGTGTTGTGCTCCCTGGAATGCCTGAACTTGCCAGACTGCAGGGAACTTGGACGTCTCCCAAGGAGAGTTTTGCCCTGACTCTTGATAACTGTCAGCACATCTCACAAAGGCTGGAGCTCCAGAGAAAGAGATGCCAAGCAGCCGGGAACCATTAATAATAAAACCTGGGCTGCTGAACAAAACTCGACACACAGGGATGAGATTTTTTTTAGGGCTGAAACTGGCAAATGTGGGGGGCCGGAGAGGATAAAGGGGAGCAGAGGGCAGGGAGTCCCAGGGGTTGTGAAGGCCTACTCTGGGTCTGATTTTTAGACCACTTGATTTTGCCCATTAAGTCTACAAGTACAATTGCCAGATTCTCAACTCAAGCCCAATTGTCATTCTGTGCTACCGGGGCTGGGCCCATGAGCTCCAGAATCATTAGAAGCATCCGTGGCCTCTCCCCAGCAGAGGCCAGTAGCACCTTCTCTTCTGACATTCCAAATCATCTTGAGACATTATCAAAGTCCTGAAATGCAAAACTCCACAAGTATATCAGTTGACATAAGAAAGCCAATTATTGCAAGAAAACAGTGGACAGAGTGCTTGCCTTGTATGTGGCCAACCTGGGTTCAATCCCTGGCATCCCATATGGCCCCTGAGTACCTCCAAAGGTGGCCCCAAAACAAACAAAAGCAAGAAAGAAAATTCCAGCACACACATCTCCGATTTAGTAATCCCTTCTCTATCCCAGCTGCCCTCTTCCCCAGCTCATGAGGCAGGCTTCCAATCATGGAGCAATCTTCCTGGCCCTTGTCTCTACTGTCCTTGGGTGTTAGTCTGATATGTTATTTTATATTCCACAAATGAGTACAATCATTCTATGTCTGTCCCTCTCTAATTCACTGTATGTGTGCTGAAAGTAGATAAAGGACCAAACACGGTGACCTCTCAGTATCTGTATTGCAAACCATAATGCCCCAAAGTAGAGATAGAGTAATAAGGAAATTGTCTGCCATAGAGGCGGGGGTGGGGGGGGTGGTATGGGGTGGCAGGAGGAATACTGGGGACATTGGTGATGGAAAATTTGCACTGGTGAAGGAATGGGTATTCGATCATTGTATGACTGTAACTCAATCATGAAAGCTTTGTAACTATATCTCATGGTGATTTATTTAAAAACAAGAAAGAAAGAAAGAAAGAAAGAAAGAAAGAAAGAAAGAAAGAAAGAAAGGGAAATCCCATCATTTCTGTGTCCCTCAGCTGAAAGTCATGTTCACCCCCCTGTACAGGGTGGTTCTGAGGAGGAAAAGTCACATCACTCATAAGGCAGGTGGAATCATGGCAGGCACCAAGAAATCCAAGGTCCAGAAATAATTTGTCAACCTCACTTTTTAGCAAAGGTGAACAGGGTTCAAAGAACTGACTAAGGAAACACCCCACCTGCAAGTAGCCAGCGAGAACATCAAACCACCTGGTTCCTCGACAGCCATCAAGGGAACTGCTAACACCAAGTAGGCCAGACTCCATTACTAAGAGGAAAATGAGAGCTGATCCCTGTGCTCAAGGAGTTCCAATCCTGGCCCACACAGAGGCAGCCAGCCAGTCATCCTGGCAGTTTGTGCAGTACTGCCTGCAGCAGGCTTCAAGATACACAGAGGTCACACACCTGACCAAGCCCCAGTCATGGGGAGGTGCTGCTCCAAGGGGTCTTAAAAGACCTCAGACCTCTCTTCACTTTACCATTGAAAAGACGATGGGGGGCTGGAGCGATAGTACAGCGGGTAGGGCATTTGCCTTGCACATGGCCGACCCAGGTTCAATCCCTGGCATCCCACATGGTCCACAAAGCACTGCCAGGAGTAATTCCTGAGCAAAGAGCAAGGAGTAACCCCTGAACATCGCTGGGTGTGACCCAAAAAGAAAAGAAAAAGAAAAAAAAAAGAAAAGATGATGGGCAGCTTTCAGGTGGTGCCAGTAGAGGTTCCTGTGAAGTGTGACGTCCGTAGCAGGTCTGGAACCCACACACCAGCCTCCGGCTATTTCCAGACAGGGAAGGGAAAGGAGTCTTGCTGACTCTGTGCTGGGCCTCTTCATTCAGAAGAGGATGAAGGGCTTGAAGTGGAGCCCTGGATAGCTGTGTCCTTTCTCTGAAAGTCAGGGCATTCTTCTATGGCTGGGTGAGAGGTCAGCACACCCCCTTCGCAGGCCCTGAGCTCTTTGTTCAGTTTCAAAGGCAATTCAAAGGTACTCAGCATGAATAGACAGCGATGATGAATAAGTAGAAACCCAGATTGCCAGGAGAGCAGGTCCTCTTCCTTAAAGAAACTGATTGCATAAGAAGGGACCGTGATCCTCACGATAGACAAAAGGGTTTCACAAGCAGGGAAATTTTAATAGCCCTACATTTCACTTAATAAGCTGACTGCATTCACATTTCCCTCATAGGCTTAAACTCCAGTATCACGACAGTGTTGTCTTACACATGTACAGAACCCCAGTCTCTCCAATTTACCCCACAGGACAGTCCTAGAACTCCACTAGCATGGCTGGGAGGGACAAACCCCACAGCAATCCTTTGAGAACAGCAAACTGGGCCACTGGTCTCCAGTAAGACCCCCAAGGTCAGGGTTGTGCAAAGTATGGCAAAGAAACATCATACTAAACTTGAGCATATTAGAAAAGAGCTTATTAGAAAAGAAGAGTCTGAGGTTCTACCTCAAAGAATCTTTGGGGGTAAGTCTCAGTGTTTGAGGTTTTGTTTTTTGTTTTATCGGCTCTTGAGGTCACACCAGGTAATGCTCAGGGTTCTTCCTGGCTCCGCACTCAAGAATTATTACTGGGTTTTAACAAACTCTTCTCATGTTTTGTTTGTAAAACTTGAGCACCACTGCTGTAGATCATTTTACCTTCACCATCCCTTTCATTAATTCATTCATATTGATTGAGCACCTACACTTTGGCAACCTGGGTTCCAGATGTGGCGTATAGAGCATTATATAAAACTGACTTCAGTTTGGCTCTTACAGAATTGAAATTCCACACATACCCCTACCTCCAGCTCCTCAAGAAAAGCAATGGGAGTTTGTGGTCACTTTTGCTGAGAAACTCATGAGGAAGTTAAAATGAAACTTTCATTCTTTTCACATAGGTAAGCAGAGTCCTATGATGTCATAAATGTGACAGGCTAATGCAGGACAAGTAATAGGAGTCATCAGAGCATGGAGCCTGCATGCAACAACATGCATAGCTAGGGAGAATATAAATTCCTACAACTATGTTGGAAAATCATATGGAGCTTCCTCAAAACAGCTAAAAACAGAGCTAACCTTCTAATGTAGCAATCCCATTTTGAAGGATTTACCCAGAGAATATGAAAAATACTAACAAAAAAATTTTGTGCCTCCCATGGGGCTAAGGAAGTTATTCCAAGTGTATGCATTGCATAAAGGAGCCCTAGATTTGATTTCCAGTAACACATGGTCTCCTGAGCACCAAACTGGGTGTAGTCCACCCTCAGTACTACCAAAAACAAAAAGGTATTTATCCCAATGTCTATGCCTGCATCATTCACAAGTTAAAAATTGAAAGCTGTTTAAGTGTCCATTGATAGAAGGTTAGTGCATGTATGCTATGGAATACTATTCTGCTATTTTTAAAAGATGCTAACATACAGAGATAGTACAGCAGGTAGGGAATTCACCTTCCGTATGGCTGACCACACGATAGATCTCAAGCACACTGCCAGGAGCACTCCTTAAGTCCTGAGCACTGTCGGGTGTGACCCAAAGGTAAAGGTAAAGGCCCTCCCGTTGATCGTCGATTTGCTCGAGCGGGCCCAGTAACATCTCCATTGGAGACTTTGTTGTTACTGTGTCTGGCATATCAAACACGTCACGGGGAGCTTGCCAGGCTCTGCCATGCGGGCGAGATACTCTCGGTAGCTTGCTGGGCTCTCCGAGAGGGACTGAGGAATCGAACTCGGGTCGGCCATGTTGGCCGCTTGTAAGGCGAACGCCCTACCGCTGTGCTATAAAAACATTAACTTTTGCCTTTCACAACAAAATGTAAGAGGCTTGAGGGGATTATGGGAATCAAAGTTAAGTCATTAGGAACAAGAGAAGTAAATAATGGATGATTTCCACAAATATGTATGTACATAAACAAGAATAAAAAGGCAAACCAATTGGCAACAGAACTAAGGTTACCTGATGAGAAGAGAGCGAGGGTGGGGAGGATGTCACAGGTAGGGGAGTATCAATAAAAAGGTGAGCATTTTAAAAGTAGGGGGCAGATATAATGAGAATTAGGCAATTCTGCATTTTGAGAGCCAGCTAGGAATCTACACTCTATTTCTTGTTTACAATTCAATTTTTCCCACCAGACTCTGAGCTCTTTGAGAAGGACCAATATCCCATTACTTTGGTTTCCTCAGGATTCAGCATAAAACACTGAACTCCTGCAATACCTGCTGAGAGAATTAAGAAAGAAAGAAATCCCAGTTATCCAGAGAGGTTGTCCAGAAAGTCCTGTTCTACAAATCCACAGGCGTCAAAAGGGGTCCCAATTCATCAAAAGTTTGCATACCTACAAAACGATGTAAATTGAGCTGGGTTGATAGTTTTAACAGCTTTATCCCCAAAAATATATGGTCCCCTGAGCACCAACTGGAGCCAGCCTCTTGGTACAGAGCCAGTAATAGCCCCTGAGCACTGCCTGGGGTGGCCCCAAAACAAAAATTATATATAAACAAACCTGTCTTACCAAGCCCAGTCCCATTCTAGGGGCCATAGAACAGAGCTTCCTTCAGGAAGGAAGCCTCTAGAAAATGGAAGGCAGTAAGAGAGGCTGGAGAGAAAGAACAGAGGATATGGACCTCCCAGAGGAGCTGCCCTGAGAGCCAAAATGAGTTTTTTGTGGAGAAAGGACAGGGTGAGGGGCTAGACCCAGTCTCCCAGGAACACAAGGACAGCAACCCATTCGCACCAGCAGCTCAGACATAAGATTCTACTCGACTGCAAGTCCTTCAACGAAGTGGAAATGCCATTTCTCCTCTTCTTATTTGAACACTTGAAAGACTGTGTGTTGGGGACTGGAGTGATAGCACAGTGGGTAGGGCATTTGCCTTGCATGCAGCCGACCTGGGTTCTATTCCCAGTGTCCCATATGGTCCCCCAAGCACTGCTAGGAATAATTCCTCAGTGCAGAGCCAGGAGTAACCCCTGTGCATCACCAGGTGTGACCCCCCCCATAAGAAAGACTGTGTGTTTACTTAGGAAAGAGGAGAATAAGCTATTAGAACAACCTTTTCACTGAAATTGCACTGCCAAAAAGCAAAATAAAATAGGGTTTCCACATGCTCTTTTTAGCTCTTAAGAAAATTCCCTCTGAATAAAAGAACTTAGTGTTTGGTAGTTGCTCACCCATGTCTAGGAAAAGGGCTGGAGAGGTATCTCAAAGAACTGGTGCATATGCTTTGCTCGTAGGAGTTCAGGCACTGCTGGGAGTAGTCCCCAAGCATGGCTGAGAATGAGCTTAAAAAAAAAAATTGTAAAGCTGGAGATAGTACAGCAAGTTGGGTGCTTTGGGTGCTTGCCTTCTACATGACCAACCTGGGTTCAGTCCCCAGCATTGCATATGGCACCCCCAAGTCCACCAAGAGTAATTCATAAGAGCAGAGCCAGGAGCAAGGTCTGAACACTACCAGGTGTGGCCCAAAAATGAACAAAAAAAAAAAGAAAGGAAAAGGAAAATATGATATATAAAAGTGGGAATTCTCATGCTTACACAGTGAAGATATTCAGAGGTGCAGGTGGGGACCATAGAGAGAAGACGGCTAAGGGGAGTGTCAGAGTATCTGTGGGAAAGGAATCATGATCATCAGGATAAGGAAGGAGAATCTCTGCTCTCCACCATGTGCTCCAGCAGGACTCTCCTTTTGCTAAACAGAGAGAGCCAGAAATTGGTAAAAGCCTGAACAAACATCAGCACAAGGCTTACTCAATAGCTCAGGTGTGATAAGGGAGAGGTCAAGCAAGGCTCACTCTTACCCTCAGAAACCAGAAACTTCCAAGCCAAAGCATAAGTGAAAGGTGCGGGGTGTCTCTTACCACCTTTCTCAGGAGAGCAATGAAGACAAACTGCTGTGGGTACCCCCAGCAGCAGGACTCTGTGCTGCCCCGGGGCAGGTGCCCTTGAGAAAGGAACTCTAGGGAGAAAAAGCATTGCACCAAGCAGAGATGACACAAAGGCCCAGGATGGACCTCCTACAATGGACCTGGAGTATTGGGACATAGATCTGTCATCACTAAACACAGTGCTTGAGCCCGTCTGATGCCAGCTTTCTAGAAAGATGGCCAGTTAGGCACTGGCAGGCCAAGGCCTACAAACTCCTAGAACTTGAACCTAGAGGTAGAAGAGCAAGACCAAGGCAGAAAATCAGGATTGAGTAAAATGAGATTCAGAAAGGGAGCAAAGACAAGTAGGTGTGGGGAGCAGGGAGACAGTCAGCAGGAGAAGAGAAACGCAAGTAAAAACAAGAGTTGATTAAATTCTCTTTTAAGAGTATCAAATACATAAACTCATTTTACTAAGGTCTTACAATATTCTCCAGAGCATGTATTAAGATGATCTCCCATTTTATAGATGAAGAAACTGAGGTGAGAAGCAATAAATATCTGAACCAAGACTCAAACCAAATAATCTTGATTAAAAGATTAAATCTTGATTAAAAGAAGGGAGGTTTCATGGAGAAAATAGATGGGAGAGGCCCTTTGAAAACCCAGCCAAACTCTGGATTCCTTCCCCAGAAAATAGACTTGCACACACAGACAAGAGCTTACTCATAGCATAAGGTGATCTCTGATCTCCCATGAGAAGCTCTCGCTGTAGGAAGTAAAAAGCTACAGAGGGTCTTAGCAAGAGTGACATAATCAGGTATATGTACTAAGACATGGCAAAAGAGGGCCCAAGGAGATTGTCCTAGGTTCACAGAGGAGTGAGGGAGCCAGGTTGGGGTACAAACCTGGAAGTCCCCAAGCACTGAGAGGCATGGCACATTAGCCCTCCAGCACCTATGGCCCTGGCCTCTAGCACTCCAGGGTCCAAGCAGCATCACAGACTCAGCCCCACTACTGACCTATCTGTCTCATGCCCTAGAATCCCCAGGAGCTGCCCCTGCTCCTACAGTTTGGTAGGCCCCAGAATAAAAGCAAAAGTACCAAAAGATGAAAAGGTGAAAGTCCCCACTTAGGGTTAAGCAGACCTAAATTTGAGACCCTGTTCAACCCTCTTACTGTAAAACCTTGAAACAAGTTAAGACTCAACAACTCATATTAGACCTGAATCCACAAAATACATTGAAAAAAACATAAGCAGAACTCTCCAGGATTTAGACTGCAGTGATGTCTTCAATGATTTGCCTGTACCAACTAAGAAAACAAATGCGAAAAGCAGAGGATGAAATCAAAGCAAAAAGTTTATGCACTCTGAAAAGACATATGGTTAAAATCAAAATACACACTTCTGAATGGGAAAAAGTACTTGCATGCCATGTAGCTTGCAAAGGGCTGATAGCCAAGAAATAAGAAGCCTCACAAAATTCAGCATCAACAATAAAAGAACATCAAAACGTGGAAGGAAGAGCTAAAGAGACATTTCCTCAAAGGAAAAAGCAGAGATGAGCAATAAGCATATGGGAAGAGGTTCATCATCACCAATTATTGGGATAACTCACATCAAAACATCAGGAGGTATTACGTCAAACAAGTGAAAATGGTCTTTATCAGTGGTCAACCAGCATCCATGAACTTGTGCTGGTCCACAGGTATAGAAAGGTGGAAAAACACTGGTCTACCACCTTGGCTATAACTACTGGCCCATAGACGAGTATGCAGGGCATGTTCTGGTCCACAGGAGTAAAACATTGAAGAATGCTGGTCTATATCCAAAAGATTGGAAATAATGCTGACAGAGATTCAATTAAGAAAGGAACTCTCATTCAGTTGATGGGATTGTGAACTGATTCAGCCTCTACGGTACACTGAATGAGGATAAAAATGGAATTATCATACAACTCAGTGACTATACTCCCTGGAATCTATCCCCCACAACAAAAAAACAAAGATGTTCATTTAAATATAAATATGCACACCTATGTTCAATATAGTACTATTTAGTAGTCAAGATCTGGAAACAAACCAAGTGCCCAATGACAGATGACTGGATAAAGAAATTGTGGAAAATATACACAATGGAATACTACTCAACTACAAGAAAAGTTGAAATCTTGTATTTTGCTTCAACTTGAAAGGAACTAAGAAGGGTCCTAGGTCCATAGGAGAAAGGCACATTCTGGATGAGCTTATGCATATGTGGTATATAGAGAAACAAAGCAAGGTAATCATATCCCATGAAAATAAACCCTTAGACTAATGGACAGAATTGACGTTACCAACCTGGTGGCCGGAGGGCAGCCAGGGACACAGGGAAGATAAAAAGGGACTTTTTAAAGTGAACTTTTTAATGTGGAGAACGGCTTTTGGTACTTTGGTGTTCGTGGTGGTACAGTTACATTGTATGCCAAATATATAAACATTAGCACTGTCACCCCATTGCTCATCGATTTTTCTCAAGTGGTCCCAGTAACGTCTCCATTGTGAGACTTTGTTGCTACTATGTTTGGCATATCGAATACATCATGGGTAGCTTGCCACGCTTTGCCAGGCGGGAGAGATACTCTTGGTAACTTGCCAGGCTCTCCGAGAGGGGCGGAGGAATCGAACTTGGGTTGGCCGTGTTAGCTGCGTGCAAGGCAAATGCCCTACCTGCTGTGCTATCGCTCCAACCATTAACACTATTATAAATTAAATCTCAATAACAAAAATGTTAAAGCTTCAACAATGTTTTCTCTGTATAAATGGATATAATAGTTCCTAGACCACAAGAATGTCATAAAAATTAAATAGGACAAAACATTAAAATGCTCGTTAGTAAAAAAACACAAGGGCACTGATTCCATAGACTTTTAACAATTAGCACTGTTCTAGTGAACTCCGTAAGAGAAGAAAGAGGTGTGAAGAAATGATCCCAGGGAATCTGTCTTTCTGACTGAGACAGCTGAGCCCAGGTCTCTGCTCGACAGACCTATGCTGTGTTCTGAGCATTCAGGAGGAAGCTGGAGGAGGTACGTGCTACTATTACTTCCTTGACAAAGAGATGGAGCCTGAGCTTCTGAAGTTAGATGTGTAGCACTAAAGACTGACTGAGTCAAGCTGCTCAGTCATAGTGTTTCCAAATAGATTTCATAATCTGATTATGTATAAGATTTTAAACTTGGCAACCAAGGTCCTATTCTTCAGGTTGTGAAATCGATATTCAAATAGCTGATGAGGCAGATTCCCAATAGAATGACACAGGATCCATTGAAGATGCCGACCATAGATAAGCTTTGGACACTTCATCATGTCTCATTCAGAAGGAAGGGACAGAACTCTGCTTAGACAGCACAAATTTCAGCCCCCTAGCACACAGTAGGACCTCAATAAATATTTAAACAAATGGATGGAAATAAAACTACTGCCACACTTACTATAAATGGGACTTCTGGATCTATTTAGCTTTGTATGTGTGCAACAGACACTTAGAAAAGCAGCGTCATAATCCAAAGAACTTGGTATTTGTCAGGGATACACTGGTGTCTCCCCAACCCATCAAGTCTAGGACTCAAGTCCCAAACCAGACCCCATACCTTAGTTTGATCTCATTTGGAAACAGGGTCTTTGTAGAGGTAGTCAAGGTAAAATGAATTCAAGGTAAAAATTAGTTATAATCCAATGTAACTAGAGACTATATACCAAAAGAGAAAGTTCAGATGTGCACAATCATACAGGGAGAACACCTGGTGAAGATAAAAGCAGCAATCAAGGGATGCTTCTGTGGATCAAGGAACTCCCCAGATTGTCAGCGAACATCCAGAAAGAAAGGTACAGATCCTCTCACACAGACCTTAGAAGGAATCAATTGTGATGATACCAGAACTCCGAGGCAAGAATATATGTTATTTTCATTCCCCAAGTTGTGGTACTCTGTTCCAGCAACCCTTAGCAAATATAGTATATGATACAGAATTCTCTGCAAGGGACCAAACAGCTGCATACAATGGGAGGCCACTTCCGGGGACTTTGAACAAATCAGCCTCTAGTGTATCTTTTAACTTGAATGGCCAGATATTTGATGGATAATAGATAGAGAGATCTGATTATTAATTCTTTTAACAAGGATTTCCTGAATACACCAAAAAAAAAAAAGTCACCCTCTGTCTTGCTCTTTCCCAGCCTTTTATGAACAGCACATTCAACATGGGAACAACTAAACTGAGCAAGGTCTGGCTCCGAGGACTCAGAAAAGCCAGGTGGGGAACTCCCATGACAGGGTGTATTTCAGAGAAGGTAGGACATTTAGAGTCTATTAGAAATTTCCTAAGCAGCTGTCCATTCTGACAAACCAAAACCCCAGAAGCCAATGTCTAAAGGCACAAGAGAACAGTCCTGAGGGAAGACTTCCTGGTATACAGGAAGCACAAGAGAACATATGTAGTCTCGGGAAGGGCTATGTTTGGGTTGTTACCATTACCCTGTCTACAAAGAACCTGAGGACAAGCTCCATGCTCAATGTGGCAGTGATGGGACCAGATTGTCTTCAGGATTATTACTCTGAGGAGAAAGTCTAGGGACCAGAAGTCAAAGCATTAACAGACTTTTGTCATGAGTGGTCACAGACCTCAGAAGCTACAGAGTGGATAAAGGGATCCACCCAAGCATCATCTCCAGGGACAAATTAGCAGGCTGCATTGACAGAGGTGTCACAGGATATATTTCCAAGGAAGCAAAACTGATATATGAGGAACAGACCCAACATCTCTCTCTTGCCTTCAAGAAAGAGAACAAGTGTCTCCACATCAGCAGATATAATGTCATTCTTAATGACTCAAGAGAGACTCTCAGGAGGAAAATCTCCAGGACAGGGCCAGAGTGGGTAGCACACTTGCTTTGAACAAATGGAATATCTGGGTTCGAACCCCACTACCCCATATGGTACCCAGAGTAATTCCAGGAGTGATCCCTGAATGCAGAGCCTAAAATAAGCCCTGCACATAGCTGGATGTGGCCCCCAAACAAGGAAATAAGGAAGGAAGGAAGGAAGGAAGGAAGGAAGGAAGGAAGGAAGGAGAGGAAGAGAGGGAGGGTGAGAGGGAGGGTAGGAGGGAGGGTGGGAGGGAGGGTAGGAGGGAAGGTGGGAGGGAGGGTAGGAGGGAAGGTGGGAGAAAGGAGAGAGGGAGGATGTGAGGGAGACTGAGATGGAGGGAGGGAGGGAGAGAGGGAGGGAGGGAGGGACAGAGGGAGGGAGGGAGGGAGGAAGGAAGGAAGGAAGGAAGGAAGGAAGGAAGGAAGGAAGGAAGGAAGGAAGGAAGGACCCATGGCATTGTATCCAAGGTTCTCTGGCATAGCCCAAGCACTCTAGAACATTTCCCCTTTAGACCCTGACCTCACAAATGCAGGCAGCCCCTTGCCTGGAGAAAGAGGCAGTGATGTTGGAACATCACACTTAGAGGCAGGCTAAGGAGTCCTTCCATTGACATCCCATTTTGTCTTTGCGTATTTATAGGCACCCAGTCAACTCCCTGACACCTTACTTCCATCCGCCATCGCAGGCTTAAACACTCCCAATAAAGGTAGTCCCCATCTCTTACCACAGAGCTGAGCTGTAGATAGCCCTGACCAATGAAAAGTCTCTCTGTTAGTTTCCAGGTGTCTCTGACTCAGGAAAAAGTCTAAATGCAGCTTATGCTCAACTCTCTTCATGTCCTTGAGGATAAACCCATGTCTTATACCCTCTTATCCTGCTTAAAGTCCACCAGGGTGTCAGTCTTTCACCATGGACTAATGTGTCATCCATTCTCACTGTTCATGCCACCCAGGATCCTTGTCCTCAATGGTCTGAGAACAAATTCACTGCAAGTCAATATATGACATTTTTACACTGGAAAAAAATCTTGCTTCAGCCATTTCTCGCTTCTCCAGCACCAAATCCTAATAAATCTTCATTCCATCACCACACTTCTTGGTATTCCAAAGACACCTTAGTCCTTAGTAATAAAATGCACAGAAAATGGAGAATGAGTGCTTCACCCCATTTCCTTTGCCTTGATTCTTTGGGGTACATACCCAAGTGTGTCACTGTTGCTAGTGCAACGTTGGAAAAGTGAGTTCCAACCACACTGAGGGTCTTCCCTATGGAGACTTCCTTCACTTACAATACTGAGTATTGTGCTGCCTGGGCTGAATGTTCTCAAGTGGAGCATGTAATAACCCACCAAAGTGAAAGGGAACATATTAGAATATCTATTTTCAATTTATCATATGGTTTTGAATTTCCACTATGTGTACATATTAATATGTATGAGTCTATTTTGTAATGAATCAGTAAGTAAACATACTTAGGGATGTATGCGCAATATTTTTTTTAACTGATATGCTTGTGTAATCAGAAAAGGCTTAAAGAATGCTGCGGGCTGGAGAGATAGAGAGGGATAGAGGCACATGCCTTGCACGAAGCTAATCCCAGTTCAGTTCCCATCACCATATATGGTCTCCCAAAGCCCACCAGGAGTGATCCCTGAGCATAGAGCCAGGAGTAAGGTCTGAGCACTGCTGGCTCTGGCCCAACCCGCACACCCAGTTTTTTAAAATGTTGCTCCGGATGGCTGTTTACTAACAAACACACACACACATAATAGTTGCTAAGTCCAGGAGGTCAGTGAGAGTGGCTACCCTTAGAGAGGCATCTGTACCTCTGTGTAGGTGTATGATTGAGAGACGGTTACATAAGCATCAATGGTGGCAGCCCCATTAAGGAAGGAAGGGATAGTCACAACCTTACTGATCCAGGCCACACCTAGAGAACTGTGCTTCATGCAGGAAGCTATATTTTAAGAGCAGAGCAGACCCCAAATCTGAAATATTTTCAAAGAGCAGTGACAACAGATGTCAAGAAAATATAAAATGTGTCATCAAACACTAGATGGAACTGGGGTATTTGGTGCGGCTAGAATTTTGCAGACTGAAGAGCAGGCTTCAGATTATTTATATATATATATATGTATATATAATATAACTATAATATATAACTATATATATATATCTAGTTATTTGGGGTCAGACACTGAACCCAGGGCCTAGTATATATGAGGCATATGTTCTACCATTGAACTATAACCCAGGGCCCTGATTTCAGATTTCTAAAGGGCCTACTTGGAAAGAAACATGAGTCATAGTTGATTATAAGGAGTTTAAGCCAATGAGACGAGAACAGTGCAGTCTCTGCCCCCGCGCCTGGGTGTTCCTTCCCGGAGTCCCTTGGAGGGGAGCGGGTTGAGCTTTCCTCCCCGCCCCGACCAGGGCTACGGCAGCCGAAGACCTCTAGGACCAGCCACCACCATGCTGAGACCACTCTCCGCACACATGAAGGTACTGGCAGAGGGACAAAGCCACGCGGGTTCCGGGGCCGAGACCTCCAAGCCTACTCGAATTGGAGTCGAGCATCTTCCACCCAGGTCCTCCAAATTCCAGTAGACGGGGGTCACACCCACCACCTGGCCCCCTGGCGCCGTGTAATCCCATCAGCGGCCAAGACTCAGAGACTATAAAATCCAGATCCCGGAACCGCGTGGCCGCATTTGCGGCCGTGCGACATCTTAACAGAACATTTTTTTAAGACATCTTATTGTCTTATTTCTACTTTGGACAAACTTGCAGGCTATCGAATGTAGCCTGCCCACAGGGCAGAGTCTGGCAAACTCCCCGTGGCGTACCAAATATGCCAAATACCAGTAACAATGATGGGTCTCATTCTCCTAAATAGCCTTGAATATAATCTCAGGGCTAGGATGAAAGAGACGTTACTGGGGCCTGCTCGAGACAATCGACGAATAACAGGATGATGAATGAATGAATGAAGCCAATGAGGGTAATTAAAGGTAACAGAAATTGGTATGATCTACTCAAGGATTTTTTGGCAGAGTTATCTCAAGAGGATGAGCATGAGCTCTGTCACTACAGGAGTCGTCCAGGCAATGTCAAGCTGCTGTAAAGTAGACTCTGTGTTCAGATAAATTGTTACATCTGGAACACAAGTTTCAAACAGCACATGGACCACTAGCATGATTTTAAGTGATACAGGTACAGATGTTTTCTATCTTAATAGTTGTTAATCTTACAGGTATCTTTGATTTGCATGAGACTAAATTTAGTCAGTTAATTGTTATATAGATGAACATCAACTAGAAGACAGTACAGGAGATAGAGAGTACAGGGGCTATGGAACATAGCTTGCATGCATTGACTCCAATTTGATGCGCAGGGAACTCTGGAAGTCCTACCATTAAGGTGGCCGGGATAATCCCCAGCACCACAGGGCCTAAGTGGCACCACATCCTCAGGCCCTTACATTGAATTGCCAACCCAGTTGGACAAACATCACTAGGAGGGGTAGGAGAGGTCCCCTCCTAAGCACTGTTTGGTAGAGCACTGCCCCCCCCACACACACACACACAGTGTGCAGGACATGAAACATGGAAAAACTCTTAAATGGAGACAGAAGTTCTGGGGATAATCAGAAGACAAAAAAGCTCCTTTCTGCCTCAAGATTCCAAGACTTTCTTAGCTCCAATAACTATCTCAAACTTACAATGTCTCATTTCTGTCTTTCTCCTTTCAAAAAAAAAAAAATACAGAACCCAGAGTTTCACTGGTCTCCAGTCTTGGCACATTTTCCTTTACTTTTCTGAGACCACATCCTTCTGCCTCAAATTCTGAACAACCAATTCACCTATTCTGAAACAGTATGACATTGAGAGGTGAATTCTGCAGTGACACCTTGGCTACCTCAGCACAAGGGATACATGTGTATTTAAGCGATAGTCTTCCATAGGGTATATATTTTCACCTCAAGAGGAAACTCAAGAGTTCAGAGTTTATTCATTGAATGAGAATTTTTTAAGATAACAGTTCTTGGTGAGAAACATACTTAAAATTGCCAGGCCAGAAAGATAGTATAGGGTGAGGTCCCTTACCTTTCATGTAGTTGACCCAATTTGATCCCTGACACCACATATAATCTCCTGAGCACCACCAAGAATAATCACAGAGGAAGGCATTACCCCTTAGCGCTGCTAAGTGTGATCAACCTCCCCCCAAAGAAAAGATTCCCCTCTCTCTGTTACCAATTTGTAATAACATTAAAATTATGATAGTTTACAATGTGTTGCCCACATCCAGCTTTCATCATCAGATCACCCCAAGAGCCTGATGAGGTAAATATTAAAATGATTTTCTCCATATTTATTCTAGAAAATAAGACTCAGAGAGGTTCCTTAATTTTTTCAAAGCCACGCAGCTTTCAAATCAGCACCCAATTTCCCTCCCTCCAATTCCCAAACACAAATCACTGTACCACACTGCCCCCCAGTGTCCCAGAGGAGGAGCTTTAACCCTTCTATAAAGTCAGCAAGAGCACGTGTCATCCACACATTCTCAGCAGCAGGACTCTTGTCAGTTTTTATTAATGATCTCAACTTTGGTGTGGGTGGGTGGTCTCAGAAAGATGTTCTCACAGCTCATTTCTTGTCCCTTAAGTAGTCAAGTAATTTCCTGCTTAATTCATGTGGCTGATGCCTTTCTGTCTCCTAGGGAAGTTGTTACTGGAATCAAATGGTCTATAGTAGGGATCCAATAATTGCATGTTAGGTCTGTCAGCCCACCTACTTTCTCCAAGACCCTCATTAGAAAAGGAGATAACTAAACGTATACCCTGTACCTAGCTAAAGAACTAGCTAAATCAATACCCGCGCCTGGAAATGGTACACCAGGTTTCCAAGATCATGTGTCTCCATGTGAAACCTAAGTGCATGCCTCCTCTTGTTTGGCCTGCAGGAATTTTATAAAATGAATCATTTCAGGGGCTAGAGCAATAGCACAGCGGGTAGGGCGTTTGCCTTGCACGCGGCCGACCTGAGTTCAATTCCCAGCATCCCATATGGTCCCCTGAGCACCACCAGGAGTGATTCTTGAGTGCAGAGCCAGGAATAACCCCTTTGCATTGCCGGGTGTGACCCAAAAAGCAAAAAAAAAAAAAATGAATCATTTCAGAAAAACGTATTTTCATACTAAGGAGAGCAGAAACCCAGAATCATTGGTATGTATGCATGAAGGGGAAGGCAATAAAAGTAATACCATTAAATTCCGCTGCCTTTTGGTGTATGTTCTCATGTTTTCAGCACATGTCTTGGGTTTTCTGAACTCATCTCTCATTTCAAGATGCACAGCGCCTCACTCTGTTCATGATGTGGACACTGTACCGTACCGTCCATGAGACTCAATTTTGGGGTCGGGCAAAGCTGGCCAGTCTATACATCAGACCTCAGCTTACAGGATGCAGTCTAGAAAAGAAGGTAATGAGAAAAGGATGAATGGCATGTGAAGCGATGCGACAGAGGAGGGAACAGAAGGAAGGAAACTCAGAAACATCAGAGAGATCAGAGAAGACTTTGTCATAAAGGGATGTTCAAGTTGGATCCTGAAAGTTACCAGTGATTTGCACATGGAGAAGAGGCCACCAGAAGCTCTGAGTGTTGCCACCTGCCTGCAATCCCTTGCCACCTTTCCTTATCTGACTCTGGTGGCTTACCTTTCCCACCCCTCCCCCAGGAGATAGCCCAACCTCCTTTGCTTCCCCTTTGATATTCATCCAGCCTGTCCCTCTTCCCTCCCCCACATCTTCCCTTCCCCATGAATCATGAGGCCCACCCAGTGCTTCCTTCACTTCTGAAAGGGGCAATCTGGATTATTCAAGACTCTCCCTCCACCCCCACTCCCCTCTGCCCTCCTAGAACAGCACAGTGAGGAAAACGCCACATCTGACAGAGGACAGAGGACACGGAGGAGCTGCTGGCTTGTGATTCATGATTCCACAGAGATGAGTGAGAGACTGGGGTGGGTGTGGGAGCAAGGAAGGCACAAAGAGGAGGAGAAGGATTAATTGAACCAAGCCAAGTTCAACCTTCAAGATCCAGGCTGGGTTCGTTCTTGAAAGAGGGTTGAGCTGATGGCTGGTTCTTACTTGTCAGCAACCAGTTCACCCATCCCTACTCTTAAGTCTGTGTTCATTAATCTTCTTAAAGAAAGCAATCTGAGTCTGTGAGGATCGTTGGCTGCACGTCAGAAACCTGTTCTTTCACCGAGATTTCAGAGGGGAAGTACATATATGGAAATCTTTACAGAGAATTTCCACATAGACTGGAAAAATCATTCTCCCAGCCCACTGCAGTGAGGTGTATAATAGTGAAGATCTATACAAGGAAACACCAAGAAGTCACATGGATGAGAAACCATTTATTCATTCATCCATTTGCTCATTTATTTTTGAATATGGAGTGATCATATGCAGACACGCGCTAGGTATTATGAACATCAGCATAGGGAATAAGTCTAGCGTGTTCTCTATCCTCAGTGAGGAGGAAGACAGATATATACACAAAGAACTGCATAGGGCAGTGTGATGGGTGTGAGATAGAGATCCCAAGTACCTGTGCTGGGAAGTACCAAAGGCATAGAGATATTTTCCCAGAGAAAGCAATAGTTGCGGTTCTCTTTGAGGTCCTACTCATCATTGTGTCCGCCAGGCATAGCTCAGGATTTTGCTCTGAGAAGGTGTTCAAAGGTGTGTGCCAAACAAGTGCAATCAGGATTTCAAAGAATGAGTAGGAGTCACTAGACAAAAAAGAAAAATAAATATGGAACTGCGTTACAGGAAGAGGGCACCCTGATGCAAAGTCTCTATAAAAAGGCCTTTGGGGGGAAAAAAAAAACAGTAATTCAGTATGGGTGTGGCATCGCTAACAGCAGAACATCAGGCTGGAGAAGGAAGCTTGACTCAACTTGGAAAACACTCAGAATGCCACGCAAAGAAGTTGGAACTTTGTCCTGGGAACAAAGAGAAAATGTATTAGTATGGGTTTGCTGTGAGTGGATCCATAATCGTAGAATTTTTTCTTGTCAGTTGGGCAGGTATCTCCCCAAAGTCTTGATCTTTCATACCTGGAGGCCCTCTCTAAACTGAAAATCCAATTCCTCTACATTAGGCCTCACCTATTAGAATTGCTGTGGCTGAATGGCTGCTGTTTCTCAGAAACTTAGAGTGGGCAGCAGATGCAGAGCAATCAGGAAAAGTTCTGGAACCACAGAGATGTGTAGACACAACCAGGCATGTAATAGAGTCCGGGCACAATGGGCCATCTTACAAGGCTGCATTTTCTAGCACTTTGGTCATAAAACAAATAGCATCGGGTTATTTGGCGCTCTCTCTCTCTCTCACTCTCTCGCTCGCTCAGTCTCTCCCTCTCTTGCTCTCTCTCTCTCCGTCCCCTCTCTCTTCTCTGTTTTGAAAGCAAACAACATCTAGATGTACTTAAATACACGGTATTAAAAAGCCTTTCTTGTTCAGGTTCTCCAACTCACTCTGAGATATCAATCGGGTCCCTTAGAGTGTCTGACTCCCAACAACATGCACACGTGATAATAAAGCCATTAACACAGCAGTTACAGTGATGGATGGAGAAACCATCACCAAAGACCCCCATGAAGGGCCTGGCACACAAGAGACTCACGACACACCTGTCACCTCCTTCTTGGCCTCCTACCCATCTACTGATAGAAAATCGTGTGCCAGCTGGTTTCCAGAGCTCAGTTTTACCTTTCTAGTAACCGCAGGCTGCCAGAGGCCCTGAAAGGAAAAACTGGCTTTTGTTTGCTCTACAAGATAGTGATGTGTCATTTCCTGGTGACTGCTGGGAACTGGCTCACCAACAGCCAGGAAACACAGAGAATCAAGTTTCTTCTCTTTAGCCTGGTACACAGAGCCCCTGTATTCCCCCCTCATCCTTTCTGGCCAGCATCAGCAACCTCCCCACCACCAGCCCTACACTGACATGCCCTGGGCATGCACTGCATGTTCCAGGGTGCCCTGCTGCTCCACTGCACAAAGCTTGCACCAGGGACTGCTGTCCCCATAACTCGTCTTTCAAACTGTAACACAGCTGTATTCTTGGCCGCATAGTTCGTTTAATTCTCTGTCTCTCTTCTCTCTCTGTCTCTGACTCTCTGTCTGCCTCCCTCTCTCTTTCCCTCTCTGTCTCGGACTCTATCTCTCTCTCTTGCTCATTTTAAGGCCACACCCAGTGATGCTCATGGGGTTACTTCTGGCTCGTACTCAGAAATTACTCCTGGCGGTGCTCAGGAACCATATGGAGGTCCAGGGATTGAAAACTCAAGTCAGCCTCATGCAAGGCAAATACCCTACCGCCTGTACTATTGTTCCAGCCCCTGTTTGCTTGCTTTACTGTCCTGGAAGTGCTCTGGGAAACCATCCGGGTGTAGGGGGAGCATGCAAGCAAAATATGAGCTTAGCTCACTGAGCAACCTCCGACCCCTCCTTTCACAACTCTTGCTCTGTGTCTCACCATATTCCACATTATATTCAAACTCTGGTTTTGAGGGTCAGGGATAAGGGTCAAATGGTAGAGTACATGCTCTGCATTTATGAAGCCCTGGTACTACATGTTCCCTGAGAAGTGGCTTTGAAACTGTCTCCCATTTGATCCTGGAAAACAAATATCATAATTGAAACACCATTTTATCTATTGCCTCTCCAAGAAATAGGGACAAAGTGAGCCACATAAAAGGAGCTGACAATTAGAATGAGGAGAATCCTAGATTATTTCCATGACTCCCCTTGGAAATCTCTGGATTTTAAAGATGACCTCCCTCCCCTGTCATAAAGCCTGTCCCTCTATTCATGTCCTCGCCCACCCCTCTGCCCTTGAGCCTGCAATGGCATTGGGACTCGCTTTGAATCAGCAGCCTAACTTCCAAGGCTACCAATAAGCCTTGCAATTTCCTCCTGGGTATCTTGCAAGGGTGCCTATCAGAGTAGGTCAAGAGATCCCTGGTGATAGTTGGCAATATGTGGAGATTATTTCCGGTGGTCACAGTTTTGAACGTGAATTCTTACTAGCATAGACTGAATGGACACTAGGAATGCTGCCTAATGCAAAAGATAGTTCCCAACATGTCTGAAAGTGTCGATAAATCTGTGTTTGAGAAACCCTCAGGAGTCACTTCTGGCAAGGTCATGGGACCCTATAGGGTACTGTGGATTAAACCCAGGTTGGCCACATTGCAAAGGCAAACACTCTACTCACTGTGCTATCACTCCAAACCAGGTACTCCAAAGCTACCCCATGTGGGGCACCATGCTAGAGAAAAGCCAAGCTTTCCTTCCGTGGGGAGAGAGATCTGTCCATCCATTAACATTCCCAGCAGTACCAGGCATGTGAGTGAAAAGTAAGCTCAGAATTCAAAGAGCTCAATCATTCATCTGACTCCATCCCCAGCAACTGCAGGCAGTAGCTACATGAAAAATTTCAAGCTAAAAAAGCAACCCCTTGAATCAAGATAACCACATACTGGACAGACGGAACCTGTTGCTTTAAGTTACCAACTTTTGGTAGCTTCTGGTTTGTCTTGTAGCACTAGCACTAAACACCAAAACACCTGGCTTCTGATGGTTCTGCTCCATCACATTTTTCATTTCCCTTCTTCCTATCCAGAAATCTGAGAAAGCATATTTTTTTAAATTTTTATTTATTTATTTTTATTAGTGAAACACCATGAGGTACAGTTTTAGACTTACATACCTTTGTGCTTGGGTTTCAGTTATACAATTATCAAGTACCCATCCCTCCACCAGCGCCCATTCTCCACCACCAAGGAACCCAGTGACCCTCCCACACCCCATCTCCCCCACCCGCCCCAACTCAGGGCATTCCCTTTTGCTTTCTCTTTCCTTTAGGGTGTTGTGGTTTGCAATGGAGGTCAATATCATTACATTTTCAAAGAAGAAAATAGGCCCCTATATGTTCAATACACTGCTAGTGTCCTGGGGTCCTTCCCAGCATGTACCCTGCTCCAAGCCAGCCCTTTGGAAATATTTGCTCGATTTGCTCGAGCGGGCCCAGTAACGTCTTCATTGGAGACTTTGTTGTTACTGTGTCTGGCATATCAAATACGTCACGGGGAGCTTGCCAGGCTCTGCCGTGCGGGCGAGATACTCTCCGTAGCTTGCCTTGCGGGCTCTCCGAGAGGGGCAGAGGAATTGAACTCGGGTCGGCCATGTTGGCTGCGTGCAAGGCAAACACCCTACCGCTGTGCTATCACTCCAGCCCTGTGGAAATATGCTGGGAAGAAAAACTGTATGGAAGACATATTTTTAATGCATGTAGATCAGCTAAAGATCCAAGGAGATAGTGCAAAGGAATGAAGCACATGCCTTGCAGTGGGGAGGTCTGACATCCCTACACCTCATGGCCCTCCCACCCCCACACTGCCAGATGTAGCCCTAGTGGTACCCAAACATCACCAGGGTGACTCTGGAAGCATGCAACACTTCCAGGCCCAAACACTAAACTGTCAGGCTTGCACCACTGGGTTAAGCGTGGCCAAAGTGGCCCCCCAGTCCCCCTCCCAAAAGTGGCGAGAGAGGTCCCTGTTTTAAAAAAAAAAATAGTTCGTTGATTTCTCCCATGTTTTAGACAGGCAAATTCTCTTGTGGTTTCTTTGGTCAGGTGGGGCAGCAGAAATTATATAAATGAAGATCAGCAACCACTTTTATGTTATTGTCGGGAAAAGAATTATCTGGGTCAAAACCAGACTGCTGCTGTCCTGTGCTCATATGATGGGAAGTACACTAAACAAGATGAGAGAGAGAGAGTTAACTGGAGAAACTCAGGAGGGAGCTCTGGTGAGTGAGTATTATGAATCAATGCGAGGGAAATTCGTGCATGATGTACATGTGTGTATATTATGTACATTGAAGTACCCTTGACTTCAAAATCGCACTATCGTATCATCAACCTCATCAATTCAACAAGAACCAAACATCTAAAATAAAGACTTGGCACTGGTGGAGGGATGGGTATTTGATCACTGTATAATTGAAACCCAAGCACAAAAATTTGTAAGTCTACATCTGTACTTCATGGTGTCTCACTAATTTAAAAATTAAAAAAAAAAAATTTAACCCACCCCAATAAATAAATAAATAAAATGAAGACTTGGATTATCACTTTCCTGCATCAAAGGGTTAATGGTTTAGTCTAAGGGACTAACTTATCAATAGCAAACTACTAAACTTAATTAAATCAATGCTCAAATGAGATACAAGAAAATGAAGGCTCTGTGAGGTTTCACTATTAAACTAATGATGGAACAATTTTTCACTACAACTTTATCTGCCACCTGCCACGTATGAGGTGTGGTATTGCAGCCAAAAACCAATAGGCATAAATTCAAAACTCAATGGAAACCGATCATTTATAATTCATAATCGTGGGCACTGGGCTGATAAGTAACTGTTAAAAGAGTAATACATCTCAAGAATTAACCAATGACATAATGACTAGGTCTATCTATTGAGACTAGGTCTATATATCTGAGACTCAAAAATTTCATACTATTCACTGTACTTACATAACTAATAAAAGGAGGAGGAGCTTCAGACATTAGTACAGGGATTGAGGCCTTGAATGTGGCCCAACCCCAGATGGATCCCCAACACCACATACAGTCTTCTGCACACTTCCAGGAGTGACCTCTAAGCACAGAGCCAAAAGTAAGCCTTGCGCACTACCAGGTGTGACTTCAAATCCCCAAATAAACAAAAGAAGGAGCAAAGGAATAATCATTTAAGAAAGCTAAAACAGGCAGAAGGGTGGTTGGGAAAACTGGAAATAATGGTGGTCGGAAGGTGTAATAGTAGTGGGATTGTTTTTGGGATACTGAATGTATTAAATCATGAGCGACTTTTCTTTCTTTTTTTTTTTTCCTTTTTGGGTCACATCCGGCAATGCACAGGGGTCACTCCTGGTTCTGCACTCAGGAATTACTCCTGGCGATGCTCAGGGGACCATATGGGATGCTGGGAATCGAACCTGGGTCGGCCGGGTGGAAGGCAAACACCCTACCTGCTGTGCTATCGCTCCAGCCCCCATGAGCGACTTTCCAAAAATTAAATTTAATTTAAAACATTTTTAAAGAAGGCTAAAAGATGATAATTTGGGATTTGATTTTTTCCATTGCTTTTTGGTCTTCACAAATGTGTGCTTCTAGAGAAAATGTTCAAGATGACATACTTAAAATGAAGTAGGAAGTCCCCTTTAGGAACCTGAAGGAGGAGAGCTAGAGGAGATGAAGAGGGTCTCAAATCAGGATGCACTGCCTCATACAGAGATGCCAAACAGCCCTGAAGTCTCAGTGGCTAGAAACAGTAACATTTACTTCTTCGCCCAGCTCTTCAGCCAGTAAAATTAGCACTGTTGCTTGAAACCCAAGCACAAAAATTTATTAGTCTACAACTGTACCTCATGGTGTCTCACTAATAAAAATAAATAAATAAAAATTTAAAAAAATAAAATTCAAAAAAAAAGTTGAGGAACATTACCAGAATATAGTAGCAATAGACTGTCTTCCAGTGTTGAAAAAATTAAGTTTATGAGAATCACTTGATCGCTTGACTTCCCGTTAATCGTCAATTTGCTCGAGCGGGCGCTAGTAATGTCTCCATTTGTCCCTATCGCGTGCTAGTGTAGCCCAATGGCGTCTGTTCATTCTAGGAACACGAAGAGCCTCAAATCAAGTTCAGGAGTTTGATAAATAAGTCTGACCATCTGGTAGGTGGGCAGCCACGCGGTCTTTTGACATCCTGTGGAATTCAGTCGGTAATGGCTCTAGTCCAGCGGTCGTCTCTAAATCTCATTACATGTCCAGCCCATATGATTTTTGACACATTGGCAAACGAGACAGCGTCCCTAATTCTTGATCATCAATGGAGGTTGGAACTCCGGATTTTTTCTCTCATTTGTGTGAAACGTAATACTCCAAGCATAGCTCTTTAGATTCCTCTTTGGGAGACACAAATAGTGTTCTCATCCTGTTTGCATATGGCCCAGGTCCCTGAGGAGTATGTTAATGCAGGAAGAACAATGGAATCAAAGAGATGTGCCCAGAGCCCAAGGTTCTTCATCCTCTTAGCTATTTCTTTGATGCTCTTGAAGGCGTCCCAAGCCGCTCTCTTCCTCCTGTGCATCTCAGGTGCCAGGTCATTCATCATGTTGACTTCTTGACCTAGGTACACATAACTGTTGCATTCGGAGATGGTCGTTCTGTTGAGAGCGAATGGAGTGTCAGGAATGAGGATGTTTCTCATGAACATTGTCTTCATAAGATTCAGCTGTAGTCCGACCTTTCCACACTCACGGTCGAAGTCGGCCAGCATTTCTGCTGCTTGGCTAATGTTTGATGTTATTAGAACAATATCATCAGCAAAGCGAAGGTGGTGTAGGTGCCGACCATCTATCTTCACTCCCATTCCTTCCCATTCCAGTCGTCGCATGATGTTCTCCACGGTGGCACTGAAGAGTTTCGGTGAAATGGTATCACCCTGCCGCACCCCTCTCTTGACATCAACGATCACTTCTTTGTAGAATGGTGAGATCCTGGTAGTGAATCCGCAATACAGCTCACGGAGGATCCTGATGTATTGGGCTTGAATGCCCTGATTGGCTAGGGCTTCAATGACCGCTTCCGTCTCAACAGCATCAAAGGCCTTCTTTAGATCGACGAACATTAGAGCGGCATCTTGAACTCCCAAAAAACCTCAATGAGCTTGGTTATTGTGTGGATATGGTCGATGGTGCTGAATTCTTTGCGGAACCCGGCTTGCTTGCATGGTTGTCCTTCATCTAGTGTTCTGCCAATCCTATTCAGGATGACTCGAGTGAACAGCTCGAGTTATGAGAATAGTATGATAGAATTTCCTATAAAGACTCTTCTGTAAATTAAGAGAAAATTTGACTTTGTGTCTGGTTTTAAATGTGGTAAAACAAAATTACTGAGGAAACAAAAGAACAAGCTCAGGACTATTCACTCATTCGATATAGAACTTTTATGAGCCTCTTTATATCTCTTTACATTATTTTAGTCAAATATAGTATCAAATGAAAAAAATTAGCACTGTAGCACTTTCCTACCATTGTTCATCGATTTGCTCGAGTGGGCAACAGTAACCTCTCCATTGTGAGACTTGTTGTTACTGTGTTTTGGCATATCGAATACATCATGGGTAGTTTGCCAGGCTTTGCCATGTGGGCGAGATACCTTCAGTTGTTTGCCGGGCTCTCTGAGAGGGATGAAGGAATAGCACTTGGGTCAGTCGGGTTGGCCGCATGCCAGGCAAATGCCCTACCCACTGTGCTATCACTCCAGCCCAGAAAAATTAATGAATCTGAAATACAAAAACCCAGCTAATGCTGCTTACTCTCAGCCCAAGTCCAAACCCAAGCTCCCAAGCAAGGTATTGTGGCAATCTGAACACAATTTCCTAAAGTAATATGCATCCCTTGACTTCACTAGCCACATGGTTACTTATACTTGGCAAGAGCATGGAGTCCTACTATGTGTCTTAAAGAAAGAATACACACACATACACATACATACACACACATATATATGTATATATGTATATGCATATGTGTATATATACACCTATATATGTACATATATACATATGTATACATATGTATATATATACATATGTGTGTGTATATATATATATTTGACAATGACTGGCACAAAAAGTTGCAAATTCAGAAGCAAATTCTCAGAATATCAGTTTTACCTGAAGGTCAAATATTAAAATGTATATTTAATGAACTCAAGTGAAAAGTATGTACAAAATCTTAGTTCAGAACAATCCTTGAAGAGAAATTCAGATTTTGTGATTCTAAAGACGATAATATCAAAACTTCTTTTCTCCCTATACCTTGCTATTTTTATTGGTTTCATAGACTAAGCAGTAAATGTTCCCATTTGAAGGAAATGTCAGAAATCAACGCTTTGATGGGCTCAGTAGAAGTAGTGGGTAATTTTATAAATTTCTTGACAGTTAAGGTAGAAAGAGAACAAAGTAACTCTACATCAACAGACAGAAAACACAGCCATGTACTGAGGCAGTATCTTTCTTGGAGAGCACTACATGGAAAATGAAACCATCTCCAAATGCTATTTATAAAAGAATAGAAATCCTTACATCAATAGCTATCAACTAAAGGAATTATACGAAAGCTGGTTCATTATAAGTCAGTTGCTTTTTTATAGATCAGACTTAATTCACATGTAAGCTTGGGGGGAATTTCAAAAGACTGATAATAGTTTCACATACTGAATACTTATTCTATTCCATATACTGTACAAAGCCATATTGATAGAATAACTAAGTCATTAAAAAACCACTTTATGTGGTAGGTGCTATCATCATCCCAAGAAAACTGAAGCACAAGAATATCAGCAAGCTCAAAGTCTTAGAATTTATAAATAATTGAGCTAAGATTTCAATCCAGGCAGCCTGACTTAGAATCCTTGCTCTGATTTATTACCTCAACTACCAGTTAATGCCCATTGAGTGCCTATGTATTCCGTGAACTCTGGACAAAGGCTAGAACTTACTCTGTTCATTCTAAAGTCACACCGTGTGAGTAAGCTAATCGGCTCTGCTCTCAATCATCCCCTAGTCTATGAACCTTTCTTGTGTATTACCTCAGAGTGGTCCTCTTCCGAGATCTTTAGGACCAGATTCTATTCTCATCCATACCTGAGAGAGTCAAAATGAAGAACACCAGGAGCATCCAGAACCAAGATGATTTTCTAGAAGACATGCATTTTCTCCTGCTCATTCCCAATGACTAGTGGAGAGGCCAAAACCCCACACATGACATTAAACAGAAGTAATAACTTCAGCATGAAAATATTGTAAGGAAGAAAATACCAGCTGCCCGTCCTTTTCTTGAGAAAGCTAAGAGAATCAAGGGAAATAAACCAAGAATGGCCCCAGGAATATTTGTTTATTTTAAAAAAGAAGAAATTTAAAACCTAGTTTATTAAAAGACTATTATTTCAGAGTAATTTTCTTTTATTGGAGAAACACTACCGTCTAGCAAATGCCAAGCCCGTACTTCCTAGTGTCATTCCATATAGCCTCTACTACACACTGCCACATAACTCTCACCACTTCCAACATCATCTCTGACCCCGAAGAATTCCCAAGACTATCTCAGAATCTTATATATATTCAATTCAAAGATGATGGTCAATCTCTAGGGTTGAAAAATTAACAAAGAGCAGTGCCTTACAGCTCTGGATCCAAAAGAAAAAAAAAACCTAGAGAGATCAGGGCCACAGATCTAGGCTCTTATAAAGGCAGGTAATATACCCAAAACCCACTGGAAAGAGTATTAGGTGTTTCAACTGTAAATCTGAGCTAGGATCACAAAATCAGTTGCCCAAAGGCCAGGTCAATAAAGGAAAAGTATGAATAGAGCCTTGGGTTAAAACACGCAGTCCGAGAGAGCACCTAGAACTGGGATGCACATGCCTGAATAAAGTCATCACCACACCAAAGTTTCTCCACAAATAGGTAGCCCTAAGTCTTGTAATACTGGGATGGCATTGCTGGGCACTGGATTTCACCTGCAGACACTATTGCTCTGGACCATACAGCTGGGTGCAAGGCGTGGAGCTTTTCTGAAGCTAAATTTCCTTAAATTCAAGAAAGAGAACTCTTTGGCTCAATGGGGCTATCTAGAGGATTTTAACACTGATGGCCTATTTCCCTATATTCATACACTCAATTTTGACTTCCCTGAAGATAGCAATTTTTTTTAAGTTTTTTTTTTTCTTTTTTTTATTGAATCACTATGAGATAGTTACAAGCTTTCATGTTTGAGTTACAATCACAATGATCAAACACCCATCCCTCCACTAGTACACATCCCCACCACCAACATCCCCGGTATACCCCCACTTTCCCACCCTCCCAATGCCTCTATGGCAGACAGTATTTCCCATATTCTCTCTCTACTCTTGGGCATCATGGTTTGCAACACAGATACTGAGAGGTTATTATGTTCGGTCCATTATCTACTTTCAGCACACATCTCGCATCCCGACCGATTCCTCCAACCATCATTTTCTTAGTGGTCCCTTCACTATTCCAGCTGTTTTCTCCCCTCCACTCATGAGGCAAGCTTCCAACTATGGAGCAATCTTCCTGGCCCTGGAAGATAGAAATTTTTCTAACACTACTTTTGATACCATATATGGAACACTGTAATAACTTATTGCATTAAATATGGAGAATGAAAAAATAAATAAGTCTATCGAGCAGCAAACATCACCTAGATGCTCAACACTATGTCCTTAGGAAAGGACTTAAATGCAAGCCCTTTCATTGTTCATAAGCCCAAACTGAACAGTTTCTTCATTCTTCCTTTTGTTCACCACATGTACAGTCAATTATTTAAGACAGAGGTAGATTTTTAGGCTGGAAATGATGGGAGCGGAGTGGGAGGGGGTGGAGAGGGCATAGACTTGGGATTCTGGCTCATTTTAACTTTATCTTTAACCAAAGTATCTTAGCTCTTCCTTTACTAATGTAGTTGCCAGCATCATTCATTTATTCATTGACCCACCTCAAGTTTCCAGACCCCCTTTCCTGCTCTGGAGCCATGCTGGACCAGAGGACAAGTAGCCTGTGCTCTGAGAAGCTCTGTATTTAGGGGGCTACATTGGAGCCCTCTAGACAAGAATGGCAGCCAATGCCAGGCCTGTAAATTGCAGCAATGTTCTAAGGAGCAGCTGGGGTTTTATTTTTCATTTCCTCAGCACTCCCGTCTCTATACATTTAGTTGATATGCTCTAAAAGAATAGGCCCTGACACCTGGGGATATTTGGGGGAGGGGGGAAATCTGCAGACCATATGCATACCTAGCATGCAACAAGCAGAGGGAGAAATTGGTCCAATGCAGCTTGGCACCAGCCCCCCTTTACTTTTTCTTCTTTTCTTTTTAAATTCCTTAACATCTTGCCTACAAATTGCATCTTCAAGCACTTCAGAGAGTTGAATAGCCCCCAAATGCTTACAGCTTATTTCATTATGCTTTACCGGGGGCTTTAAAGAAAGGGAGACCAGAGAATATCAGGAACAGTTTAGCAGCATCAGAGCTGATTAGGCTGAAGAGCATTCAGAGAAATTTATTTCTGTATTCCTTTTGTTAACAATATCATGTGTGCTGCTGAATGTGATCCTGTGATTGCCTCACAAGTGTCTCCTAATCTCTTGAGAGCCCATCAGCTCTTGCCAGGTTGCCTTTGATTAATTGTTTTCAGAAGAAAAGGGGCTAGGCGGACTAGAGAACATTCGTAAGTCAGCAGCCAGGGCAGAAGAGGCTCTTTTCTGGGAATAGAGAAATTCCTTTTCTAGACGCCTTTATCAAAAGAAGTTGCATGGCTTTAAACAAACCTTGCTCTGGGTTTCAGCTGTCTGCCTTGCTTAACAGGAGAGTGTGATGGACATCTCTGTGAAAGATTGCAGCTTACAACGCCACATGGTTTATCAAAGGGCACCACATTCTGGCATGGAATCCCATTCTAACCTGTGTGTTGTGTATGCTCTTTACAAGTTAAGAAAGCTCTCTGAAATCCAGTTTCCCTGAAAAAAATGGGAAATGGAGCAGAAGAGTAGGTATAAGGTGCAAATGAAAGGGGGGGATTCCAGATTTCTCTTTAAAAAGTTATATTATACTCTGGTGGTGGGTGTGGTGTGGTAATGATGTATGCATGAGACTCTTATTGGCAGTATCGTAAATCACAGTACCTCAATAAAAAAAAAGAGTGGAGTTATATAAACATTTAGACTCAGCTGTACTTTGACCCCATTCCACATCCCTCTCCATCATCTTCAATATTTCCCCCAGCTGTCCCAAATGAAAAAATGTGTGATATAAGTAAAAACAGGGACTCATCTCTCAGTATCCAGTACCTGCCAAGAAACTTTCTTCAAGTCCTTCTATATAACAACTGCCACTTCAAGTCATGAACATGTTTGACACCTTCATCATCATCATCATCATCATCATCATACACTGCCTGGCATACCCAGTTATTTAGAATCCTCATTACTTTGGGATTTAAACCCCATGTTTGGGTGGTAATACAGGAAAGCTCTAACCCAAGTGGACAGTGATGGGACAAATTATTCCAATAAATGGCTAATATCTACATGGTGGTTTAAAAGAAGCTTTTGTAATGCATTCATTATCCCATTTGAGCCTCATAACAGTCCTGTGTTATGATTTATTGTGTTATGCCCAATTTACAGATGATAAAACTGAAGCTCAGACAGGTGAAATGATTTGCCCCAAGTAATTCTAGTAAAGGTAAGGCAGACAGCAGATAGGAAGGCTAAATTTTCAGATTCCAAGTATCGTAACTCTTCATTTCCTCATGCCACTTCTGCCCTCTCAGAGAGGCTCATTCTGTAAAGACACTTGCCCTGGCTCTGCATCCGGTGGCCACTCTCATTTGAAGCAAGTGATCCTGCACAACTAGCCCGTTGCTTCCCTCGCTAGGACAAGTGAGTGATGGAGGATATGGTTTGAGCCAGAGACTTACTGTCTACACTATTTCAAGCTTTCTGGTCTACAATTGTAAAATGGTCTTAAAATGTATACATATGAAAGCTTTTTGCTTCTTCCTTGTTTTTTTAAGGGTGGTATGTTTCTCTTTAGGTCAACTTATGAAGTTGGGCCCAAGGCCATTTACTCTTCACTGTCAGATATAAAATACATCTGCATTTCTCACTTTCCACAGCTCAATGGCTACAACCTGGGCAAATACACATAAACACATGCAATCAGAGGAGAGAGAGAGAGAGAGAGAGAGAGAGAGAGAGAGAGAGAGAGAGAGCCAGAGACAAACAGAGACAGAGATACAGAAATAGAAAGCACACTCTCTGGAAAAGTCATTTTAAATACTGTAGTATGGAAGTACGATTTATTAAGCTCATCCATGTGCCAGAAACTGTAAGAGGTCATCACTCCCCAGAGCATAAAAGAATGAGATCATTACCTCATTCACAGATGAGGGCAAGACTCAGAGAGGCTGAGTGGCTTGCCCAGAATCACACAGGAAGAGGGGCACAGGATTGGAGGCCTGAACTGTTTGAGTGCAAAACCTGAACCTTCAGCTGCAACCCACATAACCTAAAAGTCTTCACCCACATAACCTATAGTGTAACTAAGAGTAGAAGGGTAGAAAGAGGGACTCTGTTTCACTGTAAAGATAATTTGGGGGGTCTGAGAATTGGAGAGGGAAAGAGGGGCCATGGAAACAGAATTTCATTTTATATGGCTACAAACCTTACCTAGCAGAGATAGTAGAAAACTGGAGAAGAGGGTAGGAAGGAGACCCCAGAAAGGCTTCTCTCCAGCCCCTCTAAGAAATACATCATCAATTTCTGTTAATGGCCTGAAGTAGGGATGATGACAATAGGACCAACCCCTTCTACTTCCCCAGAATTTTCCTTCCTTCCACTGTACTGACATAAATCCCACCATCCTCCCCACTCTGTCTAGCCTTCCATGGATGTGTATCATAGGAGAATGCTTATATGGTTGATCTTTTACAATGTTCTTGTCCACAGCAATGCCTGGAATGCAGCCTGTATTTCCAAGATCTCTCTGACCTACAGAAAAAGGTCCTAGTAATGCATCTTTTCAACTTGTAAACACTATCAGCATTTTATTCTGCCTTGAACTTTCTAAGAACAGAATCTATTCTATGCATTGTTTTAGACTTCATTTTAATCCTATTGGTGTTATTATGATTCCCACTCTAAATAAACCTTGGAGACTATGGTTTGCCCAAGGTTATCCTGGTAATACCAAGACTCAACCTCGATCTGCCTTATGTGAAGCCCGCATTCTTTCCTCTCAGTCCTGGAGGCATCAGGGAGCAAGAAACCTTACTCAAATATTACTTGCTTCTCATCTATGGAAGATGGTAATGGTAGTCAGATGTCACTACCATGATCACATTCATTATCTGTCTGTCTAGAGTCACTCTTGTCTATCTGCTGGCCTGAAAAAAGTCATCATGGCACAAACTTCCTATGGCAAGGGCCAAGCAGTAGGGAGTCATGGGCATCCTATAGGATATTCTGCAGAATGGAGACACTCAACTCCTACAGGTCGTAAGGAAGCAAGTTCTCCCCAAAACCTCATAATATCCGAGGCAAATTCTCCTCAGTTGAACCTAAGCATGAAAATGCAGTCCCTGCTACCTATAGTACTGATTTATGAGACTCTGGACTGAGGAACCAGCTAAGTCAGCTAAGACAGTTCACTGACCCACATAAATTTAGATAATAAATGTGTGGCTTTTTAATCTCTATGTTATGGTAACTTGTCATATAGCATGCCTGACTAGTACAGTCATGAATATGCAGTGTGAAAGCACTACAGAGATCAAATAGCTTCCTTGTCCATGGAAACAGTGCTAATAAAGGACAGTGGGAAGTGGACTAATGAAGCAATAATGGTTATCTGAGCTGCAGTGTAATATATAAAATATTAGAAATGAATTATACACAAATTTCTAAATGTGTGCAATGACAGAAGCAATTTCATTCCTGGGGAGTTGAGGAAAACTTGTAAGAAAACATCTAAACTAGGTAGAAGGAGATTATCTTTTCAAATCCATCATGCACAGGTAAGTGAACTTCATTCTTTGAGTTAAAATCCTTGACACAATGAACATTCCGTTTTAATTTATTTTAAATGTCCATTTAACTTTTACAAAAAGGAATAGTTTCTTCATCATCAAAGACTTCCATTAATAGGTAATTTGGATGTACATTTTAAGGTCCTTCCATTAATAAGTACATTTTCACCTTTTCATTTCTCTTCTGCTTTCCTACCTTAACAAAAGACATGACTGTGCTTCTCTCCCACATGGGGTATAAAACAACAGCTTGCGTGTAAGACCCAGAGGAATAAAACAGCTGTTGGCAATGCCACTGAGGAGGGTTTCCCTCACCCAACTACCAGACTCCATGGCAACTGCCAGCCACAGCCCACAAACAGTTACCCCGATTGCATTACACATCCCAGCAGAACTCCCACAGAGGGACTCCTTGTTGATCTCTTGGTCACCATGGTTTTGGTTCCCGCCATGATCTTAGACATTCTCTAAGCATGTGCATACATGCATGGACATATATTAATTAACAAGTGTACTGAAGCTTAGCACAGGCTGCCCTTTGCTCTTGGGGGACGTCAAAACATGCTTGAGGAGTGACAGTGTAATCTTAGTGATGAAAATAACAGTGATTCTTGCTCCAGCTAAAGGTCTGTGGTTGCTCATAGGCCCGCTGAAATCTTTCTTCAGACTACTGGGAACACTATATGATGGAGTCTCCTCAGAGGATATCTGCAGGCATCCAATGACTTTTTGATTTAAGACTTGATAGAAAATAATAAGATCAGCTTTATTCGATTTCCAACCTTTGAGTTGGAAATTTGTGTGCAGGACTAATTTTTTTCCTAGGGTTGGAGAGTTGGCTCAAGAAGAATGTTCAGATCCAGGTCCTATGATCCCCTGAAGCTCCCCTAACTGTGATCCTAAGGGCCCCAACCACTGCTGGGCCCAAGAACCATACCACAAGGCCTAAACACCAACCAATAGGACCCCAGTGCAGGGCTAGACATCTCCAGGGAACACCCGATCCTACAGCAGCACCTGGAAATGCCTCTATAGTTTTTAAATTTTAAAATTAAGGGAGCTGAACAGAAAGCACTTTGGGCAGGATATTTGTCTTGCATTGAGCTGGCATCATTTGAATCCCTGGCACCCCATGCAGTTCCCTGAGCTCTGTCAGGAATGATCCCTGAGCACAAAATCAGGAGAAACCCCTTAGTACTGCAAAATATGGCCCAAAAAAAAACAACAAAAAATAAATTAAAACACCCTGCATGATTAAAGTATACAGCCTCAAGGATACAGCTTTCATTTAGATCACAAGAAGCAGGAACAAGAAAATCATCCATCAGAATTAGATTATTCTACAGCTATTATTATGCTACAGCTAAAATCTGTTCTGATCCTGAGAAATCTGTACCATTATGATGTTAGAGGCATGGGGGCATCTCAAAATTGAACTTGAATATACATTGTCTGCAATACCAATGAGAATGTAGATTCTATTTCAATGGATGAGGTTGGAGATTCTGTACGTCTGACAAGCGCCCAGGGGATACTGGTGATGTTCATCTGTACACCATGGTGACAAGGTCCCAAGTAGTCCTTCCCCAGATATGGAGTATGTGAGGATTCTAGAGAGGATTATCACTAATGAAATCATTTCTGTAAAATGCTGCACACAGAGCAAGCTTATAGAACCAGTACTCATAAATGTTGTTTCGCTCCTCTGTTGTTTCCAACTTGCATTTTCTCACTAGACTGTCACAATAATCTTGGAAAGTTGTGGACATAACTTGCACTTTAAAGACAGGAAACGAATTTAGGGAGGTGAAATTACTTGTCCAAACTTATAGTAAGGCAAAGATAATGTGGTAGAGAGGCAAGAATTAAAAGTTGATCTTCTAATTCCCAGTCCTGTGTTCTCTCCATCACACCACTCAGAGAGCCGACATGTCCTTCTTAGGAATGTCACCTAATTGATTCAAGATGAAGACCATTCCATTATATTTTGGAAGCCATAAAACCCTGAAATCAAAACCTGGCACAGACCCTCATCTTCCAAAAACTCTATAGGCCTATCTCAAAAACACAGAAACAAAACTTCTAAATAAAATATTAGCAAATCAAATCCAGCCGTGCATTTGAAGAAGAATACAGAATGACTAAGTCAAGTTTATTCCAGGAATGTAGGATAGTTTAATATGAGGAAATGTATTAACATAATTCATCACATCAATAGGTCAAAGGAGAAAAACCATATGATCATGGTAAAGGATGCCAAAAAGTCATTTAATAAAATTCAATAGTCATTCAAGATTTTTTTTAAACCAGCAACTAAGATATATTTCTTTATCATAACAAAGGTTAACTATTCGAATACACCATCCAATAACATACCTAGCTGGGAAAAACTTTGGATAAGATAGAACTGCCAACCCTTCACTCCTATTTTTCAACCTTGCTTTACAAGTTTTAATCAATGAAATAAGACAGAAAAAATAAATAAAGGGTAGGAATAGCTGAAAGGAGGAAATCATATTATAATTATTTTCAGATGTTACGATTTTCCTCTTAGGAAAATCCATGAACTACTAAAAACAGTCCAATGGAATCAGCAACAACCAATCAGAGAGCAGGATCTCAAAAAATATAACTCTCATTCAGACTGAGGAGGAAAAACACTGCAAAGATCTAACAATAAATTTAAATTGCATTCATTAAACTTCAAAGTTTTACAATAAAGCATAGATGAAAATTTGATAGAGATAAACTCTATGCTTCCAGATGGAAAGTCATACTTGGTAAAGGGGCAAAGACTCCACATTAATTTGCAGACTTAGTACTTTTTTCAATCAAAATTATAACAGTATTCTTGGAACTTAAGGAAATAATTCCTTCGTTCAACAAGAAAAATAAATGCATAAAAACTGCCAGGAAAAAAATTAAAAAAGAAGATTGTGTATAAACTTGCTCTACCAAATTTTAAAATATGCTATAAACCTACAATAAACAAAATACTGCTATACAGGTGCCAGAGAGAAAGACAGATCAAACGAGCAGAATAAAAAGCTCAGAAAGAGTCCCAAATATAATTATGTAGGAATTTATTAAATGACAAAGATAGCATTTCAATTCCATGGGAAATGCTGCTGAACTAATGGATTAACTTTCTAAAAGTAAATTAGTCTCACTTTCACCTCACATCATATCCCAAAATTGAGTCAAAAATTGTTTTTATTTTATTTTTTATTTATTTATGGGGGGGCCTCTCGGAGAGCCTGGCAAGCTACCGAGAGTATCCCGCCCAGACGGCAGAGCCTGGCAAGCTCCCTGTGGCGTATTTGATATGGCAAAAGCAGTAACAAGTCTCACAATGGAGACATTACTGGTGCCCACTTGAGCAAATTGATGAACAACAGGAGGACAGTGTTACAGTGCTACATTTATGGGGGCGGGGGGGGGGCAGGTACTAGGTCACACCCAACGGTGCACAGGGCTTACTTGGCCATTCTGGTTGTGGTGAAAGGGAATGATCTTGCACACCACAAGCATGATATACACACTATTGTAACTATGTTATTTCAACTACACTTTAGTCTTGTGTTTTCTCAATTGTTTAGCACTTAGACTCTAAACCTAGTGGGCATTTACTTATTTTGTTATAGTTCAGGAAGTTACAATAGCAATAAAATTTCTGATATTGGTAGACAAATGTACTACCCCACCACTACCACCATCACCAAAGTGTCCATGACCCTCTGTCACTGTCATTAAGTCTCTTCTAGTCAAGTCTTCCTTTCCTTTCTCCACATCCGTTTGGAGATTGCTTTTGTATTTGAACAAGTACATTTTTTTTAAAAATGTGAGTGGGTAGCTATAAATCATTGAATCACTAATAAGCTATTTGTTTGATGATTTTGTTAATATCATATGCTTACTTTTGTTGTCAAAAAGTACTTCTACCAAAAAAAATCTCTTTACTATTGTTGTATTTTGTCATTCGCTGTTATAACTTTATTTCAATATCAAAAGAAAATGCTATTGTTAATATTTTTAAGGAAACTTCCTTCTAAACATAACGAAGTCAGAAAAACTTACTGATAGATTATACTAAACTATCTGGTGATTTAAAAAATCTTTCATACTGAAGAGAATAAAAGGAAATGGCAAAACTCAAAGCCTTAAGTAAAAACATATATAATAGGTTAGGAAATAACACATTTAATATATTAGAAAGTTTTATAACACAATGAGAAAAGTTTAAATCTATACTATGAAAACAGGGAAACTATATGATTTAAGTTTCCTAAGGAAGAAACAGTCAATAAATAAATGAACAAATGGTCAACCTTACTCCCAATCAAAACTTTCAAAATCAAATCAAAGGTTCAAGATGGGGGTTCATGGGGTACGTTTTCCACAAAGATTCTTAACACTCACCAAGTTATAATAGGGTTGTCTGGAAATTGGCAGCTTTCTATATTGCATGACTATACATTGTTTATATACTGCTTGAATATAAAAAAGGTGCACACTTTTGAAAGGTAATTAGGGATGCATCTAGAAATTATTAAAATGTGGTCACTTCTCAGCAAAGTAATTTCATCTGTAGATTCATTACCCCTCCCCTCAATATTATACAATATATATACTCACAACTTATAGGAATATATTTCACAGTGTTATTTAATAGTAGAAAACAAGCACTACTTTATTTAAAAAGGAATTTAGTCAGTCACTTGTGGCAAGGTGCTCAATAAACTTTAGTGAAGCTACTGATTTATTGAATTAGTTCTCTTAATAATCTGAAAATAAATGTTCCAAATGCATAATTAATGGGAAAAGCTATGTAGGAAACAGAAGCACTTTGATAGTATTTTTACAAAATACAGAGGCAGGGTTGGAGCGATAGCACAGCGGTAGGGCATTTGCCTGCACGCAGCCAACATGGCCAACCTGAGTTTGATTCCTCCGCCCCTCTCGGAGAGCCCGGCAAGCTACTGAGAGTATCTCGCCCGCACGGCAGAGCCTGGCAAGCTCCCCATGACGTATTCAATATGCCAGACACAGTAACAACAAAGTCTCCAATGGAGACGTTACTGGGCCTGCTCGAGCAAATCGATGATCAACGGGAGGGCCTTTGCTTTTACTTTACTTTGCTTTTACAGAGGCAGAGAAAGTGGAAATGTTAGCAATGGTAATCTTGAAGTGATTTGATGGCTAGTAAGTGAACTGTTTATCTTTCCATGTTTTCTCTATCATTCTCAATTTAGGCACTTCGAACAGGAATTGATGTGAGCTTTTTAAATAGTCACTTAAATAGCTTTTTAAATAGTCGCGTACACACATTTGTGTCTTATTCAGAAGAGGCAACTAGGAGCCAGCATTTAATTCTGAGGCATGCAGTGACTTAAACAAAATGAGGTTTAAAAAAAATTGTTTCCACTCCTTTGAGTGAGTTAAGTCCAAGGAATGAGAACTTGAATGACAAAGAAATTGCATTTGTGACTCCTGTCGTAGCCCTGCAGTGTACTACCTTCGTGTTTCAGCCTGGAGACAGTTACCAAGTTGAAACGGGCAACTTCGACATGATCCACTGAAGGTGGACCAACAGGATAAAGGGAAAGAGAAATAAAGAGGTGGACCTCCATGGGGGAGAGGGTGAGCACTAGGGACAAAGAGCTTGTGCTATAAAGGTAGCAACACAAAGAAGAGCAGAGTTAGAGCGGCTCCATCTGGGCATAGTCCAGCAAAGGTGCCCATGAACAAGAGAAATGGAGGGCAGAGGCTTTGTAGGGATGATGGTTCAAAGTTTCTAACTCACTTCCTTTCATGTGAATATTGCCTTGGTTTATAAACCCTGCACTCGCCTGTGATTCTTGCAGTTGGCCCGGTGAAAATAACAAGTTAATCATCATCACTTGCAGTTGGACAGCAGCTGAGAGAACTGAGACTGTTTCAAGTCGCTCATTCAGGTCTCTGCGAAGTGGCAGAATGAGGCAACACAACCGAAAAACTGACCCTCAAAAGTGAGGGGCGTTGAGGACCCTGGGGGGAGGGAGTACACTGGCAATAGGTGTGTTGTTGGAATTATGTGTTATGGGAAACCACCACGAACAGAACGGTAAGTCCAAGTACCTCAATCAATTAAAAAGTTTAAAACAAATAAATGAGGCAGAATCTCCCCACCCCGTGCCAGGCTGTCTTCACCGGGACACCTGGGGGGGTGAGGGGGACTGGTTGAGTTTCCGTCCCCACCCCAAGCAGAGCCCTAGCAGCTGAAAACCTCCTGGATCCAGCCACAACCATGCTCAAGGCCATTCTCCACATGCTTAGACAAGCCTTACCCATGAAGGAACCGACAGAGGAACCCAGGTATGCGGGACCCGTGGCTGAGATCTCCAAGCCTGCTCGGATTGGGACTGGGCCTCCTCCACTCAGTTTTCTAGTAGCTTTGCAGTCACACCCACAAACTAGCCCCCCGGCACCATGTAATCTTATCAACGGCCAAGATCCACAGACTACAAAATACAGCTCCCAAAAGAGAGCGATACAGTATTTTCTGCAGTATTTCTTATGCTCTAGCCCACTGGTGTACCTGAAGTAGCTCACGTGTGTTTGGTTCTAACATACTTGCTTGTATTCTTGTATATATGGGCTTAAATAGCCCAGAATGAAAAACAACCTTCACACACTTCCCTCTTATTGTGGTGGGAAGATGCTTGCTGGTTGGGTGGGTGTTTGAATACTATCTGTAATGAACTACTGTGAACTACTTTGTAGCACTGTCCTCCCATTGTTCATCGATTTGCTCAAGCAGCCCTGAAACGTCTCCATTGTGAGATTTCGTTGTTACTGTGTTTGGCATATCAAATACGTCATGGGTAGCTTGCCAGGCTTTGTCGTGCGGGCGAGATATTCTCTGTAGCTTGCCGGGCTCTCCGAGAGGGGCGGAAGAAACTGACTCAGGTCAGCCAAGTTGGCTGCATGCAAGGCAAACGCCCTACCACTGTGCTACTTTATGAAAATAAAATGTATAAAATCCTAAAACTAAAAAATATATAAATAAATAAATAAATAAATGAAGTTCTTTCACTTATGTCATCTCAATACCTAGATTTAGACTTAGATGACAACAATACAAAGTATGCAAAAAGCATGGTGCCCAAGACTTACTCATGACTCTGCGCTCAGGGATCACTCCTGGCAGTGCTTGAGGGATAATATGAAAAGCTGCAGATTGAACCCGGGTAGGCCATCTGCAAGGCAAAGCTCTCTGTCTGTGGTACCAGCTCCTTGGTCCATGAAAGGCAAACTTCCTAATCCCTATACTATCTCTCTATCCCCCATTTCCTTGCTTTCTTAATGACATTAAAAATTAGGTAGATGATTTTTAGTAAAGATGGCTTCTTTGAGCTAGATAGCAGTTCTTTTACAAAAGAGGAAGGGGGAATGAAATCCTGGCTCCTTCCTCTACCAGCACAGAAGACAGAAAAGATGTCAGAAGAGGATCACATCTCAAACTGTATCACAATGGTCTTTTAAAAAGCATTCACTGGACAGAGTGTTAGTCCAAAGGCTAGCTTCCACCCTCAGCTCAGAGCTCTCTACCAATCTACCCACACAGGAAAAGATGATTTTTCTCAGGAGGGATGAGACACCAGAATCCTCTCTCTATACCATGAGACGCTTTCTGGTTTTTTTCCATAAAATGCTTTGATACTCTTCACTAGGAGTAGCAACGAGATGAACTCAGAACATAATGAGATTCCACGTAAGAAGGCTGTAATTTGAAGCTTAACTTCATTTATCTACTGCATAAAATTATAATAATAACCTTGGCTAATGAGATGGCTGTAAGAAGGTGAAGTGTGAAAAAGTCGAACGCTCACTAGGTATTCAATAAATGCTCTTTTCCATGCTTTAATCCAGTATCTCAAGTTCTAGAATAAATGCTGAAGCAAGATTCCAGATGTGCATAGCATGTTTATGACCTCAGATTTCAATTTAATCTGGACCTGCGGGGTGACTTCAGTAGAGAAGGTGTTAGAGGGTTTTCTTTCTCACATCCTTTTTTTTTGCACATGATACATCCTTCAAAGGCCAAATTACTAATTATAAAGCAACCTCTCCTAGAGGCTTGCTTCATATCATAAGACAATTAGACAGCCCGAGAATAAAGTTCAAGCATATTTCAGTGCATGATGAGTGTGAAGGCTTCATCAGTTGGACAAATAGGAACACCAGGAACATTGGGAGACTGATGGTGATGCATGAGCCTCTCCTTTGATCCAGGTTACAAAAAAAAATTTTTGCAGTAAGGACTGAATTTATCACTGGAAAAGATAATAAATATCTTATTGATAAATGAATAACCACTCTCAGGCCAGATATGACTTCATTTTCTCTTGGGAATCCTCATCCACAGCATAATTTTTTTCAAACAGTACCCTAAAGCCAGTTAACAAGAATTCTAGGGGGAGAAGCTAGAATGAATCTATCTTGTTTGGGGGGTTTGGGCCACACTGGTGGTACTCAGGGGGTTACTTCCAGATCTGCATTCAGAAATTAGTCCTGGCATGGTGAGAGGACCATAGCAGGGATTGAACCTAGATCAGCCTTGTTGTGCAAGGCAAATTCCGACCCACTGTACTCTGGCCCTAGAAGGAATTTTTCTGGAGGTCTCCAGTACCCTGCTTTGAACAGAGCAACACATTCTCATCTCCTGAAGTACAAACCCCAGTCCTAGCAGCAGAAAATTCTGCTTGCTATGGACTGAATGTCTGTCTTCCCCCACTTCCAACAGCAATTCACATATTAAATCCTAATATTCAATTTACTAGTGTTTGGATGTGGGGCCATAAAGGAATGACTGTGTCATGAGGGTGGAGTTGTCTGGGATGGGATCAGCGCCCTTAAACAAAGAGACCCCAGGAGAGAGCCACGGCTCCTTCCATCATGTGAGGACACCGCTGAAAAATCATGGTCTTTCCTATGATCCAAGAAGTGGATTCTCTCGCAGACCCTGAATCTGCCAGGATCTTGATATTGGACATCTAGAACTTTGGGAAATTAAATGTATGTTCATTATAAGCCACCTGGGCTTCGGCATTCTGTTACAACAGCTCGAGAGGATAAGTAGTCACTGTCCATTCTGGTGGCGGCTGACCTGAAGGATCATGCTCTTCTCCTGGGTATTCCACATGTTCAAGCATGGAAAGAGTAAACCACAGGCTGAGTTACACATGAACTTCCTAAAAAAGCATGAAACCCCAGCTATGGCACAGAAGGCTGAAGCAAGCAAGAAGAGGAAGGCTATAGACTACAGAGGAGAAAAGAACAGGAAAACAGGAAAGGGGATGCCATGGGAAGGCATCCACCTGACAGAAGTATATGAAGAATAAATAAGCCCTGGTGAAATTGCAACTAAGAATCTGGGAGTGAGGCAAGAGTTCAAGGCAGCTCAGGGCAATGAAACCATTCTCTAATGCAGTGATTTTCCAGTCTTAACACTTGCAGATGGACATACACCTCCATCCAGAGAGTGAAAAGCCCAGTTATAAACTGATGAGGTAAGGCAGTGGTTTTCAACCTTTTATATAACTACAGACTGGTGGTAGAAAACCACTCCTCTAATTCAACCTCAGATGTGTAATGTTGGAAAAGTCCCTTGTCTTCTCAGAGTGTCTGCTCAGAGGGAAAAGACATATTGTCACGGAGTTGGAAAAAGATTAAATGAGATGAATATGTGACATCACACAGCCTTGTGTAACAGTCATGATGATTATGTAGGAGAGTTTTGCTCACATAATGAAGCATTCACGCTTCGTGGAAGGTGCTGGCAAAACAAAGATGAGCATGTTGAAAACAGTGAAAGTCTAGGGCCTTGGAATTCTAATCCTACAGATACAAGGACAGGAAAACACTGTGAAAGTACTATGGTGCAGGGGTCAGCACTTTCTGTTGAGGAGCAGATGAAAATATTTCAAACTCTATTATAACAACTGCAGGTGTCAGCCAAGAACAGCCAAAGCTAATATGCAAATGAACAGAAGTGTCTGTGTTCAAAAAAATAAAAGGGGGGGGGGGGGGGGATAGAAGAGAAAGTCTGAAAGGCCAGGCCAAGTGGATTGGATTTTAGTAGGGCCTCTGGCTATCTTAGGGATCTGAGCAAGTCCTAAGACCAATAGAACTAAACAACCCTCCCCCTAACTACTGGTATTCTCCAAAGCCAATTCCTAAGAAACCGAAAATGTTGAAGAGGCTCATCGGAAAGATTTTTGGATCCTATCTTAGATATTTTCAGTATATATTGGTGTACTAAAGACTCTCAGTTTTCTGGAAGAAAAATAAATTTTATCAATCTAGTCACATTAACTTGATTATAAAATGTTTCCCGAAACATTTTAAGCCCTGGTGAAATTGCAACTAAGAATCCCTGGTCCCAGTGTTCCACAATAGACATTCTTGTGAAACACAGCTAAAGGATCAAAAGCAAACTCTAGTGGCATATTCAATGCTAAACCACAGCTCTAAAGTATGTGGTTTTGTGCACCCTTATACTTACATGTACCTTGTCTAGCTGTAGAAGAACTGATCTTAAAATTCAGCTGAAGAATATCTTTCTTTGTGGAATTCTGAACAACAACCACCTCTCCTGAACCCATTCTGACTTCTACAAGGCCAAGATACACACACACACACACACACACACACACACACACACACACACACTTATGCACTTTTCTCCGTACTACTTTGGCTGGAGCGATAGCACAGCGGGTAGGGCATTCGCCTTACAAGCGGCCAACATGGCCGACCCGAGTTCGATTCCTCCGCCCCTCTCGGAGAGCCCGGCAAGCTACCGAGAGTATTCGATATACCAGACACAGTAACAACAAAGTCTCCAATGGAGACGTTACTGGGCCCGCTCGAGCAAATCGACGATCAACGGGAGGGCCTTTACCTTTACCTAAATTTTGTTATTGCCTATAATAGTAATTTTCAACCAAAAAGCCACAGAAATTAGCTGCTGGTGTGAAAAAAACAAATGAACTGTCAGTTAACACATGGTATGCTCACTTAGATAAAAACATGCATTTTATAATATTAGATATAAGAAGTAATACAAGAGACACTATTACTAATAATAGTAGGCCCAATCACTGCTGTCACCACAATCTGTGATGTGTGTCTCTCTCTCCCCCTCCTCTTCTCCTCTCTCTCTATCTCTCTCTCTTTCTCTCTCTCCCTCTCCCTCTCTTCCCCCTTCTGTTTTTTTAAATAAAACTGTTTTGATAAAATTCCTTTCTGCTCAAAAAAATAATGATCCTGGAAACCTAAGCAAGAGTCATGGCTGACTTTCCTTTCACTACAAAGAGCAATTCCTTGCTCCAGCCTGAGTCCATGGCTCTACAAGGACACGGAGGAGGGGGAGAGTATGGGTAGCCTGTTCCTGTGCCATGTAGATTAAGTAGATTCCAGGTGAAGCTTGACAGCTGCCTTGTGAGGCTAGTGGGACATTAGTGTCCCTGCTGCATAGGAACTTATAGCCAATTTTACTGGCCCTAACCTAATATAGGTATTTCCCCAGGTGACTGAGGTAGGTCAAGCAGAAAGTGGGCATACTCTTCTCTCAAGTGCTCACCTTCCATGCTTCCCACTTCACCCAAGTCACCTGAAACCCTTGGTGAGATAACCAGGAGTCCGAAACACTTGGGGAACCCACTATTTGGTGACAGCCACTTCTAACAACTGCAACACTAAGAAGAAAAAAGAAATGTAGGGATGGTAGCATTGTAGTACGTGGTAACATTGTAGTGACACAACACCCACCATGTTTACCATCTTGCTTGATCCCCTGGACTGATTATATGACATGTTCTCACCAGACTACACCCATGAGAAATAAAAGTTGTTCCTGTCTAACAAAGTACAAATTTTTTCAAGGATAAGAGGAAAAATGCTTGAGGAATAAAACCTAAAGAAAGAATTTAGCATATACGTATGTCCCTACTGCCTTCTATTACCACAGAAAGGATTCCTTAGCAAATAAATATTATACTGCTGGGACTGAGAAATAGTATAGCAGATAGGGTGCTTGTCTTGCACACAGCCAACCCAGGTTTGATCCCTGGCATCCCATGTGGTCCTTCAAGCCCGCCATGAGTGATCTCTGGACACAGGGCCAGGAGTAATGCCAGTGCATTGCCAATGGTGACCCAAAATATACTGCCTCAGAAAGGCTAAGACTGTTGTGAGGAAAATCTTTGTGTTACAACATGTACAGAAAATGAAGGCGTTTTAAAACCCTACAACTCTATAATACTTGTACACTGAAGCAATAAAAATTTTACAGTATGTAAAAATTGAATGAACTGGAATAACTTAAGAGCTGGAGAGATAGCATAACAGGAAAGGTACCCATCTCATACCACAGATGGTCCCTTGCGTACTGCCAAGAATGATCCCTGAGCGTTGAATACACTGACATCTCCCCTCAATCATATGCTCATCTAATCTTTGATAAAGGTGCAAGTAATGTGAAGTGGAGTAAGGAAAGCCTCTTTAATAAATTGTGTTGGCATCACTGGACGGCTACATGCAAAAAAATAGGCTCAGAACTCTGCCTAACACCATGTACAAAAGTAAGATCAAAATGGATTAAAGACCTCAACATCAGACCAGAAACCATAAGGTACATTGAAGATAAAGTTGGCAAAACCCTCCATGACATTGAAGCTAATGGTATCTTCAAAGATGCCACGCCACTGGCCAAGCAAGTGAAAACAGAGATAGATAAATGGGACTATCTTAAACTAAGAAGCTTCTGCACCTCCAAAGAAATAGTGACCAAAATACAAAGTCAGTCTACAGAATGGGAAAGGATATTCACCGAATACACATCTGACAAGGGGTTGATATCCAGGATATACAAAATACTGGTTAAACTCCACAAGAAGAAAACATCCAACCCCATCCAAAAATGGGGCAATGAAATGAACAGAAACTTTCTCAAAGAAGAAATCCGAATGGCAAAAAAGCACATGAGAAAATGCTCTACATCATTAATCATCAGGGAGATGCAGATCAAAACCACAATGAGATACCATCTCACACCTCAGAGACTGGCCCACATTCAAAAGAACAAAAGCAACCGATGCTGGCGTGGATGTGGCGAGAAAGGGACACTCCTTCACTGTTGGTGGGAATGTCAACTGGTTCAGCCCTTCTGGAAAACAGTATGGACGATTCTCAAAAAATTAGAAATTGAGCTCCCATTTGACCCAGCAATACCACTCCTGGGAATATATCCCAGAGAGGCAAAAATGTATAGTCGAAGTGACATCTGCACTTGTTTGTTCATTGCAGCACTCTTTACAATAGCCAGAAACTGGAAGAAACCTGAATGCCCAAGAACAGATGACTGGTTAAAGAAACTTTGGTACATCTACACAATGGAGTACTATGTAGCTGTTAGAAAAGATGAAGTCATGAAATTTACATACAAGTGGTACAATATGGAAAGTATCATGCTAAGCGAAATGAGTCAGAAAGAAAGGGATAGACATAGAAAGATTGCATTCATCTGGGGGATTTAAAGTAACAAAGTATGAGATTAATACCCAAGAATAGCTGAGATCAGCACCAGGAGGATTACTCCATAACTTAGAGGCCAGCCGGGTATCCTAGAGGAAAGGGCAGTTCACATAGAGAAGGGAGCACCAAATAAAGGATGTTTGGAGGATCCTCCCAGGAGGGGAGATGCATGTCGAAAGTAGACTATGGACTGAACATGTTTGCCACTCAATGCCTCTTTTGCAGACCACAACACCCAAAAGGAGAGAAAGAACACAGGGGATTGCCCTGCCACAGAGACAGGGTGGGATGGGGGGATGGGGGTGGGAGGGATATTATCCATGGTGGTGGAAAATGGGCACTGGTGGAGGGATGGGTATCTGATCATTGTATAATTGAAACCAAAGCACAAAAAATTGTAAATTTACAACTGTAAAAAAAATAAAGGGGGAAAAAAAAAAAGAATGATCCCTGAGCAAGAAGTCAAAAGTAAGTCTAAAGCGTAGCCAAGTGCGACCCAAACAACCAAAAGCAATAGCAAATGGTTTTTATTTCTTAGTGACCCATGAAGTTATTTCTCCCAGGTTCACTGCTTCTCAGGTAGAAAAAATATGTAGAAAACCCCTGAACTGTATCATCTAAGTGCATGTCTATCTATTTGCATGCTCTGCTAATCAGGCCATCCCAGTGTCTGCTCAGGCACTACATTGATGATTTTTAAATAGTTGAACTCTTTTATTTATGAATTTCATTTGTGAGAAAAGCACACTACGCATTTCACCTCTACTAAAGTCCTAGCTAATCTCCTCCATTCTACTACAGTAAGGTAAACATTATTTTACTGGGGGAAAATCCAAGGTAACATAAGAAGGTAATTCTTGTCTTTGATCCCATGTTGAAAGACACGGCCTTCATTAATTTAATTTCAGGCACAGCACATGCAGTTGCAACATTTGGGGGAACTGAACTCTCTTGAAACTCTTATTGTCAGTCACATGAGAGACTGTCCTTGAGTGAAGTGTCAGGGATGTCCCTGGTTTCCTGCCATGAACTGCCAAGGTCAGACCGAGGGAAGAGCAGCAGGAAGTATGCCTCACCATCACAGACGCCAGGGTTTTCTCAAGCTTGAGTGGGCATCAGGATCACCTAAAGGGCTTGTTAAAACACAGGTTTCTGGGCCCCACCCTTCGATGTCTGGTTCAGTGGGTCTTGAGTGGGCCTGAGAATATGCATTTCTAACAGTTCCCAAGGGTTGGTAAGGTTACTCGTCCAGGGATCACACTTTTTGAGTTACTGATCTGTGGTTTACCAACAGCTTCCCAATGCCAGGACTGTACTGAAAACATAACTGCACAACCTACTTGGTTGTTGCTTCCAGGGAAAAAAGTTAAAAACGAAACAAAACATAAAATCTGGACTCCAAAGACAAACCTTGCAATAGCTGACAAATCAGGGGAATGAGTAACTTCTTAGCTAGTTACACACACACACACACACACACACACACACACACACACACACACACACACCCCTCATTGCTGACTAATCTCACTAGCTTACACTGGAATATGATGGAAAAATTACTTAAAGCATAAAAGGTTTTTATATCCAAGATTACACTAAAAAGACAATAAATTTGATCAAAATAAATGTATATCAATGTTGCAACAAAAGATAAATCAAGGTCATGGGGGCAGTGGAGGTAATCCTGAGAAATAATTCAGAGATTAATTTGTCTATTAATCAAAAAAGTTTTCATGCATGAGCAGGTAGCAATAGAACACTGATTTTAACCACTGAAGGATAAGTTTATTTCTTTTTTTATGGTTGAGTACTGTCCCATAGTACAGATGTACCATGAATTTGTTTGTTTAACCATTCGTTTATTGAATGAGAAAGCAATTTTTTAAAAGACAGAGGGTGAGAAAGTTCAAGTGATATTAAAAAACTTGGAATACTTTCTTTTTGGTGAGGGGGAGGCCTTCCAACTGGTGTTCAGGAGATCTTTGGAGGCCCACCCTGGGGGTTTTCAACTAGCCTAGCAGGTGTTTTAAAGCTAAGTCCCAGAGATTTCATGTCCTTCTCTCCCTCTCCATAATCATGCCGCCCGTGGCAGCGCCAGGCTGCTTCACTCTGTGTACCTGAGAGGGAGGGGTAAGTGAAACTCCTCCTAGCCCCAAGGGACCCAGTCCAACAATCAAAAACCTCCAGAACTCAACCCCTGCCATGCTCACAGCCACTCTCCACACGCTCCAGCTGAGCCTCACCCAAGAGTGAACCTATTCCTGGACCTCATAGGACACACCCTACCCATACTCCAAGAGTATCACACCACATTTGATGGGGTTACAGTAGGAGGCAACCAATCTTAGAGGGGAAAAAACTTTTTTACAGACTTATAGAAGTGCGTAATGGCCCCTGGGTAAAATACAACAATCTTCACACTCTTCCCTCTAAGGATACTTTTTTTGTAGCATTTTCAGCTGTTTTTCATAACAAACAATACAAAATATATTATTTGAGTTCTGCTTTAGAATTGGGGTTCAGGATGGAAACATCCAAAATATGGTTATGGGAGGGATAACAGTGGTGGGATTGGTGTTTGAATATTAAACGTAATTCAAATTGTGAACTACTTTATAAAATAATTTTTTAAATAAATTTAAGTCCCAAAGATGCAGTGAAGTTTGGACTCTGTGGTGCCAGGGACTACCCAGGCCACCTGTGGTACTAAGGGGCCTCCATCACTGCACCTAGTAATGATAAATTATTATTTCAAAAATTATTTAAGACAAAGACACAGAATAGATCCCTTTGATTATGGCAATGGATTCATCTAAAGCAAGGGTTAGCAAATGTGCAGAAGACTGATAGTAACTCTCTACTGTACAAAAGTGATCATGGATAACATGTAAATAAATTGACAAGGCTTGGTTTCAATTTCAATTTATTTTTAAAAACAGGTCCAGGACTTTGTTTTATAGTGGGTGATTTAAAGCTGAGCTTCTTAAACAGCCTATTGTTAACCCATATGAGTTTGCAAAACTGAACGTGGCAGGTTCACAAATAATTTCCTTTAAAATAATTTTATAATGTAGTATCAGCAAAGGCCCGATTTGCTCGAGCGGGCCCAGTAACGTCTCCATTGGAGACTTTGTTGTTACTGTGTCTGGCATATCAAATACGTCACGGGGAGCTTGCCAGGCTCTGCCGTGCGGGCGAGATACTCTCGGTAGCTTGCCGGGCTCTCCGAGAGGGGCAGAGGAATCGAACTCGGGTCGGCCATATTGGCTGCCTGCAAGGCAAACGCCCTACCGCTGTGCTATCGCTCCAGCCCCTTAAAAGTCTGATGCTCTACCGACTGAGCTATCCGGGCTGGAGCGATAGCACAGCGGGTAGGGCGTTTGCCTTACAAGCGGCCAACATGGCCGACACGAGTTCGATTCCTCCGCCCCTCTCGGAGAGCCCGGCAAGCTACCGAGAGTATTCGATATGCCAGACACAGTAACAACAAAGTCTCCAATGGAGACGTTACTGGGCCCGCTCGAGCAAATCGACGATCAACGGGAGGGCCTTTACCTTTACCTTTACCTTAGTATCAGCAAATGCTTGTTTGGGATACCTATATTATACCCAAGGCCACATAAAAACTTATCAAGTAAAAAAAAAATCATGAATGGAAAACACTTGATTTTGAGAAATCTGATTTAGAGCTCTGATTTAGAGGAATAATGGAAGGAAGCAATGGAATGGAAAACATAAGATTATATCATATGGGACAAGCAGGAATAATTTACTGCCTTCCATTTGCATTCAAATGGGCTACCCATTGTTAAGCTGTCCCTTACTGAAGGCCAAAAATATTGGGTCACTCATGCCAACATCTTGAGTTGTTCCTTTCATTCCACCAATATTAAACCTCTAAAGACATAGAATCAGGAAGCTAAAGTATCAAAGTGAGAGATTACAAAAAATTTTCAGGGAAATATAATAAGGGTCATTGATTTCCCAACCCTCCTCCCGCCAAAAAACCAAACAGGTTCTCCAGTCCAGAACCTTCTTCCACTACATAATCAATTCAACTTTTTAGAGTCAATTGCTTTATACTCCACTGTGTTAGCTTTAGTAAATATCTCTGGAGACTCAAGTCTGGCAACAAAGGAAACCAAAGCCAAAATAAAAATATGAAACTACTTCAAACTAAAACGTTCCCGCACAGAAAGAAATCAATAAAATAAAAAAGAGCTTTCCACTCTATGGGAGAAAATATTCATATATCGTACATCCAACAAGGAATTAATAGCCCAGATATATAAAGAACCCCCTAAACTCAACAACTACAAAAATATTCCCATGAGAATATTGACAGAAAAGAATAGTCAAAGCTGGCCAACAGATATATGAGAAAATACCCTCATCACTCATTATCAGTAAAATACCAAACAAAATTACAATGAAACATCATGAGGTTGATACCATGAGAAAACCTTGCATCAAAAGGAGCCTAAAACCCTCATATATTGCTAGTAGGAATGCAAACTGGTCCAGCCTCTATGGAAAACAGCATGGAAGTTTCTCTAAATATAAAAAATAGGCGACTGAAGAGATTGTACAGAGGTTATGGCATTCACCTTGCACATAGCTGAATCTGATTCCATACCTGACACAACCTGTAGCCCCCTGAACACCAATAGTGATTTCTGAGAATAGTGATAAAAGTAAACTACACATTGCCATGTGTGGCCCCAAAACCAAATAGTAAAAATAACAAAATAGTAATAATAGTATCAGTAATAAGTACTATCTGCCTGTCACTGTCCTCCCTTTGTTTATGGATTTGCTCGAGTGGGCACCAGCAACGCCTCTATTGTGAGACTTGTTGTTACTTTTTTTGGCATATTGAATACGCCACAGGGAGCTTGCCAGGCTCGCCATGCGGGCAGGATACTCTTGGTAGCTTGCTGGGCTCTCCGAGAGGGATGGAGGAATTGAACCCGGGTTGACCGTGTGCAAGGCAAAAGTTATCATTTGTGTTATCACTCCAGACAGTATCAACAATAACAAGAATAAATAGTCATCTTCCTTGGGGTAAATGAGATAGTAGGAGATAAGGCACTTGTCTTGCATGTGACTGAGTCCGTTGCAACGTTACTTCAAATCCCCAGTACCACACATAATCCCCTGAGTACCACCAAGGATTATTTATGAACACAGAGCTAGTAATAGTCCCTAAGTACTGCTGAATGTGGCCCAAAAACAAAAAATAAATAAATATAGCTCTCCTTTATGATCCAGCAATTCCACTCCTGGCTATCTCTCTAGATATCTAAAACTATAAAAATACTAATACAAGAAGACATGCACTTCTGTGTTCACTGCCACTCTATAACAGCCACGAATGGAAATAACAAGAGCATCCAAAGATATTTGAATCCATCAAGACAGTGTGGTAGATATACACAAAGCAAGAAAATAATGAAGTTTTGACATTTGCAACAGCATGGACAAAACTTGGAGGGAGTAGGCTAAGCAGAATAAGTCAGTTCTCATTTTTGAAACGAGAGCAGGAAAAAAAATGTCAAACCAAAATAAACTCTTAGATTTCAACTACAAGACTGAGCTTACAGGGATAGGGGGCAAATCAAAGTTTGGAGAGAGTCAAAAGAACTGTGATAAGACTCACTGGTACCTTAAGCATGGAGCATGGGGTGGAAACATGTCATAGAAGAGAGGGAAAACTGTCCTCCTCACATACAACCAGCCAATTGCTTTCCATATTCCACTCTGAGCACCAAATTGTGGATCAGTCAAGATTACAAAATAACTGTGTATGGCAAAAAACAAACCCAAAAAAAAATCCTTTAGTGCCTTTGCACAAAGCAAAAATAACTGAGGTGGAACAGCCCCTATATTATTAGTTCAGTCTCTGTCAGCTGACTCACTGTCTATATTGATCATTTTATGATATTTTTTCTCACACTTGGTCTTATTTTCATTGTGAAATTTGTCTTTTCCTTTTGATTTATAAAATATATATTACAAATTGCAACCACTTTTCCATCACATATGTTGAAGATAATATTCCCAGTTGGATAGCTCCTTTTCCATTTTCTGATATTTTTGAGATACAGAAGTTTATGCTTTTCACTCATACATTATAAAACTTATTAATCTCCTTTTCTGGAATCTTAGATTTAGCTTACAAACCCCTTTCCTACTTCAGACTGAATAGCAATGTCTCATATTTTCTTCTAAAATATTTGTGTAATCATATATATAGAAATATCCTAATTAACTCAGTTAAAATTAATTTTAGTTTAAATTTTTTTTTCCTAAATAGTAGTTAGTTAGCACAGTGGGTAGGGTGTTTGCCTTGCAAGTGGCCAATATGGCTGACCCGAGTTCGATTCCTCCGCCCCTCTCAGAGATCCCGGCAAGCTACTGAGAGTATCTCGCCCGCACGGCAGAGCCTGGCAAGCTCCCCGTGACGTATTTGATATGCCAGACACAGTAACAAGTGTCACAATGGAGACGTTACTGGGCCCGCTCGAGAAAATCAATGTACAGGAGGACAGGATAGTAGTTAGTTACCCCAAAACATTTATAGGATAGGTCACTTAATCACTTAATCACTTAACTTCCCGTTAGTCGTCGATTTGCTCGAGCGGGCGCCAGTAACGTCTCCATTTGTCCCTGTCGCGTGCTAGTGTAGCCCAATGGCATCTCTTCGCTCCGGGAACATGGAGGGCCTCAAACCGATCGTTCATGACCTTGACAAAGAAGTCTGACCATCTGGTAGGTGGGCGGCCACGCGGTCTCTTGACATCCCGTGGAATCCAATCAGTAACAGCTCTAGTCCAATGGTCGTCTTTAAATCTCATTACGTGACCAGCCCATCTGATTTTCGACACCTTGGCAAATGAGACAGCGTCCCTGATCCTTGATCGTCGACGGATGTCAGAACTCCGGATTCGTTCTCTCATTTGAGTGAAACGTGATATTCCAAGCATAGCTCTTTCTATTCTTCTTTGGGAGACCTGAATGGCGTTCTCATCTTGTTTGCGTAGGGCCCACGTCTCTGAGGCATATGTTAATGCAGGAAGAACAGTGGAATCAAAGAGATGTGCCCGGAGCCGGAGGTTCTTCGTCCTCTTAGCTATTTCTTCGACGTTCTTGAAGGCGTTCCAAGCCGCTCTCTTCCTCCTGCGCAGCTCGGGTGCCAGGTCATTTGTCATGTTGACCTCTCGACCTAGGTACACATAGCTGTTGCATTCGGAGATGGTCGTTCCATTGAGAGCGAATGGGGCGTCAGGAACAAGGCTGTTTCTCATAAACATTGTCTTCGTAAGATTCAGCTGTAGTCCTACCTTTCCACACTCACGGTCAAAGTCGGCCAGCATTTGTGCCGCTTGGCTGATGTTTGGTGTTATTAAAACAATGTCATCAGCAAAGTGGAGGTGGTGTAGTTGCCGACCATCTATCTTCACTCCCATTCCTTCCCATTCCAGTCGTCGCATGATGTTCTCGAGGGTGGCACTGAAGAGTTTTGGTGAAATGGTATCACCCTGCCGCACCCCTCTCTTGACATCAACGATCACTTCTTTGTAGGTCCAGAGAGATAGTAAATTGGGTAGTGCACTTGCTATGCACACAGCTGACCTGGGTTCATTCCCCGACATCCCATATGTTGCCTCAAACTCAGGCAGTAGTGATCCCTGAGCAGAGAGCCAGAAAAAACCCTGGGAACTGCCTGGTATGGTCAAAACTAAAACAAATTAAATCAAAATTTTAAAAAGAGAATATTTTATGGGATAATTCTCCCCTAACCCCCCTATGCTTGAAGTAATCTCTGGCATTTACTAAGTTACTTCATTCCAATGCCAACTTACTGTAGCATTTTTTGTGTTAACTATCAAACACAGAACAACCTCTCTCTCTCTCTCTTTCTCTCTCTCTCTCTCTCTCTCTCTCTCTCTCCCTCCCTCCCTCCCTCCCTCCGTCCCTCCTTCTCTTCCTCCCTCCCTCTCTCCCTCTCTCCCTCCCTCTTTCTGCTCTTTCTCCTCTTTCTCTCTCCCTCTCTCCTTCATCCTCCCCTTTTTGTTTGGGGTACCCAGTAGTCCTCAAGACTTACTGATGACTATGCATTGGGGACTGTACTTAGTTCTGAGGATCAAAACAGGGTCAGCCATACACAAGGCAAATGCCTTAACCCCTGTATCTTTCCATATCCTACTCCTCCATTTCTTCTTTGCAAACACTTGGCTGATCTGATTTTTTTCTCTCAGATCTTCAAATCTGTTTTGGTTAACATTAATTATCGAAAAATCAAGATTCTTCACAATATTGAATATTCCCAATACCCACAACCCCAAACTATTTATGTCATCTCATTTGTCAAGTTTTCTCTAAGGCTCTCTGGGAATTTTTATAGTTTGTTTTGTAGGGGATCACAAATATTCTATTATTTCCAGAGTTGTTGGGTGGTGATACAAGACAATGATCTTGTAGTGAGTGTCATGTTTTATTCTTCTCCATTATGCAAAGGATATTTTCTTACTCGAGCATGGCACAATTCCAACAGAAAACCATAACAGATCCTTGTGACGCAGGACACTGAAGCTAAGTTTTGGGTGCTGAGTGCTGAGCACTAAACACTGAGCAGCCACCTTGCAACCTTGGAGGAGGCTCTGTAAACAGAGAGACAAACTAGCACCTGACTCTAAAAGGAAACAGAGTTGGTGGAAGTTTGGGATCTATCAAGAGGGCAGTGTGGCCCAAATGCCAAGAGGCAAGTTCTCAAGACATATGCCATAGAGGAGCTGGTAACTGTGTACAGAGAGAATTTTTGAACTGGATGCAAAAGAAGATTCACACTTGGAATTGACTTCTACCTCTTAGAAATTAGATTGATTGATAGTGCACAGTTAGCAAAAAGGTCTGTCCAATCTGTTGTTCACAGAAGGAGAAGAAATCCTGTCAGATCCTCGTAAAGGTTGTTGTTTTAACATTTTTTTAAAAATCACTGCCTGGAGTCATAGTCCAGTGGATAGGGTGCTTGCTTGCCTTGCATATGGCCAACCTGGATTCGATCTCTGGCACCTTATATCATCCCCTGAGTCTCATCCAAAGTTGATCCTTGGGCGCATTGTGAGTAGTAAGTCCTGAGCACTCTGGGTGAGGCCCAAAAACCAAAAAGAGAAAGGAAAAAGAAAATCATTTCCTGATTGTACCAGATTACGTTCATTCTTCCTATTTACCAATTCCCCAGCTGGAGAAGAAATTCAAAAACAAAATTAGAAAGGCAAATTAAACTTTAATTTTGGGCACCAAGATTAGTAATGAATGGCTTTGGAGCAAAGACTTGATTTCTGTACATCAGAGGTGGCATCAGAGGCCCCAAAGATAGAGAAGAGGACGGTGATCTGAATCCCTACAGCTATTGCCCATGTTTGGTTTGACATTATGGGCTCATTCTTCTTTAAAGAGCCAGCAGAAAGTTCCAGTGAAATAAGATAAATTCTTAAAGCTACCCCCAAGGCCAAAAATGTGACTCAACAACTGTTCCACTGGCCTGCTGTCAAATTTCAGAAAAGATGAAAAAGTTATGTCTGATGTTAGCTAAAAGGCCAATGTCAGAGAAAAGCCAGAGCTGGATTGCAGCCAGGCTTCTATAGACTAGGGAAGGTTCTGGAGGGGAAGGGCCCAGATGACAGCAAGCTTTGCAGGTAGGCAAGAAGTAAGCAAAACACAGTGTCCCACAAGAGTAAGGTTCCATAGACAATGGGACTCCTAGGTAAACGCACAGAAGGTATGCCAGCAGGGGCAAAGCATGACAAGAGTGTTACCTGAAGGCAGAGGCTGGAGCTGCACCCACTACGTGACAGATATGGGAATGAGAGATCATCAGGTCCTGTCTCCAGGGGGCAACTCGGCCCCATCCTCGCAAATGGCCTATGGAACCAGACACTTTGACTCCAACAGGAGTGTAGAGGCAAAATGAGATTTCCAAGGGGCTGGGGCTGAATACTGCAGTGCAGAGGGCTCTAAGGCCTGAGAAGGGGTCAGCCAGAAGAGTCGGTGAGTCTGGTCTGAGAGAAGGTAAAAGAGTGGAGAGAGGATAGGTACTCTGGCATCCCAGGACAGAACTACTGAGTGATGACAGTCACGACCCAACCTCATCCCTTTTCCTTTCCACAAGGCTCTCCTCTCACTCATCGCCTTTCCTGGCTATGTCTGGGCATGCTAAAAACTCTGACGTGAGCGACTGGATACGTAATCTGCAACTCGCATGGAACGATGCAACAAAAGAATGAGGAAACTCAAAGGCTTGAAGGCATCACACAGGAGACCTGGGACCAATGAGTCTCCTGTCACCCTGGCAACCATGCCAAAAACAACCAATCCACCTCTCCCGAAGCCTGTGTTTCATGATGAGTGTAACTCATCCCACGGCGCATTATAAACAGAAACGCTAGTCTCCCACATCATCAATGGCAGAGGAAAAAAAGAAAAGATTGGACAAAGTACATTTCTCAGAGCATGCCTGTACGCAGCTCACACTGAAAATGTGAGGGGATCTCAGCTCAGTTGAAGTCACAAATTCTGGGCTGCATTTCTTACCATTACTGCCACAGTTTGGGGGTGAAGATATTTTCATGCACTCCTAAGAAACATAGCATGGTGGGAAATGCACACTGGTGAAGGGATGGATGTTGAAACATTGACTGAAACCCAATCATGAACAACTTTGTAAATGCGTATGTCATGGTGATTCAACAAAAGATAATTTTTTAAAAAGGAAACACAACAGATTAGCTTATAAACCCTGGTGTTTGTATGATAGACTACCCGTAAATCACCCAAGTTTGATGATGAGTATGAAATATTCACATTTGGAATGTATTTAATGATTCTCCTATTTGATCAGGCCAGCATGTGGTCCTGGCTAATCTCTGCTGTCCTCCAAATGCCTGTTGCAATTGCAAATCAAGATCAATCTCACCTTCCCCTTTCCTGGTTAGGAAGGCCGGGGCTCTAGGCCCACTGCTGCCACCCACTGGGTGGGAAGCCAAATGACAGCTTCCGTGACTTGGTTTTTCTAGCCTTCAGCAAGAGACCCTAGGAAAGAGCCAAAGTTCACCCACCTATTTCAGAGCCTGTACCCCCTTCCATTTCCCTTTCCACCGAGGTCCGAGGACAAAGACCAATCTGGACAATAAGGACATGGGAACACTGGGAAGCAGAGCTTGGTGTCCTTTCCTACTCTGACTCATCATCTCTGAGCCAAAGGCTCAAGACCTACTTGCTCTGGCTTCTCGGAAGCTCATTTCAAATTTGTTTACAGAAACTGAAAAGATGCTGACAATGCCATAAATGGATGATCCCTGGGCAGCTGATCAATTGTGCTCCCCTGAGCATATCAGTTCTGGTCAGGAGTCATCTGGTGCTAATGTGACCATCTAGTTCAAATCCAGCAATTATTCCCAGAGAAGTCGATACAGTGGGATTCTCAGGAAGCACGAGTCTTATTGGGCACTGACACCAGCTTGACCTTTACCTATCACTTTCTTTCACTGCATGTGTGTTTCCTGGTGTTTAACAAGGAGATAAAGTCATACATGGAGCAATAATCAAATGTCTGCTCTGTAATAGCTAGGTCAGTTTCTCATTATGAAACCACCAGCAATGACCTTGCCTCTCTAAGCTTCTTTTTATCACCTATAAAGTAATTTTGCCTCATGGGACTAATATAAAGACTGAAAAAAGAGTGGGCTGGAGCAATAGCACAGTGGTAGGGCGTTTGCCTTACAAGCGGCCAACATGGTCGACCCGAGTTCGATTCCTCCGCCCCTTTCAGAGAGCCCGGCAAGCTACCAAGAGTATTTCACCTGCACGGAGAAGCCTGGCAAGCTCCCTGTGATGTATTTGATATGCCAAACACAGTAACAACAAGTCTCATGATGGAGACGTTACTGGGCCCGCTCGAGCAAATCGATGAACAACGGGAGGACCGTGACCCGTGACCCGTGAAAAAAGAGTATGTTAATAAAGTATTGAGGATGGGACCTGGTACATAAGTTCATGAAAATTAGCATTATTTATCATCACTACTACCACGACCACTACCAGCATCTTCATCATCATCACGAAGACCAATTTCAGAACTTCTTTTCTAGCAGCTAATCTTTTTTATTGAGTCTCCATGAAATACAGTTACAAGCTTTTATATTTGAGTTACAATCATACAATGTTCAAATACCCATCCCTCCACCAGTGCACATTCCGCACCACCAATCTCCCCAGTATACCCCGGCTTTCCCACCCTCCCCCCTGCCTCCATGGCATACAATTTCCCCCATACTCTCTCTCTACTTTTGGGCATTATGGTTTGCAACACAGATACCAAGAGGCTATCACTTTTGGTCCTTTATCTTCTTTCAGCACATATCTCCCATCCCAACCAATCCTTCCAACCATCACTTTCTTAGTGATCCCTTCTCTGTTCCAGCTACCTTCTCCCCCTGCTCATGAGGCAGGCTTCCAACTATGAAGCAATCTTCCTGGCCCTTGCGCATACTGTCCTTGGGTGTCAGTCTCATGTTATATTATACTCCACAAATGTGTGCAGTCCTTCTATGTCTGCCCCTCTCTTTCTGATTCATTTCACATAGCATGATACTCTCCATACCTATCCACTTATGAGCAAATTTCATGACTTCATCTCTCCTAACAGCTGCATACTATTCCATAGTATAGATGTACCAAAGTTTCTTTAGCCAGTCGTCTGTTCTCTAGCCTGATGGTTGTTTCCAGATTTTGGCTATAGTGAACAGTGCTGCAATTAACATATAGGTACAAATGTCATCTCTACTGTGCTTTTTTGCATACTCGGGATATATTCCCAGAAGTGGTATTGCTGGGCCATATGGAAGCTCAATTTCTAGTTTTTGAAGAGATGTCCATATTGTTTTCCAGAAGGGCTGGACCAATGGGCATTCCCACCAACAGTGAAAGAGCATCCCTTTTTCCCCACATCCATGCCAGCACTGGTTGCTTTTGTTCTTTTGAATATGTGCCAGTCTTTGTGGTGTGAGATGATATCTCATTGTTGTTTTGATCAGCATCTCCCTGATGATTAATGATGTGGAACATTTTTGCATGTGCCCTTTGGCCATTTGCATTTCTTTTTTGAGGAAGTTTCTGTTCATTTCTTCTCCCCATTTTTTGATGGGGTTGGAGGTTTTTTCTGGTACAGTTCTACTAGTGTCTTGTATATCCTGGATATTAATCCCTTATCAGATGGGTATTGGATAAATATTCTTTCCCATTCTGTGTCTAGCAGCTAACTTTAATCCCAGTCAACCAAAGAATCCCCTGCCCTGCTTCTTGGTTTGTAGATCACACCTGACAGCACTCAGGAATCACTCCTGGTGGGGTTTTGGGGAGTATGGGTTGTTGGGTAACAAAGCCAGGTTAAATGCATGCGAGGAAAGCACCTTACCCACTGTACTAACTCTCCAGTTCCCTGCCCCATTTATTACACATGTTAAAACTGGGTATGACCATAAGTATCTGGTCATAAATGAAAACATTCACTGTTGCTATCAGAATTAGAGTGCCCCATGCAACACGTAACTGGAAAAGGTAAAGTCCGTTCTGAACAAAGTCCACATAAAACTGCCTGAGCCAGCGCTGCAGAATGCCAGAGTGAGACGAGGAGGAAGAGTCACCATTTCACTATTCTGACTCTTAGATGCTAGAGCAGTCACCCAAAGAATGAGATGAAAGCTGGAGCGATAGCACAGCGGTAGAGCATTTGCCTTGCACGCAGCCAACATGGCCGACCCGAGTTCGATTCCTCCGCCCCTCTCGGAGAGCCCGGCAAGCTACCGAGAGTATTCGATATGCCAGACACAGTAACAACAAAGTCTCCAATGGAGACGTTACTGGGCCCGCTCGAGCAAATCGATGATCAACGGGAGGGCCTTTACCTTTACCTTATAAGAAACCAGCAGAACTGAATTTCTAAAGGAAATCCTTAGCCTGTACTGAACAGTCTATTTGGGAATAAAATATTCATTATGAGTAGGAAGATGTTTCAAGCAACTCATCCATAAACTGTCTGAGAGGAAACCTAGTTGTGATTTTGTGAGGTTATGGTTTGATGATCATGGCCCCAATGGAGCTCAGGGGCTACCCCTGGCTCTGTGTGTGGGGCCTACTCCTAGTGACACCACACTGAGGCCTGGGCCTCCTGCATGCACTCAAGCCATTGAGCTATCTCTCCAGCCCGAACTTCATGAGTTTTGATGACAGTTCAAAGCAATCTAGCTAGTGAGCCTCAAGGCCAAGTGATGAAGAAAGTGATGTGTGCCCAAGGTTACTTGAAACCTTCCTTTACTTGCCCCCTGTGGGAAGAGCTTTGCCTGAAATGCAACTTAATATCATATCAAAGGAGCAGGAACACTGAAGGTGGGAATGGAAAGACATTAAAGCTAGAGTTTTAGTCTTTACTCTGACACATGCCTACCTCAGAGAACTGGGGCAAGGACTTGACCTCTGTAACAGGAGAAAACTGAATTTTAACAATGATCTTAAGCATCTCTACCAAGTCCTGCAGTTTCCTCTATAAGTTGAGCAGCTACTACAGTGGCTTTAGGAATAGTGTAAGGTATCCAGGTCTGAGAGATTTTGGATTCTATCACCACAATCATATTCCTTCAGCTAGATGATCTCTGCCCATCTTGGGTTTTGTTTGGTTGAGGGATTGGGTGAGAGGAGGGTTTTTTTGGTTTTTTGTTTAGTTCTGAATTTGAGGGGAGAGGGAGGACAGAAAATTTTTGTTTTTTAAGGAAAGGAACTAGATGAGCTACAAATCCGGTTGAACTCCGATCACCTCTTATTGCAGACTGAGGGAAAGATTTCAAGTAGAGTCTGGAAAGGGTAGCAATCCAAGAGCATGAAGGGCCTAGCATGCCATCCTGGGGTAGAAGTGCTTTATCCAAGTAAGAGTTAGAAAAGTGCGACAATATGATCCAATCCTCCTTCCCATGACACATCCTGAAGGGTCTGGAGACAATGCCCTGGGAGCTGGGAGAAGAGACCCCAGAGACAAAACTACTCCTGCAACTCTCCAGAGAGGAACTGGTCTACCTGCGTTTAATCAGAGAGAATAAAACTAAGGAGAGAAAAGAAATAGATGAGGCTGGGGGTGGGGGATGCAGTGAGCAACCATCTCCTTCACACATGAGCAGTATCCATCCTTTTTTTCATTTGGTTTGGTCTTGTTTCTGCTCTTCCATATCTTCTAAGTCCCCTTATCAGAAAGAAGAGTGAAAACTTCACTCGCCCAGTGGCCAGGCACCAGAATAGAACAAGAGTAGCAAGCATAGAGTATGTCACCTTCAGCTTCTTAATCAAAGCCAGGATAACATTACCCAACCAGATGATTTCAACCATTGAATCAGTTATGTATAAGATTTCAACCATTCAATCAGTTATGTATAAGAAGAAAGATTTCTGAACATCTCTGAGCCAGCAACTTCCTGGTCCACCTTCCCTGCTCCCAAGATCAGCTCGGCCAAGGCAGGAAATGCCCACAGGTGGTTCCAGTGGGCTTGTTAAAGATGGAAAAGCCATCACTGGGCTTCTGATTTACAACATGGCGTGGACTTGATACTTGTCTCAATTTCCCAAGTCCAGTACATATGAGCAGAAGGAACTTTTGAAAGTTGTTGCTGGGAGAACACGTGTCTTTGTCTCTAAAAACAACAACAAAAAAGACTTCTAAGATGCCTGCAACCTAGTATATAGAAGTCCCCAAGAGGGAAGAAGCCTGACCTGAGCCTGTACCTGTTTCTGGAAAGAGCTGCCTCCCCTGGCCATAGGCACTAAACTTCTCTCATCGTCTTCCCTAGGCAGCAAAGCCCTTGCTCAGATTGGTACATAAGCTACTCTCAACCACAAACATCCTTTCCCAGACACTCAAATCAGCTTTGCAAATAGGAATGAATGACCATAATGGCTTTTGACTATACACTCTCTTGAAGTCACCTTTTTTTCATATGATAGAAATAAAGTTTGGGAGGAAAGAACTGAAATACAGAATTTTCAATAATCAACAAGTGTAACTCATTCATTTTGAATCTGAAGAAAAAGAACCAGAAAGAACCTGAGGCATCACGGAGTTGGGGCCCTGTTACCCAGAATCCCCATTTCACAGCCCATACACACAATAGAACACTCCCTCCCCCCCCCATGAAGCATGTAGCCATATATTTCTTCATTTCTTCATGTATCACCATGAGCATACAAAGACATCCTAACACTCTAACTCTAGTTATCTTCCCTCACATAAATAATCACTGTTCAATAATCACTGTCCTCCCATTGTTCATCAATTTGCTCAAGCAGGCCCAGTAATGTTTTTATCATGAGATTTGTTGTTACTGTGTTTGGCATATTGAATATGTCACGGGTAGTTTGCCAGATACTCTCAGTAGCTTGCCAGGCTCTCCAAGAGGGGTGGAGAAATTGAACCCAGCTTGACCGGGCTGGCTGCGCGCAGGGCAAACGCCCTACCACTGTGTTATCACTCCAGCCCTCATATAAAACACAGAAGAAATATCTCCTGAGCTAAGATGGTAGCCCTGAAGACTCAACCAATAATAGCCAGCCATATAACCTCTCTGATTAAAAACTTTAAGAGGTACTGTTGGGTATGTTTAAGGAACTCAAAGAAACAAAGAAATGAATAGCAAAACACAAGAGGGTATTAGAGCAGATATGAGGAAACTACAAACAGAAATGACATGAACTAAGGAACTTGGTAGATGCAGTTAAAAACTCACTGGAAGGTCTCAGCAGTAGAACAACAGTAGCTGGGGACAAAATCAGTGAGTTCCATGATAAGATGCAGGAAACAGCAGCAGATGGGGGTAAAATGCTTCAAAATAAATGAACATCAGACAAGAGAAGTCTGGGAGAAATTCAAGGGGAACAACACAAGACTCATCGGGGTCCCAGAAGACCAGAAAAGAAATTCTAATGTAGAAAGCAATAATCAATGAAATTATTACTGAGAAATTTCCAAGGTTGAAGAATGAATTTACACATATTCAAGAGGCATGAAGGATACCATGTAAAAGAGATACAAATAAAAAGTTAGATGATGAAAGCCATAAATAGAGATGGAATACTTAAGATCAACAGGGACAGACACACATCTCCAAATCACAGAAAAATTACAAATGCTAACAAGCGCTGCTGCAATGGTCTGAGGGTCTTCTGTGCTGCACATAAACACATTTAATAACTCCAAAATAACCCTAAGAGACGCATGCTACTTCTTAATAACCTCTATTTGCAAATGAGAAAAGCAAAGAGGGAACATGACAAGTCCTAAGGGGAGAAACTGAGGATGTCAGATAAAATTCTAGCCCAAAGATACCTAAAGGGTGGGCAGGGAGAAAGAGGGGAAAGATGCCAATGGCTTCACCTCTTAGTTATTTTTACATTATGAGCTGAGGATAATTATATTGAACTGCAAAGCACTATACGAATGAAGGATAAAATGAACCAAGGATCTGTTATTCTGCTTGGAAGACTAAAATGTGCTTGTGTTAACACTAATAAATCCCCAGCACTACTGAGTCTGAGCACCAAAGCGTCATTCTTACACCCCTGGGTCAACTGTAGCAGGGTCTGGCACCCCAGGTGTAAGAGCAATGCTGGAAAAGCCCATAAATGAATGAATGAATGAATGAAACACTACAGGAGAAAAACATAAAGTAGATATCATACAAAGTTCTACTATCCAGAGATTATGAACACTTAAATACTTAGAGTACAAGATGCTTATGTACATATAATTTTAATGAATGGAATCAAACTGCTCAAGCTCTCTTTTATATGGGTTGTTTTCCCCCACTCCAGTTACACAGGATGGAAAATCCAGAAAACTATTTTCAGGGCATCATGCTTCTTTTTTTTTTACCACACACATAGTATTTTGTTTCTTTCTCTTTTTTTATTGAATCGATGTAAGATAGCTACAAAGCTTTCATGTTTGAGTTTTAGTTGTACAATGATTGAACACCCATCCCTCAACGGTGCACATTCTCCACCACCAATGTACCCCGTATCCCCTCTTTCCCTCCCACCTCTCCTCCTGCCTCTATGGTAGACAATTTCCCCCATACTCTCTCGCTACTTTGGGGCATTATGGTTTTCAATACAGATACTGAGAGGCTATCACGTGTGGTCATTTTTCTACTTTCAGCACACATCTCCCAGCCCTAGTGATCCCTCCGACCATCATTGACTTAGGGATCATGCTTCTGAGCATAGTGCAGCCCTGTGAAAAGAACCAGATTGGCACATTACCATCTTCCTGGCAGCTCATGACACTAGTCCTCCGAGGACACGTTGTCTCTTCCAGTGTTACAGTCTGTGCCTGCACAGAGGCCAGGATGACACATGAAAGTTGTAATCCCACCCACTCCAGTCTCTGAGCCAAGCCCCCTGGCAGAGCTACAACACCCAAACCAGGAGGCTCTGGTTGCATCTGCACGAAAGCACCTTGTGTGCTGGCCTCAAAAGGCAGCTGGTGCTGGTCATGGGGAGGCCAGAGCCAGGAATCCTGCTTCTGAGCATGCTGGAGTCAGCGAGGGTAAACAGTGTTGGCGCCATCCTTCTGCCATTTCTGTGCCAGACCGATGCCCCATGCCCGAGAACGTGGGGTCAAACGCTATGGCATGCACAGAGCAGGCTCTGAGAATGTTTGCTAAGTGAGTTTTGCTCTCTGTGTGGAGAGCTTGTGGTGGTTTCATTCTTTCACCAAGTTTTAGGAAAAAAATATTCATGTGATAAGCAACTGAGCAAAGCTCTGGCTCGAGGAGTTTTTCCCGGGAGGACCGAAGGCTCCAAGTCCTGCTCCCCACTGGCTGTCTCTGCGGGTCTCTATATTCTCCCGAAGGTCACTGGATGCCTCTAAGGCAGTTCCAGGGTGAGTTTGTGTTCTTTTGTTGGGCAACAAATAACCTCAAAAATGTGATGGCTGAAGCAAGCATTTCTTATCTCTAAGTCTCAGCGGATCAAGAATCTTGAGTGCAGTTTAGCAGGGTACCCAAGATCATGCATGAGGTTAGTATTAAACTGTGTATCATCTCAAGGTTTCACTCAGAGGGTTGGAGAGATGGTACGAAGTTCAGGTTGTTGCCTTGCCTGCCAGTGACCTCAGTTTGATCACTGTCACTGCATATGATGCCCCATTTGTGTTGCTAAGCACAGAGTCAAAAGTTAATCCTGAGTTCTGCTGAATGTGGCCAAAATTTCCTCCTTCCCCCTACCCCACCAAAAAATTAAGCAAAAAAAGGTGTAACTGAGGCTAGAGAATCCAGTTCAAACTTATCCACATGGCAGTTGACACAGTCCCTGGTCCTCTCTGCATCTCTTTCCAGATGCCTCAGAACACAGAAACGTTCTCCCTCCAGCACTGGGGAAGGGGAAGAAGAGGAGGAGAAGGAGAGAGGGAGAAGAGAAGGGTGTGGAATGGAAGGGGTGAGGAAGATGAGGACCAGAAGAGAGGCAAAGAGTTTACCTTTGTGTAACCTAACACACTGATGGCATTACATCACATCACTTCTGTGTTCTGTACAGCAGAAGTGACTCACTAAGTAAGTTCAGTCCCTACTCACGGGAGGAGTTAGAGAGATGCCCCAATCCTCCTGTCCCGTGCCTCAACTGTGAGTGGAATAGAAAGCATCCTGGCAGCCATCCGAGTCAGTAAGGAGAAGGATTGTACCCCAGGGATGGCAAACAAGAAATCAGGAAGGAAAAAGTCAGAGTTCCTCATGATTCCATCCCTTCATCACTGCCTCCTATTCAAAAGAACAAAGTCTTCAGTTTCAAAGCCACACGTGCACAGGCGCCTAAGCCAAGCCAGCCGGGACTATGAGCACTGACCTCAGTTCTGGGTTCAAAGTCAGCCAGCTCTTCTTTATGCTCCAGGTGGGTGACACTTAAGCACAGATAGGCAAAGCTACTGGCCTGAAGTCATTCAGCTAGAGACTGGCAGGAAGGAGACCCAAAATGTTTATGGCCACATTTATTCAAGTTGGTTCTGAGTGTCCCCAACATCTGTGGAACACTCAAGGCTCTGTTTAGGATGTTCCTGGCAGCTGGAAAAGTTCTGACTCCCTCAGGCTATGTATCTGTACCAGAACATTCCCAGTTCTGTTTCTCTGCTTACCAAGTAAACAAGCGAAACAGGAAAAGGGAAAACATTTTGGGTGAACTGATGATTTGCAGTTCACAAACTTTTGTCTTAAGCATATTCAAGTCAGTAGCCATGGAAACCCTCATTTCATTTCCTCAGCCTGTCCCTTTGCAGGCTATTCCTTCTTTTGGAGCTCAGAAGTTAACAGCAGACATATATTAAACGTATTCTGTCCCATCATGAGTGGCATAATATTTTCAAGAACCTTGGTACACATAATCCATAACCTGGAAATAATCATGTTTTTATTACAGTTTTCTCAGATGGCTTTCCTCCTTAGAAAGATCCTTCCTATCCCATTTGGCAAAAGAACTGTCAGCAGACTCATTTAAGTTAAAAATCGTAGAAATAATAATAAATATTTTCCATTTCAGAGACTTTGTTGGGGTCCTTGTCCAGCCACCTTCCCTGTGCCTAGAAAAGTCACATTCAGCACCCTCAATCGGGCTGGACCTAAGTCACCCCATTTGAACTTTGTTAAATCTGTTCCCCTCATCTCAGAGAGTGAGCTGGGCCTCAGTTCATTACTTGTCAAAAAAAAAAATCAAAGTATCAATTAAGAACCTTTCTTAAGAAATGAAGGGACTAGAGAAATAGAATGGGGGAGGCATGGGCAATACACTTGCCTTGCACACAGCCAACCCTGGTTTGATCTGTGGCACAGCATATAGTCCCCTGAGCACTGCCAGGAGTGATAGCTGAGCATAGAGATAGGAATAACTCCTGAGCACATCCATGGATGGCTCAAAAATAAGCAAAAATAGTGAAAAAAAATCATGCCCACGTGATTGTTGATTCCATTCATGCAATTAATGAAATTATACCTAAGTACCTCCTCTGCACTTGGGTACTACAGATGTCATTGTCACTGTTCTCCCCATTGTTCACTGATTTCCTCGAGCGGTCCCAGTAACATTGTGAGACTTGTTACTGTGTTAGGCATATTGAATACGTCATGGGTAGCTTGCCAGGCTTTGCCGTGCAGGCAAGATACTCTCGGTAGCTTGCCGGGCTCTCCAAGAGGGGCAGAGGAATCGACCTCGGGTTCGCCATGTTGGCCGCATGCAAGGCAAATGCCCTACCCGCTGTGCTATCGCTCCAGCCCACTACAGATGTAAAGATGAATAATACATGGTCTTACCAATGGTGCTTTCTATCAGGAGCAGAGATTGCAAATTGGTAGTGTGAGGGTGGTATCAAGTCAGCAGGTGTAATGTGGCTAATATATTTGATTAAACCATAGTGATGAGAAAACATCACACAACAGAGAAGGACCACTAGGACAGTGATAGTTGGAAATGTTCACTCTGGACAAGAACTGAGTGCTGAAAGGAGCTAAAGGGGTATACATGATAACCTTTCAGTACCAGGAGGAAGAAAAAGAGAAAGAAGGAGGAAGAGGAGGAAGAAGGCGGAGGAAGGTGATGGGAAATGTATGCCAGTGGAGGGGTGGGTGTTGGAAGATTGTATGACGCAATCATAAACAACTTTGTAACTGTGTATCTCACACTGATTTAATATTTTTTAAAGAAAAAAATAGAATAGAAAATGTCACACCAAAAGTCAGCTATAGCTTTTCATAACCCGAGGCTATCTGGCAGCACAGGACCTGCACTCCCACATGCAGGCAGAATAGCCACAAAAGTTCTCAAGCTGAGTATGAAAACTCTATTCTCAGTCCCCATCATTTTGCATTGTCACATGCTGACTTGCTTCCTTCCTTTTCCTCATCTACCTGGTTTCTGTAGATCCTGGAGTTTGCAGTCCTTAAAGGGAGAGAAAGCAATAAATAAAATAATATTTAAAATCACTGCCCCCAAATCTTGAGGTTCTCTAGAGAGAACCCTGGGGCACCCCAATCAAATTCACTTTGAATTTGGGGCTGTTTTGGTCTCGTAATGTGATAAGTATAGCATCAGACCACAAGTAAGAAGACCTGAATTCCGGTTCTGTTCCCCAAAGCTAGCTGAGCGATACTGGAAAAGTTCACTTCCCTCCCTTAGTTTCTCTGATTTGTAAAAGAGTGAGAATAACATGGTGTTTGGGTCTTCCAGAATTTGAGAATGATCATACATTTCACTAAGGTGGAAATGTTTGTAAATTGGAAGGTACATTGTCACAAGGAACTAAAATCATTCTAACAGGGACCAAAGAGACTATACAAGGGTTCATCTGTACAATGTGACCACCCCAAGTTGGATCCCCAGTATCATATATGGTTCTTTGTGAACCACCAGGAATGATTTCTGAGCTCAGATCTAGGAGTAAGTCCTGATCACTGCTGGCCAGAGACTCCCAAAATAAAAAAAATTTAACATTGAAACTAGTTCTTTATTTAAAAAACTACCTTGAAAATCATAAACACTTGTCAATAAATGCAATTCAATCCCACATAATTCTGAAATTTTTCTATTTCAAGACTATTCTCTCTTTTGATAGAATCTTTCCCCACTTTATTAACATCACTTCTGCTGGACTTTGGGCCACACCCTGGCTCTGCACTCAGGAATCACTCCTAGAGAAACGACAGGAACCACATGGGGTTCTAGAGATGAACTCAGGTTAGCAGCATGAAAGGCAAGCGCCTTACCCAACTGTACTGTTGCTCCAGCCCTTATTAGTATCTTAACTGAAGAGACAGGACCAGTTATATTACCACTGGCCTTTTTCTTCACATCTTTTTTTTCTTAATTTTTTTAATTGAAATAGCATTGTTTTATACAACATTGCTTATTTCTAGGATATCTTTTTCATACTTTTTCAAGAGTAAGAGTCACACCACAGCCCCAACCAAAGTTTCAGTATCTTTCCATCACTGTCTATGGGACCTACTCCACCTTTTGCCCCCACACCGGGCCCCTCTGGCAACCGAGGTTCTGTGGTCTAAATTCAAGGATTTGCTCTGGATGAGTTTTGTCTGTTCCCTCACTTTGTTTCTTGTTTCCATATGAGTGAGATCATCCGATATCTCTCTTTCTCTTTGAGACTTATTTCTCTCAGCATAACACCCTCTAATTTCATCCAGGGTCTTAAAAAGTCCATATTTTCTTGTAGCTGAGTAGTATTCTATTATGTGTAGATACTGCATCTTTATCCACATATTCAATGTTGGGCATTCGGGTCATTTCCATCTCTTGGCTATTGTAAATAAATAGCATCGTTGTGACCTCAGGTCTGCATGGATCCTTTTATGGACACATGGAAGTTTGTGTCTTCATATTCTTTCAATGGATCCCTAGGAATGGTATTGCTGGACCATAGGGCAAGTTTATGTTTAGCATTTTAAGAAACATCCATACTAATTTCCAAAGAGACAGGGCCAATTTATAGGACCACTGGCCTTTTTCTTCACATCTTCAGCAGCACTTGTTCCTTCCAGTCTTTCACTTCTCATCCTGTGATGTGGTACCTCATTTTCATTTTCATTTTTGTCTTTTAAAAAAGGTGATGATGCCTTTTTGTTTTTCATGTGCCTGTTGGCAACCTGCACATCTTTCCTGGAAAAGTGTCCATCTCGTCTACCATGGTTTTTGTGTTTTTGTGGGGAATTTTTTTGAGTTGAGTTTTATACATTCTTTATATATCTTGGATCATAAGCTGCTTGCTGGATACATGATGTGCAAAATTTTTTTTTCATTTAGTGGAATGTCTTTTTGTTTTACTGGTTTCTTTTGTGTCAGAGCTTTATAGTTAGATGGATTCCCATTTGTTTATTTTTGCTTTTATTTTTCTTTTGTTATTGGAGTTGAGTGTCCAAAGACATCATCTCTGTTCATAAGATGCCATCTTAGGTATTCTCTCATGACCTATGGTTAACCCCTAACATTCATTCCCCTAATATTTCCCCCCTATGGAAACAGAAACCTTATTTTTAGCAAGATATGTGTGTGCATGCCCCAAATAGACAAAATATTTCCTTGTCTCTTATGCAGCTGGATGTGACTAAACATTAACCAAGAGTTTAAAAACAGGGGTACGTTGTGTCTCTTCCAAGAAATATCATCCAAGAAAGGGCTGGGTCCATCTGTGCGTTCCTCCTTTCTGCAAGAATGCTGATGTGATGGCTGGATCTGGAGCAGCTGACCATGGTCATGAGGTGCAAGCCACATGCTGAGGATAATGGAACGGAGAATCAAAGGAGCGGGGTCTCCAGTGATTTGGGAACTACTTTAAATATAATGGATTCTTTGATTCTGCATAAGAAAAGAATACATACTTTTCTTCTCATTGTTGAACCTAATTTTACTTTTTTGTTTCCTTGAGGGATTTTTTTTTTGGTTTGTTTGGGTTTTTGGAGATGTTCAGTGGTTACTCCTGATGATACTCAGGGGACCATTATGTGGTGTTTGGGACTGAACCAGGACTGGCCACATTGAAGGCCAGTGCCTTAAGTCCTGACCCGTCAACCTAATCTTGCTGAACTGGGAGAGCTGGAGCAAGTGGGGGGAGGGGGGTGACAAGATGTTCTTGAACAAATCCTTGCCCTTTACTTTCCCAGATCTTTTTTCTTCATTAAGTATTTGACACACTATAACAGCATAATATATTTCTTTGGTTATTTTGTTGAATTTTTTTTCTTTTAGTCACTGTGATTTACAGTTTTATAATACTCTGAGTAGTAGGAATTCGTGCATACAGTATTCCAACACCAAACCCAGCACCATGGTACCCTTTCCCCCAACCCTTGTGTCAATGTTTCTCCTCTCCTCCCACACTCCCTCAGTCTTACTGTCCTGGTAAGCTCCATTCTATAGAAAAGATCTTAGATTCTGTTGCTTTGGCCTATTTGGTGTTCCTATACTATGGGCTTTTATATCATAAATATGAGCAAGATCAGTCTGCGTCTCCCTCTCCCCTTCTGACTAACTTCACTCTGCCTGCTACACTCTAGTTCCATCCACGCAGTATCAAATTGCATAATTTCATCTTTTCTTAATACCAAGTACTATTTCATTGTACCATTCCACAGTTTCTTTACCTAGCCATCTGTTCTTGGACACTTAGGTAGTTTACAGGTTTTACTACTGTGAATAGTGCTGCAATGAACACAGGAGTGTAAATTTCTGAGTAGAATTTTTAGGCCTATGAAGTAGATGCCCAGAAGTGGAATTGCTGTGTCATATGAAAGCTCAATTCTTAGTTTTTTGAGAATTGTCTATAGTGTTTTCCAGAAAGAACCAGTTGACATTCCCACCCTCAAAAGATGAAGGGTTCCTTTTTCTCTACATCCACACCAACACTAATGTTTTCATCCTTTGTGATGAGTGCCAGTCTCATTGGTGTGAAGTGATATCTCGTTGTTGTTTTGATTTGCAGCTCCCTGGTGACCAGTGATGCAGAGCATTTTTTAACAAGCCTATTGACCGTCTGCATGTTTTCTTTGAGTAATAATAATAAGGCCCTCCCGTTGATCATCGATTTGCTCGACCGGGCCCAGTAACGTCTCCATTGGAGACTTTGTTGTTACTGTGTCTGGCATATCGAATACTCTCGGTAGCTTGCCGGGCTCTCCGAGAGGGGTGGAGGAATCGAACTCAGGTCGGCCATGTTGGCTGCGTGCAAGGCGAACGCCCTACCCGCTGTGCTATCGTTCCAATCTACTAAGAAGTTAACAAATAATTCCCAAAGATCATTGTCACTGTCCTCCTGTTGTTCATCGATTTGCTCGAGCGGGCCCAGTAACGTCTCCATTGGAGACTTTGTTGTTACTGTGTCTGGCATATCGAATACGTCACGGGGAGCTTGCCAGGCTCTGCCGTGAGGGTGAGATACTTTCGGTAGCTTGCCGGGCTCTCCGAGAGGGGCGGAGGAATCGAACTCGGGTCGGCCATGTTGGCTGCGTGCAAGGCAAACGCCCTACCCGCTATGCTATCGCTCCAGCTCCTTTGAGTAAGCCTCTGTTAATCCCTTCTCCCCATTTTTTGATGGTGTTGGTTGCAATTTTCTTGTTAAGATTTGCAGTGTTAATTATATACATTGGAAAATAACAGTCAAATAGGTGCTAAGCAAATATTTTTTGCCAGTCTATAGGTTGTCTATTCTGGTCATCATATCTTTTGCAGTGTAGAAGCTTCTTAACGTGATATAGTCCCATTTGGGTATGTGTTTGTATCTGGTGTATATGTGCGAAATAAAACAAGTTTATATTGGAAATAAAAGGAGGAGAGGGGGCTGGAGCAATAGCACAGGGGGTAGGGCGTTTGCCTTGCATGCGACCCAGCGGATCTGAGTTTGATTCCTCCGCCCCTTTCAGAGAGACTGGCATACCCAAGATACCGAGAGTATCTTACCCACAGAGCAAAGCCTGGCAAGTTACCCGTGAGGTATTCAGTATGCCAAACACAGTAACAAGTCTTACAATGTTACTGGGCCCGCTCAAGCAAATCAATGAACAATGGAAGGACAGTGACAGTAATATGGGAAATAAAAGGAGGGAAGGGGGCTGGAGCGATAGCACAGCGGGTAGGGTGTTTGCCTTGCATGAGGCCATCCCGGGTTCAATTCCCAGCATCCCATATGGTCCCTCGAGCACCGCCAGGAGTGATTCCTGAGTGCATGAGCCAGGAGTAATCCCTGAGCATCGCCAGGTGTGAACCAAAAAGCAAAAAGAAAAAAAAAGGAGAGAAGGAGAGAAATACGAATGCATGCTCAAGAGAGAACATGGGTTTCTTTGAAGTAGGAAAAAAATCTCTCCCATTTGTTCATCTTTGTTTCCTTTTGCTTATCAGTGGCATTAAATCACTGATACCTCTAGATTCAATGTCATTCAGCGTTCTCCTCAATGTAGTTTACAGGTTCAGGTTTTCAATCCATTTTGAATTGATTTCTACATACTTAGAAAACCTTAAAGACTACAAAATAAAATACCTAGAAACAATAAACTCATAAGTAGCAGGCTACAAAATAAACATGCAGAAATCTATGTCATTCATGTATGCAAGAAATAGAAAATTTAAAAATCTCTCCTATTCAGAATTGCACTTTAAAAAATCAAATACCTGGGTTTCAACTTCGCAAAAGAGGTGAAAGTCTTATTCATTATATATCACCGCTAAAAATAAATAAAAAAAAGAAGACACGAGAAAATAATGGAAACAGATTCCCCTGTTCATGAACTGAAAGGACTAAATTTGTCAAAATAACAATTCTACCCAGAGTAGTACAGAGATAAAATAAATAAATAAATAAATATCCATGACATTTTTAAAGATGTCCCAAATATTTTTGAAATTTATATAGAGTAACGAGTCCCTTGCCCCCAGTCTAAGCAAGACTAGGGAGAAAAGAAGGCAGAGAGCTTCTCTGTTCCTAATCTTAAATTATACTATAAAGCCATTGCAATAAAAATACTGCAGTTCCACAATAAATACAGACTCTTAAATCAATGGAATAGAATTAAGAGCCTAGAGATATATCCTCGGGTATACGGTCTACTAATCTTCTTTGACAGAAGAGCTAAGAGCATGAAATGAATCAAGGAAAGTTTCTTCAACAATGGTGGTGGGAAAACAGTTCAAACACATAAAACGGACTCAGACTCCTTTTGATAATTGTCGTTTCCTCATTCATTTGAAACTCCTAGAGGTCAAGGACTGTTTTGCTCACAGATTTAGAAGAATGTCTGACCTATAGTAGGTGCTCAAAAAAATAACTGCCAGATATACAAGGACAGTGGACAAAAAGGAAAAAAAAAAACGGGGGGTGAGGTGGGAGAGGATTTATAGTGAAAAGGAATGAAATGAGAGCCTGAAAGCTTGTTCCTAGTAGCCACCAATGGTCAAGCGGTTTCAGTTCTTTTAATAAATCACAGTAAGTTTTGGTCAGATGCAAATGAGGCAGGAGAAGAAGAGGAGAGACACTTCAGCAATCCAAAGGACTTGTCCCAGATTTACAAAGATTATGGAAAGGGGGGGAAGAAAATTCCAAAACCACGTTTCCAAGTCCAAAGGCAGCGCTTTCCCAGCAGCTGCTCCATTTTTCCTCCCTGACAGCCAGATTCAGGCAGGCTGCAGGGTAGTGGCAGCCCATGAGAAAATAAAGGCACCGGGCAGGGCTGCTGAAACCACTGCACTCATCACAACGGGCCTCCTCGGGTCTAAGTACGGTATGTTTTCATGTTCCAGCCACATACCGAAAAGAGTGTCTGCTCCCTCTCAGGAAGATAAAATCCTGCTCAAAACACGAAGCCTTCCAGCAAGCCTGGACCCAAACAAGTGATAGCCCAGGAAACCTGCCCTGGACCACAGTCTCTTCTTAAAGCCCAAAGGGAGAGAGGGGAGAGAGGGGAGAAAGGGGAGAGAGGAGAGGGACGGAAAGAGAGAGAGAGAGAGAGAGAGAGAGAGAGAGAGAGAGAGAGAGGAGAAAGAGAGAGAGAGAGACACAGAGAGAGAGAAAGGCTAGGAGAGGACGGAGGTGATGGGAGGGGTCCTGGGGACACTGGTTCTGGGAAATGGACACTGGTCGAGGGATGGGTGTTGGAACTCTGTATGACTGAAACCTGATCATGAACAACTTTGTAAGGTTCTAACTTATAGTGATTCAATAAAAATGAAAAACAGCAGCCATTTCCCTAAATAATGGAGCAAACCAAGGCTGGAGCGATAGCACAGCAGATAGGGTGTTTGCCTTGCATGCACCCAACCTGGGTTCAATTCCCAGCATCCCACATGGTCCTCTGAGCACTGCCAGGAGTAATTCCTGAGTTCAAAGTCAAGAGTAACCCCAGTGCATGGCCGGGTGTGACCCAAAAAGCAAATAATAATAAGAATAAGAATAAGAATAAGAATAAGAATAAGAATAAGAATAAGAATAATGGAGCAAACCTCTGGGATATTAGAGCACCTGGGCAGAGGTAGTAGCTCTGGTTACAAGGATTGCTAACTCCTAGTGCTGGCTCTAAGGACCGGGCCTAATGCAGATAGCCTTGTACTAAATATTTTTCTGAAAAATAACATATTTTTTATGTGCAGGGAGGGAGGTGAGCATGGCCTGGGAGTTACTGGGGAGAAGCAAGACTAAGTGAGCTAAAATGCCACATGATATACTCAAAACAAACACCTGGCAACACACCTCCACATCTGGAGCACGTCACAAGATTCAATTACATTTGCTAGGCCCCGTGTCCCACAGCTGTTACAGGGTAAAGGCAGATAATTAAAAACAGCAGGTTGTCATGGCGCAAAATTGGTCACTGCTGAACAATTTGTGTGTTTGTCTTTGGAAATCAAATGCTAGACGTGAGTTATGTCTTTGGTGGGAGGACAGGAAGGTGATTTCTCAAATGAAAAGGAAATAAAGGATAAAGAAAACTCATACATTAAAGCATAGCCTCTGTGCCAGGCACTATGCATGCATTTTTTTTCTTTTAATCCCCACCACAACTCTATAAATAGGAATTAATTATTCTTCCCCTTCTCTAGACAGGAGACAGAGGCTCACTGACTTGCACAGAGACCAACTGTGCAGCCAAGTGACCTGTCAGCATACAATGGAGGTCGGACCCAGAGCCTGCTAGTCCAAGCTTCAAAATGCAAATGGCACCATATGATACAGAACATAATGCGAATGAAGGGCCAGGAGAGAGTGCAGAGGACCCATTGCATGCTTTGCTCCTGACAGCTTCGTTGTCGTCGTGGTTGGCTCAATCCCCTGCACTACATGATGCCCTAGCAACTGCCAGATGTAGTCCTTGTTCTCCCCAAAATAAAATGCCAATGAACCCAAAGGCATGAGCAAAGTGCTGATCTCCCAAGTCACTTGCTGGAAGAGAACAAACTTTAAATACACACACACGCATTCACACACACACACACACACACACACACACACACACAATCTATATTTATTTGGTAAAGAAGGAATCTCGGGGCTTTGTGAAAACAGAGAATGGCTTCCATCTAAAGGTTAAGGAAATGCTCTCTTTTTGCACATTTGTGAGAAGAGGGCAGGGAAAGAAGGGACACTGGCGGTCACCATCCAGGTGGGTACCTGGTTAAAGTAGAGAACACCGCAGGAGGACAAAGTCCAGCAGCCTGAGGTGAAAGAGGACCACCACTACCCTCGCTCTGTCCTTGCTGGATAGAGTCCATCAAACCAACCACTGATCCTCTTCAGTGCATTGGACGGTGGTTGACAAAATAAGTGGTAAATCCCTGGAACCTGTACATTTGCCTTACATTTGCCTTATTTGGAAAAAAAAAAGTAAGTCTTCAAATGTAATGCCATTACACATCTTTTATTATTATTGTTGTTGTTGTTGTTGTTACTTCATGTCAAAATGACATCTGCACTTATATGTTCATTGCAGCACTGCTTACAATAGCCATGCTTATAATACTGTTAAACTTTATGGTATTGGTGTATGTATACTAATACCCCCACCACCAACATGTCCACAACCCCCCAACACTGCCCATATGTCATCTCTAGTCTGATCTCCATTCCCCCACCTTCATTCTTCCCAGCCACTTCACCATTGCTTATTAACCAGTTTTGTAATTCAAAGCCAAGGGCTTGTCATTATTCAATACTGTCTATATTGTTTTGTTTTCCCATATTCCACAGATAAGTGAGAGCACCCACTAACTTTTCTTCTCCCTCTTGACTAATCTTATTTAACATGAAGCTCAGCAGTCCCACCCACATTGCAGCAAACATCATTATTTCAATTTTCATAGTAATTCATTATAAATATAGACCACAACTCCTTTATCAACTCATCTTTGTCGAACTTTATGTCACACCATTCACAAAGTGAATTTAAAGTGGATTAAAGGCCTCAAGATTATACTATAATCCTAAAATATGTTAAGGAAAACATAGGCAGAATAATCTAGGATATATATCTTAAAGATATCTTTAATGATTTGACTCCATTATTTGACAGAAATAAAAATTAAAAGCAAAAATAAACAAATGTGACAGCATAAAATTAAAAATGTTTTACGTAGCAAAAATCCTCAGGCTACTTTTGGAAAACAGTATGAATGTTTCTCAAAAAATTAGAAACTGAGCTCCCATTTGACTCAGCAATACCACTTCTTGGAATCACTGTCACTGTATCACTGTCATCCTGTTGGTCATCAATTGCCTCGAGCAGGCCCCAGGAACGTCTCCTTCGTCCTACCCCTGAGATTTGAAAAAGTGCCACATTCGAGGCTCTTTCAGGGTCAGGAGAACAAGACCCATCATTGTTACCGGTATTTGGCATATTGGGTATGCCACGGGGAGTTTGCCAGACTCTGCCGTGTGGGCAGGATACTTTTGGTAGCCTGCCAGGTTCTCCAGAGTAAAGGTAAAGGTAAAGGTAAAGGCCCTCCCGTTGATCGTCGATTTGCTCGAGCGGGCCCAGTAACGTCTCCATTGGAGACTTTGTTGTTACTGTGTCTGGCATATTGAATACTCTCGGTAGCTTGCCGGGCTCTCCGAGAGGGGCGGAGGAATCGAACTCGGGTCGGCCATGTTGGCCACTTGTAAGGCAAACGCCCTACCGCTGTGCTATCGCTCCAGCCCATAGGCTTGGAGATCTACGCCCTGGGTCCCGCACACCTGGGTTTCTCTGCCAGTTCCTTCATGTGTGAGGTTCATTCGAACGTGTGGAGAGTGGTCTTAAGCATGGCTGTGGCTGGAACCGGAGGTCTTCTACCCAGGGTGTAGATCTCCAAGCCTGCTCTAATTGGGACTGGGACCTCCTCCACCCAGATCCCCCATCTTCCAGGCGTTACACCCACCAACTGCCCCCAGCGCCGTGTAATCCCATCAACAGCCAAGACCCAGAGACTATAAAACCCTGCTCCCAGAAGAGAACAGCACAGTCTCCTGCCTCCATGCCGGGCTATCCTCACCGGGGCTCCTTGGAGGAGGGTGGGTTGAGTTTCCCTCCCCACCCCGAGCAGAGCCCCGGCAGCTGAAGACACTTCTTGGAATATATCCCAGAAATGCAAAAAGGTATAGTCAAAATGACATCTGCACTTATATGTTCATTGCAGCACTGTTTACAATAGCCAGAATCTGGAAAAAAAAAATAACCCGAGTGCCCGAGAACAGATGACTAGTTAAAGAAACTTTGGTACATGTACACAACAGAATACTATGCAGCTGTTAGAAAAGATGAAGTCATGAAATTTGCATAAAGGTGTATCAACATGGAAAATATTGTGTTAAGTGAAAGGAGTCAGAAAGAGAGGGACAGACATAGAAAGATTGCTCTCATTTGTGGAATATAAAGTAACAGAATGGGAGACTAACACCCAAGAACAGTAGAGATAAGTACCAGGCAGATTACTCCACAGCTTAGAAGATGGCCTCGAATGCTGGGGGGAAAGGTAGCTCAGATAGAGAAGGGACCACCAAGTAAAGGGTGCTAGGAGGGCCTGCTAGGCATGGGAGATGTGGTCCGAAAGTATAGACCAAACATGATGGCCACTTAATACCTCTACTACAAACCACAACACCCAAAAGGAGAGAGAGAAAAAAGGCAATGCCCTGCCCCAGAGGTGGGGTGGGGTGGAGGGGGAGGGGATGGTGGGAGGGATGCTGGGACCATTGGTGGTGGAAAATGGGCACTGGTGGAAGGATGGGTACTCAACCACTGTATGACTGAAATGCAAGCACAAAAGTTTGTAATCCTGTAACTGTACCCCATAGTCATTAAATAATAAAAACATTTTAAAAAGTAAAAACTGATAAGAGAACTCCCATCTTATCTATTGATCTCACCTTTTGACATCTACTGCCAAAATACCAAGACTCTCAAGAGAAAAACATTCGGACGATCTGGGTGGCCCCCTTACCCAATCCAATGATATGTGTCCTTATAAGACAAGGTAAAATGATGTCTGAAACACGCAGAGGAAGAGGACACTCAAAGCAAGGCATAGATGCTAGTAAGGCAGCCACCAGAAATGCCAATGTCCATGGAAGTTAGAGGAATAAGGCCCAGCTGTCTTTTAGAACCTTTGAAAGAACAGCTGAGCCCACATCTGACATTCAGACTTCTACAGGACCACAGAACTGGGGGGTGGGGGTGTAGTCTGTGGCTTGAAGTCATTCAGTGGCGGAGGGTGGGGAGAGCAGTTTGCTCCATGAACCCTAGAATGAGTAGAATGCTTTCAGTTATCTAGTCTGCCCAAAAGAGGGGCAAGGGGGGTGCGGGTGGCCCATGAGTACCTAGACCAGTTTTGTCCATTTCCACACAGTGCCCACAGGTGTCATTTTCGTCCTCTTTTGTCAGCCTTTACTGGTTCTTGGGCTTCTGTTGGGTGGCATATCATATCACTGTGCCTCCTGCACCCTGCTGCCAGCACTCATAAAGGACATGGGGATTTGTGACAGAAATGCTGTCCCTTAACCCTCTGTTAAACATCCTGCTTCATGCCACTGCTCCCAATGCCCCCAGCAAGAAGGTCTTGAACTCCACCACCAAACAAAGCTGCAAGTTCCATCTCCTTCTGCCATGAAGAGCCTCAAGGACCCTACCCACAAAAATACCTTTGGTGTTATTTCTCAGGGATGCAGAGGAAGGGAAACTCATCCAAAGGATGTCTTCTTCTCTCTAAGATCTGCATGTCTGCATTGAAGATGGGACCCTGAAGATGGGAGAACCATCACCAAAGCCAGACCTAGAACTCCTCTGGTATCGATGGATGTTATTTACTCTTAAGACATGTTTGGCCTTACAAATACATTAAAGAGAAGCTTGTCATGTTATAAGCACATTAACAGCCATTATCCAGATACTCACAAATGACTCTCGGAATTGAGCAGCACTGCAGAGATGTCTCGGGACAAACCCCAATTATTTAAAATTTTAGAATTCCAAGAGCAACATCTCATGCTATTCATAACAAGCAGTACAAAATAAATTATCCAGCATCTGCCTGAGGGGCAGGCTTGAGTGGTGGTGGGAAAATTCAAAATAATGGTGGTGAAAAGCTATAATGGTGGTGGGATTGGTGTTGAAATAATGAATGTAATCTATTATTGTGAATAACTTTTGAAAAATAAAAATTTTTAAAAAGAGAGAAGTTTGTCTCTGGGGCCCAAATAAAGCAAAACAATGTCTAATTGGATTTTACCTGGACTTCACAGTGTCCATGCCAAAGTCACTGGAAGACCCAGGGGGAAGCACCTCTCTGCTGGAAGGCAACCTGGGTCACCGAAGGCACAGCCCTAAGGACAACGGCTCAGCTAAGGAACAGAAAGTCTCCATCAGCTCATTGAAGATCTCCTCCACCCTCACAGGAGATAACTGTGTGACCTTTGAATTCACGGGGAGGAAAACCTCAGGGCAGCTCTCCAGGGACCCAAAATTGCCATCTAATTTCCATTCAGAAAAACAAGAGTCAGACCCAGGGAAAGCCAAGATTCCTGAGCAGGGAGGATCCTGTGGGATCCGTCTGCTAAGAAGACCCGACAGTATCTCTTACTGGGGCCCTGTGAGGTCCCTGAGCTGGAAGGACCCTGTAGGATCATTCAGCTGTCAGTACCCTGCAGGATCCCTGAGCATGGAGGGCCCTGAGGGATCCCTGGGCAGGGAGAGTCCTGAGGGATCCCTGGTCTTGCAGGACCCTGCGGGATCCCTGAGCTTAAAGGATCCTAACGGATCCCTGAGCTGGGAGGATCCTAAGGGATCCCTAAGCTGAGAGGATCCTAAGGAATCCATGAGCTGGGAGGGGCCTGAGGGATCAGTAAGATGGGAATTTCCTGAAACGCTCCCTAGAGCACCAGCTGAGATGTCACTTCTGCCCACGGGTATCTGTCACTTGGTACAGAACTCTGCTGAGACCCCAGAGCCCAGCGCTGCTTTCTGGCAGCCTCCAATACTCACGCCACATTCCCTGCACTGATCCCAAAGCAAAACCTTGGATCCTTGGATTCTGAAGCACAAAATTCTAACATCCTAAGAGCCTTTCAGAGATGCGATGCATGATTTCTTAAAATAGCATGCTTAGAGAGACAGAACAAGGGTTTGGGCACTTACTTACCTCGCATGTGCCTGAACTAGTTGGTCCCTCAGCAACACCAAGAATGGTGTCAAGCATTAAACCCATGATTTCCCTCATAAATTCTATCTCTCAACTCCATTCTTGGCCCCTGATTTTTTTCATAGCTGAGAAGATTTCACTGAGGTTATATTTGTCCCATAATTTCTTTATACAGTGATGGGCATTTAAAATGATAACATGTTTTGGCTATTTATGAATAATGCTCCTCTGAACTTAAGAGTGCAAATGTTCTTTTGAATTAGTGTTTTTCACACACTTCAAATAAAGATCTAAAAGTGCTTTTACTGGCTAATGTAAATTTTCATTGTTAGTTTTGAGAGTTTTTCTTTAGGGGGTGGTATTGGGACCACACCCAGCAGGAGCATAGCCTCCTCCCAGCTTCTTGCTTCAGAATTATACCCAACAGTGCTGGAGAGGGAACTATCTAGTGCACCTCCCACATGCAATGCATGTACACCAGCAGTTCCGGCAATCTGCCAGGCCCCATCTTTAATTTTTAAGTTTATTCATATTTTATACATAGGCTTCACAAATGTGGTACAAGAGTTCCTGTTTTCTCCACACCCTTGCCAACATTTGCTCTTCGGCATTTTCAGGTCCATTTTCGGGAATTTTATTCTTTGGGAACAAGGGGTGACCACACTCTGGTTCTCACGGCTATTCCTGATTCTGTACTTAGGAGTCACTCCTAGCAGTGTTCGAACAACCATGAATATGTCGCACGAGGGATCAAACTGGGGTTGGTTGCATGCAAGTTAAGCACCTTACTTACTGTACGATCTCTCCAACCCTTCACTCTTTTTTTAAGGTTGAATAATACTCTATTTTTGGTTAACCATCACAATTTCCCTCATTTGTTCATGTCTTTATGGCATGAGTTATCTCCTTGGTTACTCTGAATAATGGTCATTGTAAATAACATTATTGTCAATAATTCATTATTGTCAATAATTCCACAATCAACGTGAGAAAGCAGCTATTCTCTTTAAAGTCCAGATTTTAACCAGAGGGGGGGAAAAAGAGACTAAAACCTAATGAAAAAAGAAAAATTTCTTTTATAAACAATACACTTTCCTTTCAAGATAAAGATAGGAATCAACAGAGCTGGGGCAGAAGAAAAATCTAAAATCTAAGTAAGAATTAGCATTGGAACTGGCCTGCCCTAAACCAGGTCCCAAGTCCTGGCCTGACTTGCTGCTTCTCTAGGATGAAACTTCCCAGGAGCAACACAGTGGTGGGAGACAATTAATGCTGGGCACACCTGTTGGCTCTCCATCCAGGTTGGAGGCTTACACTGAACAGTACTATGCAGCTGCAGCATAAAAACAAAAAATTCATTCTCAAATCTGAGAGCCCCTTTTTCTCATACTGAATGCAATAAAAGGTTACCTTTATTAAGCACCTATTTCATGGCATCCATGCTATGGACATGACCTCAATACATCGTCACCAGCCCCATGGGACAGGATATAGCATTCCCATTTTCCCCACTTCTGCAATGACCCATCTTCTTCATAGGGTAGCCTGGCTTATACACTAGTCACTGTAACAAGTTCCGGGCAGGGTGTGTCAGAGGCTGGAAGGCTTCTTTGTCTTTCAAAACACGAAGCCCACAAATTACAGGGCACCTGGTTCTGAGCAGCACGTCAGCATCCTCTTCCCTTGGCTCTTCTTTAATAGCCTGACTGTTTTTCCTGACGAGAAAGCTCTTTGAATCCCGCCCAGAACCAAGGCTAGCATAGAGCTTGAACATTCCAGGCTTAGCAGTCAAGGGATTTGTTGAATCCCACTCTAGTGCTGCTTCCAAACCATCCGGACATTGTTGCCCTGTTGATTATTTATCCAGGGGTGTTCTCCTCAAGATATGAGAGCTTCAGAAACATTGCCTCAGAGGCAAAGGGAGTGCCAGAAAAGGGTGCTGGACCCCCATAATTTGTTTATTATTATTATTATTATTATTTTTAATTTCATTGAATCACCGTGAGATAGTTACAAGCTTTCATGTTTGGGTCACAATCACACAATGATCAAACACCCATCCCTCCACCAGTGCACATTCCCCACCACCAATCTCCCCAGTATAACCCCCCTTTCCACCTTCCCCCTGCCTCCATGGCAGACAATATTCCCCATACTCTTTCTCTACTTTTGGGCATTATGGTTTGCAATACAGACACTGAGAGGTCATCATGTTTCGGATCCCCATAATTTGTGTGTGATCACTCCTCCTCTATTATGAGCAGTTCAGTTTGGCTCTGGTCTGCTCCCCTTGCTGGGCAGTTATGTGAATTTAGTTGTCTGCCACCCTTTTGCTTCACCCATTGCTGTGTTTCTATGGCTCATTGACTCCCTAGAGATACCCGCAAGTCCCCATGCCTGTGTTAAACTTCTCCTTTGGGCTACACTTCCCCTACACCATTTCCCATTCTATCTCTATCACTATCCCTGATTCTCTAGCAGTTACCCTCTCCTATAGGTAGTCTGTGGTATTGGGAATAAAGGCTGTTGATTACTCTCTGATGATGCTGCAACCCTGCAACTCCGATGTTGATAGATTACTCATCTATCAACCAGGAAATGTCTATCAGCCCCGAACACACACAGATGGTGACTCTGACTTAGACAGTGGATGATGGAATAGAGAGCATGGTGGATGCTAGGCAAGAACTCGCAGGTGTTGAATGTTCAGTGGGGCACTTCAGCATGAATGGGGCCAAAATAATACTACATGTGGTTCTGGATAATATTTAAAAGTGTATCCATTTAAAGTTAGAATGCAGAGAAATGTAAAATATTATCATTCCCAAAGAACAATTTGGGGGACAAGAGATAGCACAGGGGTTAAAGTACTTTCCTCACATGTTGTCAGCCCAGGTTTGACCTCCACCCCTCATATGGTCCTTAAAGCCAACACTCATCACAAAGACAGGACTAAGCCCTCAGCACTCCAGGTGGGGCTCCAAAATAAAGAATGGCCAAACCAGACAGATATGCTACAAAATCTTTTCTTTTTCAGCAATACATCTAAGAGGTGCGGAAAGATAGAAATGAACTAAGTTCCCCCAAGAAGAAAACTCTTCCTAGGGGAGTAGAGGAAGATACACCATAGATCCACCATATATCTATATGGTGTATATCATAGATATATGATAATAATAATTCGGAGGAACACCAGAGCCCACCATATCTATATATCATAGATACACCATATAGAGGAAAAGGAGAAAAAAGCTGAACTTTGATAAAATGTTAATGCCTGAGTATTGGGAGTAACTGTGAGTCAGAATTCCATGAGGTCTTGTCATACAGTGAGTCTACCTCCACCAACCAACTATAAGGATAGTACCCCGAGTCTTGGAACAGAGCAAGAGTTTGAGACAGCATCTCCTGAGACGCTTGGAAAATAACCTTACTACCAGGCAAGGATTTTACTGGCAATTTATGATGAGGAAAAGAGTATTAAAAAAGTGAATAGCAACAATATGTTCTTTCTTTGAAATACGCTTTATATAAATTGATACCAAGAAGGTGAACACAAAACTTTTCCTTAAGAAAATTGATGCAATTATCTAAATAACAAAAAATGAACCTCAACATGAAAAACATATTCAGATTAATAGCAAGGACATTTCATAGTAAATAAAGGGTCAACTCAGAAAAAATACATAGCTCCAAATGTGTATGCATATGGCAGTGAGCTTCAAAACACATGAAGGAAAAATCTGCAGAAATAAAAAGGAAAAAAAAAACAGACAAATCCACAATCACAATTAGAAAAATAAAGTTTGTTTATTTTTGATTTGGGGTATCATATCCATCAGTGCTCAGGATTACTCCTGGCTTTGCACTCAGGGGTTAACACACTTGCCTTACACACAGCCAATCCCATTTTGTTCCCTGGAACCACATATGATCCTCTGAGCACTATCAAGAGTGATCCCTGAGCACAGCACCAATAGTAAGCCCTGAGCATCTGTAGGGATGCCAAAAAAATTTTTTAAAAATTAAAATAAGAATATAAAAAATCTTAACTACACCATGAAATGGCTTTAACTAATACTCATAGAACATGCCACACAATGAATACAGTTATTTCACGTTGCCTAATGAGGGGGTCAGAATGTGGCTCAGTGGCAGAGCACCAGCCTTGCATAGTCAATTCTTGATGCTGTAAAATAAATTTAAAAAATAAGCACACAAGAAATATTCTTTAGGATTGACTAATTGCTAGTCCATAAAATAAATCTCAATGAATTGCAAAGGATTAGGATCACAAAGTATGTTCTCTGACCATATCTGTAGTAAATATAAAATCAATAATGCAGTAAATATAAAATCATGTAGTAAATCATGTAGTAAAATCATGTAGTAAATATAAAATCAACAATGATCAATAATAAAGGCAAGTGTTCTACTGCTGAGAAACATCTCAAGCGCCAGTCAAAGCACATAAAGAAAAAGTTATAGCTTCAGACACCTATATCATAAAATCATATGTAAATCGAAATCTAGTCTCAAACACTAATAGAAAAATAAGACCAAAGTCATTTAGTAGAATAAAGGAATAATAAAAAGGCATGATCAATGAAACATAAAAAGTTAACATGTTTTTTTCATCAAATGTAATGAAATTCAAACATTTTTTATTTTTGGCTTTTTGGGTCACACTCGGTGATGCTCAAGGGTAACTCCTGGCTCTGCACTCAGGAATTACTCCTGCAGTGCTCAGAGAACTATATGGTATTCCAAGGATCAAATCCCAGTTGGCTGTGTGCAAGGCAAATGACCTACCTGCTATACTAGTGCTCCTACCCCCATAAACTCTTCATAGAGAAGAAACAAGGCACACAAAACTTAGCAACATAAGAATAAGGTACTTGGCATCACTCCAGACCTGACAGGCATTAAAAAGATTAAGAAATATTAGAATTTTACTTAAACAAATTTGAAAACAAAGACAAATGGAAATTAAAATGGATTAATAATTGAGCAAGACATATTAAGAAAACTAATTTTGGCATACCTATTCTTTAAATTGTTACCAAAATTTGTTAACAAAGTCTTTCCAGAATCAGTAATGGAGTACATACTTTTCATGAATGAAACCTTGAACTCCATCCGTAGAGCACGCACACACACACACACACACACACACACACACACACACATACACACACACAATCCTTCCAATAAAGAAAACCTCACTTGCATATAACTTCACCAGAAAATTATAACACCTATTTAAGGGAGAAAATGCCATATTTCTTCTAAACTCTTCACAAATTAGAAAAATTTGTTTTTTAACCCAGACAAAATACAACAGGAAAAGAAAATTACACATGATCATACATGTAAAATTCTCAATGAAACCTAAATATATCATTTATCAATATATGAAAAGCATAATATGTCATGACTATGCAAGGTTTATCCCAGAAATGCAGGTTTAGATTAAAATTAGTGAACTGATTAAATTAATT